>NC_044402.1:22646552-23271552 GCF_006542625.1 Nomascus leucogenys
CTTCTTTTTCCAGGTTTCAATCAGTAAAATATCTGGGTATACCTATAATTTTTTGGACTGTTGAATGAGTTATTATTGTTATTATTTGAGCATTCTGAGTAGTCTGTGTATAGGTTATGGATCTGTACAGAGTTTTCAAGACTTTCTGTCTTTTTCTTATTTACCTTGTAGACCTTCTCCATACCAACTTTACTTTCCAAGATCTCAATAAACAGCATAGCTTAAATTAGATAATAAACAATTTTAATGAAGAAATCAAGCCCTGAAGAAAACTTTGTAGTAGTTTTGAGGGGAAGCTAAGTATGTGTGCAGTAAGATTTCTTTTAGTGATATCGTCATTATGCATCCATTATTAAAGTATAGATTTTGAAAATAAGAGTCACTTTTTAATATTCATAGAGACTACGGGAAAGAAAATCCATTGTCTCCAAGTTTTTTTTTGTTTTTACTGTTTTTAATTGTCCAAGAAAACTAAGCCTTAACTATGTTCATTTGGAGATTGTCTTTATGGATGATGCTCCTGACAAATGCCCATAATATTGGGACTATTATCATTCTTTTACCAGGGATTCACTCAGAATTGTGTTACTTTTGGCCAATGATTGCTGTGATATTTGCAGAGCAAGTCTCCCTATAAACAATATCAAAATCAATTGTAAAGAAGAAAGCTGAGACAGGAAGATAATTTCCATTTAAGGTTATGTTATATTGCCATTTTTCTCACTGAGCCATCACACATTTCCATCAGCACAATTTTCTAGCAGTGTCTATAATTTTGCCAATTGCTACAATGATCAATGAAAATACTTTCTAAGTGCCACCTAATTATTTAAATAGAACATAGGGTAGCTTGTCTTTGCTGCTCTTGCATCATAGACTAAAACAGGATGTACAATAGCAAGTTTGGGCTCAGCATCAGAAAGACATGGGTTCTAATTCCTACTCTGAGCCACAACAGCTACGCCATGTTAGGAATGTGCTCACCTCTTTCATTTCTTCCGCGAATTGAAAGAATTGAAACAATTGTATATATCTGGTAAATGTATAAGGATTCAATAAGTTAAGAAGTGAAATGCACTTAGAATAGTGCTCAATGAATTGTAGCCACTATTGTTATTATAATTCCCACTTAAGTTGTGGAATGATTCCAGTATGAGGCAGGTTATGAAATAATATGGTTTTTCTTCTAGGCCAGTGGCCCTATAAATTTCCATTGTTATCTGCTAATGAATATTTTGAGAGCAGACTTTCATAAAGATAAATTAAGCTTAGGAAAATAAAGAATTACGAAAAAAAATTTGTCAAAATTCTCCCAAAATATTATAGGCTATCAAAAATATTTAATCAAAAAAGGCTACTTTTAAGGATACAATCAGCCATTTATTTTGTGTAATATCTGTACATGTATTGTTTATGTTCAACTTGTAGTCATGTAAAAAATTAACACATATTTCATGTTCATGGAGATTGTTTTAGCATATGCTTTACCTGGTGTGTTTTCCTTTTAAGATAAGAGAAACAAAGACAAAAATGGTGCAGTTTACTTCTAATGGCCTTCTAACAGTGATAAAAGATGTGCTGCAGATGGGGGACGCTGATTCCACTGTCTGTGATTTTCTATTAATTGTCCAAGAACACTCATACTCTATACATTAATTTTAACATTCAAGATTATGTAAGAAAAGAAAGCACTTCTGACTCTATGTGTCTTTTGCTGTTTTGCTTTGTTTTGCCTTACTTTGCTTCCTAGTCTCTCAACTATTTATTCAAAGTTCGTCCTGGAAAAATGTTGTGTTTTGTGAACACCTCTGCCTTGAGTGCTTTCAATGGATGGATCCTCAAAAGAGAAATTGTATTCACTTGTGTACGACCCACTCCATATTGACGGTCTCTTCTCTGAATATTTGTTCTATATTTTTGCTGTACCTGAAACAGCCATCCCCTAACATGGCTGTTTCCCCAGATGGGGACTGCTTTTTGTTTCCCCGCTCCGCCTCATACTCTGTGTATCTCATAACTGGGGAAAGGGTATTTTCTCAGGTACTGATTTCTCGCTACAAAGCATTTATTCTCCCCGTTCAACACAAAAGTCTTCCTCTTCTAATGCTACCATCTTTTCTGGCACTAGGCCAATCTCTTCAAGGAAGCTGAAAGGACCTGCCTACACATGTGTCAAGTTTTTTACCCTAATCTTTCTTTCATAATGAATTATTTTCAATTATACAATGAAAGTAGAGCATAGTAGAATTATATATTAAAAATAAACATAACTTCAGGTACATAAATATCTAGTTTTAACAGCTCAACATTTTTTTATTTTTTCTTTCTTCCTCCATTTCTTTCTGTCTTCCTCTTTCTTGCCCCTTTCCTCTCTCTTCCTTTTCTTGTCTTTCTTTCTTCCTTTTTTTCTTTCTTTCTCTCTCCTCTTTCTTTCTCTTTCTTTTCTCTCTCTTCTTTCTTTCTCTTTCTTCTTTCTTTTCTTTCTCTCTTTCTCTCTCTTTCCCTTCCTCCCCTCCCTCCTTCCCTCCCCTCCCTCCCTCCCTGCCTGCCTTCCTTCCTTCCTTCCTTCCTTCGTTCCTTCCTTCCTTCCTTCCTTCCTTCTTTCTGTTCTTTTTTCGTTCTTTCTTTTGAAATAAAACATTGCAGATAGTAAAATCTTTTGCTCCTTTGGTTCCCCTCTCAGATATCCTCTTTCTTCCCTCTCTTAATATTACTATATTTATACATCTTTTTAAGCTTTCACTATATGTGCATCTATTTTGTGTATTTTAAAAACTTCATGTAAAAATAAAACTCTGCATCTTGCCTTTTATAGTCAATAGCATGTTTCAAGATGTATTTTTCTTAATATATGTATACTAAAATTTCTTTAATAAATTTGTTTGTATGTCTCCTTGTGTACATGTTTAAGAGTTTTCTGAAATTTTTATTCTGAAGTAGAAGATTTGAACTTAAAATATGCATAGCATTAACCAAATTAGATAGTATAGAATTTCTCATTAATCATTGTTCCAATTTATACTCCTGATATCAGTGTAGGAAAATTCCAGTGTGTCTATATCTTCATCAATAGTTGGATTTTCTTTTCTTTACATTTTTTTCCAATCTGATAGATGTGTAATGATATCTCATTGGTCTTCAAAACATGTAATTCCAATGTGGTTCCAATCTCCACAAGACAAATTATTTCCGTTCTGTAAGATTACCATTAGCCGCTAAAGTGTTACATAAAATAGATATATTTCAATCTTCAGCTCTCTCAGTAGCACTTGAAATAGTTAACCACTTCTCTTTCTCTTAATATTAAGTGATTAATATTTACTAAATGAATGACTTAATAAATGAATGGAAACTACTCAGTATTTGTTGAAAGAAGTAATCTCTCAACCAACAAAGCAAAATAAGTTTTCCTTTTTTCAAACTAAATAAAATTTATTTCCTAAGATATTCATTAAATGCCTAGTAAGTTAAAGTATGTATACTAGACGTGAAGATTCAAAGATGCAATTCTTATCCTTTTAGTATGGAAACATGTCTGGGGTAATATACACTTAATAAATATGTGTCTAGTAAATAACATCATCAACATGATCTCTTTTTCTCAAAGTATCTTTTATATTGCAAAATTCACATATGTTTGAATACTTAATTTTCTGACTTCTGTAGAAAGTTTGTGCCAAAAAGCATGAGCTATGTCTTCTTTTCTTTATGTACTGAGGGCATAGAATAGTGCCTGATACATGGCAAATACTATAAAGTCAATTTGTATTTGTTGAGAATATTAAAAAATTGGAAAATAAAAATATTCTATAAAATTTTTATTTTAGTAAGGGTTCAAATGAAATTTAAGGTGTGTTATTCTTTATCCAATATCTCTCAATGATAGAGAGATGATCTGGTTAGAACTTAAATCATGCAGAGAAGAATGGTAGGATAATATGATCAAAATACAGACATTTCTATGAGAATGGATGGGCAAAAGAGAATGTAGAAAAACCTCATACCTCTTCATCTGGGTTTCAATATGAGTGTTGAGACTTCCCTGGGTTGATCTTGCAGGATTTATCTTAATGCTTTATTGGTGCATTTGTAGATTGGTTTTCAAACTCCTCTGCCTCACAATTCATACAATTTCTGAATCAATAGCCATAGCAGTCCTTGTTACACAAAGAAATTTTTTTAAATGGCGTGTGAGTTCCTAAATTGCAGCAATTTAAATGTCATCACTTGGACTTCAATAAAATTTGGTCTATGGCCCTATTTAAGTGCAAATTATTACAAAAATGTTGTAATTTAAGCCATGTTGTTTTCAAATACAAGAGATACTTCCCGGCACTACTCTCACATAGTAGGTGTTCAATAAATGTCTATGGTATTATTAAGCTAAATGTTCATAGCATGCTGTTCAAAGAGGAGTTTTTGGTCGAAGGGAGAATCTAAAATAATTTATGGGCTTCTAAAATTGGGAGCTATCTTAATCAGTTTTGGCAGTTATAACAAAAAATACTGTAGAATTAAACAACAAACATTTATTCACTACAGTTCTGAAGGCTGGGAAGTACAAAATCAAAGTGCCAGATAATTCAGTTTCTGGGGAGGCCCTCTTTCTAGTTTGCAGAGGAAAACCTTGTTGTATCCTTACATGGTGGCAAAATTATCTCTCTTACATCTTTTTTTAAAGAGTACTAATCCCATTCATAAGGGTCTACCATCATGACGTAATTACTTTCTTAAAGACCCACCTCAAAATACTGTCACATTGGGGATTAGCACTTCAACATATGAATTTGGGGAAACACAAACTTTCAGTCCACTGCAGGGAATAATGGTGAACTGGCAGATGTGGGAAAGAAAGGAGGTTCTAAATGCTAGATAATTTGATAGTCTTGCCTATCTCAGAATGATCTAGAAAGTTTTTATAGAAGTAAATCTCAATTGATATTTAATGTGTCAGTTTTACCTGGTGTCAAAATACTTTATAAAAGAAACAAATGTAACAACAGAAATCATGCTGAAACTAGGATTTTGTTTTTTCCCACAGAACTGTAAAAAAATAAACCTGTCAATCAAAGCTACCTCCCAGATTCAGGGCTCTGGTCCCCTAGACATAACAAACTCCTCCTTGTATTCACAAGCCCCAGAGACGTCCACTTGTGAGCTCTCGAAGCATCTAAAATGAATCCTGATAATCTGGTCTTTAATAACAGCAGACCACCCAAAGTTGGCAGACATAATAGTAATTTATTTCCAGAACAAACTGCCTTTATTTTCGACAGGAAGAATCTTCCTCCACAAAGTCTCAGGGAGAGGATTACTACTTTCTGCACACTCAGTGAACATTTATTATTGTCACCAGAAATGAACAAAATATAAAAGCCTTAGAACAAACTTAACAAAACAGCCTGGAGATTTAAGGGGGGAAAAAACTAAAGAAATATGTATGGGAAACGGTCTACAGGAAACGATGAGTTAGTTAAAATTTTGCAATTGTCAAACATTCTCTAGGCACATCTATTCACCTAAAATGTATAATCATATAAAGACTTGTGAATGGCTTTCTCACTTGAAGATTCTAAACTCTTTCTTTAAGACAGATATTGATCTTTAATACTTTTCTACTGCCTAGCTCCTAGCAATGTTTAGCTCTTAAGAAACAAACTTGTGTATTGCTACAAGCACATCAAAAGAATGGCATTAGAGAAGTGTGAGTCATGAAAGCCATGACTCATGGTATCTAAGTGAAATTCATCTCCTAAATTGCATGGTGTATGAGATTGCAATAATAATTTTCTGAAAACCTTCATTAATATCTTATAGAGCACACTTGTCTGTATAAAGATGAAATATGCAAAATATCTACCTCTGGACTAACAACTTAACCTGCAGAATTAAAAAAACAAACAAAAAATTGAAATATGTGAGATGATGGATCAGAAAGTTTTTGTTTGCTTATTATTTGCTTTTTTTAACTTACTGCTGGGAAGGATTAGATTTACAAGTGATGATAAAAGGTGTATAAGTAAGTAGATTTTCTATATGTGAGACGTTGAAATAAGGAGGCTGGCAAATTCCTTGCTTGGAATAGGCAAAGATAATTAAAACCTTTTGTATCTCTACCTTCAATCTAAACTAGACAGAAAGAAAAATCTCAAACTTACGGACCAATTAAAAATGGCAGATGAATTCCACAGGTTTGAGAAAACACTATTCATATAGCAAGATAAAAATAACTTCTGGAGAAATTTCAGATCCAAGAATCGAAACAGTAGAATCCTATTTTGATTGAAATTAGTAGAAAAAATCTTGTTCCTAAGAAGAGGTGTTTTTTTTTCTTAATAATTTCAATTTTTGTTTTATATTTAGCAGGGGGTACGTGTGCAGGTTACGTGGGTGCATTGCAAAATGCTGAGGTTTGGGGTATGACTGATCCTGCTACTGAGGTACTGAGCATAGTAGCCAATAGATTTTTTAACCCTTTCCTCCCTCCCATCCCCCCTCTAGAAGTCCTCAGTATCTATCGTTGCTATCTTTATGTCCATAAAGACCCAATGTTTAGCTCCCACTTATAAGTGAGAACATGTGGTATTTGGTTTTCTGCTCCTGCATTAACTTGCTTAGCATAATGGCCCCCAGCTGCATCCCTGTTGCTGCAAAGGATGTGATTTCATTCTTTTTTTTTATGGCTGCATTGTATTTCGTGGTGTATAAGTACCACATTTTCTTATCCAATCCACCATTGATGGGCACCTAGATTGACTCTATGGCTTTATTATTGTGAAGAGAGCAGTATTGAGCATATGAATGCATGCATCTTTTTGGTAGCATGATATATTATCTTTTGATATATCCCCATTAATGGGATTGCTGGGTTGAATGGTAGATCTGTATTATGTTCTTTGAGAAATTTTCAAAATGCTCTCTACAGTGGCTGAAGTAATTTACATTTCCACTAACAGTGTATAAGCATTCCCTTTTCTCCACATCCTTGCCAGCATCTATTGCTTTTTCACTTTTTAGTACTAGCCACTCTGACTGGTGTGTGATGATATCGCGTTGCAATTTTAATTTGCATTTCTCTGATGGTTAATGATGTTGAGCAATGTTTTTCATATGTTTGTTGGCTGCTTGTATGTCTTCTTTTGAGAAATGTCTTTGCTTGTTGAATTAAAGTTTCTTACAGATTCTGGATATTAGACCTTTGTTGGATGCATAGTTTGAATATATTTTCTGTCATTCTGCAGGTTGTAGGTTTACTCCGTTAAGAGTTTCTTTTGCTGTGCAGAAGCTCTTTAGTTTGAGTCCTAGTTGTCAGTTTTTGTTTTTGTTGCAATTGCTTTTGAAGACTTAGTCATAATTTTTTTTCCCAAGGCAGATATCTAGAATGGTGTTTCCTATGTTTTGTTCAAGGATATTTATGATTTGATTAAATCTCTCATCCCTCTTTAGTTAATTTTTGTATGTGGTGAAAGGCAGGTGTACAATTTCATTGTTTTGTATGTGGTTGGTCAGCTCTCCCAGCACAATTTATTGAATAGGGAATCCTTTCCTTATAGTTTATTTTTGTTGACTTTGCCAAAGATCAAATGGCTATAGGTGCACAGCTTTATTTCTATGTTCTCTAACCTGTTTCATTGGTCTACTTGTCTGTATTTGTATCAGTACCACCCTGTTTTGGTTATTGTAGCCATATGGTATAGTTTGAAGTCAGGTAACATGATGCCTCTGGCTTTGTTTTTGCTTAGGATTGTTTTGCCTATTCAGGCTCTTCATTGGTTCCATGTGAATTTTAAAATACGTTTTCTAATTCTGTGAAGAAAATGACATTGGTATTTTGACAGAAATTGTATTGAATCTATAGATAGCTTTGAGTAGCATGATCATTTTAATGATATTGATTCTTCCAGTCCATGAGCATGTAATGTTTTTCATCTGTTTGTGTCATCTATTATTTCTTTCAGCAGTGTTTTGTAGTTCTTCTTGTAGAAATCTTTCACCTCCTTCATTAGCTGTATTCCTACGTGTGTGTCTGTGTGTGTGTCTATTGAAAATGGGATTGCATTCTTGGTTTCGCTCTCAGCTTGAATGTTATTGGTGTATAGAAATGACACTGATTTTTGTACCTTGATTTTGTGTCCTGACACTTTACTGAAGTCGTTTATCAGTTCCAGGAGCCTTTTGGTGGAGTCTGTAGGATTTTCTAGGTCTAGACTCAGAGAGTGAAGAGAGTGAATTATTTTTATTTGTATTTTTCCTATTTGAATGCCTTTTATTTATTTCTCTTGTCAGATTGCTGTGGCTAGGACTTTCAGTACTATGCTGAATAGGAGAAGTGAGAGTGGACATCCTTGTTTTGTTCCAGTTCTCAAGGGGAATGCTTCTAGCTTTTGTCATTCAGTATGAAGTTGGCTGTGGGTTTGTATAGATGGCTCTTATTATTTTGAGGTATGTCCCCTTGATGCCTAGTTTCTTGAGGGTTTTTATCATGAATAAATTTGATTGAAAGCTTTTTCTTTGTCTATTGAGATGATCGTATGTTTTTTGTTTTTAAATCTGTTCATGTGGTGAATCATACTCATTGATTTGTATATGTTGAACCAACCTTGCCTCCCAGGAATGAAGCCTATTTGATCGTGGTAAATTAACTTGTTGATGTGCTGCTTGACTTGATTTAATAGTATTTGGTTAAAAATTGTTGCATCTATGTTCTTCAGGGATGTTGGCCTGTAGTTTTCTTTTTTCTTTGTGACTTTGCTAGGTTTTGCGAGTTTTTTTTTTTTTTTAATAATCAAAAAGGGAGCAGTTGGAAAAACACTGGACAAGTTGGCTGAATGAAGAATGAATGTGTGTGCTGTATTTAGGAGGGTTAGAGAGTGTGGGGAAGAAATGGGAGTGCAGAAAAGGGTATGGAGCCCCAAAGGATGGAGAAATAGAACAGAGAACTTACATGTAGACTTCATCTACTTTACTAATTTATAATGTGCTCTTTTGTGCCAGGATATAGAGGGAAATAAAACACTAAATTAATATGCATAAATTATAATAACTACTTCTATAATTAAATGAGAAATTTGAATACATATTTCTTTGATAATATAAGAAGAGAAACATGATATACAAATACTTGGTAAGTGAGATCCTCAGGGCAAGGGTTAGGTGGAGACAGCAAATGGCTCTAGTATTAGGGTTGTTGTACTTAATGGATAAAAATAGAGGATTCTCAATTCATTAGAATTTCAAGTAAATAAATATTATTCACACAAGCACGTCACATGTAATAACTTGGACATGCTTTAACTACAAAGTTATCTGTTATTTACTTAAATTCACATTTTACCCAGCACCCTTTAATTATCTGGTAACTTCATCTGCATTAAAATGTGGGTAGGAGAAAGCACAGATGAGTTAGTGAAGAAGAAAATACATGGTAGTAGGCCATGCAGGACATAAAAATTTAAAAGCACACGAACGCACAAAACAATGAGGTTTACTGTACAGTTTTAAATTAAATGGTATATGGTGCCATAATATATCCCTTCTCAATTTTAGACTCACACTCCATTAAAGGCCACTACATAAAGCTTGTATAAGTGGTTTGATGAGGAAAAGGGTTAACATAAAATTATATTAGAGGAGGGAGAGTGGCAAAGTCTGGCATAAAGTGATAATTAAAAAATCATGTGTAGTTCTGGCCTTAACGTTACTAAAATATGAACCTTATTTCTGTCTTTCCATTTCTTCAGAATTTGCTCTATTCTCAAAGTTGCAAAATGTCTGGGCACAGGCTGTGTTGCATTTCTCACGTATAGTATGAGCAGAGAAGCTTATCCATTCTGTTGCAGCAGGTCGAGAGAAATTTCACTGAAGTGCTTTGGTTTTTATTGAATTGCATGCTTATTATCTCTGAACAAGAAGATGTGCACATGAAAAAGTTGTTTTGATAGGCCTGACCTGAGCTGTATGCTCACAATAAAAGCTAGAGACACAGTTATTTGGCATTAAAACAACTGAGAAAAGATGATGAATCTTGAGAAGAAATTGGGATATTATGTACAAAAGAGGTGTTATAATACTTTATGGCCAAAACAAAAACAAAAGAAAAAAAAGCAAGAAAACAAACAAACAAAATCAAAAAACAAAAAACTAGCAATGCTTCACTATAAAGTTTAAACAGATCTTACGCAAATGCCATACTATAGACTTTTGAATAAAAAGATTTTCTCTACAACATATTAAAAGAATGAACCAGCAGAACAAACTTCAAACTTTAAAACAATGTTGTTTAAGTTAGTCATGTCTGAGATGATAAAAAAATCAACAGGAAAAAAGTGAACTTCAAAACGTGTATCTTTAGAAGGATTTGAATTGGAAAACCACTGACACTTAATTGCTAAAGTGACCTTTGACTAGTTATTCATCTATGGAATAGGAATAAACTTACTTGATTGTGTTGGCATGATGATTAAATATGACTTCTGTACATGCAAGTGCTGAGCACTAGTCTATAACCTCTATGGGCATTGCGATCACTATGGCATATCCAGGGACTAGCTCAATTTCTAGTACATTGCAGGAACTTGATAAATGTTTCCTTAATTTGAAATCTGAGAACAGGACATTAAGGTGAGTTATCCTGTTTTCTTTCTTTTCTCCCCACTTCACCTCTAGAGTGTGTGTGTGTGTATGTGTGTGTGTGTGTGTGCAGGTATGTGTGTGTTTGAGAGAGAGAGAGTGAGACAGAAAGAGGTGGGGGTGGGCTGTTATTTAGGGTCAAAATACAAAGTAGTAACAATTCATTGTCCTTTCAAAGAAAACTTATTCAAACTCCATTCTGTTTTATAAATAAGCACATGTCACATATGTCAGGAATCCATCACATTTTACTGAGTATTTAAAGTTTCATTTGTTTTCACTCTTAGTTCTTTCACATTAGATCCAGCAGTTGAGATACATTTTGCTTGTGCTGCAGTTTTCTATTATGGATATGTAATGTGTCTAATAAAGAAATGAGAAACTAAAATTGTTGCTTTTTCCTCCTGCCCCTCACTTCTTTTTCTCATGCTCTGAGAAAGGTCTTCTGTTTATTATATAATTCTTCAAAGGAAAAAGTTGTCTATGTATTAATTATGCAGTAACATAAAAGGAATTTTTTATGATTTTTTAAAATTTCCTTAGGTTTTGGGGGAACAGGTGGTGTTTGGTTCATGAGTAAGTTCTTTAGTGGTGATTTGTGAGATTTTGGTGGACCCATCACCCGAGAAGTATTCACTGTACCCAATTTGCAGTCTTTTACCCCTCACCCCCCTCCCAACCTTTCTCCCAAGTTCCCAAAGTCCATTGTATCATTTTTATGCTTTTGCATCCTCATTGCTTAGCTCCCACTTATGAGTGAGAACATACAATATTTGGTTTTCCATTTCTGGGTTACTTTACTTAGAATAATCGTCTCCAGTTCCATTCAGGTTGCTGTGAATGCCATAATTTCATATATATATGAAATTATATATATTATAATTATATTTATTATATATATATTATATATCACTATATAATGATATATATAACATATAGTGAGATATATATATATATATCAATTTTTTTATCCACTCATTGATTGATGGGCATTTGGCCTGGTTCCATATTTTTGCAACTATGAATTGTACTGCTATAATCATGTGTGCAAGTATCTTTTTTTGTATAATGAATTCTTTTCCTCTGGGTAGGCACACAACAGTAGGATTGCTGGATCAAATGATAGTTCTACTTTCAGTTCTTTAAGGAATTTCCACACTGTTTTCCATAGTGGTTGTACTAGTTTACATTCTAATCAGCAGTGTAAAAGTGTTCCCTTTTCACTGCAACCAGAAAACTTTGTTGAATCTAATGTGATATGACAGAATATCTACAGGTTGTACTTAATTTTAAATGTTCTATGTCAGTTAATATTTATGTCATCATCTATAGTAAGCTCCACATAGGTACATAAAACCATGAAATATATGTTTACATTTGTAATGAGTTTTAAGATAGTGTGAACTTAATTGATTTAAGTTAATATTTAAGTTTAAAATTTAGGTCAGAAATTATAAAGGGATGATTTTGTAGTTAATATTATGAAGGAAAAACATTTCTACCATTTACTTAGAGTGACTGGAATTTGTATGGCTTATCAACAGTAACTTATTAACTTTTACTCTGTGCATATCATTGAACTTTATAATAGTTGAGAAATATAAATAATAATAATGTCACAGTATATACCTAATTACTGCTGATTCAAGTGTAGACAATATCTTTGAAACATTTGTTGTATGTTCCATTATTGTTATAAACTTTAAAATAAAATGAGCTTTAACTGATGATAAAGGTAATTTATACTTATAACACATATCAGACATGTGGGAAGCTTGGAACTCCGATTATAAATTGTGAACAAACCCACTACACAAATAATCTCTAATATTTTTGAACATATTATTCTAAACCACTTTCTCTGTACAAACACCAGATACATATATTTCAGCATTATTGACTGTGGAATTTGGAGGTGAGCAAGTTGGAACAATAGGGAGCAATTAGCAATTGCTGTCCCATAGAATTAATATTTGAGACGCTAAGAGCCAGCAGATGCCCTGAGAAAGCTGGCATGTGTGTCAAATACACATAAAAAATGGGAAATATGACATGACAAGGGAAGATCACCAAGGAGATAAGAACTTTGGTCTTTATCATGAGAACAATGTTGTAAATGAATCCTAGGAATGACACCCAATGACCCTCTCTGTTGTTAATTTCCTCTCACTTGAGTGTCTGAGGAGCCTCTAAACATGATGAGATATCATTTCCCCAGAATTATGTTACTTAACTTGGCAAAAAGGTGAACCAAATTTAATCACATTAGGGCTTTTAGAGCTTTTTCTAGCTGGTAGCGGAAAAAAAATAGAGATTTGCAGCATGAGAGCGACTCAATGCATCATTCCTTCTTTCGAAGGTGAAAGGGTCCTCATCCTAGAGTCTAGGTGGTCTCTGGAAGCTAAAAGCAACCCCTGGCTGACAGCCAGCAAAGCAGCAGGGACTTTAGTCCTAAACCTGATGAAATGAAATTCTGCCCCAAACAGAAATGAGCCTGGAAATGAATTCTTTCCCAGAGTCTCCAGATAAGATTTTAGCTGGAAGACTCCTTTGTTTTGGCCTCCTGAGATATTGAGCAGAAAACTCAATTGAGTTTACTTGGACTACTGACCTATAAAACTCTAAGATAATAAATTGGTGTCATTTTAAGTCATAAAGTTTTTGGTCATCGCCTGCAGTAATAGAAAACTAAAAGTAATGGAAAATATTAGACAAAGAGGTATCAAAATTTGATTTGCATTTTGAAAATGTCACTCTCTGGGGAAGAGGAGAGAGAGAGAGAGAGAGAGACAGAGAGACAGAGACAGAGTGCAGAAAGAAAGAATTCCCGAGTACATGCAGGAACAGCAGAAAGATCTGTTAGGAAGCATTTGAAATAATCTAGGACAAAGAAGATAGTATCTTGAACAAAGAGTAAAAGATGCAGTAATGGAGATTTTAAAAAAGAAAATCAGTGTCCACAGGGAATGTGCTACTTCTTTTACTCATTCAACTGAAGATGTTTTTGGAAGTGTGCTGGGTAATAGGGACAATGAGGATTGTGCTAAAAACATATACTTTTTTCCTATATCAATTTCCACCCTCTCTCTCCCTTCCTGCTACCCTGGAGGTTGTTCTGTAGAGACTACAGAAATAAATTCTCCTGCCCTCTTGTTTTGATTTGAATTTAACCAATGAGAAGCACTGGTAGGGGACTGGACAGAGGGAAGAGAGTGAGGCCAGAGCATTCATTTTTTCCTTTTATAATTCATTTTCATTATATTCATTATATTTCATTCATATTCGTTATTCTTATTCACATTTTACTCAATTTTCACCCCATAGGTCATTGTGAACCGACTGCATCACTTAACCAAATGTCATAATGCCTATTGGTGGCCCTCTCCCCTTCCCTTCTTCTGGATCTGGCACATGCTCTTTTCTATTACCTCCTTTAGGCCTAGGGGTGATATACTAGGTCTGGGAATTGCATTATCCCAGTCTATGGCCAATTCATTGTAAATAGTTTCACCTTGAATTATCTTCAATTTACTCTCTCTGAGGATGCCATCAATTCCATGTATGGATTTCAAATCTAATCCAACTGCTTAGCCCCTTTTTCACTATTGCATGTAATGAGTTCAAGTATTTCTCACACAAATGGTGATCATATGCACTGTGATAGATCAACCTAGAAAAGAATCATATATGGGAAGGGCTGGCTGAGGACAGAGAGTAGATTTTGGTCAGGTTGGATAGGTAGCCCTTGAAGTATCATACCAACAAGCAAGTGGAAACATTAAGTAGGAGGTTGGATATGTGAGTGCATTAGTTTCTTTTCACTCTGCTGATAAAGACATACCTGTGGCTGGGGAGGTCTCGCAATCAGGCAAGGAGGAGCAAGTCACATTTTACATGGATAGCAGCAGGCAAAGAGAGAGCTCGTGCAGGGAAATTCTCCCTTATAAAACCATCAGGTCTCCTGAGACTTACTCACTATCATGGAAACAGCACAGGAAAGATCTACCTCCATGACTCAATTATCTCCCCTCGAGTCACTTCTATAACTCATGGGAATTCAAGATGAGATTTGGGTGGGGACACAGCCAAATCATGTCAATGAGTTTAAAGTTTTACAGAGATGTAAAGCCTAGAGATAGAAATAGTTCAAGTATGCAAAACCTGAATTCATAAATATTATGTGATTTTACAGGAGGTAAAGTACACAAAGAGAAAAAGGCCTAAAATTTTCTTAGAAATTCAGACACCTTAATATTTAAAATACTGATAATATAGCTTATATTTATGAAGCCAGGCACTTCTATACACTTTTTGCAGTGTAGAAATTATGCCTTAGAGGGGCATGAGTGATTTGCTGAAGATCATGTGTCTAGAAAGTGGAAGAGCAGATAGTCTGGCTCCAGAGCCTCTCAACTGGATAAAGATTACCTACAAAGGAGACAGAAAGAGTAGCCAAAGAGGGTGGTGGGATAACATACAATTAGGGTAACCATTTTGATGACAACAGTGTCGAACACCTCTGAGGAGTCCAGTATGATGAGCACACAATGATATTCATTGGATTTAGTAACATGGTGACTGCTTTTTCTTTCTTTTGTTTTCCAGTCACAAAAAAAATGATGCAATAAATTTCTTGCTTGTACCCATTATGCTTTTATCTTTTTCTAGAAATGGAATTGATAGATCAATGAGTATGTCCATTGTAACACTGATAAATAATTTCAGATTACTATTCAGAAAAGGTAGACATTTATACTCCTACCAGTAGTAAATGAAAATGTATGTTCCATCAAGTCTTTCCAACACCACTGTCAACTTGATGCCTGTCAGCCTAAAATAAATTCTAATGTTGTTTAGTTTGTGTATATTTGACTAGCAGAGAGGGGGAAACATCTTGCATATAACAGTTGTGAAGTTATTATGTTTAGGGGTGTGACTCTTACAAAAGACAATGACAAAGAAAAGTCTGTAAATTATGCCTTCTTAATGTCTGACAAAACCTAAGTCATTGATGTCCATTAGAATATATTATTTTAGATTAATATTAGCTAAAATTAATTCAATAAAAAAATGCTTCTGTTATCCCTTTACCTTGCTGCATTTTTATTCCCATTTAGCAACCTTAAGTATCTGACATTTGTCATGTAGCCAAATACATACTCATTGAGCAAGATGACTGATGATGATTGATCATAATGATGACAGCAGTGATGATAATGATGATGATAGTGAGGATGACAATAACAGTGGAACTCATGCCTTGATGTACTTTCTCAAGAGTTAGGTGTTTTCCTTTTAATATTTTTCAGAATTTTTTTTATCACAATTGCACTCAGGAATTGGAATATCATTTGTATTTCATTTTTTAAATCAGTGTGCAAAATGAGCAGGAATAAGGGAGTTAAAATAGGACACAGAATGAAATGTGATTTTGCTCACTTGTAGATGTGTGGGCGTGTGTATCTCTTTGCTGTCACCTGCAGCTCTGCCTAGCTTTGTATAGTTCTATCATATTCTATTTAATTTATATTCTGCTTCTTTAAGACTATTAAATTATTGGTA
Source organism: Nomascus leucogenys (assembly GCF_006542625.1). NCBI lineage: Eukaryota > Metazoa > Chordata > Mammalia > Primates > Hylobatidae > Nomascus > Nomascus leucogenys. The sequence continues at coordinate 22,662,744 of NC_044402.1, forward strand.
TACTATAAGCAATACATCTTTTAAATTATAACCTCCTCCCACAATTATCACATAACTTCCTGTCTCTAACCTAAACACTTCTCTGGCATTTTATGAGTTATCCATCTTGATCTGCTATTTGGTCCACATATTTATAATCAGAAATTTCCATGGAAAACAGACTTAACATATATTTATAGTACTGGTGGCTCATGCATACAAGGAGTATGGGAAAGTTTGGGTCTCATATTTGGCTCACAATTAAAGCAGATTGTTTTGCACATATGAGTGACAATAAGTATTTTCCTTCAAAAGACAACAATATGAAGTACAGTAAATTAACTTTCTCCAGAACAGAATATTTTTAATAACTGTAGATTCATGTGATAGGTAGCAAAAGGAGTTTTATAGCAAGTTTGATGATAATTTATCATTTTTCTAAAGAAATACAATTTAACAAGTTAAGTAATAATAAAATAATACAATGATAAATAGAATAAATATATCAACCTAAATTAGAACAAAATGCTTAGAAATGCCCAATTTTAGTGTTTTCAGTTTTGAAATGTCACTGCTCATTATATGAATATTTTCCTCTCTACAATTTATCCAAAATAACAAATTTAATTGGGTAACTCTCATCACTTAATCATAGCATTCCATTGACCATTCAAAAAAGTTATCTTCTCCAAACACCGCATGTTCTCACTCATAGGTGGGAATTGAACAATGAGAACACATGGACACAGGAAGGGGAACATCACACTCCAGGGACTGTTGTGGGGTGGGGGAAGGGGGGAGGGATATCATGAGGAAATATACCTAATGCTAAATGACGAGTTAATGGGTGCAGCACACCAACATGGCACATGTATACATATGTAACAAACGTGCACATTGTGCACATGTACCCTAAAACTTAAAGTATAATAAAAAAAATAAAATAAATAAATAAATTGTTAAAAAAAGTTATCTTCTGGCTATAATATCCAGCACAATCATTTTGATGCATAAGTGAGGGTCTCAAAGATATGCGAGAGTCCTTGCTTATTAAAACATACAGATTTTCTAATGGCATGTATATGATGATGGGTAATATAATCCAAGAACTCTGATATAAAAGGTAAGAACTCTAAAAGGACTATTTAGAAGGTACTTTACATGTAAGTATTGCTAGTTTTCCTGTCTTAAAATGTTTTACTTACTATTCTGTGCTTTGTATTTCAAGTGGTTTATTCTAAATGTACGCATTAGCAGTTGTATAGCTAGGCACTTTTATTCATGAGTGACAAAAAATAATTAGTTGAAGGCTGAAGGAAGGTAGTTCTTGTGAGGTATGGCATGATACAGAGGTTCAAACAACATCTTTGAAACTCGGTCTCCTGGCTATACCCTGTGCCCAAGATTGTCTTTGTGTTGGTGCAGGCTCTCTCATGGTGTCAATATAAGCACCATCCATTACATATGCCTCTCATTTGAACAACTCCAACAAGAGAGAACATTTATTTTGAAACAGTTCCCAGCAAAATCCCAGGGCTGGACCGGCACTCATTGGTATAGCTTCTGTATTAGTTCATTTTCATGATGCTGCTAAAGACATACACGAGATTGGGCAATTTACAAAAGAGGTTTAATGGACTTACAGTCCATGTGGATGGAGAGGCCTCACAATCATGGTGGAAGGCAAGGAGGAACAAGTCACATGGATGGCAGCAGGGAAAGAGAGACATTGTGCAGGGAAACTTTCCCGTATAAAACCATCAGATCTTGTGAGACTTACTCACTGTCATGAGAACAGCATAGGAAAGACCTGCCCCTGTGATTCTATTACCTCCCACCGGGTCCCTCCCACAACATGTGGGAATTCAAGATGAGATTTGGGGATGGGGACACAGTCAAACTATATGATTCCACCCCTGGCCCCACAAATTTTATGTTCTCACATTTCAAAACCAATCATGCCTTCCCAACAGTCCCCCAAAGTTTTAACTCATTTCAGCATTCACTCAAAAGTCCAAAGTCCAACATCTCATCTGGGACTAGGCAAATCCCTTCCATTAATGAGCCTGTAAAATCAAAAGCAAGTTAGTTACTTAATAGATACAATGGGGATATAGGCATTGGGTAAATACAATGATTCCAAATGGGAGAAATTGGCCAAAATAAAGGGGCTACTGGCCCCTTGCAAGTCCTAAATCCAGCAGGACAGTCAAATATTAAAGCTCCAAAATGATCTCCTTTGACTCCATGTATGTTACCCAGGTCATGCTCATATAAGGGGTGAGTTCCCATGGTCCTGGGAAACTCTGCCTCTGTGGCTCTTCAGGGTACAACCTGCCTCTCAGCTGCTTTCATAGGTCAGTGTTAAGTGTCTGTGGCTTTTCCAGGCACACAGTGCAAGCTGTAGGTGGATCTACCATTCTGGGGTCTGGAGGACAGTGGCCCTCTTCTGACAGCTCCACTAGGCAGTACCCAAGTAGGGGCTCTGTGTGGGGACTCTGATCTCATATTTCCCTTCTGCACTGCCCTAGCAGAGGTTCTCCATGAGGGCCCTGCCTCTGCAGCAAACTTCTGCCTCTGCATCCAGGAACATCCATACATCCTCTGAAATCTAGGCAGAGGTTCCCAAACCTCAATTCTTGACTTCCATGCACCTGCAAGCTCAATACCACACAGAAGCTTCCAAGGCTTGGGGCTTGCACCCTCTGAAGCAAGAGCCCAAGCTGTGCCTTGGCCCCTTTTAGTCACAGGTGAAGTTTCTGGGACACAAGGCACCAAGTTCCTAGGCTGCACACAGCACAGGGACACTAGGTCCAGCCCACAAAACCATTTTTTCCTCCTGGGCCTCTGTGCTTGTGATGGGAGGGGTTGCCATGAAGACCTCTAACATGGCCTGGAGACATTTTTCCTGTTGTCTTGGAAATTAACATCCTCATTACTTATGCAAATTTCTGCAGCCTGCTTGAATTTCTCCTCAGAAAATGGGATTTTCTTTTCTATCACACTGTCAGATTGCAAATTTTCTGAAGTTTTATGCTCTCCTTCCCTTATAAAACTGAATGCCTTTAATAGCATCCAAGTCACCTCTTGAATGCTTTGCTGCTTAGAGATTTCTTCCTCCATATACCTTGAATCATCTCTCTCAAGTTCAAAGTTCCACAAATCCCTAGGACAGAGGCAAAATGCTACCGGTCTCTGTGTTAAAACATAGTAAGAATCACCTTTGCTCCAGTTCCCAACAAGTTCCTCATTTCCATCTGAGACCATCTCAGCCTGGATTTCACTGTCCGTATAATTATCAGCATTTTGGTCAAAGCCATTCAGCAAGTCTCTAAGGAGTTCCAAACTTTCCCATATTTTCCAGTCTTCTTCTGAGTCCTCCAAACTGTTCCTACTTCTGCCTGTTACTCAGTTCCAAAGTCGCGTCCACATTTGTGGGTATCTTTACAGTAAACCCAACTCTACTGGTACCCATTTACTGTATTAGTCTGTTTCACACTCCTGATAAAGACACACATGAAACTGGGTGATTTACAAAATAAAGAGAGAGAGGTTTAATGGACTTACAGTTCCATGTGGGCTGGGAAGGCCTCACAATCATGGTGGAAGACAAGGAGGAGCAAGTCACATTTTACACAGATGGCAGTAGGCAAAGAGAGAGCTTGTGCAGGGAGACTCCTTCTTATAAAATCATCAAATATCATAAGACTTATTCACTATCAGGGAACAACATGGGAAAGACCTGCCCCATGATTCAATTACCTCCCACTAGGTCCCTCCCACAACACATGATAAATTCAAGATGAGATTTGGGTGGAGACACAGCTAAACATATCAGCTTCCACCATATTTAACCATTCCAGGCAGGGTGTGGTCACTCACGCCTGTAACCCTAGCACTTTGGGAGGCCAAGGCAGGCAGATCACTTGAGGTCATGAGTTCAAAACTAGCCTGGCCAACATGGTGAAACCCCATCTCTACTAATAATACAAAAAAAAAAAAAAATAGCCGGGTGTGGTGGCAGGCGCCTGTAATTCCAGCTACTTGGGAGGCTGAGGCAAGAGAATCGCTTGAACCTGGGAGGTGGAAGTTGCAGCAAGCTGAGGTCACACCACTGCACTCAAGCCTGGGTGACAGAGTGAGTTTCCATCTCAAAAACAAAACAAACCCCCCCAAAAAATTGCAGTACACACTAGTGTAATTGGGAGGTTGGGAGGGTACAATGTTATGTTTTGGCCGTCTGTGTTACATACGCAAGTAGCTACCCCATCTAAACCAAATGAACTTAGATTAGGAGAGAGAAAAACCTTGCATTCTGAAATATCTAATAAATGAGTACATTTTAGCTACTTCTATCTAATTCATAAATAAGAAATGCTGAAACTGCTGAAAATTCTTTCACAAAACCAACAGTATTTGCTTTTTCTTCTCTTGAGGCACAAGTAGCTCATTCATCTCAGAAAAGCACTTAGTATTTAGCTGTATTTTAATGTGAACCTTTCCTGGTTAACCATTACTAAGCCAAAGTGATTAAGTAGTGAAGCACTAATTGCCTCCAATTCTCCTTCATCTCAGAGTTAGATACAAGTGAGATACAAACAGCAAAAAATTAGCTAAAGAGAGATTGTGTAAGTGTGTGGCATGTAAAGCGGCACCTGTTCTGCGCTAGGATGTTCATCTGGAAAAGCAGTGATGAGACTGAATATTACTGTAATCCATGTAACCAGTGGAGATAACTTAATGAGTGCATGGCACTATGGTTTGAATATCTGCCCCCTTCAAATCTCTTATGAAACTTAGTCCCCAGTGTGGCAGTACTGTAAGGTGGGGGCCCTTAAAAGGTGACTGGATTGGCTGGGTGTGGTGGCTCATGCCTATAATCCAGTGCTTTGGGAGGCTGAGGTGGGCGGATCAGGAGGTCAGGAGATCGAGACCATCTGGCTAACACGGTGAAACCCCATCTCTACTAAAAATACAAAAAATCAGCTGGGCATGGTGAAGGGCGCCTGTAGTCCCAGCTACTCGGGAGGCTGAGTCAGGAGAATGGCGTGAACCCAGGAGGTGGAGCTTGCAGTGAGCCGAGATGGTGCCACTGCACTCCAGCCTGGGCGACAGAGGTCAGACCGAGACTCCGTCTCAAAAAAAAAAAAAAAGTGACTGGATCATGAGGGCTCTGGTCATAGGGATTACTGTATTAATGGGTTAATGAATGAATCAACTAATGAGTTAATGAATTAATGTGTTTTCATGGAGTGGAACTGGTGACCTTATAAGAGGAGGAAGAGAGGCCTGAGTTAACAAGCTTAACCTCCTGGCCATGTGATGTCTTGTGCTGCCTTGGGACTCTGCAAAGAGTCCCCACCATCAAGAAGTCCCTCAACAAATGCAATCACTAGACCTTGGATTTCGGAGCCTCCATAACTATGAGAAATAAATTACTTTCATTTATAAATTACCAGTTACAGGTATGCTATTATAAACAGAAAACAGACTTAAGATGTGTACTGAAATCAAATCATAATGAGCACAAGTTGGCAAAAGACAAATAAAAAAGTAACCTATAGACTGTGTAAAGTTAAGATTCACAAGAGTGATTAGAGAACAGAGCAATTTTAATCAAATGAAAGGGTACCTTAAGACTGTATATTTCTAACTATATTTCTTAGAACCACAGTTCCACAGAATATTGATGAAAAATGCAAAAAGGATTCATTGGTGAGATAAGATTTGAAAAATCTGAAAAAAATGAAGTTAAAAGCTTTCTTTCTTCCAAGGCATCTATAACCAGGTGCTAAGCATTAGCTGTCCCTGGCTTCTTGGCTACTGGCCCAGAGGCTCAGGGAATAGCTGATGTCAACATTTGCTTGGGCTGGGATCAGGTAGAAGTAGGTATTAGAAAGCAGGTATTGAAATTATCTGAGGTCAGCCCACACTAAAGCTAAACTGGATGCTGTGTTATCAGGTGCACTTTACTTCTGAGAGATTAGGCCTTGAGCAGTCAGGAGTGGAGGATTAGACAGAGACATAAGCCAGGCTTTAACTTAATAGGTCAGGAAAAGGTTTGGGCAGAGGCCTGGATAGACTCAAAATTCTCACTAAGATCATTATTCCATATCACTCTGGGTTTACTCGTCTCTGCCTTTTCTCTAGTCCTATCTAATGGCTTGATTCATTTTAAGAGGGTTTAATCCTTTTTACCAGGGAAACAATAGAGTAATGGTGTAATTTATGGAGTGCTGACTCTAGGGAAAACACCACTCTAAACTTTCCATGCTTATTTAATTGCCAAACCACCTTATAAAGTAGGACATTTTATACTATATTGAAGGAAACTGAGTCCCAGAGAAATTAACTAAATTGCATGGGAAACAACTGGATGTTGAAATCTCCAAAGCGCATACCCAACCACCTTGCTTTCTCATCTCATTCACATCAGGGTTTTCAATACCTGCTTCACATTTTTTAAAAAACGGCAACTTCTAACTGGACTCAGGAGTCTACCCGCTTCATCTTGCTCACAAGGATGTTACAGGAAGCTTGTCTTTCTTAAAATCCATTGTTGGGCAGGAGGGAGGTAGCTTGTTTGTCTCCAAGGACAGAGATGGAACATTCAGAAACATGAAATCAACAATTTCCTCAGGACCACATATGGCCTTTGGAATCACAGATATCTGCTCCTCCTTCAAAGTTACCAGTTATACATATTATGTTCTTTGTATTTTTCCCTCATTTCCACTCTAAAGCAATGATCATGTCCCTCATAATTTATTGCTCCAAGATCGTCAGCACTACATAAAATGAAGATGCTTGCTTTCAGCTGCCCTTATCCCTAATTTCTAAGTCTATATTTATTGCCAAAATTAGGCAAGCAAAGTATTTAGGAAGAGGTAGGAGAAGGTCAGGTCTTTGAGAGATGGATGAGGAAAAAGAGATTTTTGCGGATGAGGAGGTTAGCAGTTTACTCAACTAATAGGTTCCTTGTCTGCTTTGTGGCAGAGACCTGGGAAGATGCAGTGGTCAGAGAGTAATAGCTGTGGAGTAAGACTGGGGAGAATGGCCCTAGGCATGGGGTATCCCAGCTGTGACAGAACTTGCTCTGTCCCCCACATGGCCTAAAAGCAGTCATTTAACTTTAAGGGGGTCATGCAAATGTCTTAGAGATAACCACCTAAGACTATGGATATCTTTCCAAATGGCTTACTCTCGTATGTTTTGGTAGCCCTTCCATAACACTACAGGAGAGGCAAGGGAAATCAGATAATGATAGGGACCTGACATTTCTATCAGCCTAGCACAGTTTTCCTCAATTCAAAATGATTTTGTTGCCAGCAGACATTTGGCATTTTCTGAAGTCATTTTTTGTTGTGGCAAATGGGGGTGGGGTGTTGTTACAGGCGTCTAGTTGCAGAGACCAAGCATGCTGTGAAATATCATACAGCGCACAAGAAAGCCACCACCACACACAAAAATTACTGGCCTCATGTCAGTAGCATTGAGATATGTCAACAATATATCAATCATTCATAAAGATTGACGTTGAGAAATCCTGGCGATATGGTTTGGCTCTTTGTTCCTACACAACTCTCATCTGAAATTGTAATCCCCATGTGTCAAGCGAGGGAGGTGATTGGATTATGGGAGTGATTTCCCCCATGCTGTTCTCTTGATAGTGAGTGAATTCTCATGAGATCTGATGATCTGATACATGGTAGTCACTTCTCTCTCATTCCTCTCTCACTTGCTGTCACTTCTCTCTCATCTGCTGCCATATAAGATATGCCTGCTTCCCCTTCCACCATGATTGTAAGTCTCCTGAAGCCTCTCTAGCCGTGTGGGACTGTGAGTCAATTAAACCTCCTTTTTTTTTCATAAATTACCAAGTTTTGGGTAGTATCTTTGTGGCAATGTGAGAATAGACTAATACAACTGGTGATCTAACAACAAAGCATTCTAAATTTGATTTAATTTAAGGGGGGATAAAAAGTAAAAGAAACATCTGATTTTTTCCATACTCAAGATTGTGGCTGTAAGGAGATTCCTGCTAAGATGGCTTATAGACACTCACATTGAATTGTTTTACCTTTGAACTAAGAGAGTTAGGAATTAAAATAAATCATTTTTCTTAAATTCATATAATTATGGTAATAAACCTCTTGTTTTGTTCATAGAATAAATGAAAAAAAGTTATGATCAACAAAGAACATTTATAGTCAATTAAACATTTTATTCATTTTATATCAAAGAAACCTACCTTAATATATCAATTTAGGTAGCTAGATGCCATAATCACAGGTGGGTACCCCACGTGTTCTCCAGACCACCTCCAGACAGCTCGGTGATTACCTATGCACAAGTCCAGATATCACTAGCTAATACTCAGAGACTTTTTAACAATATAGCAATCATTCATAGAGATAGAGGTTGAGAAATTGTTTCTTTTCTAAAATGGGACAGTTCAAAGTCTCTTCTCCTCAACCTTATTTTCCATAGTCTCCACTCTGTTCTGCATTGGGCAGCTTGCACAGCAGTAAGATCTGCCATTCATCATTCTGTGTTGAGCCTCTTGAGGATCTTTTTTACAACAAAAGCGTATCAGTATTTTCGTAAATCCAAAAATGGACAATGGAATTAATTGGTGTCAAGGATAGAATGAGTTGACAGGTAAGATTTTAGAATAAAATATTGAATCATATTTGAAGGACATTTATGTTTTACCTTTTATCCTTTTATAAAGGAAAGAGGTTTTATGAAACAAAGCACTAAGCTAAGTAACAGGAATACGAGATAGTATTGAGCTAAAATCTTATACTGATATGACAATTCTACGCACAAATATAAAAATGTGATCTATTGCTCTGTAGAGACACTTGGGTGAGAAATTAAATAAGCTATGATAGCAATGCTTAAAATTAACATCCCCAGGTTTTAAGAGATTTTAAGAGTTTGATAATAATTGCTTTTTAAAAAATCTTAAATCTATGGGAATTTACACTGTTAAAGTGCATCTTAAAAATAATATTTTCTATTTAATATATAAATGCAGGTGCTGTAGACAGGGCTGACAACGTGTGTACTCAGAGCCACAAATTACTCTTTGGAGGTGAGCCTATAATATTGCCAAAATGCATAAGATTCAAAGAAAATTTCAGCAATCTCTACCATCAATGGCCACAGGGCAAGCAGGAAGGGAATTTAATCTATATAATTCTAAACATGTAGCCCTTTTGATACATTCAGAGAAACTAAACTTGTTTTATATTCAGGTATTTGCAATTGTGTATTGCGGTTTTCTTGACTATGTTAAAAACATTACTTATAGACCAACAATTCATTTTGGAAATTCTAAACCCAGGTCTTCAAAATAAAAAGGTGATCCAAGGTTGAGGTATATGGACAGGTTTGGAGCAGTTATCAATCAATCAGCCATTTACCAGGGTCTGGCTAGTTGTGCCCTGCTATTGATAAGAATTATTTAAAATCTAAAAAACCCATTGCGATTCTATATGCCATGTCATGAGGAAGCACGGTCCCTCTCCTCATAACATGCAAATCAGTGGTTCGAGTAGCATCTTTGTCTTCCAATAACAGTAATTAGGTTATGTCCTTTGGATTTAGGTTTTCTAATTATCTAGGCAGTGTAAAATCCTCACCCATTTCTCTCCACTTTTCTGAAGAAAAACAAACAGACAAACAGCTACAACGTGAAACCAGCCAAAAAATTCTCTAGGTATTTTTGTGGTTGATCATTCAGAATCCAGCATACAAAGACAGAATTTCTCCTTTCATTATAGTTACACTATTTTTTCTTTTCTATTTTTCATATCACTTTTCTCTCTAAAATATAAACATGCCCAGGGTCCAGTTGTTGCCTTATTCAACTCTCCATTTCTATATCCTTATGGCCAGGCACATAGTAGGGACTCCAAAACTGTCAACTGAGTAAAATAACAATAGTTCTCATTTTTATGTAATTTTAACTAATATGCAAAAGGCCACAATAATGAAAGAATGATAAAGCATTCTGCCTCATCCTTTGCCCATGGAAATCTCTCCGACAAAACCACAATTTCTAAGGCAAAATAATATGATTATGATAGAGGAGAAACAGGCAACCCAAGCTGTATAGCAAAGGAAAGGGCAAGGACTTTAATAAATTACTTCTCATGTGAAAGATGGTTAGAGGTGGAATTAAGTGTGTTTCTTATAGCCTGGCAGCGGATGTTTAAGCCAACATAGCGTTATATATTTTATGTACTGAGAGGCAAGTTTGGCCCCTAGGAACCATCAACTACTGAATTAAATTTAATCACCTATGTTCATTTATTATAGATCCCCAAAAGGCTTTTCTCCATGCTTCTAGGCAGCTGTGTTGGTTTCCCTTCAGCTTTTTCTAACTTTTTAACCTTGTGACTATTTTTCTTCTTTCCAATTTTATACATTTCTGCCTAAATGTTCTTGCTTTTTCCCTAAAAAGTGACCACAATTATTTTGAAAATAGAAAAATACAAGTACTGAGGATACACATATTTTTTAAATTTAGTGCCTTACTTTTTAAATTGAATATTTATTTGGGTAAAAAATCTGGTATTTTCATAAGATCTTTTGTCTCTAATGAGCATTGTTTCTGGTTGAAAATGCAATTTGCTAGAACCTGGAGAATTGGGATGTTTAGATACATTCAGGTAGTAGCTGAACTATGACCACTTAACTGTAGGTCATGATTTCTCATTAACCTCTTGAAAACCAGCACATTCACCATTGCCTTATTTCTGCCCCTTATACAACAGTCACTGTATTATAGCTCTCTTATAAACCCAAATGCATGTATTAAATCACATTCACATTGTTCAAATAATTGTCCTTTATTTTTCTTTAACTCAATCTAGTGTGGGTTTTTTAAAAATCATTTTCTCCGTCTAGAGGTAAAAGGTTTTTGTTCTGTATCTTAAATATATACATTGATCACATTAACTTATTTACTCATCCAGTAAAAACCCTATGTCCTATTGCAAAGTCTGATGCACAGTAAGTTAGGCAAAGTCCTTACCCCCCAAAAGCACAAATTATGAAGTGGCTAAACCTTGTGGTGATTAATATCATATAAACATATCTCCAAAGAAAAAACTGCCCCTCTTGCCTGGGGCATTTGGGCAGGATAGCCATGCCTGAGAAGATAATACAGAGTTTGAACTCCAATGAATGATTTAGCACATTTCACCAAATAGAAAAATAATCTTGTATATGAGTGCATATATGTGTATGTGCATTGGAAAAGGAAAGTTTGGGAAGAGTACAAGGTCAAGGATTTTTGTGATGAAACATTTTGATTTTGAGGAATCTATAGCAATATGAAAATACATTGCATGTTTAGAGAATCTTGAGTAGTTTCATACCACTGGAAGTTAAAGGGCATTGTACTTTTTCTCTGAGAAACATCCAACAGGCAAGAAGGAACCACCACAGAACATTTAAACAGCGAAACCACTTATTAGACAGTATAATATATGAATGCTCTAATTTACAAAGAACATGTGGCATATAGAGAAGTGTGTTACATCAGGTCTGTGTTTCAGGATATATATATTTATATGTATAACATATATGGTTACTGTATAGAAGAAGAGAGAAAGTAATTAGAAAAAAACTAGTCTCAGTAAATGCAAGTATACCTCCTTTTATCACACTTTGCTGTATTGTGCTTCAGCGATATTTTGCTTTTTACAAATTGAAAGTTTGTGGCAATCCTGCATCAAGCAAGTTATCAACACCATTATTCCAACAGCATGTGCTAATTTCGTGTCTCTGTCACATTTTGGTAGCTCTTACGAGATTTTAAACTTTTAATTAATATTATATCTATTATGGAGATCTGTGATCAGGGACCTTCGATGTTAACAATATAATTGCTTTGGGGCACCACAAACTGCACCCATATAAGATGGAGAACTTAATCAATAAATGCTGTGTGTGTTCTGATTGCTCCACCTACTGGCCACTCCCCTATCTCTCTCTTCCTTGGGCCTTTCTTTTCCCTGAGATGCCATTGAAATTAAGCCAATTAATAACCCTACAATGGTTTCCAAGTGTTCAAGTGAAAGGAAGAGTCACCCCATCTCTGATGTTAAATCAAAAGCTAGAAATAATTAAGCTTAGTGAGGAAAGCATGTCAAAAGCCCAAATAGACTGAAAGCTAGGACTCTTGTGCCAGTTAGCCAAATTGTGAGGACAAAGGAAAAAATTCTTGAAGGAAATTAAAAGTGCCACTTCAATGAACACATGAATGATAAGAAAGCAAGAAAGCTTTATTGCTGATGTGAAAAATGTTTTAAGTGATCTGGATAGAAGATCAAACCAGCCACACATTCCCTTAAGTCAAAGCCTAATTTAGAGCAAGGCCCTAACTCTCTTCAAGTCTATGAAAGTGAAGAGAAATGATGAAGCCGCAGAAGAAAACTTGAAAGCCAGCAGAGTTTGGCTCATGAGGTTTAAGGAAATCCGTCTTTTTTTTTTTTTTTCCCCCTGAGACAGAGCCTTGCTCTGTTACCCATGCTAGAGTGCAGTGGCATGATCTCGGCTCACTGCAACCTCCGCCTCCCAGGTTGAAGTGATTCTCCTGCCTCAGCTTCCAAAGTAGCTGGGACTATAGGCGTGCACCACCATGCCCAGCTAATTTTTGTATTTTTGGTAGAGACAGTTTCACCATGTTGGCCAGGCTGGTGTTGAACCACTGACCTCAAGAGATCTGCCTACCTTTGCCTCCCAAAGTGCCGGGATTACAGGTGTTAGCCACTGCACCCTGTCTAAGACATTTTTATAACATAAAAGTGCAAGGTGAAGCATCAAGTTCTGATGCAGAAGCTGCAGCGAGTTACCCAGAAGATCTAACTAAGACAGTTGGTGAAAGGTGGCTACACTCAACAACAGATTTTCAGTGTAGACAAAACAACCTTATATTGAAAGAAAGTGCCATCTAGAATTTTCATAGCTAGAGAGAAATCGATGTCTTCAAAACATCAAAGGACAGGCTGATATTCTTGTTAGGGGCTAATTGTAGCTGGTGACATTTAGTTGAAGCCAATGCTCATTTACCAATTCAAAAATTCTAAGTCCTTAAGAATTATGCTAAATCTACTATATTTGTACAATATAAAGGAAAATACAAGGCCTAGATGACAGCACTCCTGTTTACAGCATGGTTTACTGAATATTTCAAGGCTAGTTTCGAGATCTGCTGCTCAGAAAAAAAGTTTATTTTAAAATATTACTGCTTATTGACAATGTACCTGGTCACTCAACAGCTCTGATGAAATGAATGAGGAGATTAATGTACTAATGCTTGCTAACACAACATCTGTACTGTGACCCATGGATCAAAGAATAAATTTGACTTTCATATCTTATTATTAAAAATACATTTTGTAAAGCCATAACTGACATAGATATTGATTCCTCTGATAGATCTGGGCAAAGTCAACTGAAAACCTCCTGGATCTTTCATCATTCTAGCTGCTATTAAGATTATCTGTTCCCAACACAAAGAAATAATAAATATCGCACATTATGAATATGTTAATTACCCAAATCTGATCACTATATATGTTTTAAAATATCACTATTTACCCCATGAATATGTAAAATTATAACTTCTCAATTTAAAAAAAAAAAATCATGGTTCATGGGAGGAGGTCAAACTATCAACCTTAACAGGATTTTAGAAAAAGTTGACCCCAACCTTCATGGATGTCTTAGAAGAGCTCAAGACTTCAGTAGAGGAAGTAACTGCAGATGTGATGGAAATATCAAGAGAACAGGAATTAGAAGTGGAGCCGAAAGATGTGACTGAACTGAGGTTATCTCATGATAAAACTTAAATGAATGAAGAGTTGCTTGTTATGGATGAACAAAGAAAGTAGTTTCTTGAGGACAATCTACTCCTGGTGACAATGCTGTGAACATTGTTGAAATGACAACAAAGCATTTATAATATCATATAAACTTCATTGATAAAGCAGTGACAGGGTTAGAGAGGACTGACTCCAATTTTGAGAGAAGTTCTACTGTGAGTAAAATGCCAAATAATAAACAGAATTGCATGCTATGGAGAAATCTTTCATGAAAAGAAGAGTCAATTAATTAAGAGGCAAACTTTATTGTTGTCTTATTTTAAGTAATCATCACAGCAACTCCAATCTTCAGCAACCACCACCCTGATCAGTCACCAGCCTTTAACATGGAGGCAAGACCTGCTGTCAGCAAAAAGATTATAATCCACTAAAGGCTCACATGATTGTTAGCATTTTTTAGCAATACAGTATTTTGTAATTAAGGCATATACACTTTTTTTTAGATATGCTATTGAACACTTAACTGACTACAGTATAAACACAACGTTTATATGCACTGGAAAACAAAAAATTGTGTGACTTGCTTTATTGTAATATTTGCTTTGTTGCAGTGGTCTGGAAATGAAACTGCAATATTTCCAAGGTATGCCTGTAAAGTAGCAAAAGGTGCAATATATCCTCCACCTGAATTATTTTAAATTTTATATTTAATTTAGTAGTAGCTCAAGATTATCATTGTTACAAATGAGTTAAATTCACATTTATGAATAAATGTGCAGCATTAATGTGTATACTCATGTAAGTGATATATTTTATAAACTTTACCTTGACTCAAAACAAGGCAAAATACTTATGATCACAACTTGGAACATCAGTAAATCAATATCATTATTTTTAGAACTAAGAAAAAAAGTAAACTGTAAAAAATAATTTTAAGTATATAATCTAAAATACATATAAAGTAAAAAGAAGTCATGAAATCTGTATATACTCTGATCTTAACTAATTTATTTCTTTATATTTCTGTACTCAACAAGCATTTACAATACAAAGAACATTTTGAAAGTAACTATATTAGAATATTATGTTATTTTCCCTGAGAAATGAGGCTATAGGTACTTAATTAATCATTCTAGCCTTTCAATAATTGTGGAATTATGTTCCAATTACAAAAATCAGAAGAAAGGGAAGGTAGGAAGAAGAAAAGAAAGAAGGTATGAATATAGAAAGGAAAGAACTCAAGTTTTCAAAAAAGAGAAAATGGCAATAAAAGGATACATTGTTTTATGACTTGCCTCAGTAGAAAAGGAGATTTGAGAAAGAAAAACAATAAACTACAAAAAAATCTACACAAGTGGTTGAAACACAATGATTGCTTGTTGAATGTAAAAACTAACCTTTTGTGAATATTTTGACCACTTTACAAGACCTTGGACTTTGAGTACGAATTAGTATGAATTGTTGATCTGTTACAGTTGTGTACTGCAGTTTGTCTTTTTCTCACTCTTGTCAGTTAATTCCTTTCATGTCAATGGAAATGAGATTTAGTGACACAAAATGCATTTTTGTCAGCAAGTTACACTTAGGATCCACACACAGTAAGGCATGTAGATAACACACACCACTCTTAATATCCCAACAATTCAACCTCCATTTCTGACCTTTCCTGCTTATGGCATATTGAAATATAAAAGTCCCAGTGTATGCAAACTTAAGGAAATTTAAACGTTTGTCCCAGGAAGGATGTAATTTGGTTTATCAACTATGCTCACTAGCTCTGAGTGTTAAATCCTAGCAGAGGGACTGGGTGGGGTTTACATGATACTATTAAATTCAGTAAAGAGAAGAAAGGGTCTATTCATTCACCCATTCAAACTAATTTTTTCAGTGTACTTTTTATTGTTTATTATCCCTGAAAGGATGAAATTCAATACGTAAAATTTGTTTTTTTTAAGAGATGAATCAGCTCTAATGCCAAATTCGATAAACTCAGCTGCTAAATTCACATTTCATTATTATAAGAGGGGGGAAAATAAATGATGCCCCAAATTTTAACTATTTTTCTCAGAAGCTCCAATCTGGAAATTAAGGGTAAGTTATTGGAGTGCTTAGAAACCAAATTGATATTTGGAAAATAAAACTCACATAATGATTTTTCCAGCCAGTATATTTATTCTGAATCCAATAGCCATTAATACACTTTAAACTCCAGGGAACGGAAGGAACCAATGTGAGTTACTTTATTATCTCATTTATAGGGGCTATATGACTGTAGAAAGAACTGTGATTACAGAAAATTTGGCTTCACCCTTTCATTGCCTGATACTTAATGTATTTATTCTGGAGATCCTATCTTCTCTAGCATAGAAATACCACACAGATCTCATGCAATTACATGAAATGCTCTCTTTAATGCCTTTGAAACTTCCAAAGAAGAAAATCATCCTCCAAACAGTCAGTAGTAAAACCTTCTGACAATAAGAAGCCCTAATAAGAGATCATGGGGCTATGTAAGTGATTAACAACTTTAATATTTATGTTGCCATACGGCTAATTCATGGTTTAAGTAAGGGAGGGCTGCATTGATCTTAGCCTTACAGTTTGTGTTAAGATCACAGCTTGCTAGATACAAACCTCTCAGAGTTAGATACACATTTCAAGAGAAGCAACATATTGATGGATCTCTTCTATTTGGTTCTTTGAACAATTGTCTTGTTATTCCTATCACAGAAAGGGTATACTATAGCAACATGGAGTAATTAACACAGCAAGGAATCTGGATTCAGGAGGCTTGGGTTCTAGGTCTGTATCTATCTTATAAAAAGTGACTCAAAGCAAGTTCTAAGCATCTCTGGACCACAGTTTTCTCCTGGGCAACATGAGGATTGACCACTGTATTATAATATCAACTGAACTTGCAGTCTCAAAAATCCATCTTCTATGAACAAAGATGTGAACCTGAAGTAAAGGGACCGAATCATTTCACAAAATAAAACTCATTCTGAAAAAAAAAATTGAAGTGCTAGAGATGAATCACATTACTACAAAAGTGCCGAGACCAGCTAGGTCAGGGAGACCCTAACCCAGCGGTGCTAGAGGAATTAAAGACACACACACAGAAATATAGAGGTGTGGAGTGGGAAATCGGGTCTCACAGCCTTCAGAGCTGAGAGCGTCGAACAGAGATTTACCCAGATATTTATTGACAGCAAGCCAGTGATAAGCATTGTTTCTATAGATTAAGTATTCCTTATGGGAAACAAAGGGATGGGCCGAAATAAAAGGGACGGGTCTGGCTAGTTATCTGTAGCAGGAGCATGTCCTTAAGGCACAGATCACTCATGCTTTTTGTTTGTTTGTTTGTGGTTTAAGAATGCCTTTAAGTGGTTTTCCGTCCTGGGTGGGCCAGGTGTTCCTTGCCCTCATTCTGGTAAACCCACAACCTTCCAGCATGGGCATCATGGCCATCACAAACATGTCACAGTGCTGAAGAGATTTTGTTTATGGCCAGTTTTGGGGCCAGTTTATGGCCAGATTTTGGGGGACCTGTCCCAACACAAAAGAGTCATTTTTTTTGCTTTGTACTTCAAATGTAGACACTAATATAGCCAAAAAGGTTGATCAAAACTAGATTAATAGGGTATACAGTTAAATTAATTATCAGGACATTAAAAACTGCTCTAAATAAGTAATCAAACTACATTGGTTGGTTTGTTTTGTACTGTTGGTTGGTCCTAGTTCAAAAATGCTTGCATGTTTAGAGAAAATACTAAACAATACAGATGATACTTTATGTACAAAAAATGTGTGTGTGTTCTTAAAAACAGTCTTACAGGACATTTTATTAACTGCGTTTTACAAAACCCAAAATAATTTTCTAATTATGTCTCACAACACATTTAGAAGGAAATTTGTAATCCATAGGAGAAAGTAAGAAAAAGTACCATCATTTTCAATTAAAATGGACCTTTAAATTTCATAATGGACAAAAATCAACTCAATGCTTACAATGTTAATGTAGATAAAAATAATGATGATTGTATCCTGGCTAACACGGTGAAACCCCGTCTCTACTAAAAATACAAAAATTAGCCTGGCATGGTGGCGGGCGCCTGTAGTCCCAGCTACTCGGGAGGCTGAGGCAGGAGAATGGCATGAACCTGAAAGGCGGAGCTTGCAGTGAGCCGAGATTGCGCCACTGCACTCCAGCCTGGGTGACAGAGCGAGACTCCATCTCAAAAAATAATAATAATAATAATAATAACAATGATTGTAATAATAGCAATAATATTTAGCATATGGGAGTGCTACAACATGTGGAAAGCACTGTGATAAGCACTTGCATTGCATTATATCATTAAATTTCCCTAATAATCCTATAAGCAGATAATATTATGTGACTTTACAGAGCAGGAAACTTGCTGATGCTCAATGTGAAAGTTGAACACTGAGTACACATAGGTACTAAGAAAGGAACAGTAGACATCGGGGCCTACTGGAGGGTGGAGGATGGGAGGAGGGTGAGGATCAAAAAACTACCTATCAGGTACTATGCTCATTACTTGAATGATGAAATAATCTGTACATCAAACCCCCATGTCAGGCAATTTATCCATGAAACACATCTGCACATATAGCCCTTGAACCTAAAATTAAATGTGGAAGGGGGAGAAAAAGAAAGTAAAATGGCAGAATGAACAAGGATAAATAAAGTGGTTCCTTCAAATTATAGCTTGACAGTGTTGCTTTAGTCACATTTGTTCTGGCTCTGCCCATACAGCAATTACAAAACAGAAAAATAATTTTCCCTTGGGAACTTCCTATCCTCCTTGCTAGATATTGTCTTTATTCGTCTAGTGTTTATTTTTTAACTTTATTTTATTGAAGTGTAACACATAAAGTACACCAATATCAACTGTAAAGTTTGATTAACTTTGACAAACTGTGCACACTTGGATAACTTCCACCAACATTAACATGCATAACATTTCCAGCAGCCCAGCAATCTGCCTCGTAGCCTTTCAATGGTCATTGCCCACCCAGTGAAATATAAGTGCCACTGTGGCTTTTACCATTGTGGATTAATTTCTTGGTTATATATATATAAACACACACACACACACATATATGTATATATGTGTATATATGTATGTATATATGCGTATATACATAATATACAAAATATATAAATATATACAAAATATACACATACAAAAAATATAAAATATATAGTATATATACACATATATATGTGTATATATACTACATATTTTATATATATTATACGTGTATATATACACATATATGTGTGTGTATATATACACATATATATATTATGTGTGTATATATACACACATATGTGTGTATATACACACATATGTGTGTATATATATTTATATACACACACATATATTAATATGTGTGTATATACATACACACATATATTTATATATGTGTATATATTTACATATGTATATATGTATGTATATATATACACACTATATATACATACATATTATATATGTATGTATATTTTTTAAACTTTTAAGTTCAGGGATACATGTACAGGATGTGCAGGTTTGTGACACAGGTACAACGTGTGCCATGGTGGTTTGCTGCTCAGATCATCCCATCACATAGGTATTAAGCCCAGCATCCATTAGCTATTCTTTCTGATGTTCTTCCTTTCCTTATCCTTACAAGCCTCAGTGTGTGTTGCTCCTCCCCCCATGTGTTCATGTGTTGTCATCATTCAGCTCCCACTTGTCAGTGTGAACATGTGGTGTTTGGTTTTCTGTTCCTGCATTAGCTTGATGAGGATAATGGCTTACAGCTCCATCCATGTTCCTGCAAAGGACATGACCCTGTCCTTTTTATGGCTGCACAGTATTCCATGGTGCATATGTACCACATTTTCCTTACCCTGTCTATGTTTATCATTGTTGGGCATTTAGATTGATTCAATGTCTTTGCTATTGTGAATAGTGATGCAATGAACATACACATGCATTTATCTTTATAATAGAATGATTTATATTCCCTTGGGAATATACCCAGTAATGAGATTGCTGGGTCAAATGGTATTTCTGCCTCTAGGTCTTTGAGGAATTGCCACATTATTCAAAAGAATACATACATGCAGCCAACAAATACGTGAAAAGTAGCTCAACATCACTGATCATTAGAGAAATGCAAATCCAAACCACAATGAGATACCATCTCACTCCAGTAATATATATTAATAGCAGCCACTTGTACTCTCTCATCAGTGACTTCTTTCACTCAAACTCAAAATCATGTGTGTGGTTTATCTCTGTTCTTACAAATAGGAGTAATTTGTTGTTTTTAATTAAGGTACAGTACTTCAGTGTATGACTATACAACGATTAATTTATCCAATTCACTGGTGAGGAGCATTGGAAAATTTGACCAATTGGGGCCAATATAAGTGATGCTGCTGTTGACATTCTTCTTTGTATCTTTCAATGCATATACATGGATATACCAGTTGACTGAAACACAGACACATTGTAATTTAGAATTTATCCTGTGTGTGTGTGTGTGTGTGTGTGTGTGTGTACAAAATATTAGGTGATGTGTTATTTTAATAGATATTGGAAACAAGTTTTGAGAAGTATTTGTAACAGTTAATTTACCCTTTATTATTAAAACTTGTAATTGTTTAACACGCTAGTCAACACACTTAATATTGTCTATTGTCAATTTGTTTTCTCTTTTTTTGTTTGTTTAAGCAATTCTTTTTTTTTTTTTTTTGGTTTAACATGTTTTATTACATTTAAGCCTCACACAAAACTTGGTAGATACTAACGTCAAGTCAGTTTACAGATGAGAAAAAATGAGTCTCTGGGAAGCTTTCATGTTGCACATCAGGAGATGGCAGGGTCTTGGATGGACATGGCAGATGAGGCCTGGTTGATCATTACCGTGGGAGAGTTTGGTGTCCAAGCCTGGGGTTAGTGGAGAGCACCACGATGAGGACACCTCTGTGACCCAAACAGAGCAGAGTGCCAGAAAGACCATGAACTTGACAGCATCACTTCTGGCCTCCAGGGTCCTGTGGTCAGCTAGAGAAGCATGATGGTGATAGTAGACTCAGGAGACTGGGCTGGCAATTCTGATGAGTGTATACTAGTATGTCTTTGATATCATTGCATTTTAATTGGCATTTCTCTAATGAAGGACCATTTTGTAAAACTTTATGGTATGGTTTAGCTGTGTTCCCACCCAAATCTTATTTTGAATTGTATTTCCCATAATCCCCATGTGTCATGGGAGGGACCTGATGAGAGGTAATTTAATAAGGGGGGTGGTTACCCTCATGCTGCCCTAGTGATAGTGAGTGAATTCTCATGAGATCTGATGGTTTTATAAGTGGCTTTCCCGCTTTTGCTCGGCACTTCTCCTTGTTGCTGCCATGTGAAGAAGGACGTGTTTGCTTCCCCTTCTGTCATGATTGTAAGTTTCCTGAGGCCTCTCCAGCCATGCGGAGCTGTGAGTCAATTAAACCTCTTTCTTTTATAAATTACCTAGTCTCATGTATGTCTTTATTAGCAGCATGAGAAAGGACCAATACACTTTACATATGTGTGTTGACCTTTTTGATATGTTCTTTTGTGAATTTCTTGTGCTATTTTTTGTGTTTGTTTTTTTCTATAAAGTGGTTTTTGTCTTTGTCTTACTGCTTTAAAGATATTCTTTATATATTCTGGATATAAGTCCTTTGTCAGATGTGTGTATGGCAAACCTTTTCTTTCTCTGCTTTGCATTTTATTTCTCTGAATAGTTTATTTTGATGGAAAGGAATTCTTTATTCCTTTCTTTAATTACATCCAGCTTATCAAACCTTTCTTTTATGAATTCTGCTCCATTTAAGGAAAATTTTTCCACCCCAAGTCATAAGAATATTCTCCTATATTATCTTATACATGCTTTATGGTTTCACTATTAAATTTTAAGGGATAGTGAAAGTCAACCTATTTATAATATGCCTAAACATCTGCATAAAAGATCATTTTGTCCTATTTTGATTCACAAATCCCCTTAAAATTCTGTTGAAAACTATAAACACTCCTCCTATGCTATAGAAAAAACATGGGGGAAGGTTTTACTAGTCACCTTCACTATTGACAAATTCATCCACTGGACTTTATCCCATGCCTCTATGTTGTACGTCTATAAACGTAGGAAGACTGGAATCCAGGAATGTGTCATCATAGCATCCTAAGAAATACCAGAGTGATTGGATTATTCAATGGGCACAGAAAATGACTTTTAAAAAAGAAAGGTGGTGGTCTTAGAACAAATAAAATAAATTTCTTAAAACTCTTCCACAGGATCAGCAATAGGTTCTTGCAGTAAATAAAGCTTCAATCAAAGAGAAATAATCTTTTCATGATTTTGGCAAAAATACACAGAAACTTTATTTAGGTTACTGCAGTATAAGATACCTTAGGTATTGGCCTATATTAATCCAGGCAACAGTACAGTTTCTCCAGAAGGCCTAAAGGAAACAGATTTAGGGGTTCTACAACTGTCAGAATCAAGAAGCAGTAGACAGTTTCAGCTTTCCCACTTGCTAGATAGCAAATATATGTCTGAGTCCTCTCAGGAAATATCCCAATATTTATACATAGTAAGAAGAGTTAATTGTGGATACATAATGTTTTCTAATCAAACACAAAGTGACTTAGATATAATAAGGCTTTTCTCGAATTTCAGACACACCATTGTTAAGAAATGTGTATAATTTACTAAATATTATTGGATAAAATCTATTATTTCAGGGAAATATTTAATGGGTTTAAAAATTGAAATGCTACAAAAATCATTTTTAAAATAATTAAAGGTAAGAAAAAAGGCTGTGTTGAAAATGTATAACGTAAATTGAGCAAGATTTTAGCAACTTCAATAGAATAACTGTTAATTATTTTAAAAAACAAGAGATACCTGCAGTGTTTTGAAGGATGCTTTAATGAAACACAATAGGTGATTTAAATAAATTATACACATACATTAAAACTTTTTGCTGGCACAATCATCATTGCTATAATTATTCCTAATATATTCACAGTTTAGAGAACTGGTTACTCAAACATGTTTGTGTTTGTGTGTGGAAAAAAGAAAAATAGGATGTAAAATGCAGGAGAATTTCAACTCACTACACATTTCAAAACAAGGATATAAAGAAATTTGAAGTATTTGAGACAGCAAATGTTTACCTTGCCATTCCATATCAGGCATGCAATAGCAGACATAGCATTCATGTATTCATTCCTAATTAATACTAATAGATGATTTCACCAGGCAAAATCATTGAAAATCAGATAGAGAATGCATAGAGTGTACAAACAAAAAGATATTCCTGACGACATAGAAGGAAATACTCTTGAGCAACTAAACTTACACAGACTCCTTCAGAAAAATAGTATCAATGTAATTATGCAAGAAAATTTTGGAGATTTGGGGATGTATGTTAATAGGAATGAGATCTGTAATTATATGGAAAAGATGAACTCATGAGTTAGTCAATTAACTCATGAGCAGAATGGTGTAGCTCAAAGAATCTGAGTTCGAGGGACAAATAGGTCTGTTTGGATAATAGCTTACTCAGTGTTTAGTCTTTCAGGTACAGTTTTCTCACATGTAAAATCACTGTTAAAAAATGCCTACATTGCAGAGCTGTTTTGTGAGATCAAAATACGTAAAGTGCTGGAAGACGTAGTCAATGCATGAAAGCTGTCATTAGGACTAATAATGTCTTTCTCTTTTCATGAATATCTTCTGTGTCTATGACATGGGGAGAAATCCTTGAAATTCCTATCAAAATTGAGAACTCTGGGAAGAAGTAAAATATGACCTTAGGCTATTAAATCCTAGAAAATAAAAATCTAGCAACTTCCAATTCAGTCTTCTGCCTCCTACCTACCTGCCATGTGGCCTAGAGGTGCTAAAAAAGCTTTTTATCCAAATGCTGGTATTCTGACCACTAGCAACAACCTTATTTTCATTGCTTAGTTAACTGGCAAGGGTCGCCATCCACACAAATTGTAATTTTGATATTGCAGAGCCACACTGCGATTGTTCTACTAATTTCCATAAATTTCCTCCAGTGGTCACAATTGTTCATCTTTATCAGTCAGACCCAGAGCTCGCCGGGGCCATTGTGAAACTACAGGTGAAATCCGTTCCCAGCCTTCTACTTCAATCCCCAGTGACCTTCAGTCTCAAACCACCACGTAGAATGTTCTGTTTGAGGCACTTATATGCTCATGGGCCTCATGAATTATCACCAACAAGAAATATTTATTTCCATGTGAATTCCATCATTAACAGTGCTATAAATAATGGTAAGCCAGCGGAAAAATTTTTAATTGGAAGCACATGGGTGAGGATTTTAGGTTTCCTTCTATTTCATCAGGGTGATTTTATTTCCATGGGCATTCATTATCGTATCTGACAACTGATGGCTTTACAGGTGATTTTATTGGAGGTTTTATAGAAGACTTAAATAGGCAGAGATTAGCAAAGTAACAAGTGACATTGTCAAGCAGGGAGGTGGTCATCACTGCGTAGGCAGAGAAAGGGGAGGAAAGGTGAAGAGTCTACCACTCATCAGTTTTTTCACACAGAGGAAATGTGAAGGTTGATAAGATGGAAAATGGCATTAGACAGAGTTAATGGAAATAGCTAATAGAAAAAGTTGTCTCTACAATTGAAACATACATCTAAATTTCACACAACAACGTGGTAACCAGGTCACATTGCCAAGAGCACTGAGCTATGTGAAACTAAAGCAGAAAAGCAAAAAGTCCCACCGCCAGATTTACTTTCATGCCTCTGCTGAATGGCCATCTTTCAGCCCAGAGCCAGGAATTGATTCTCTGGCATCTCTTTTCTCAATATTTTGGATTTGGATTTATCAATTTATGAGCAGTTGAACCATAAGCAAAAATATATGCCTAAGAGGTTCTTTTTTGTATAAGTATGGAGTTAATCATTAATCATTTAGATTTTATTTTAACAAGGTAAATGAAACAAAACAATGATCTTGTACATGCTCACATTTAAATAACTAATTTATCTTTCATGTGCAGATTTTTAGACTAATAGTTGCCCTGAGATGCATCCCATTCATAAATCACATATAAAATTATTTGGGAGTAGGCTTGTGGGATGTACAAATCAATGGAGTAGTTTCAAAAATCCAAAATTTAGAAATGATAGAAATAAAAGCAAGTATTTACTGATTATGGATTTTCATATATATTATTCATAGTATTACATTTTCATGCATATACTTAGACTTAATATTCAGCACAACAATATGCAGTAGTTACTCATATTTTAACAATAAGGAAACAGGCTAAAATGGCATAAATGTTACCCATTTCTCCAGCCAAAGAAATATAAACTGGGATGAGAGATACTTGATCCCCAAATTATCTGATTATAAAACCCATAATCTTTTCAATTACTTCAAACTTGTAAGTGCCTGATACCATGATAGATATTCAGGGAATCGTTGGAGCAAAATAAAACTTGTTTTATCAAAAGAATCAAAATGTGTCTTTTAATATGGTATGTTGTATCCTGTTTTATTAAGATATTTCTCAGTTATCAGAAAATCTTCCTATAATTAGACAGACATTAATCAAAATCAGAATAGCAAAAAAAGAAAGAACGATTTGAAAGACCTAATAATAGCTTTAGTGATGCATTATGTAGGTGCTTCATATTTTATTTTTAAAAACAATAGAAAACGCTATCCAGAAACCACAAACCATGTGAAATCTGCCTTTTGCTTCAACACAAAGATTTCTATAAAGACAAAAAATTAGTGATGCTTTGAGATTTAGAGTATATAAAGCTACCAATTTTATTTTTTTGAAGAACAGGGGCTAAGGCTTAATAGTTATGCAAAAGATAAATCATCTAACCATGTAATTAACTCAAAATTACAATGGCAATAAAGGTACAGTTAAATTCATACTGATATATGAAATTGTAAAGAATGTTAATACACTTAATTGACATTTAATAAGATAGCTGCAGCAAGTTAATTGGATATCAATTTACATAGTTCATAAATGTCATTTTTAAAATAATTAAGCTCATATCCTGAAGTTAATGTTCATATAGTTTACCGTGGATTATTAACATATATTTATTTATATGTATATAGTGTGTTTCAGTCTTCCACATCTTTAATCAAAAAAATTTATTTCTTATTTATTTATACTTGTCAGTTCATGTGCAGAAACATAATACATTAATATTCATCATTACAACTGAAATTAAACTTACATGGCCACTTACTATTGCTCCTTACAGCCTGCAGAATACATCCAATTAAAATTAAAAATCTTTTCTTCCTATCAAGTTCTTGAAAAAGACCTCAAATTTACTCTTTTCTCTTAAGCTTACTTAACTCTCCTTCACCTATAAGAGATTTCTTCTTGCCCTCTCCTCCCTTTGGATCCTGGAAATTGTGTCCTACCAATAACTACTCTTTAATTTTATGGCCTTGGAGTTACTGGGTAAAGATGAAAAACAATAAAGCTGACTCACAAATGGTTCCTTCTTCAATTCATAATCAAGTAGAGAAAAATAAACATAAAGTTTAAAATATTATAATAGCTATAATTTCATCAGCAATATTATGTCACAGACTTGGAAAAGCTAATGGCTTGGACCATACCCATTGGTCCCGCCAGATAAGCCAGACAAGATGTCAAAAAGAATTGCCCAAACTACATCAGAACACAAAGTTATCTAAATTTAGCTGCCCAAATTAAGAGCAAGATGAAAACCTAATGAGCTAGCAACTCTTCAAACGTAGTGTGAGCAAAACATAACCAAAAGAATAGAAACTACTTCAATAAAAGAGTTCCCTAAAATTGTACCATCTGATAAGGATTAGCTGATAGTTTGAATTCAATGAAATAAGTGTATAATGAATATTATGAAAAAGCATACGATTTTTTTTTTTAAAGCCGCACCAAGGGAAAACATTGAGTATAAAATAAGCATGTGGCTGGGAGCCGTAGCTCACGCCTGTAATCCCAGCACTTTGGGATGCCAAGGCGGGCGGATCACGAGGTCAGGA
Source organism: Nomascus leucogenys (assembly GCF_006542625.1). Taxonomy (NCBI): domain Eukaryota; kingdom Metazoa; phylum Chordata; class Mammalia; order Primates; family Hylobatidae; genus Nomascus; species Nomascus leucogenys. The sequence goes on from NC_044402.1 coordinate 22,689,693, forward strand.
GATCAAGATCACCCTGGCTAACGTGGTGAAACTCCATCTCTACTAAAAATACAGAAAAATTAGCCGGGCGTGGTGGTGGGTGCCTGTAGTCCCAGCTAATGGGGAGGCTGAGGCAGGAGAATGGCATGAACCCAGAAGACGGAGCTTACAGTGAGCCCAGATCGCGCCACTGCACTCCAGCCTGGGCAACAGAGTGAGACTCCATCTCAAAAAAAATAAAAATAATAAATTTTAAAAAATAAAATAAAATAATAAAATAATCATGCATTGGAAACAACAAACAATGAAACAGACATGGCCAAATAATTAGTTAATTTAATCAAAAACATATTGCACAGAAAAAAATGATAAAGTTGCTGTGAAGGGTTAGAAAAAAGAGACTAAAGTAACTCAGGAAAAGATGACAAATATAAAGAACATAGGAAACCAATGTAACCTACAGTTTACTTGTATCGCTGAAATTGACAAGTCAATGTATTTATTATATACACAATAGACATATATATGTGTTGTGTGTGTGCGTGTGTAAAATATATATCTATCTTAATATATTTTCTATGGCCTGAATGTTTGTGTCCCTTCAAAATTTATATGTTGAAGCCATAGAACCCATAAATAAGGAGGTAATTGAAAGGTGTTGTGTACAAGTGGTACAAGTATCAAATTTATTTAAATATCAAACTAAGATTAAATAACTGAAAAGTGATTAAATAATAAATGTAAATATTAAAATCCCTGACAAGGTGAAAAGTATCAGCATTAAAATTGGTAGATAAAAGGAAGGAGGCAGAAGGCGTGAAAAAGAGAAGATGATGCAATCTTTCATGAAAGAATATGTATTAATACTGTGTAACTCAAATTATGTAGTTTAAAAAACTCATTATTTAACAACTTTTTACCTATTATAACGATCTTTTAGCTAGTATTTTTTAGTGTGATGAAAACATAATCTGTAGTTTGGTTATTTCTTCCTATGTCATATAGCTTTTTTTCATTTGATTAAATCAAACTATGAATAATTCAATAAAGTGAACGCTGTTTTAGCAATAACAGGTATAGCTTGACTCAATTCTTTCAACTGTTTTTCTATCTATGCATCCATCTTGCAATTCAATCTTTTTACATTTTGACATCAATAATTATTTAGAATTATGACCGCTAAATTTTAATTCTCATTGTGTTAGAGTAGTGTAGAATTATACTTTCTTCCTTCCTTGTACCTTTTCATATTCTTCAGAGCCTAATAATCAACATGTATTGGTTGTACACATTATTCTAAAATAAATACATAAATCCAGAAATTAATTTATCTGCCACTACCACTAACTTTAGTGACATGTTGATGTATGTCCTTTTACTATATATTCAAGGAGTATGAAATAGAATATTCTGAATATATTATCTGTGGAGGACACAAAGCCTTACCTACATTTCACAGACTCTGTATCATATTTGAATTTACTCCCACATTCTCTGTTGGAATCTTCTATTTTTAATAAATCTCAAATGCTACCTCTTTTTAAGAATGCCTTCTCTCATTTCTCTTTGAAATTAGTTTTTTCACATTTAGGGTTCTCCAAACATACTTTTTACTCAACTTCTATTAAAATATAACTGTGCATATACTTGCCTCTTTTGTAAAATATAAATTCCTTAAGGGACCAAATCTTAATTGTTGCATTATCTGTAAAGCTCATTCAGTAATTTTTCACAGTTCAGTAAACATTTTCTTAGCTATGATATAATAAGCTTTGTTAACATTGCTAGTCAGGTATATATTGGTTTTGTGTTTCTGTGTATTTACAATAAACACAAATTTAAGGTGTAATCAAGTATATATTTAAATCTTTATAATTGTCTATTCTAATTACACAAGTTATAATGCATGCCTTTCTATAATGTGTGTTTGTATTTCCGTTACAGCGAATGGTCTGGGAATTCCACTTAAGCACAATTTTGCTTTACTGCTTGCAATTCCTTTATGTGTTTGGATGTAAAATTTTATTTTTTTAAAAGCAATCTGTCATTTGGATTTTTCATTAATTCATACTGGACTCCTCTCTCATGAGTATGGGCCAGAAAAAAATAGAGTGAGTTTACCACATTGTAGCACTGTTGCTTAACTGATGCTAAGATGGACATCAAGGGATTTAAAGGCCACCATTCATTCCAGGTATGTCTCTGCATTATACCCACCATTTGACTAACGTAACCAAAATGCATCTTTTTTTTTTTTTTTGAGACAGAGTTTCACTCTTGTTGCCCAAGCTGGAGTGCAATGGCACGACCTCGGCTCACCACAACATCCACCTCCCAGGTCCAAGTAATTCTCTTACCTCAGCCTCCCGAGTAGCTGGTGAGAGGTGACAGCGTGCTGGCAAGTCCTCACGGCGCTCGCTCGCTCGCTCTCAGCACCTCCTCTGCCTGGGCTCCCACTTGGGCGGCACTTGAGGAGCCCTTCAGCCCACCGCTGCACTATGGGAGCCCCTTTCTGAGCCGGCCAAGGCGGGAGCCGGCTCCCTCAGCTTGCAGGGAGGTGTGGAGGGAGAGGCGCCAGCGGGAACCTGGGCTGCGCACGCGGCGCTTGCGGGCCAGTTGGAGTTCCGGGTGGGCGTGGGCTTGGCGGGCCCTGCACTCGGAGCAGCCGGCCGGCCCTGCCGGCCCCGGCCAATGAGAGGCTTAGCACCCGGGCCAGCAGCTGCGGAGGGTGTACTGCGTCCCCCAGCAGTGCCAGCCCACCGTCGCTGCGCTCGATTTCTCGCCGGGCCTTAGCTGCCTTCCCGCGGGGCAGGCCTCGGGACTGCAGCCCGCCATGCCTGAGCCTCCCACCCCCTCCATGGGCTCCTGTGCGGCCTGAGCCTCCCCGACGAGCGCCATCCCCTGCTCCACGGCGCCCAGTCCCATCGACCACCCAAGGGCTGAGGAGTGCGAGCGCATGGCGCGGGACTGGCAGGCAGCTCCACCTGCAGCCCCAGTGCAGGATCCACTGGGTGAAGCCAGCTGGGCTCCTGAGTCTGGTGGAGATGTGGAGAACCTTTATGTCTAGCTCAGGGATTGTAAACACACCAATCAGCACCGTGTCTAGCTCGAGGTTTGTGAGTGCACCAATCGACACTCTGAATCTGGCTGCTCTGGTGGAGCCTTGGAGAACCTTTGTGTCCATACTCTGTATCTAACTGATCTGATGGGGACGTGGAGAACCTTTATGTCGAGCTCAGGGATGGTAAACGCAACAATCAGCGCCCTCTCAAAACAGACCACTGGGCTCTACCAATCAGCAGGACGTGGGTGGGGCCAGATAAGAGAATAAAAGCAGGCTGCCCGAGCCAGCAGTGATAATCCCCTCAGGCCCCCTTCCATACTGTGGAAGCTTTGTTCTTTCGCTCTTTGCAATAAATGTTGCTACTGCTCCCTCTTTGGGTCCAAGCTGCTTTTATGAGCTGTAACACTCAACGCGAAGGTCTGCAGCTTCACTCCTGAAGCCAGCGAGACCACGAGCCCACCGGGAGGAACGAACAACTCCAGACGCAGCGCCTTAAGAGCTGTAACACTCACTGCGAAGGTCTGCAGCTTCACTCCTGAGCCAGCGAGACCACGAGCCCACCGGTAGGAAGTAACAACTCCAGACGCGCCACCTTAAGAGCTGTAACACTCACCGCGAGGGTCCGCGGCTTCATACTTGAAGTCAGTGAGACCAAGAACCCACCAATTCTGGACACACTGGGATTATAAGCATGGGCCGCCACGCCTGGCTAATTTTGTATTTTTAGTAGAGACAGGGTTTCTCCATGTTGGTCAGGCTGGTCTCAAACTCCTGACCTCAGGTGATCCACCCACCTAGGCCTCCCGTAGTGCTGGGATTACAGGCGTAAGCCACCGCACCCAGCCCAAAGCAGATCTTTTTAATGGTATAATTTGTAACTCCCATGACAGAGGAAGAGGATTTCCTGTACTTAGAGAAAGGGTTGGTTAAAACTAAATTAGATTTTGTTGAATAAACCCAAAAGAAAATACCCCAGATACAATGCAACTTTTGGGAAATCGGCTTATGTGAGACAAAACACTGGCACATGATGCATTGATTTATTTTAGGACTGAATTTTCCTGTGTAAATAATGTCAAACAAAATGAAACTTGCCATAGCCACATGTTAATTTGTTGCCATTTTACCAACAAGTGAGTTTTCTACAAGGAAAAACAGAACTTTTTTGGTTTTGGTATAAATCTAACTAGAACATGTATCTTAATTTTTGTTAAATTGACTTGATTTTCAACATTTTGAAAGAATACTGTGCATATGAAATCATTTCTGTTTTTGTTTTTCCTAAGAAATCATAATATTTTGAGATATTGGCTCCATTTTCCCATAGGTTAAAAATTGCAGAGTTGAGTAGTGAGAGTCTCCTTTGGAAGAGATGTAAAATCTCCAGTTTGCCAAACACTCACCATGCCCTCTTTCTGTGACCCAAACTCATTATCATTTGAGATACTTTAAAAAAAATTAATAGACTTTATGTTTTAGAACAGTTTTAGATTTACAGAAAAATTGAGCAGATAGGACAGAGTGCCCATATTTCCTTTTCTATGCACACAATTTTCCCTATTATTAACATCTTGCATTGGTGTTGTACCTTTGTTACAATTCATGAATCAATACTGATGTGTTATTAACCAAAGTCTACAGTTTGTTTCATTCTTCACATTGTACAGTTGCATGGGTTTCAACAAATGCATAATGTCATGATTCACCGTTGCGGTAACATACAGAATTGTTTCACTATCCCTAGAATCTCTCTTGCTTCACCAATTCATTTCCCCCTTACCCTGAAACCCATAGCAACCATTGATATTTTTACTCTCTAGATTGTTGTCTTTTCCATAATCTCATATAATTAGAATCATACAGTGTATAGCCTTATCACATTAGTTTCTTTCACATAGGAATTCATATTTAAGATTTCTCCATATATGTTCATAATTTGGTAGCTCTGTGTGTGTGTGCACACTCATGTGTTTTTAATTATTAAATAATATTCTATCAGATAAATGCAGCACAGTTTGTGCTGCTTGGTTTAACAAAGTCCTTAGTCTGATCATGTACAAACATCTTAGTTACTTCCACTTTTTGATAATTATCACCAAAGCTGCTATGAACATTTGCATACAAGTTTTTTTGTGGAACTAAATTTTGAAATTAGTTGGGTAACTGGCAAAGAGCACAATTGATGATTGCATGGTAAGACTGTGTTCAACTTTGGTGAATTGATGAATTGTCTTCCAAAATGGTGGTAGCATTTTAAAGTTTAAAACAACATGCATTTTTCTTTATCTCACAGATCCTGTAGATCAAGAGTCTGGAATGTATTAGCTGGGGTTTTGCTCAGGGCCTCACAGTGCTGAAATCAATATGACATCCTGGCTAGGGTCCTATCTGAGGCTCAGGGTTTTCATAAGGTTTATTCAGATTGTAGACAGAACTTAATTCCTTGCAGTTGTGGGACACAGGTTCAATTTTTTATTGTTTACTATTGGTCAGAGGTCACTTTCAGCTCTTAGATGCTGCCCAGAGCTCCTTGCCATAAAACTGCCCCCATAGATCCTCTCACAACTTACCTGTTTGTTTTTCTCTAAGCTGTCAGGAGAATTTCTCTCATGATTTGAATCTGATTTCAGAAAGGGACCAGTTCTTTTGAAGGGCTCATCTAATTAGGTCAGGCTCACCTAGGATAATCTCAGTTTTGATTAATTCAAGATGAACTGAATTGAGACTATAATTATATCTGCAAAATGCCTTCACTTTTAACATAAAACATGTCCTAATTATGGATGTGACATTTATCATACCTTGAGTCCCGCCCACATTGAAAGGGAGGGATTATACAGAGCTTGTGCACCAAGGTGTGGAGATTTTGTTGGTTATCTCAGAATTCTGCCTACTTTTAAAGAACAATGAGTGGAAATGGAACTGCATAGCATGCACACACATACTTTCATACTTAAACCAAGTGTTTATATATTTGAACTGCTTTACTGGTGAATTTCACTTGAAGTACCCTGCAGACATTTCAGTGGAGCCAGTTGTTGACCTCTTATTTCTACCAGATTAGTCTAACCTCTGTGTATTTTCTGCTTAGAGGAAGAAAACAATATTGTTTTCACTGAAAATATCAGTTGCTTTTTTTTCTTCCTAGAACCCCTTGTCATTTATTGCATAAACAGAAACACAGATTGCTCACTCTCATCTGACCCTTGCACTTCTCTTTCCATTTAAAGAAGAGCTTTACATTGGTGATCGACAGAATAATTTCTCTCTGTATATGTCCCTTTAGTAGTATGTGTTAGGACTCTGCTGAACCAAACAGATTTTTCACACAATTTTGGATTTCCCTTCCTTGTTAGAAATACAGAAATAATGAAAAATGTTCCTTTTCCCAAGAAAACAACTCTCCACTCCATTGTGGGGTTTGCTTTCCTTCTGGCCTGAGTGTCCTGTCATCTGGCTTAACATTTTCCTCATATGTCCTCGTCTTGCATATTGAAACACAAAATTTTAATTGCATGCGGCTGAATTAATGAGACTATTGAAAGTTTAACATGGTAATTTGAGTCCTGAGTGCTACAAAAATATATTTATTTTCCAAGCAGTGCTTCTTTATCTTTTTCCCAAAGGGGAAGATTTTTTTCTCTCAGTATGCTTTACCCTGCTCCAGATTGTAATATTTTTCATTTTGGGGACCCTCCACCTGTGTCTCTTTCCGAAGTTTCCAGGAGGCTTAAGGAAGGAGTCAGCCTTTTAATCAGCCGGAGAGTGGAGAGGATGTAATTCCCCACAGCTCCTCTAACTCTTGGATGGCTGGGAGGTAAGGTGAACTCATTCATTAGGGAAGCTTCCCCATGCCTTCCTGTTGTTTATAATCAACTTGTTTAAGAGTAACATTTTCAGTGATTTGCAGTGATTACCAATTTTGAAGTGATTACCAATCCCCAGAGAAAAACTAACTCTAATGAAGTTTTGATTTTTATTTTACTTTTTTTTCCCTTTACTGTCTCTGCTATGCTAATATTTTATAACAAGGTGAAATCTAAGAGGAGAATCCTTCCATAAATGGCCTGGTGATATTTAGGATTTGGAATACCGTGGCATGTGCCCAAACTGGCAAGAAAGGAAGAAAGAAAGATGGGAGTTAAAGGAGAAAGCCAAGACCAATTGGATTCAGATCATTATTAAAATGTTTCGATAGAGAATGCAAGAAAGGAAACGGTCCAACCAATGGCAAAGAAAGCAGTACATGGCAAGAAACACCAGGCTGAACATGAGGAACATGTGTGATAAACACTCATGGGGATACTAGTCCAACATTTTAAAGCATTTTAATATTTTAAAATTAAAATCAGAAAACTTTTCTATTTCTTTAAACACTTGTTAGACTAAATTGATTTATTTTCTAAACAAAAATAATTTTGAACTTGGCTAATTTAATATTCCTTTCAACGTTTCTAAATCTAAATCAGATTTCTCATGACTGTTTTGGCAAAGCAAACTCCTTGATATTTGGTGGACATTCAACCTCTTCAAATAATACTTATTTATAAAGCAAATGGGTTAGTTGTTTGAGAAATGAATAATAAGTATGAAATACAATGACTGAATAGAATGCATTTTCAAACTTAGGAAAATAAGAACTAAACATCCAAATATTAAATAATATAAAATCCAGCAAAATAATGTGGAAGGATCATTTATTGTTTCTTATCTTTCTCAGTTCATTAAAACATGATTCATCAAGAACAAAGTAAGAAGTGAGAACAGTTCCTTAGAAACATGATTATCAACTCATGTATCTTAACATCTGATTGTAAAAGTTGAGTCATTCTTTTGGAGAACACTGACGATAGTCTTCATCTTTTCCTACTCAACGTGTGGTTCATGAACCAGTTACATTGGCATCAGCTGGCAGCTTGTTGGAAATGCTGAATCTCAGATCCCGTTCTACATCCACTAAGTCAGAATTGCATTTCAACAAATTCCCAGATAACTTGTGTGCACCTTACACACACTGGATAATCCAAACTACATAATCCTATCTTGATTTTAACTAAACTAAATCACTTACCATATATACGTGTATATATTTTACTTTTTCTCAATGATGTGTAGCAAACTTACCACATGATAAACCCGTGTTAGGAACTTAATAAATAATTGCTGATTAGTTACTTGAATAGCTTGCTAGGATAATCTGTTTTTTTCATCCATTGACTGGTATTGACTCTATATGTGTTTTATGGTATATTTTTACACACCCACATAATTCCTCTTTATTGTGAAAAGAAATATTTAGAAAATTAGTGGAGAATATATGCAGCTATCATTTATTCCTCATTATTGCCACTTTTTGAGTCTGATTTAGAAACACTTGACTTCTTTCCAGTCTCAGGCGTGCAGCACAATAATTATTTTCAAGTATTACATTTGTGTCACAACTCAGGGCCCAAAACTAGGGCAAATTTAGTATCAAGTACAAATGTTTAAGAATGACTACAAATACCAAAGATAATCTTTTGCAGTTTTCTCAAATGAATCATTGGATTTAATTTCCATTATAATAAATCATTCAAGTTGAATAGTTTTACACTTCTTAAAATAAGGCAAGCATCTGACCTTTTGGCTATCAAATGATTTTATATTTAGTAACTTTAATTAAGGAAATTAAATTCATTTAAGAAAAATTTTGAAGAAAAATTGTTCAACTTAATAATATTCAAATCCAGCCTGGGGATCATTGAGATTCAATATCCAAAAGATGCATTAGCCTATCTCCTGCCAGTTCAATGTCATTACATATAACATATAATTTAAGTATTTTTCACATCCTGTCCTTTTATGATGTCTTGACTAAAAAGGTTTCTGGCAAGTACAACTTTTTTCATGACTGACCTTCTAAGGCTAGTTGTGTATAACCAGCATACAAATCAAATTGAACATTGATTACGATATTAATATTCTCACATAGTCATACGAATTCACAATTCTCTTCCTTCCTAGGTTAGGGGCAATTCACACATTCATCACACTTATTTTAGGCTTCACATTTATTTAGGCTTCTTATGTATTTGTTGCAGAAACTGACATCTTAGCTATTTTCTCATGGAACCATAGAATTTCTGAATGAAAAAAGCCTAAAGAAAATCTAGGCAAACACCTTTATTTCATATCAGGAAATTGTGATCTGGAGATAAAACTCAATGGCATATGCACAACACATTGTCTGTAGTCAAGCTGAGATTGAAAAAAACAACAACCTACAGATAAATATAATGCCTTTCCTTTTACACATATAAATTTTTATTATAAATAATTTGATGGTTGGATTTCTTCTTATTAGGTACTTTTTAGTTGTTCCCATCATTATTTTGTTATACATTCTGAATAAAAATGACAGTCAAGAAGGTTCTGTATGACCATTTCAGCCAAGCAAACTGGAGCTAAAGACTAAAGACTCAGACCAGGAGGATTCCAGAATGGCAGAGAGAGAAAAACGTGAAAATCTCTTCCCAAAACTTAATGATAAAACCTGATGAAGTTATCAAAACCAAGTCTGTAAATTGAGGCAAACAACAAACTGAGAGTCCTTTATTCAAGACAAATCACTGAACTCCAGGTAAGAACAATGGGAGGGAGTCTGCAGTTCATCTGAGGGGCTTCCTACTCTTAATCCACCCTCCCCACCAACCTTCACATTGCAAAAAACAACAGATTTGCTGCTGAAAGGGGCAGACTGAATTAAAGTGGAACAGAAAAAAAATCCATACCCCTGGGCATTGGAAACTGTAAAAGTACCAATGAAAGATCAATGGAGAATGCCAATGTTGCAGCTAGCACTTCCTTGTTTTCTGGGACCACAGCATTTTCAAGGCTCATCGTGCACTTTTCTTTCCTCAACAGAAAGTCAGCCATTTCTCCAAGGAGCTCTGGGTTCTTCTATTGGAGGGTAAGCATTTAGAAAACAAAATCTGGGAGTGAGGTGTGCTCACTGGTTGTTTGGGTGACAATGCCAGTCTAGTACCTTTGTCCTAGTCAGTTATTCAATATTTCACCTGAAGGCCTTTGTGAAATTAAATAGTTTTATAAGTCTTAGGTTTGATTATTGTAGTGTTGCACAAATACTCACATTCCCTTTTAATATATTTACTTAGGCCTTTTGGGGAGCTGTCTTGGATTATAGATTTAAATATTTGTTTTTTAGGGCCTCTGATTATGTGTGTTGTTGTTATTATTTTGTTAGCCTTCCATTTTTACCACTTTATCTGTGACTTTTTCACCTCTTTTTTAATCTCCGTTTATTTTTATGGTGTTAACTTTCCTTAATGACTTAACTCCATTTTCATTCAAATTCATTTACCTTGGACTTCTTATAAATTATACTTCATGTTGAAGATGATTATGTTCCTGTCTTCCAACCAACCTTCTTTCAATCAACATTTTTAAAAATATTTATTTCTTTTTTTAAAAAAAGTTTGAGGCCGGGCACAGTGGCTCACACCTGTAATCCCAGCACTTTGGGAGGCTGAGGTGGGCGGATCACAAGGTCAGGAGATTGAGACCATCCTGGCTAACACGGTGAAACCCCATCTCTACTAAAAATACAAAAAAAAAAAAAAAAAAATTAGCCAGGCGAGGTGGCGGGCACCTGTAGTCCCAGCTACGTGGGAGGCTGAGGCAGGAGAATGGTTTGAACCTCAGGGGGCAGAGCCTGCAGTTAGCCGAGATCGCGCCACTGCACTCCAGCCTGGGTGAAAGAGCGAGACTCCGTCTCAAAAAAAAAAAAAAAAAATTTGAATTTGTAATTGATGGTTTCTAATTTTCCCAAATACTATTCTGGATATACTCAAATCAGTTTAAGTATACTAAATTTAGTTTGGATAGGTGAATGTTATCAGCTAAGGTGTGTTTGTTCTGTGTTTTCTGAATTCTTCTAAGTTTTAATAATATTATTTAGTTTTTATCTATTCATTTTGTGGATTTGGAATGTTTGCATGATTCCTAATTCAATAATATTTTTTTCTTTGGTGTCCTAATATATAAAATTTGCTTTTTTTTTTTTCATCATCCAACTGCCAAGTGATACTTATTCATACCATTTAACCGTTTTCTCCCCTAGTGGTTATACTTTTCAAACATGGGCTCCTCAAATAGCATGTGTTTTTAAGTGCTCTGATCTACCAGGACACTTTTTCAATATTTGCATTCAAATGGTGGAGGTACTTTTCATGGAGCAGTAACGCTCCACATCTGAGATAAACTACTATGTCCTCTTTTCCCTCTTCCATGGAGTTTTTCTTGGACTAACCCTGTTCATGTCAAAGACTTGTGGCAAAAGTGTGAGAGATTGCTTCTTGATATTTCGTGTTTTACTTCTTTTTTTTAATATGCAGATAATTTAAATTTTGAGCATTTTTTTGTCTTCAGGTATGCTGAAAGAATGTTGTTTTGGTATTTTTATGTATCCGTGATCTTCTGTTTTAAATTTTAAATAGTATTTGGGGGCATTGGTTTAAACTGCTGCCATTATTTTGGGTTCCCTGGGAGATATCTGGTTTATGATATTGATTACTAGAAATAAGGGTTGAATGTTATCACTAGTATTATTATTACTGCTTCCTTCAATAGTTTATTATTTTCATATATAACTATATACATTAAATATATTTAATTTATATTATATATTATAAAATAAATATATTTAAGTAATAAAAAAGTAAGTAATAAGAAATTAATATAATTTTCTTATTTGATTTCTAAATTTTTAGAATAACTACTCATGAATTAGTGATACATGACATTTGTTTAGATCTTTCTTGAACTTAGCTACTATGTATGTTATGTTATTATTTGTCTATCTTAACAAACTGTTATTAGTCCTAAAAATAAATATTCCAACTTTGATATTTGGCCTTTCTTACTACAATTATAATGCAGACTAAAACTTTTCACTTTCAATTTCTTGTATTAATACGTTTATTTAAAAACATATGTTTCATGTTTTTCCTTTCCATATTAATATTTAGAAACTGAAGATTTCTAATATATCTTATGCTTTATTTATATGAAGTCAAATAATTAGTTTAATTTTAATCTCTCTCTTTCATAGTACAGCAATTTATAAACCCTTTGAGGTTAGTTATTTTTAGAAGATAGTACATGCCATACTGTCTACAAATCATCCTGGGAAATAATTCTTATTACCTAATTTGATAAAACCCTAATTTTTGAAAGCACTGTGGTTAGTTCTGTCTTGGGTATAAAGATAAATAAAACCTTTTTCTACCTTTGAGGCTAAAGAATAGTGACATAAACAATGCTTTAGGTGGATAAGAGAGAAAAAAAATTACATGAAAAATAAAGAGATTTTTAAAAAGTTCTCTGTAAACTCCAATAACTAATTTTGACAAAGCAGATAACTTGAAGCTTCAAGATAGTGGACCATGAAAACACGGGGTGTTAGCAGACTAGAGAGTGAGCAAACACCAAACTGGAGTGAAACACACAGATTTAAAAAATATATAATTAATTCAGACCAAAAAAAAAGGCCTGAATGGCTCAAATATCAGGTAGCTGTTGTCCAATTGTGGAGGATATTAGAGGTCGTGTAAGGAAGTTTAAATTTTGCTTAAAAAAACTTTATTGAAGTATGATGAACGTACAAAACTGTACATATTTAACAAAAGTTGATGAATTTGCAGATAAGTGTATACCCATGGAGCCATCACAACAGTCTACACTATAAACCTATTCATCACCTCCAAAAGTTTCTTCTGCCCTCCTTATTATGTTTTTGTGATAGGACACGTAACATAAGATTGACCCTCAGTGAACTTTTAAGTATACAGTACAACATTGTTAAGTACAGACATTATGCTGTACAGCATATCTCTAGGACTTATTCACCTTGCATATCTGAAAGTTTGTAGTGTTTGACTAATACCTATTCGTTCCCTGCCAGCTCCTGGGAACCACCATTCAACTTTCTGTTTCTGTGAGTTCAACTATTTTAGATTCCTCAAACAAACGGGGTCACGTAGAATGTGTCCTTCTCTGTATAGCTTATTTCACTTAGCATAACATCCTCCAAGTTCATCATGTTGCCACGTATGGAAGGATTTCTACTACTGAATAGTAGTCCACTGTATGTATATCCAACATTTTCTTCACCCATCCATCTGTAGATGGACACTTAGGTTGTTTCCACGTCTTGGCTATTGTGAATACTGCTGCAATTAATTCAGTAGTGCAGATATCTATCTATTTGAGACCCTGAATTTAATTCCTTTGGATATATACCCAGAATTGGGATTGCTGGATCATATGGTAGTCTTATTTTTAATTTTTTGAGAAACTTCCGTACTGTTTTCTATAATGGCTGTATTAGTATGTGTTCCTGCTAACAGTATGCAATGGCTCCCGTTCTTTACATGCTCATCAACACTATTATCTTTTGTTTTATCTTTTTTTGGTAGCAGAAATTCTAACAGATGTGCAGTGATCTTATTGTTGTTTTAATTTGCAATTCTCTAATGATTAGTGATGCTGGGCACCTTTTTAGATACTTGTAATAAATTTTACTTATTTGACAGTCGAGAATTTCAATTAAAGGTGAATATTGTTCTTACATTTTATGAAGATCAATTTGTTGCCAATGTAGAGAGAAATTCAGAAGAAAAAGGGGCAAGGAAGTCAGGAAGTATTACCATAATGCAGACAAGAGTAAATGAGCACTGCATTACAAGCATTGGTTATATTATTCCTCCTAAAATAGATTATATTGCTCTTAAACATTTAATGTAAGCTGAAGGACACATTATAATTCAAATATTTAAAAAATTATAAAATATACTTACTTCAGAAATGCAATTTGACATATTAGTTGACAACGTTAATGTGTGTATATTTTTGCACTTTAGTATTACTAATTATAAGCTACCTTCTCAAATCTTAATCATAAACGTGCCTTTTTTTTAATCTATCATGCCTAGTAATAGAAACATAAAGGCAATTAAAATCACAACATCGAGAGAGTAACCTTGGAAATAAGGACAGGGTGAAAAAAATAATTTTACTATATATATTTCAGTCATTTTTATTAGAAAATCTATCTTTGTTTTAAAAAATAACTAACCATCTTATAGTGACCACTATAATCAAATTAAAAAATATGTATTATTTTCAACTTGTCATCAAGTTGGACATGAAATGCATACAAATAAAATATTAAATTATGTTAATATATGGAGATATTTAGGATTTTCATACAAAAGATGCTCATGCATTTTACATAAAATTATACAATAAATTAGCATACACAATTGATAATGGTGAGAGTGATTAAATTATGTTTAAATTTATAATACAAGATGAATAAATCATTCATCACCCATCTGGGGAATGTTTCAAATGTGGTCATAATCCGTGTGTCCCTATGCCTCTTTAAGACAACAAGACTGCTTACATTTCAAGAAGGTAGTATGCCATAGAGGCTTCAAGGCTCAGTTCTACTATGATACCACCTGGCTTTACCAATTACTTACTTTGGGCCTAATGACAAGTTAGTTAACCTCTCTGCAACTTAGTATTTTTAGCTATAAAATGGGAAAAAAATAAAAATCTTATTTGAGGTAATGATTAAACAAAATGAATTAGGTAAGACCCTTAGATTCATGCCAGACACAGAGATTAGCAATTATGAAAGTTAAGTAGAACACCCAGGAGAAAAGAGAATGCTCATGTACCTATGGAATCATATATTTGCAGATTCAAAACTAAAGGTATTTCTTCTCACACCAGAACCTACATTTACTTATGGTTTTGGAACTTTCTTCTGAGTATTCTTTTTCTTTCCTCTTGCTCTTTAAAATGTAATTATTCTGTAACCATTATAATTTTCAATGAAAATTAGTTAAACTGGGTGTTTTCCCTCATTCATTTAGACATTCTAATTACTGAAGATAAAAAGGCATTAAATGTAAGTCTTAAGCTGAATTATAGTGTAGCAAAATACAGCCTGTACTGTATTACTTTGCCATTTATTTAGCAGCTGTTGTGCGGTTATTCTGTAATCATTAAAATTTTTAATGCTTAAATTATTTAGTTACCATGCACTCTGAAAACAACTTAGGCTGAAGAGGATAGAATATTAGAAGGGAAACCCCACTTAAAAGGTATTGATTACCAACTCCCCCAAAAAGCTCACTTTATTAGGCCACTGTGTATGAATGGAGAACATCAACTTAGAAGAGTCTTTGTACTATCTCAAAGTGAGAAAACTAGAGAAGGGTGTATATGGGATTTTAGAACCTGAGCTGAATAAGGTGTATCTTGAAAAGTGGGGAAGTGGTTGGAAAGATTAATTGATGGATAAAATACTGATTGGTCATAGTATGGTTTAAGACAGGACCAGGGAAGTCACCTGTCCCAGAATTGTTTAACTCAGGGACAGTGAATTATTTCATCTTCAAAAAAAGCCTATAATTTATAGAAAGAGTCAGAGAAAACATCCATCTGGGATAAATCCACAATGGTCATATAGGATGGACACATCCTGGCATTGTGTAAGGCACAATTCACTTATATAATGTAAGTGATGACCCCAAAGCTGGAGAGCCAGAGAAGGTCTAAAAAGACAAATCCATAGGAGCAGATAGGCAAGAATAGCAGGACAAGAAATGAAGCTATAGGATGTTAGAAGAGTTCAGGTGGAGCACGTTTGTCAGGAAAAAATCTAAATATCGAATATTTAGTGTAAGCTTATATGGAACAACTGTGTCGTAAATTTGTCTGTATATTTAACAGCATTTAGCAGAGTGCCTAATATAGATTATGTACTAAATAAATGCCTATTGATTAATTGATTGAAAAGTAGTTATATAAAGATAAATTTTCTGTCTCACACACACACAAGCAGTATGAATGTATAAATTTTTACTATGGTTCTTTGCCAATGTAGGTGATTTAGATAGCTAGTTCTCTTCAAAATAGCCTCCATTCTTTCTGATAGCTCTTCCACAAGAAAGGACAATCCAAGAGATGGAACCCAAATTTGAAATTGAACTGCTTATGTCAAAAGTCCTGCTTGCTCTATTTTCACTATAAGAACATCATATAAGTCAATTTGAATATAGGGAGAAAATTAAAACATATAAATGTATCAAACCTACCGTAATCAGAATTACTATACCTGAATACAATCAGGTGTTGATTGATGCAAGCGTTCTTTTTTTTCATTTCTAGAAGTTTCCATGATTTAAAGATAGTTATATATCAGTTATTGGAAAATGAGAAAATTTTAAATGGGAGAAAATATTTCATAAAAAATTCATTCAATAGACGGTTTTGGAATGAAGTAACATTCCTTATGACTATTTAGGGTTATTTTCTCATTTAGTTAAACTGGGTGTTATTTCCTCATTCATTTAAACATTCTAAGTACTGAAGATAAAAAGATGCCTTAAATGTAAGTCTTAACCTGAATTATAGTGTAGCAAAATACAGCCTATGCTGTATTATTTTGTCATTTATTTAACAGCTGTTATGCACCTATGTGTTGGTTTTGTCCTAGGTGAAATGCTGAGATAAATATGTCATGATTCATTATCTTTCTTCAGAGAAATCAATTAAGTTTCCGGAAGAGAAGACAAACATATAGAAAACCCCAGAGAACAGCATTATAAGGCAGTTTTAAATAACTCATAATAATGGCTGTAGAGAAAGTAATCTTGTCCTTAAAATGAAGGATGCAAGATAAAATTATAGTAAAAACAAATGGAAACAAAAGGAAATGGCAGTGAAAGGACTTGCAGGTCAGTGTCTTAGTCCACTTTGTACTGCCATCACAGATAGCTAAGACTGGATAATTTCTTTCTCTTTTTATTATCTTGAGACAGAGTCTCGCTCTGTCTCCCAGACTGGAATGCAGTGACACGATCTTGGCTCACTGCAACCTCAGCCTCCAGGGTTCAAGCAATTCTCCTGCCTCAGCCTCCTGAGTAGCTGGGACTACAGGCGTGCACCACCACGCCCAGCTAATTTTTGTATTTTAAGTAGAGATGGGGTTTACCATGTTGACCAGGCTGTTCTCGAACTCCTGACCTCAGGTGATCCACCCACCTCGGCCTCCCAAAGTGCTGGGATTGCAGGTGTGAGCCACTGCACCTGGCCAAAACTGGATAATTTATAAAGAACAGATATTTATTTGGCTTATGGTTCTAGAGGCTGGGAAGACCAAGATCAAGGAGCCACACTGAGTAAGAGACTTCTTGCTGTGTCATCCCCTGGCCAAAGCCAGAAGAGCAAAAAAGCAAGCACGAGAGAGTGAGAGGAAGAGGGCCCAACACATTGTTTTAATGAAAATCCTTTAAGCAGTTATCCTGTGATAATTCATCCACTCTCACCATAAAAACATTAATCCATTTGTGAGGGCAGAGCCCTCATGACCTTATCACATCTTAAAGGTCTCATCTTTTAATACGATTGCACTGGGGACTAAGTTGCCAACATATGAGCTTTGGGGGGCACATTCAAACCACATCAGGCAGAAAGCTATGAGTTCAATTCAGATTTCTACCACTTCTGAATAAACATGGGCAAATTATGTAAGTTTTCTGGATCTTGGGTCTCTTATCTTTAAAAGAAGAATAATTGTTTCCAACCAAGCTAAAGTTGTGCAAATTAAATGACATAAGTCATATAAAATGTTAGCTATGGTACCTAGTAAACAGTAGGAACTCAGAAATGATAACAATTACTTACTTTAGATCATACTGTGTGCCAGGCATTGGACTAAAACCTATTTACATATTTTATTTTCCCCTTTATTTGTAATCTTACAACGGTGATCCTCAATGAGGTAGGCATACTTAATTCACAAATAAGAAAACTGAAATGAAGTTACTTACAGTCATGCTAACCTGAGATCAAACAGCCAGAAAGAGAAGAAATAGCTTTAGTTTGCTTCTCGTTCAAGAAAGAGCTGGCATTCTTACTACTAGTTAACAGCACCTCTTACTATGGTTGCTAAAGGAATGGTTGAAATAACTTATAGATGAATATCTACTTGCTGAGTCCTAATATAACCAAGATGATAGCTTTCCTCTATCCAATATTCAAAGCAAAAATAGGTTAGTATAAAATGTATCACCTTTTTCATCTTTCATTTTGATGAAACTCATTTCTCAGATTCCGTCTTGCCACATGCCAGCTATCACATGTTCATCCTATTTTTTTTTCCTCTTATCTGTCCATTACATATTTGTGACTTATCGTTGTAATTTCTTTGGAGCCTAAGGTCTCATTTTCACTCCATTTGGGTTCTTGGATTGTAACAGTTCTGAAGATCTGAGGACATCTGTGGCATTGAATAATTCAAATCATTATAATGTTTAAATCCAGCTTTAGTATAAAAGCAAAAAAGGAGTTTTCAGACTCATGTCTTCCCTACAACCAAGTTATGAAGTATTTGCACAGAAAGAGTTATATTTGGTCAACAAAATATGCACATATTGTTCTTTTTAAAGAAGGCCCACAAGTTAATAATTTGCTTGCCAGTTTCCATTAAACATTCTCCAACCCTTGACTTTCTCCCACCTATGTCTTCAGAAAACTAGATTGCATTTTAATTGAGTAAGAAACTGGGGTTGAGGGTCTTTTAAAAAATTGAATTTGGGAAGACCATCTTTAATAAAAGATTTAAAATTTTAGAAATAGAGGACCTATTTTAATGTGGTTAAAATATAGTAAGTTTCTATTTCCTTTAAAAAGAAATTGCAAGTGATAATAAGTGAGAAAAATATCTGCAAGTATATCTATGAACAGAATACAATTTTAGGTGCTTTACATGTGTCTCACTTAATCCTCAAAAGTGTTCTCCAAGGTAGATCTTAATATTCTTTTTACATTTGAGAAAATGGAGGCTCGGAGGAACTTAGTAATAGTTATTAAGTAGTAGAGTTGCAATCTGGCTTATCTTCTATGAGATTTTACACCCAGGCTTTGAGTTTACCTCCCCTCTAGTTGCCCTAACCTGAAGTATTAAATTGGCTTCTTTGTCAACCAGTTGTTCTCAATCAGAAAGAGGCAGAGAATTTAGCTGGAAAGCTTTCACAAATGGATATGGCTGTTTCTATGGTAATATAAATAATTTATTTAGGTTTAGAATTAAACTTGACCCTTGAATGATTTTTGTCCTTACTATACACATAACCTATCATAATTCCAAGTGGCACATTAGGAAAAGAGTTGATTCAAGAAATGCCATGTAGCATCCTCAAATGTGCATGTTACAGAAGTAGAAATTAAGCCATTGCTATAGATTGATGTTTGACTTTCTTTCAGTTCTCCTATCTTCCTTTTTTATCTTTTTCCCTTCACCAGTTAACACACCCGACAGTAATTAAATGTGAGGAAGCTGAGAAAAAGGCAACTTCAGGAGAAGTCAAAAGGACCACAATTATCTGGATAATTTGGTTGACTATTCACGTGAGAAATCAGCAAAGTTTTATAAAAAAAAATCGACCAGTTATTTCCTCACCCTTTTATTTGGCAGGATTTCAAAAACATTTACATAATTAAATTGTACTATAGAATCAAAACCAAATGACCTGGAACAGTACTAGAAAATGCAGAGTGGGGAGATTCACTGCTAACTGCTCCTTAAGAAAGAAGAGTTCCTTCTAATTCACAATTGTTACAAAGAGAATAAAATACCTAGGAATACAGCTAACAAGGAAAGTGAAGGACCTCTTGAAGGAGAACTACAAACCACTGCTCAGGAAATTAGAGAAGACACACAAAAAATGGAAAAACATTCCATCCCCATGGATAGGAAAAATCAGTACCATGAAAATGACCTTACTGCCCCAAGTAGTTTATAGATTCAAAGCTATTCCCATTAAACTACCATTGACATTCTTCACGGAATTAGAACTACCTTAAAATTCATATGGAACCAAAAAAGAGCCTGTATAGTCAAGACAATCCTAAGCAAAAAGAACAAAGCTGGAGGCATCACACTACCCAACTTCAAATTATACTACAATGCTACTATAACCAAAACAACATGGTACTGGTACAAAAGCAGACACATAGACCAATGGAATAGAATAGAGAACTCAGAAATAAGACCACACATCTACAACCATCTGATCTTCAACAAACCTGACAAAAACAAGCAATGAGGAAAGGATTTCCTATATAATACATGGTGCTGGGAGAACTAGCTAATCATATGCAGAAAAATGAAATTGGATCCCTGTGTTACACCTTATACCAAAAGTAACTCAAGATGGATTCAAGACTTAAATATAAAGCCCAAAACCATAAAAAAAAATCCCTAGAAGAAAATCTAGGCAATGCCATTCAGGACATAGGCACGGGCAAAAATTTCCTGATGAAAACATCAAAAGCAATTCCAACAAAAACAAAAATTGACAAATGGGATCTAATTAAACTAAAGAGCTTCTGCACAGCAAAAGAAACTATAATCAGAGTGAATAGGCAACCTACAGAATGGGAGAAAATGTTTGCGATCTATCCATCTGACAAAGGTCTAATATCCAGAATCTACAAGGAACTTAAACAAATTTACAAGGAAAAAAAATAATTAAAAAGTGGGCAAAGGACATGAACAGACATTTCTCAAAAGAAAGCATTTATGTGGCCAAGAAATATATGAGAAAAGCTCAACATCACTATCATCAGAGAAATGTAAATCAAAACCACAATGAGATATCGTCTCACAGAACTCAGAATGGTGATTATCAGAAAGTCAAGAAACAATAGATGCTGGCAGGGCTGTGGAGAAATAGGAACGTTTTTACACTGTTGGTGGGAATATAAATTAGTTCAAACACTATGGAAGACAGAGTGGCAATTCCTCAAAGACCTAGAACCAGAAATACCACTTGATCTAGCAATCCCATTACTGGATATATTCAAATGAATATAAATAAATTATTATTCTGTAAAGATACATGTACTCATATGTTCATTACAGCACTATTTACAATAGCAAAGACATTGACTAAATTCAAATGTCCATCAATGATAGATAGGATAAAGAAAATGTGATACATAAATACCATGAAATACTATGCAGCCATAAAAATTAACAAGATCATGTCCTTTGCAGGGACATGAATGGAGATGGAAGCCATTACCTTCAGCAAATGAATGCAGGAACAGAAAACCAAACACCACATGTTCTTGCTTATAAGTGAGAGCTGAACGATGAGAACACACAGACACAGGGAGGGGAAGGACTCACATTGGGGCCTGTCGGTGGGGTAGGGGAAGGAGAGCATCAGGATAAATAGCTAACGCATGCTGGGGCTAACACCTAGGGGACAGGTTGATAGGCGTAGCAAATCACCATGGCACACATTTACCTATGTTAAAAAACCTGCATATCCTGAACATGTATCCCAGAACTAAAATAAAATAAAATAAAATAAAATAAAAAAATAAAATAAAATAAAATATAAACTGTGCTCATAAGACACAGGACTAGAAATTAAAACTATTCAACTCCTCAAGGCCCAGGGACTATACAGGAAAATGTGGGCATGTGAGACTGTAATGGCTGATTTTAAGAGATAAAATTAGCTCAGTTTCTCTAGAAATGAACCACTAATATCAAAAACACACTGATACAAAACCAGCATCTCGGCTCTGTGTCAGATTAACAATGTTTTCTTGGAGTATTAACCTATGCATAATACTTTTATATTAATATACTTTTATTAATATATAAATATTAATAGATAAATCAATATTAATTGCTTAACATTAATATATTAAACAATTGATATTAATAGATTGGTATTAATATATTAATTAACATTAATACCTTGATGTTAATATTTTTAATATTAATAGATTAATATTAATACTTTTAATATTAATACATATAAACATTACAAGAAGGTTTATAGAAATTATATCATGGTCAAGATGATTAAAGTTTCATCTGTTGTTTATAAGATCTTGAGAGACAGATTAAAAAAAAAAAGAAGTTTCTGCCTCCTCAAGGGTCTCCTGTTCACCTGTGCTGAGGAGGGGTTCTGTCTAGAAGGAATCACACAGGTCAGGTTGCTAGAGAATCTAGAGCATTTGGCCTTGAACCACGCTGGTAACTTAAAACCAGGTGTTATTAAATCAATAAGATGTTTAAATTGATTTTTTTGCAATTTCTGCAACAGAAGAGATTTATCAGAGCTCATTTTGAAAATGAAGTAACAATGACTTCTGAAGCATCACAAGCTTGCAGAAAATAAAGTCAATATTGGTTTATTAATGCATTAATGAGATTCTGACTTCATAGTAAATAAAAAGCCTGTAACTGGGCTACAATGAATGGTCATATTGTAAATGGAAGATGAAGATGTAACAAAATAAATAAATAATTAAGTAAATAAAACCACTAATGCAGCCCATGTTCAGTCAAATGGTCACTATTATTACCAGGCTCTGACGACAATAACTGAAATTGATGAAAATTTCTTGGAAGACTTTCAATACAGTATTTCTGAGCCATAAGTTTTCTTGACAAGAAATACGTATTTCTTAACAAAAATAGTAATGATTATATTCTTGAAGAATATGCAACCAAGTAGAATCTATGAAAAACCTATAACAGAATGAGAATTTTTAGTTCAAAGTAGTTTCCTGCAGAGATGTCTGAATCAGATATGATTTATTTTAAAAATGCCTCTTTTAAATATCAAGTAAGTTTCCATCAGTTTAAACACAGCTTTAATTGTTTAATGATAGTGCATAGAACATTTCTAGCTGTGTGATCTGGGCGATGTTATTTAATCCTCCAGAGATTTAATCTTTAATAGTGATTGTCTTCTCAGTTAGATCCCTTTGTATTGTAAAGAAACTCCTTCTGGCTAAGTTCATCTAAAGGGAATTTTATTGGAAGGATAAGGGAAGCTTCACAAGATAAAGGAGAGGAAGACCAACAAGTTTAGAGGTGAGAGGGAAGAAGTTATATATGTTCCCAGTACCAGAAACAAACCCACAGACCCATCCTTCATCCAGGAACCACCTCTAGAAATGGTATTTCCAATATCCATTCCTCTGGCTCACCCTCCCGACTCTGGGAAATATCTGCAAGCTGGGAAATCTGTTTGGCCAGTTTACTCCTCGATGGTTGCGCTGCTCATAATAAGGATCTACTGAAAAGAACCTTCAAAGACTCCTCAGATTTCTGATGGTGGAGCTTTTATCAAAAAGATTCTCCCAAAAGAAACTGTATACTGCTAGGAACTAGAAAGAAAAGGTGACTGGGCCACTCTCAATAATTCCTAGACTCTTCAATATAGAGTATCGATTGTAAGATCTAAAACTTAACTGCAGCTGCTTTACTAAGGGTTTCACTCTTACAGCCTCATTTACTTTATCTGACAATGCTGTGAAGAGGGAGCATCATTTTTACAAATGAAGAAGCAGAGACTTTGGAATACTAAGTTACTTATTCTTAGTCACAAAGGTAGAAAACCACAGCCTTGGAATTAAACCTGTGTGATCTGAGTCCTGATCCTGTGATTTTAAACGTTGGGAATGACTGCTAACTTCCACATCTAAAATACCAATGAAATACTCACCATGCAAGGAGTACTCTGGAAATGTGTACTTGTTGAAATATATCATTAACGTCCACAAAACACAGGCCACCATGTGGTTCATTAGAAGTCTGCTGAGAAGGCCTTGTTCACATTCGTCACATTCGTCGGTGTTGTACCAGTGAATATCATTATTGTCAGTGTTGTACCAGTGAATAGCATTATATAAATGTAGACACACTAAGGTCAGTACCAAATTAAATAATTACAATTCTGTTCCTATGTGATATTAATTAGCAAAAGACCCATGAAAAATAAAATAGAGCAGGATAAAACAATATGGATGTACCAGCCTATCAACTATTCAAACATATTGTAAACCCCAAAAGTTAGAAAATGTAGAACTGGCCCAGGGCAGAGACAGGCACTTCCCAAAAAGTTGTAAAATATAAACATGTCACAGATGAACCCAGACACTTGAAAATTCACTTTATGACAAATGTATGTTAAATCAGAGGGAGAATGACTTTTTACTAAATGATGGAAAAATTGACTAGTCATCTAAAGAAACAAAGTTGAAGTTCTACATGAATTTCATATTGATTTAAATGTCATGAAAAATGTTAACATTTATACATGACAAAAAAAGAATATATTAGTAAACAACAACACCCATAGTAGTATTCCTTTATGTGTTTTATAAGGGAAGACTGGTTATTATGCTTCAACACTGACAAAACTAAAGAAATCCCTGATATATGTAAATAACCATAATACTACAAGCAAACCCAAAAGAAAATGTGAAATTATCTAAAGTATTTATAACATATTTGACAGTGGAAGAATATCTCTGATATACAAAGTGATACTAAAAATATATAGAAAAAAGACAAGCCAAAATAAAAATAATGGCAATCGGTTAGATGGCTAGTTCACAGAAAGGGAAACATAAATGGCATTTTATTAAAGAATGTTTACCTTCTCTCACTGTGAGGAAAATGTAAATTAAAACTGCAGTAAAATATTGGTTTAGCCTATGAGATTAGCAAAAAGCTAAGTTTGAAAATACACAGGCTAGAGAAAACCAGCATTCTACATAATTTAGACAGGAGTTCAAATCCATGCAGCAAATACAGAGCCTACTTGGGCATGGTGTATCCCAGGTTTTGTTGCTGCTGTTTGTTTGCTTTTTAGAGATGGAGTCTCACTCTGTTGTCCAGGCTGGAGTGTAATGGTGTGGTCATAGCTCACTGCAGCCTTGAATTCCTGGGCTCATGTGATCCACCCACCTCAGCCTCCAGAGCGGCTGGGATTACAAACATGTGCCACCATGCCAACTTGGTAGATTCCAGTTTTGACCCATCAATATTGCCTCTGCATACTCTACAAATATTTCCCACATTCAAGAAATGACCAGTGTACAAAGCTTAACATCATTTTACATTTAGCAAATACACATTAGTTTGTAATACAACATGCCCACCAATAGGAGTTATTTGAATTTTTATTTCATATGTGCATTAGCTATCTGTTATTTGTCAACCTATCTATTTATCCAGTTAAATATGCAGATTAAAAGATGATTAAATCATTCTATGTGCTGGTATATAAAGATCTTAAAGGTGTATTTTCAGGTGAAAAAAGCAAGACAGAGAGCATAGTTCACAAAACATCTTTTGTAGAAAATAAGTACCTATATGCTATTTGCTTATATGGACGTAAACAACCTTTGGAACAAAGCACAAAAGTTAGGGAATGGTTACCTGAGGCATCTGTGTTTTTTATTTGTGTGTGTGTGTTTGTATGAGTGTGAGTTGAGCTGGGAGTGGGTGAAAAATGAATGATGGTTGCAGGATCAGAAGCAAAACATTTCTATTCTATAACTTGCTCTTATTTCTACTTTTAAGCCAAGTATTTCTTACCTATTCGTTGTTTTTAAAGGTTAAAAAAATCTATTACCATATCCAAAAATAGATGAAACTATGAGCTTTATCTTTAAGATTAGTCCCATGACATTAAAGTCTGTTGCACTAACAATTGTAAGTAAATGCTAAGGGTCAAGAATTTTACCCTAAGGAGTCAGGTAATTCAAACAATGGTCATTTGTTAACAGACCTTCCTAATGAAGACAAAAAAATGTTTATTATATAAAATGTTACCTTTCATGGTAGAAAGATAAACGACTTGAATTTTACCAAATTAATATTCTCTCTTTAATATTAGCATCAACACTCCTCGACCAGGAGATCATGGCAGGAAACACTTATTACTCAGATTTCTACTTTTAGTGTTTATCATTGTGCATGAAATAATTAAACATTTAATGCAAAATAAAATGATCATTCATTTTCTATTTCAAACCCACTGAGTTATTTGACTTGTGGAAGTGTTTTTTATTAAGCATATCAACATTATACTGAGAGAACCTAGAAATAAGGAAAATGGTGCAAGAATCGGCAAGATTGGTCTTTCGCTCCCTGGTCTGTTTAACAAAGTATTAAATATGCTTTTGATGTCCTAAAACTCCCACTTTGCAGCTTCATTAGTTAACTCAATAAGCCCAACGTTATGCTAGGAGCTCTATGTTAGCTTAGGTACACAGCTAATTGTGACCATCCACATGTGGAATTCCATTTTTAATTTAATTTAAATTTTTTCTCTTGCTTCCATAGCATTCTAGTATGAAATATGAGTGGTTTATACATCATGTTGGGATTATCTGTCCCATGCACAACTATGATTATAATAATGACTAATCATGATAATGATGAGTTGTAAATTTGATGCTCAAATACAGCAGGGAGTAGCAAGTTGTAAATTCGTATGTAAGATCTTGTTTACACTTTCACTATAAAGAACTGCTTTTTAAGATATATATATGATATATTTGATACATATATAAGCATTAGTGTCACAATGCATATTAATTCTTAATAATGCAGAGCATGGCAAGGAGCTAATATTTAGAGCAATTACTTTATATTTTTTAAGCATAGCACATTTTATATAAAATGAAAGTAGGCAAATAGAGGTGAGATGTTTTGCCATTTAGTAGTTAAACTCACTGACTTTGAAGCAAGTGTCACTGGATTGTAATCACTATTACAATCCCTCTGTTATTTAATCCATTGGGACACAATGCCAGGCTGTTAAAATAATGTGATTAGTAAATAAGGAAGCATAAAATAAGAAACATTTGGTAATATTTTCCTAAAGTAAATTGAATTCATTCTATCATTTGCTCCACAATATTTTCTGCCCTATTAACAGCTTTGTTAATGTTCTATTGACATCCAATACATAACACAAATTTTAAGTGTACAATCTGATAAATTATGGCATACCCCTATACCCATGAAACCATCACTCCAAATAAGAGTGAACATTTATATCACTCCCCAAAATTTCCTCTTGGCCTTTCATAATCCTTTGTTACTAATCTTCATGATCAAAATTGATATTTTATAGTGACAGATTACAATAATTTGAAGATATTATTTTAATTGGCATGCCAGAAAATATATCACTTTGCTTAATATGTATTTGTTGAGATCTAATTATACAGTCACTATTCCAGGATCAGGGAAGACAGCAGGAAGAATTAACAAGAGATAACAGGCCAGGCATGGTGGGTCACACCTGTAATCCCAGCAATTTGGAAGGTTGAGGTGGGAGGATTCCTTGAGGCAGGAGTTTGAGATTGGCCTGGGCAACATAGCAAGACCACCTCTCTTAAAAAAGAGAAAATTAAAAATTAGCTAGGAATGGTGGCATGTTCCTGTAGTCTCAGCTACTTGAGAGGCTGAAGTGGAAGGACTGCTTTAACCTAGGAGTTTGAGGCTGCAGTGAACTATGATGGTGCCTCTGCACTTCAGCCTGGGCAACACAGCAAGACACAATCTCTTTAAAAAAGTAAATACAGAAATAAGTAAGTAAGGTTAAGTAGGCACCCAAGTTGAGCTTATTCTTATAAGGAGAAGGGCCAACTATTAAACATGAGGTAATATCAGTGCAATTGAAATAGCCTTGTAAAGGTATGTGGAACAACCATAGAAGGGGGAAGACTTTAATGGAGAGACAGTGAATAAGGACATAAAGGTAATTTGATAAGCACTGCTTTTACTAACCCACTATTTGCTTGTTTTGACTTGATATCCCTCAGAAATGAATCACAATCTCTCCAAGCTTCCTTACTCATCTTTAAAACTGGTCTATTAGTAGTAACCTCTGCATATGTTTGTAGTATTAAATAAGATAATAAAAATGATTAGCAGGCCGGGCGAGGTGGCTCATGCCTATAATCCCAGCACTTTGGGAGGCCCAGGCGGGCAGATCACGAGGTCAAGAGATTGAGACCACCTGGCCAACGTGGTGAAACCCCATCTCTACTAAAAATACAAAAATTAGCTAGGCGTGGTGGCAGGTATCTGTAGTCTCAGCTACTGTGGAGGCTGAGACAGCAGAATTGCTTGAACCCAGGAGGCAGAGGTTGCAGTGAGCTGAGATCGTCCCACTGCCCTCCAGCCTGGGTAACAGAGCAAGACTCCGTCTCAAAAAAAAAAAAAAAAAAAAAAAAAAAAAAGATTAGCCCAGTGTCTAGGTGCCTAGGACATGGCAAGTATTTAATATTAAGATTGTTTTCTCATCACTGATCATTAGAGAAATGCAAACTGAAATCACAATGAGATACCATCTCAAGCTACTCAGAATGTCGATTAATAAAAAGTCAAGAAACAGCAGATGCTGGCAAGGCTGTGGAGAAACAGGAACACTTTTACACTGTTGGTGGGAATGTAGATTAGTTCAACCATTGTGGAAGACAGTATGGCAATTACTGAAGGAATTAGAACCAGAAATACCATTTGACCCAGCAATCCCATTATTTTGTATATACCAAAAGGAAAATAAATCATCCTACTATAAAGACACATGCACACGTATGTTTATTGCAGCACTATTCACAATATCAAAGTCATGGAACCAACCCAAATGCCTATCAATGATAGACTGAATAAAGAAAATGTGGTACATATACACCATGGAATACTATGCAGTCATAATAAGGAATGAGATCATGTCTTTTGCAGGGACATAGATAAAGCTGGAAGCCATCATCCTCAGCAAAATAACACAGGAACAGAAAACCAAACACCACAGGTTCTCACTCATAAACAGGAGTTGAACAATGAGAACACATGGACACAGGGAGGGGAATAACACACACTAGGGCCTTTTGTGGGGTGGGGAGCGAGGGGAGGGAACTTAGAGGACAGGTCAATGGGGCGGAACAACCATGTCACACGTATACCTGTGTAACAAACCCGCACTTCCTGCACATGTATCCTGGAATTTAAAAGAAAAAATTGGTTTTATTATTATGGCCAAGATATCAGAGGAGGGTAATCGTAGGGGTGAGATTCCAAGGCAGCTCGCAATTTCCTCATGCTGCCTCCAAGTATTAAAATCGCTAATCCAATCTAAGTATTTCAATAGAGCCAACAGACATATAAACAAAAACTTGTTAACATCTACATGCTGATGCATTGAAATGGCCAGATGATAAGTCCTAAAATGTTTGTTTCTCTGCCTACTTTTTATTGTTTAAAGTTTGCTCCTGCTGGCTTAACTTGTTAATAACGTTATCATTTGCTGACTATGAAATGATGGGGGATTAACATTATCATGGCATAACAAATATGTTGACTTTCTGAAACTGCTAGCATACTGAGACAGCCAGGTGGGAAGGGGTCCCCGGAGAAACTCCAGCCAGCCTGCTGACTGTGAGGAGTGCTCACTGGGGTGGAGCCACAGAAGTTTGCACCATTTGCAGTGGGGAGGAGCCTGGCCTCTCTTCTTCCTGGGTGGAACTGGAATTCAGTTTGTAAACTGGGAAGCCCAAGGGCAGGAAACACGCTCTCGCTTTTCTAAGAGTCTCTGTTTCCCCTTTTCTTCCTTTCACCCAAAAAAACCCTGGCCTACTCACCCTTCAAATTGTCTGTGAGCCTCATGGCTGTGTGACAAGGACCCCATCTTTAGCTGAACTACGGAAAAGTCCCACAACAATCCTATGTGCTTTTTCCCGCAAAAATACTCCATTCAACAAAGCCTAACACCATATATAAAAGGAAGGCACTTTTGTAGAAGGCTTCCTCATATTGATGATCCTTTTGTCACCGCAGCAAATGTCACAGACATTTGCTTATCAGAGGCATAAATGCTGATATAATGTCATTTCAATCAATCACCTTAAGAAAGTTACCAAATAATGCAGCATTTTTAATTTTCAAAAGAAAATATTTAATCCATTCAAACTTTGTCATTCTTCTCTCTTGTAATTTTTCCCCTCGCTTTTCTCTTTTCTTCATCCTGAGTATTTAATAAGAACCTGTTGATTGAAACTACCTTGTACTGTTTCTTGACGGTATTAACAATGGTTTACCTTGGGTTTCTACTTCACTTCTGTTTCAGCTGAGATATCTATTAAATACAATGCTTAATTGAGCTTGCTTCAGTTGTTCAAAGCTTTTCATTCTTAGAAAACAATTGTATATTCATTCCCATGGTGTAAGTGCTAGGCATTTTATTTCTCAAGAATTCAACAGCAGAGCTTTATTGGATTGGGATATTTTCATGATGCAAAGTGTTTCTGGAGAGCCCTATATAAACAGGTTCAAGTATTGCTAACAGAAAACCAATTAGAATTTTTTTTTTTTAAGAAAAAGCATTTTGTAGCCCGGCGAATGAGGTGATCTCATTAATTTAATTTTCTGGTTGAGGTTTAACATAATTTAATCTTATTTTTTAATGACAGAGGAACTTGAATAGCTTTATGCAGTTCTTCTAAAAACTGCTCTAAGGAAGAAAAGAAAGAGTACGCACTTCCAATGAAGATATACGTGTGTGGAGGGTAGGAGGCAAAATATATGTGTGCGTGGGCTTGCAATATTGTTATTGACCTTGATCAATACTTTATTTTACATTGTTGGAAATGCACATCTGAATGTATGAAAGTTTAACAATTGGCTCCCATTCAGGTTGGGCTGCAGAGAAAGAGAAAGGGAACAAGAAATCGAACCAACTACACAATTATTTAGGAACATTTGACCAGAAAGTATCTCTACTAAATAGGTAGATGTCATTTATCGACATCACATGAATGAACAAGGGAATGGATATTGTAGATATTTGCTATAAAAATATATATTTGTATGTGCTTATGTACATATACAAGCACATACACACACACACATATGTATATATACACAAGCACATACACATAACAACATATTCTCAAATGCTTGTAATTAGAGCACAATTGAGATAATCTGATGAAATTATTTCATTTCATAGGTGAGGACAAAAACCTGAGAATTTTAGTAACATGTCCAAAAAGTCACAGCTAGAGAATGACTGAGTTGAAACAATATCTAACATTTTTAAATGAGAAGGAAAAAAGCATTTAACGCTAGAAAATGCAGTTAATTTTATAAAGTATCCAGTAACGTGAAGGTTAATGTGAAGAGGATACTGTATGGCTTGTTTTCATTTCTCTGGTGATTGCAACTGGGAGATGCTGTGCAGAATAATTCAAATCGAGAACAGGCTCTATCATGGGGCTTGGACTCTACTGGGAGGGTTATTCTAGCCACAAAGGCAAGATTACATGAAACTTAACATTGGATGTTTAGAAGCTGTATTGATTGTCAGAAATGAGTTATCTCTAGCCTATTCCCTGGTGCTAAATAAATGCATTTTAAATCTACACTCCTGTCTGCTTTCCCATGCGTGCTGACAACACTTTGCAAGAGCAAACTGTTCCTGAGAAATCAGCTGGTAGCTTCTGAAAGAGATTTGGTATTTAATAAAAAAGAATGGGTATTAGTTAAACAACAGCTACTTTAACAATACATTCTAAAATTCTAAAATTGTACTACATAATAGGATCACAGGTCTTTGAAGAACAGCTACTTTCTCATCTTGGGGTAGAACTTAGCTTGTCACTCTATGTGTTAATTAGAATTATGGCAGATATCTTGAAGACATGGAAAGCTCGAGGACCAAGATAATCTGCCTTATATTTCAAAATGTAAACTGGAAAGAATCTTGGAGTCTTAAAGCATAGTCTGACCTCAGATTTTTTATTTTTTTGTGTTAATCACTCAATTATTTTAGATTTAAAAATCTGAAATAATGAAATAAAATAACCAAAATTATTATATATATAATAATTGAATGATTAACACAAAAATCTATTATATCTACACATATAATAATCGAGTGATATATACACACAATTATGTAATTGAGTGATATATGTATGCACACGCATACATATATACATATATATATATATTTGCAACAGAAAGCCACCATTACAACTGCAGTGGAGATTTTTCTTAAAGATTACAAGAGATAACACATGTAGTGATAATCCTAAAAGCTTTTCAAAAGCTGGCAGGGAAACTGCAACATCCAGTCAGAATGGATTCGAGTCATCTGCCCTGGGTGTGCATGAAAATCACTTTTTAAAATATAAAATTCTATTTTTAGTCATTATTGGTTACCATGAAGGAAATATGTGGCATGTTGTCAAATAAATGACTGGTTATGTTTCTAGATTTGTTTTTCTCTACATTAATGGTACTGAATGACTACACCTTGGATTCATACATAAGCTCTTCAACTGTTTTATGATCCCGCAACTTGGTGTCTGCCTGCCAGTAAGGATTCTTTTCTTCTGTAGCTTCATCTGCTTCTAGCAGTATTCCCAGCCATTGTGCTATGGTATCTTCTACTTTGTGTAACTGGGACACTAAGAGACAATGCTGGATATAATTGTGCAGATCGTTTTGTGTTAATTATCTAAAGAGGTAACATAAACATAAAGAAACGTGGCTTCTATTTTGGCTGCACAGCGTCTGTTTCTCCTTTTATCCAGGACCTTGGTTCTTTTGTATATAGGTAGTATTTATCTTTTGTCTAAGTGAAGTGTAATTGAAAACTGTAAGACACTTAAATAATGTGTTCTTTCATAACCTAAATATAGTCTATAAAATTGCATCTATACCCTGCTTGTATTTTCTTACACATTGTTTTCTTAGAAGTAATTCCAAAATAAAGTTCAGACTAGCTCATATATAATTATCTTAAAGGTCTGAGTTTGTGAAATTCCAGCTAATGATATTTACTATAATGAGGGAAGTAAATTAGAAGAATATTAAAGCCTTCACATTTCAGAATGCATAGATAGATTCTAGGTAATTATAAAACAACTTTGTTACTAATGAGATTTTTTTCATAAAAATCTAAGAGAAATAAGCAATATTATTCCTGTAAGAAATAATTTGGAGCATTTTAGTTTAAAAAATGGCTTTTTCGTCTATGGCTATTTTGTCTCAGGAAATTAGATCGAGGTTTTTGAAACTTAAGACAAATGTTTATACCAAAGCCACATTTCCTTTGTTTAGAATAAAAATAAAAGATTTTAATTACTCTAAAAGTACAGATATTTTGGATGATGATTATAGTTTTGAAAGAACATGAAATACATTCCACTACATTTAGTTAAACAATAAATTCTAAAGTAAAAATCCTGCTATGGATTTAATATAAGTCAAGTGGAAAAGAAAGCGAAATATAAATCTCTCATCCTAGCCACAAAAAGTTTACAATCTGTTTTGAAGAACAAGGTACACCAATTAAACGCTAGGTTATAAATAAGAGCATAATGATATAGCCAAGAACACAAGAATAAAAATGGCTAACAATATTTTTAGTAATAAACTACTGATATTCAGGAAATTTTCTTTGGACAATATTCTACAAAATATGATATTTTTAGAGACTTAGAGACCCTAATACTACCAAGTGCTATTTGAGAAATCTCAGTATCTACAGGGAGAACATAAGGAGAGGCAAATACAACTATCGCACAGCCAATGTTTAGAGTATCTGCTTACTGTCAGGTATTGTTGGTGCTAAAAAACTATGTGACAAAGCCTTCATAGTCTTGAGGTGAAGACATATTAAACACATGTAACACCACTGGGATTTCGGAGTTTATGACTCTTTGACAGTACAGGGACAGGGCATAAAACCCACTTGGTTAGGTTTAGAAAGCCAACACATTCACATTAGGACTTTGGATTTTATGATGCTTTAGGATTATAGGAACAGGGCATAAACCCCTTTAATTAGGTTTAGAAAGCCTTCTTAGAAGAGGTCAGAGTTTTAAAGGACAGATAGCCATTAGTCCAATAAAGGAGGATTTCAGATATGGAGGTTATACCATGCAGATGGAACAGAATGTGCAAGGCTTTAGAGAAACCATCACTTGTTACAAATAGTACCTCACTGGAACAACTTGTGTGTTTCTATGTGGGTGTGATTATACACCCTAGATGCTAAAGGGAAAAGAGTGAGATATCCCATCATCATTCTATGACATCAAAAAATACTTGCTATTTTTCACAGATTTTTCTTATGACAAATTCTAGGAAAATATTTGTGCAGTGAACAAATTAGTTAGTAAACTAACTCTACCCATCACAGTTAGGCCTTGGACCCCAGTCTCAATATAGATACCTTGTCATGTAGATTGGCCATTGAGAAGGAAGCATTTTGCCTAATTGAAAAATGGCTTGTTATGTAGACTCAAAGGCAGCAGCCTATTGTCTGCTTTTCCTTTGTGTCCCCATGGCAAGTTTGATTCCCCAGAAAGTCAACTCTTACATAGAGATTGGAAAGAGCACTGGATCTAGGATGGCATTGAAGAGTTGTCCCTACTGGTGTGAGGGAGCTCGGCCTTCACTGTCATCAACCAGTTATTGGAGGAGCCTGACTTCGGCATGGGAGCATGACCTTGGGCACAGTGACTCTCTTTAGCTCAAATAACTCTCACAGGGAGATGCAGATACAAGCTGTCAGTCACTAAGATTTCTGGCAACTGGGGGAATGAGTGTTTCAGTACCAAAAGGAAATTTTGAGTGGTGTACAACTGTGTTTAGTACAGACCTGGAACCTACCACCAAAATGTTTCTTAACATTCCAATTTGAGTTAAATCTGTGGGAAGAGAGGAATGCAATTGTCAGCAACAGAAGTTTTCGCTAAGTGTTTAGAGGAACTGGTGTCAATTACCCACTTGAAACCTTCACATGAGGAAAGGTGGAGATAAACTTACCCCCCACCTATCCCATACACAAAATAATGAAGCTTCCCAAAGAAAGGTTTTATCAGTCCAGAGAACTATCTTTATCAGGCCTCTTAGAATAGTAGAATTATTAAACTCGAACCAGAGAGTTCTAGGAACCAACAGTGAACTGCATTTCATTCACACTACTGCTTTTGACATAATATGTGAAAAACCAATCACAGGAAATCTGTTGAAAAAATATTTAGAATTATCCAATATAAACTTTATCCACTATAAAATTACTTACCATATCTTGACTAAGTGTTTCTATTAATATTTCTACACACACACACAAATTCTCTTCAGATTTATTAGGTAAGGTTAGGAATAAAAGGCCACAGAGTTTTAATCTCAAGGTATGTGCTTTCAACGGGCCATTGGTTGCCTTCGCTTAATTCATTGTTCACCTTACAAATATAGGCGATTTTTTTTTTTTGAGACAGAGTCTCGCTCTGTTGCCCAGACTGGAATGCAGTGGCACAATCTCAGCTCACTGCAAGCTCCACCTCCTGGGTTCACACCATTCTCCTGCCTCAGCCTCCCGAGTAGCTGGGACTTCAGGCACCCACCACCACACCTGGCTAATTTTTTGTATCTTTTAGTAGAGACAGGGTTTCACCGTGTTAGCCAGGATGGTCTCAATCTCCTGACCTCATGATCTGTCTGCCTCGGCCTCCCAAAATGCTGGGATTACAGGCATGAGCCACAGCACCCAGCCCTGATTGTTTGTTTGTTTGTTTGTTTAACTAAACAACCACCTTGGCCAATAATGTTGTTTGGATTTTCTTGTTGGAGAAAAATTCAGAGTACCCATGAGAGTGAACCTTGATACAATGAGAGAGTGCAAGAGCAACCCAAAGCCCTGTAGTGGGAGCAAGTAACATGAGATATTGAAGCTCATGATTCTCACATTGCATAGTGGGAAACTATCTGTGACTAGTTACTCTAGAACTATTGTTCACTCTCTTACCTACATGCAAATTGTCAGACTCAAATATGTTTATTTGAGATCTTATTTGTACACTTGCTGCTTATACTAATCCCATCCTCTTGGTTCTATGGTTATATAAATTTGACAACCCTAATAGGTTGATGCTAAATAAAAAAGATGTAGATGTCCTCACTGGAATGCAGGCAGACTTCATGTATGGATAGAACTGAAATTAGAGTCTTAAATCACAGGTAGAGCATAGATAGAGCGGAAAAAATAACAAACAAAGACAAAAAAAGGTAACGTGTCATTTATGTTAAAATCACCATTCTTGCAGAAGCAAGAGCATAACTCCCAAGGGATCTAAATTCAGTGAGGATTTTGGTGGTGCCATAGCAGCATATCTTAACATTAAGAGAGAAAGAAGACCAGGAGAAGAAGTGTAGGTGATGGTGATGGTTTACTATACACAATCATATAGCAAATGTTTTTCAATGTTATTCAACAGAAAAAAAAATTTCTAACCCAGCTGTGGACTATGTATGATAATACAACCCCAAACTATGGTACAGCATAGTTGTTAAAACATGGACTTTCAAAGTACTATATGCTGCATCTATCTTGAATCTACTACTTTGTGTCTGCAAATTTGGAGAAGCTACTTAAATTGCTTAAATTACGTTTTTCATCTATAAAATGAATTAAAATATAGCACTGATTTGTATCAAATATGATAATGCATTTAAAACAGTATACTGTCTGAATATAGACATCGCTCAATACATGTGATTTTACCATCGAAATATTACCTTATTGTTACTATTATTTGTTATTTAATTGCCTCAGAAAACTTAGTCCATTTCTTTTCTTTTAACTTTTAAGTTCAGGTGTACATGTGCAGGTTTGTTATATAGGTAAACTCGTGTCATGGGGTTTTTTTGTACAGATTATTTCATCACCCAGGTATTAAGCTTAGTACCCATTATTTATATTTGCTGATCCTCTCCCTCCTCCCATCCTCCATTCTCAGCTACGCTCCAGTATGTGTTGTTTCCCTCTAAGTGTCCATGTGTTCTCATCATTTAGCTCCCACTTATAAGTGAGAACATGCAGTATTTGGTTTTCAGTTCCTGTGTTAGTTTCATAAGGATAATGGCCTCCAGCTTCATCCATGTTCCTGTAGAGGACATGATCTCTTTCTTTTTTATGGCTGCATAGCATTCTGTAGTGTATATGTACCATGCTTTATTTATCCAATCTACCATTGAAGGGCATTTAGGTTGATTCCATGTCTTTGCTCTTGTGAGTAGTGCAGCAATGAACATATATGTACATGTGTCTTTGTGGTAGAATGACTTATATTTATTTCAATATATACCCAGGAACAGGATTGCTGGGTCAAATGATAGTTATGTTTTCAGGTCTTTGAGGAATTGCAACACTGCTTTTCACAATCGTTGAACTAATTTACCCTCCCGCCAACAGTGTATAAGCATTCCTTATTCTCTGCAGCCTCACCAGCACCTGTTATCTTTTGACTTTTAAACAATAACCTTTCTGACTTGTGTGAGATGGTTATCTCATTGTGGTTTTGCTTTGCATTTCTCTAATGATCAGTGATGTTGATCATTTTTTCATGTGCTTGTTGGCTGCATTTATGTCTTCTTTTGAAAAGTGTCTGTTCATGTAATTTGCCTATTTTTTAATGGGGCTTTTTTTTCTTGTACATTTCATTACGTTCTTTATGGGTGCTAGATATTAGACCTTTGTCAGATGCACAGTTTGCAAATATTTTCTCCCATTCTGGAGGTTGTCTGTTTATTCTGTTGATTGTTCATTTTCCTCTGCAGAAGCTCTTTATTTAAATTAGATCCCATTTGTCAATTTTTGCTTCTGTTATAATGGCTTTTGGCGTCTTTGTCATGAAATCTTTGCCCATTCTTATATCCAGAATGGTATTGCTTAGGTGTCTTCCAAGGTTTTTATAGTTTTGCATTTTACATTTAAGTTTTTAATCCATCTTGAGTTAATTTCTGTTTATGGTATAAGAAAGGGGTCCAGTTTCAATCTTCTGCATATGGCTAGCTAGTTATTCCATCGCCGTTTATTGAATAGAAAGTCATTTACCCATTACTTGTTTTTGTCAACTTTGTCAAAGATTAGATAGTTGTAGGTGTGTGACCTTATTTCTGGGCTCTCTATTCTGTTCCATTGGTCTATGTGTCTGTTTTTGTACCAGCACCATGCTCTTTTGGTTACTATAGCCCTGTAGTACAGTTTGAAATCAGGTAGCATGATGCCTCCAGGTTTGCTCTTTTTGCTTAGGATTGCCTTAGCTATTTGGAATCTTTTTTGGTTCTATATGTATTTCTAAATGGCTTTTTCAAGTTCTATGAAGAATGTCATTGATAGTTTGATAGGAATAGCATTCAATCTATAAATTGCTTTGGGAAGTATGGCCATTTTAACAATATTGATTTGGAATATTTTTCCATTTGTTTGTGTCATCTCTGGTTTCTTTAAGCAGTGTTTTGTAATTCTCCTTGTGGAGGTCTTTCACCTCCCTGGTTGGCTGTATTTCTAGGTATTTTATTCTTTATGTGGCAATTGTGAATGGGATTGTGTTCCTCTCCTGTTCCTGTTGTGACTGTATAGGAATTTTAGTGATTTCTATACATTGATTTTGTATCCTGAGACTGCACTGGAGTTGTTTATCAGCTTAAGGAGCTTTTAGGCTGAGACTATGGAGTTTTCTAGATATAGAATCAGGTCATTTGCAAACAGGGATAGTTTGACTTCCTGTCTTCCTATTTGGATGCCCTTTATTTATTTCTCTTGCCTGATTGCTCTGGTCAGCAAATAATTAAATTAAGGCAGAAATCAAGAAGTTATTTGAAACTAATGAGAACAAAAACACAACATACCGGAATCTCTGCTATGTATCTTAGATACGTATCTAAGACAGTGTTAAGAAGAAAATTTATAGCATTAAATGCCCACATCAAAAAATTTAAAAGATCTAAATCTAATAACCTAACCTCACAACTGAAAGAACTGGAGAACTCAGAGCAAACCAACCCCAAGGTAAAAGACAAGAAATAACCAAAATCAGCGATTAATGGAAGGAAATTCAAATTCAAAATGAACATTCAAAAGATAAAACATTTCAGGAGTTGTGTTTTTGAAAAAAATTAATAGACTGCTAGCTAGATGAATAAAAAAGAAAGGAGAGAGCATCCAAATAAACACAACTAGAAACAACAAATTCAAATACAATTAGAAATGACCACTGACCCCACAGAAATACAAATTGCCATCAGAGAATATGAACAGCTCTATGCACATGAATTAGAAAATCTAGAAGAAATGGATACATTCCTGGACACGAACTCCCTCCCAAGACTGAGCGAAGAAGAAACTGAGTCCTGGAACAGACCATAATTAATTCCAAAATTGAATCAGTAATGAATAGCCTATGAACCAAAAAATGCCTAGGACCAGAGGATTCACAGCTGAATTCTTCCAGATGTACAAAGAAAAGCTGTTCCTATTTCTACTGAAACTATTTCAAAAAGTCAAAGAAGAGAACTATTTTCTAACTCATTCTAAGAGGCCAGCATCATCTTGACATCGAAATTTGGCAGAGACACAACAAAAAAAATAACTTCAGGCCGATATCCCTGGTGAATATCGATGCAAAAATCTTCAAGAAAATACTGGCAAACTGAATTAAGTAGCATATCAAAAAGCTTATCCACCATTATCAAGTAGATATTTTGCTTCATTTAATCAGTGATAAGTATTAAGCTTTTACTATGTGTCACAAAATCTAAGAGATGATTCTGATGCAGTGGTGGGCTTAACAAACATAGTACCTACCCTTCAGGAGCATATAGTCTAGTGAAAGAGATGAGCAAATAAACAAACTATTACTGTATACTGATAGAAAAGCAAATAGAACAATAAATGAATGGTGAAAATATTCTTGTGGTATGCCTACGACACAGTGGAAATCAGGAATGACTGGCATGAGTGTTACGCTTGAACTAAACTGTATTTGTAATTCTTTACCTACCTCTATTAAATTTGTTGCTTGATTTGACCTTGAAGATATGTAAATGTTTCATTTGCCTGTTTAAAACCATTGTTGCTATTTCTTTCAGGAAGAATGAAGAGCTGATTCATGCAAAAAAGGGGGACAGACTTGAATTAATCCTAGGGATAAACCTAGCATTTGAAGACATAACATTCTTATCTGTCAAACGGATGACGCTTTTAAGCAATGATCCACTATGTTCAGTGAAAACATCCATAATCTACAATTAAAATACCTTAGTTC
The DNA here is from genome assembly GCF_006542625.1 of Nomascus leucogenys. Taxonomy (NCBI): domain Eukaryota; kingdom Metazoa; phylum Chordata; class Mammalia; order Primates; family Hylobatidae; genus Nomascus; species Nomascus leucogenys. Next base: position 22,729,771 of record NC_044402.1, read on the forward strand.
TGTCATCTGCTGTCTGAATAAGAATGGGCAATGTATTAATCTTCCTGAGATATAATTCAGTTGTATTAACATGAGAATGATAATGTATTCATTATAGGACTGTAAAGATAAAACAGATCAAGTTTTTACCAAATATTTGTAGAAAATTAATGTCCATCAGCCTCAGGAATCTGAGAATAAAAATGAAGTCATCATGTCAAATACCACAAGCTTTCAAATGTTCATGAGGAGGAAACCTTACCCAACATTTTGAGAAGTCGAGACTTATCTTACATTTGCTCATGGCCAACTTCATTGGCCCATGTTCTTTCTTCTGAGGACACAATTCATTGCTGATCTCCATGGAAACACTATTTGCCTTCCTATCTTGAGGTTCAATTCCCAGTGCCACCCAAACTGCAATACCAACCCTTTAAATGCTACAGGATTATTTTCCATGTTCACTGTGATGCTGAAACTCATACATAAATGAACAGAATCACCCTTTTCGGCAACCAATGGCTTGTATCATTCACCTGTGTCTCAAAGCAATAATGCTGAATCTCTGAGTTGTAAATAGATTCTAAAGAATAATGACATCTTAAATTTCTTCCAGAAGTGTCTTTATTTCTACGAAGAATGAAGTCTATTTCCTATAGTTGGGCTAGAAAATGACATTCATATTGTACTCCACATTAGTATTTTGACTCTGTCCTTTCTCCCTAGGCAGTCTCATGCAATTTTTACTTAGTATGTCGTAGGCAACTTCTTCATGTAGAAAAGCACCTTGAGTTCTAAAACCTGATAGAATTCACTTAGTCTCTTTCTACATTCCCTGCTATACTAATAACCTCTACAAGGCAACAAAAATATGTTATAATTTAAATTAAGATAATGTGAAGTATCCATTCTGTATCCTATAAATATGTGCCATTATTACATGTCAACTAAAAATAAAAAGGGAGAAGAAGGAACTCAATTAAGATGATAGATATGTTCATTTGCTTCACTATTAAAACCATTTCGCCATCTATGTGTATATATCCCATAATATGATGGGTAAATTTTTTTAAATTTATAATACAAATTTATTTTATAAAAAGTTATTTTAAAATAAATTGAGATAATGTATCATTTGAACACAGCTTACCTATAGGCTAATGTATTTTCATCAGTTTGATAATAAAATGATAATTGCTTCTTATGGAGTAGTATTCAGAAATTGATGTCTTTGGAATTTTGGTTTGTGAATCTGTTTTAACATTTTGGAACATTGGCTACAAAAACTCTGTTATTAACCTAAGATCATTTTATACAGTGTGGTTTTCTTAGAAGCAAATTAGTTTATTTCCAAGTATCAGAAATTGACAGCTTTAGAGATGGAGTTTCACTCTTGTTGCCCAGTTTGGAGTGCAATGGCGGGATCTCAGCTCACTGCAACCTCCACCTGCTGGATTCAAGCGATTTTCAGCCTCCCGAGTAGCTGGGATTACCGACATGCACCACCACACCCGGCTAAGTTTTTTGTACTTTTAGTAGAGACGAGGTTTCACCATGTTGGCCAGACTGGTCTTGAACTTCTGACCTCAGGTGATCCACTCGCCTCAGCCTCCCAAAGTGCTAGGATTACAGGCATGAGCCACCACGTGCAGCCAAATAGGTAACTTTCTAAAAGAAAGACTAAAAGAAAAGAAAAAGATGCAGAAACTTGCTTACATACACTTGGGAAGTAAGGATGGGCAGAGATCCATGTAGCCTAATAAAGAGTTTTTGATTACATCTTGGGCAGGAAAACTTTCCTTGATCATATTTGGCAGCCAAGTTTAATTTTGCTATTTGACTAGGATTAGTGAAACATGTATTTGTCTAACTACAGTTGTCAATTAGTCATTGAGTAAGAGACAGAATGCATTACATTCCAATGCCGGATTTCAAAATCAGAAGAAATTTCCTTCCCCAAGTGGGTGCAATTATTGGATAGTTCAAATGTTCTTCAGTCACTATAAGCATAGAAAGAAAAGGTTAAACTAAATAATCCCTGATTGTAAAACATAGTGCATCTCATTGAAGGAAATTTGTTTAGAAATAATAAAAGGCTATGTAGAAACTAAGGAAACCTCTAATTATGAGAAATGGAATAGCAAGTCTTACAGCAGAATAACTTATTGGACAAAGCAAGTGTTTTCAGGGGCCTGAAAAGAAGCTCCTTTCTTTCATAAATTAGTCATGAACTAACTATAAAAGAATGAGAACTTCTAAAATAATATATTCACTCTACTTTTCCTGCAGATAGCTTAAGACCAGGCATCAGGAAAGGGCTGGCAAAAAAGTGAATATCTCAAAGAAAGACTTTTTAAGTACTTAGCATCAGAAAAAATTCCTCCTTCTGGAGAACACCAGGAAATAGGTTGCTTTAGGGGTGTCTGCTTAATAAAACTACTAATTCCCCAATATAAAAATAATACACCAACTTTCTGTAATTTTTGGAAAACATTCTCACCTACAAAGAAAATAACAATAAACATACAAAATGTCCCTACCCAGAGAACACCATTTTAGTAATTAAAATGTGTTTCTAACCAAGTTTTTCTTTATACACATTTGACATCATAACAAATTTATAATTCAGTTTCCTGCTTAGAATTTTAGCTATGTGTTTCCCCACCATTAAAAAAATGACTATACATCATTTTAAAGGATGCAATTATTTTGTTATCTGTCTTGCCAAAATTAACCATTCTGCTGTTGCACATTTAGTTTGCATTTGATGTTTGATGTTAGAAATAATGGTGACATATATGTGCTTCATTTTGAGAGTGTTTTTCTTAAAATATTTTTGCAAATGCAGTCGAGAGGTGATGTAAAGAAAGAAAGTCAATTTGGGGAGCCTACATGATATACCAGAATTATTCTAGATTCTTTATCACTGTCATAGGCCTTCAATCTGTACCTAATTTGTGTCTGTCACTGAGATTCAAAAGTATGTGCCTATGAGTCTTCTGGCAACCAAACCTTACCTGTTCGGCAATTTACAAGAAAGACTAAGGTAACTACAACAAGATTACTCATTCTTGAGAACTACTAGAAAGCACAAATGATGCTGAATAACGCTTGGTGTTTGTTGGTCAAATTTGTATCTTGGCTCAGCTCCACAGTCCATGGAAAGGAGAAGAAAGTAAACACAAGCAAAGTATTGCTTATCTAAAATTATGCAGATAGATGGGAAGTAGTTCTAAATGTTTGAATACAAAAGAGAAGAGAAAAAATTGCCCAGCTTATGGGCAAACTCCAAGCACTAGCTCTTAATGATCCTCAGTGCAGGAATGTTGAGCAAAAGGTAGCAGTCCCTGCTGGAAGCAGAATACCAGTGGAAGCCTCTGTGTTGTCCTGCTGGGACCGGGTCATTAATGCTGCCCAACATTTGCTGGGCATGGCTGCCACTTCTGAGGCAAAAATGACAGCCAAGACCAACAAATTGGAGGTGTCCAATGGATGCAAGAGATACCTAGCAGATGTGGCATTACAGTGCCCCTGAGTCTTACTGACACAGTGGAATTAGGAGTCAGGTATTTTAAGCACAGTGGAGAGACCACCTGAAAATTAATAGAAATTATTGGAGAGGAAGAGAGATAGGAATTTGCTAGAGGCTGGGGTTCTGCTTATTGGAGGAGGGGAGAGGAAGAGGGTAAAAACAAAAAGACATACACCATGTATAAACTTATTTAAGCCTATTGAATATTGTATTTGCTAAGCTGAGAAGGTTAAACAACTGTCTAAATTAACTAAAGGAGAGGATATGTGGGAGGCATAGGCAAAGGAAGCTGCATTTTGAGAAACCTGTATTAAACAGTCCCATTAGTTAAATAACGTGAATGTTATTAGAGCAGGAGGAGCTGCCCTTGGGTCTAATATAATGATAAATTCCTATGGCAGACCCAAGATATATAGAGATACGCAGTTCGAAACTGTAATTCCTGAGATGATGCTACAGTGGTGAAAGTTAGACATCTTCATTGATGGATTTTTATAGCTCCTCCAAGCTATCATAGCCCCTTTGGGTTGGCTTATTATGCACGGAGGCAGGAAATGACAGAAGACACTCTCAAGGCAGTGCTCTCCCTCAATTGCTATTACACAAGCTTATTCTTAAACGCATTCATTCAGGAAAATGAGCTCCAATGTTTCCTTCCTTGCAGCTATAAAACTAACTAGAACAAATGTCCTATATGGATTGATCAACATTTAGTTAATTTTCACTGCCTCTGTCCATGTCAGGTGAGCCACAACCTACATACAATTCTCCAGCCAGTTAAAGGCTCAAAAATCTCTTTCATTTTTAAATAAAGTTCATCCTTTCAGAATTTACTTTATGTTTTATTAACACCTACAAAATTCCATCTCAATTAGTCCCATAAGGAAGCATGAGCCAAATAAGTGGTTTTCAAACATTTTTTGCAGAACTATGCATTCCCTAGTACATTTTTAGATTGGCATAGATTATTATTAATAAACTATGTAATTTCTCATCAATTGTACATATATGTGTAATTAATATACAGTTAACCTTTGAACAACATGTGTTTCAATTGCATGGGTTCCCTTAGAGACAGATTTTTTTTCACCTCTGCCACCCCTAAGACGTCATCATTGACCCCTTCTCTTCCTCCTTCTCAACCTCCTCAATGTGAAGGAGACAAGGATGAAGACCATTACAATGATCCACTCCACTTAATGAGTAGTAATTATATTTTCTCTTTTTTGTAATTGTCTTAATAACATTTTCATTTTTCTAGCTTACTTTATTGTAAGAATACAGTACATATTGCACATAACAGAAAATATGTCATCAACTGCTTATATTATCCATAAGGCTTCCAGTAAACAATAGGTTATTAGTAGTTAAGTTTTAGGGAGACACAAGTTATACAATTTTGCATGGAGGTTGGTGTCCCTAATCCCTGTGACATTCAGGGTCAATTATACATCTTCATCAAAATTTAAAGGGGCTTATATAGTTAATTAAATTTACAAAGAATGTCCGTCACCACGTAATTCCAACAGCAAGTCAGCCGTCATTGTTGAACCATTCAGCCACATCAGACTTACTGTAGGAAATAAGATCTATGGTTTTATTTTCCAATTCAAATAAATGAGTTAATACAATTCTTTTTTTTTTATTATTATACTTTAAGTTTTAGGGTACGTGTGCACAATGTGCAGGTTTGTTACATATGTATCCATGTGCCATGTTGGTGTGCTGCACCCATTAACTCATCATTTAGCATTAGGTATATCTCCTAATGCTGTCCCTCCCTGCTACCCCCCCAACAACAGTCCCCGGAGTGTGATGTTCCCCTTCCTGTGTCCATGTGTTCTCATTGTTCAATTCCCACCTATGAGTGAGAACATGCGGTGTTTGGTTTTTTGTCCTTGTGATAGTTTACTGAGAATAATGGTTTCCAGTTTCATCCATGTCCCTACAAAGGACATGAACTCATCATTTTCTATGGCTGCATAGTATTCCATGGTGTATATGTGCCACGTTTTCTTAATCCAGTCTATCGTTGTTGGACATTTGGGTTGGTTCCAAGTCTTTGCTATTGTGAATAGTGCCGCAACAAACACACGTGTGCATGTGTCTTTATAGCAGCATGATTTATAGTCCTTTGGGTATATACCCAGTAATGGGATGGCTGGGTCAAATGCTATTTCTTGTTCTAGATCCCTGAGGAATCGCCACACTGACTTCCACAATGGTTGAACTAGTTTACAGTCCCACCAACAGTGTAAAAGTGTTCCTATTTCTCCACATCCTCTCCAGCACCTGTTGTTTCCTGACTTTTTAATGATGGCGATTCTAACTGGCATGAGATGGTATCTCATTGTGGTTTTGATTTGCATTTCTCTGATGGCCAGTGATGATGAGCATTTTTTTGTGTGTTTTTTGGCTGCATATATGTCTTCTTTTGAGAACTGTCTGTTCATGTCCTTTGCCCATTTTTTGATGGGGTTGTTTGTTTTTTTCTTGTAAATTTGTGTGAGTTCATTGTAGATTCTGGATATTAGCCCTTTGTCAGATGAGTAGGTTGCAAAAATTTTCTCCCATTTTGTAGGTTGCCTGTTCGCTCTGATGGTAGTTTCATTTGCTGTGCAGAAGCTCTTTAGTTTAATATATCTAGAAAGCCCCATTGTCTCAGCCCAAAATCTCCTGAAGCTGATAAGCAACTTCAGCAAAGTCTCAGGATACAAAATCAATGTACAAAAATCACAAGCATTCTTGTACACCAATCACAGACAAACAGAGAGCCAAATCATGAGTGAACTCCCATTCACAATTGCTTCAAAGAGAATAAAATACCTAGGAATCCAACTTACAAGGGACGTGAAGGACCTCTTCAAGGAGAACTACAAACCACTGCTCAATGAAATAAAAGAGGATACAAACAAATGGAAAAACATTCCATGCTCATGGGTTGGAAGAATCAATATCGTGAAAATGGCCATACTGCCCAAGGTAATTTATAGATTCAATGCCATCCCCATCAAGCTACCAATGACTTTCTTCACAGAATTGGAAAAAACTACTTTAAAGTTCATATGGAACCAAAAAAGAGCCTACATCGCCAAGTCAATCCTAAGCCAAAAGAACAAAGCTGGAGGCATCACGCTACCTGACTTCAAACTATACTACAAGGCTACAGTAACCAAAACAGCATGGTACTGGTACAAAAACAGAGACATAGATCAATGGAACAGAACATAGCCCTTAGAAATAATGCCGCATATCTACAGCTATCTGATCTTTGACAAACCTGACAAAAACTAGCAATGGGAAAAGGATTCCCTGTTTAATAAATGGTGCTGGGAAAACTGGCTAGCCATATGTAGAAAGCTGAAACTGGATCCCTTCCTTACACTTTATACAAAAATTAATTCAAGATGGATTAAAGACTTACATGTTAGACCTAAAACCATAAAAACCCTAGAAGAAAATCTAGGCAATACCATTCAGGACATAGGCATGGGCAAGGACTTCATGTCTAAAACACCAAAAGCAATGGCAACAAAAGCCAAAATTGACAAATGGGATTTAATTAAACTAAAGAGTTAATACAATTCTATTTGACAATCATCTTATATTTAAAATAAAAATGTGAAGCATAGAGAGATAGACAGAAGAGAGAAAACTAGGCATAATCTTGCCATAAATATGTTCATTGTGTAAGACAATTTACTATTTCTTATGGAGTCTCTCCTTGCTTTGCTTTCAGGGAATCTCACTCATGAGCACTGCATTCTTCAACAGCACTTTTTTTTTTCCTTTTTTGGCATTCAGTATTTTACACTTTAAGTCAATGCACTGTGAGTGAGAGAATGACTGCCCTTTATAAAATGAGAGAAGAGGTGAGAAGGGAGAAGCAGTGAAGTGCCAATGACACTCTCTGGAAGACACGTTTTAGGAGAGAGTACACCTAGAAGCTGAGGATCTGGGAAACGATTTTCTAAAAACCAACTGCTTGGAAATACTCCATGTCCTTCAGTGGTATATTTCTCATGTACTGATCTATGTCTACTTTTTCTGGAATCCAGTGTTTTGCAGTGAATTTGGTCATAGTTTTTGGGTAAAACTGAATAGGTTTCTTATAGCTCAGGAGCTGAGCCCAACTTTGTTCTTGATTTGCTTCACTCTTAATGGTTGCAAACATACAAATCCTCTTTATCTTGTCTTTTTCTCCCAGTGTCTTCCAGATTCACTGAGTTGATGTATTTTATTAAATTTATAACTATTTTTGATTAAAGTATTACTTAAAAGTGGACATATATATTACAAGGTGAATTTCAATTGTGTGTGCACTCACATCAGAATTGTGTTCCTTATTTTAATGACTATAAAACCCGCTCTTAGTTAGAAGCCTCCAGGACATTTTTTTTTCATTTTTTTAAAAAATTACTAGTACCTGGATCTTATCTCCAGAATTTTTTATTCAACTCATATGATATGAGGACCACTCATGGGCATTATAAAAAAAATAGTAAAAATGTAATTCTAATATGTAGTCCATGTTCAAAAGTGCTTTGGTAATGAAAAATCCTAGAATAGAAAGAGGGGGAGAAAAAGACCAAACACAAGCTTTATTATGAGTAAGAGGTCTCTGAGTTACCATTCATGTCAAACTGTCGTATTTCTGTTTGTCCAAGCAGTTTAAAAATACAGATTAAGTAATCATTTCAAGAATCACTTGGAAATTGGATTAACCCTGTGTATTCATTATTGCAATAACCAAAACTTACTCCTTCAAGCTCCTGAGCTTATTTAAAAATCTATTCTAAATCAGACTGACTAAGGTTCCAAGGGAAGGCCTAAGAAATAAAACAATGTTACAAGCATGTAAAGAAACTTTGATGTACTTTTTGTTGTTCAGTAGTTTTGAGTTTACTGACAGAAAACATTTTTGAATAACTAAAAATGGATAAGAAGATGAGGCATCTAGATCTTTTTAAATATTCACAATTCTAGAAATTATTGCAGCAGCCTCATAGCTGTCCCTCCTTAAATTCTTTCTGAGAAAGAACTTAAAGCACAATACAACCTATACCCTCCTAGTAAATTGATTTTTACTGCAGTGGCTTCTCCTGGATACAAATTAGCATGAATGAACCCCTAATGCATATTCTTCAGAGGAAATGCTAATTATTCTCACTGGGCAAAATTTAAAGATCTGAAAATGGAGGCATTTTTTAAAAATCATTCTACCTCATTCAGAAAGGAAAAAGTGTGAAAGTAAAGGGCTTAAGGGGTAATGAAGGTTAATTGCCAATTATACAGAAAAATTATGTAAAAGCTGGAATAAAAACCACTTTCAAGAACTATTGCCCTTTCTTTTATTTGTGTTACAGTACTATTGTGGTTTTTTTTCCCTCTCTTAACGTTGTTCTCAATTAGTTTGGTCTCTGTCACTTTTATTTAGATGTAGAATGTTCCTCAAAATATAAAACAATAATAGTGACCATGACCCATTAATTAGATCAAAAGAAATATCTCAGAGAGAAGGAGGGCAAACTAAAAAGGGTGTTCTCATTTTGCTGAACTCTCCTGAGTAACATTAGAACAACTGAGAAGTTAAAATATTCCATCTTCCTTGTGTATAAATGCTATTCCAGCTATTTTGAAATGAAACATTTAAAACAACTGTTTTGAATTAAGGCAACATTAAAACTATTAGGTTTTGGCCGGGCGCAGTTGCTCACGCCTGTAATCCCAGCACTTTGGGAGGCCAAGCTGGGTGGATCACAAGGTCAGGAGATCGAGACCATCCTGGCTAACATGGTGAAACCCCGTCTCTACCAAAAATACAAAAAAGGCCAGGCACGGTGGCTCACACCTGTAATCCCAGCACTCTGGGAGGCTGAGGAGGGTGGATTGCCTGAGCTCAGGAGTTCGAGACCATCCTGGATAACATGGTGAAACCCCGTCTCTACCAAAAATACAAAAAAGGCCAGGCACGGTGGCTCACGCCTGTAATCCCAGCACTCTGGGAGGCCAAGGAGGGTGGATTGCCTGAGCTCAGGAGTTCGCCACCAGCCTGGGCAACACAGTGAAACCCCGTCTCTACTAAAATACAAAAAGTTAGCCGAGCGTGGTGGCGGGCACCTGTAGTCCCAGTTACTCAGGAGGCTGAGGCAGGAGAATGGCGTGAACCCGGGAGGCGGAGCTTGCAGTGAGTCAAGATCACGCCACTGCACTCTAGCCTGAGCAACAGAGCAAAACTCTGTCTCAAAAAAATTAAAAAATAAAAAAACTATTAGGTTTCATTCCAGTCACTTGCCCTATACTCCCGGTACACATTAGAAGTTCACATCATGTATGTGATCCAATTTGTCCTTCCATCCTATAAAATATCAACAAAGTTGCATTCATTTGTGCTCCAATTGGACATCCACTGAGAAACAGTTTAAATAAATATTTATTTCTGTAAACCTATCAAAATCTATAGATGTCTAGTTCTCATACTCTAGTCGTTCTGAACCAATTAAACTAAACATCATTCAACTAGTGGAGCATCCTGGGATCTATACCCAATCAAAAAGATTGTGAGTTCAGACCCAAATGGGTTTTCAGACAGCAATAGCAGGTTGAGGCTGGGTTTGAAAAATTACACTGACTTAGAGAAGCCATACAAATGTTGACTAGCTTTCATTTTGTGGGAAAAATAGGGTACTGACAAGTCACTTGAAATCATCAAGAAGTGATTGGTGATTTCAAAATGATTACCTTTCCCAGTACCTTAAAGTCTAAAATTTTGGCAAAATTAGATGTTTCAATGTATGTTGACCACACACAACCCAGATGCTTTCTTATGGTTATCTTTAGCATCCACACATTACTGTATGGTTTATAGTCATTCATTCAATTATTCTCTTTTTCTTTTTGTTCAACAAATAATGATTGGATCTTTTACAAGGTGATGGTGATGCAGAGAAAGACTGAACTTGAACGTGCCCCTATTTTTCATTAATTCACAGGGTGCTAACTAATTGTTGTAGACAGAATTTTAAAATGTATATGATTATACACCCTGTATACTCCTCTCTCTTGATGTAGGCTGGACCTGTGAATATAATGGGAAATCACCCCCATAACTATGATAAAGTCCTTTAATGAACTATGAGTTAATCAAAGGGGAGTTCATCATGGGTGGGCCTGACCTAATTATTTGAGCCCTTAAAGAAGACAAGAAGCAGCAGCAAACACTTTTCTGCTGGTCTTTAAGAAACAAACTGCCATGTTGTGAGAGGAGGTCAGGAGACAAGGACCTGAGGCTTAACTCTAAAAACTGAGAAGTCTTTGACCAAGAACCAGCAAGAAAATGGGACCTCAGCCATGTAATGGCATGGAAATACATTCTGCCAAAAACCTATGAGCTGGAAGAAGACACTAAGCCTTAGATGGGATGGTAGCCACAGTTAATACCTTGATTTCAGCACTGTGGGATGCTGAATAGGACTCAGTTAATAATATAACTGGACTCCTGACACACATAAGCTGGAAACCGATAAATTTGTAGAGGTCTAAGCCCCTAAATGTGTAATAATTTGCTACATAGAAATAGATAGTTAATATACAGATAAATAAACAAAATATATATAATAAAATGTTTAAAGTAGTATGAGAGAGGCCTGTGAAAAATAAGGTAGGCACAAAGGAAGTGTCATAAAATCTTCTTGATAGGATGAGGTAGCTTCATAAAGAGGTGACTGTAGGTTGATAGATAAAATTTAGTTTTGTCTGTAGTGTGTATTTGCTAAGTGTCTGTTATCTGGTTAAATCTAGATATTGAAAGAGAAACAAAAAAGAACCAGGTCCCCAGATCTTGAGCAATTAAGATACTGACAATGTGCAAGGTAGGATAATGCATAAAGCAGGGGCAGCCCAGAGCAAAGGCAAGCCAGTAATAGCTAAGACGTTTTGGGAGCTTATTACGTAAAGATCACTATTCTAAATGTTTGAGATATATAAATATATTAACATATTTAATTCTTATGCAACATAATGGCAGGATTACTATTGTTATCCTCATTTTAGTGAGGAGAAAACTGTGGTATAGATGGGTTAAGTAAAGTTACCCAAGGTCATTCATTGAGCCATTAATTGGCACAGTTGATAACTGATTTTAGGTAGTCTGATTGTAGAGATTCTGCTTATAGCCACAGTGCTATAATAAGAGTATAGAATGGCATAATATAGCTTACCATATTCTGGGAAGCAATTTTTGCTTTGGATTTTCTTTTGCCAACTGGATGAAGAATATTGACCAGTTCTGTTCCCTCTTGGTTAATGTGTCATTGATATATCTGCCTTAAACTAGCAAGTGACAGTGAAAAATATGTGGGAGTAAAAAATGCAATTGTATCCTTGGACTATGGTGGGTGTATTATTAATATAGGAGTTATTGAATAAGAAAGAAGTGTAGGTTACAGCTCAGAGAATTAAGAAAAGGATTACATAACCAAAGACATATAATCTCAAACAAATAATTAAAAGTATTCCTTTTAATACTTTTTCCTATATATGTTACTTAGGTAAAATATATTATTTTGGTTTTACCTAAATATATTATAAAATAGTGCAATTTAATGTTGTAGTGTCTTTTGCATGCAATAAATATTTGTGATAAAATCCAGATTTCCCAATCTCTCATTACAAATTTGAACTTTTCAAGGTTTTCTACAATGGAACAGAGCAATGTAGGATTAACACGCAATTGTCCCCCATCACATTCTGGATTAAAAAGCATAATTTTATCTGAAATAAGAATTATACAAAGTAAGGTTTATAATTACATTCTGTGATCCTATTCTAAGGCTTCAATTTTATGATGTGTATTAATCTTGCATGGAAATTTGCATTCTAATAGGAAATAGGGTAAATTTCTTAATGTTCAAAGACCAAGTGGAATTGGTGCTCATGTACGCATACATATTTTTACAGAAAACCATCATTCAATACTTTTTTAGTCAAAATGCCTTTAGTTAATAAAGGGGAAAAACATTTGCACCTCATGAGTGAGATTCTTTTTGCACTTCTTTTGCAGACTCTACTCCCCTATTAAGTTATTGCAAACATTCTTTCTGACTCACAGATTCAACTGAAGTTCTTTACACTTAGATGGGAATAAATATTTTATGTTAGTGTTCTCGTCCATGAATTTAGAAATTGGAATGCCTGTGTTTGTCATTTTTGTTTTGTTTTATTTTATTGAAGGAGAGAACAGAAAATTTTGCTTCTACATATGAACTGAAATAGAGAAATTGTCTTTTTCTACTGTCATTACCACGTTTTCCTCAAAGTTCAGGCCCTATTTCTAATACCTCAATTGTAATTCCGTTATCTTGGAAATGTGTTTTCATGATTTCTGACACTATAAAGAAGAGAATAATCTGAGTGGGAGGCAGTAAAGGTGTGTTCTTGACTCTGTATTAAAGAGACAAAGCCTGCTATGTTAAAAACATTGAGTGACATTATTGTTGAATTACAGGACATATTTCTGGAGAAGTAACATGTTTTCTCAGGACCTTATACACACTTTTATTCAGAAAGTAAAAATGCTATTTAAGATATTCCTTTAGATTTTATAAACTTATAATTTATTCATTAAGAAATGCATACACACAATTAAGAAGTTATTTCCAGGCAATAATCTGAAATTTTTTTCTGTATTTTTTTCTACCTGAAGATGTTCTCTACAGCATCAATAGCAGAAATAGACATATAAAGTGATACATTTCCTTTGCTTGATTCCTATTCTCTAAGAATAAAAACTGTGGTTATATTGCTAAAACATTAAAAATTATATTTATTAATGACTCAATGTCCTATATTTCCTTATGCAATGTGACCATAGCAAGAGTTTATGTGACAGAGTGAACAGATTGAATTGAAAAGTAATCACAATAAGAGTCTGAATTAAGTGTTCATTTAGTATTTAACATATTTATTATGTATCTTCTAGGTGGTAAGGACACATACCACAAGTATAACATGGACCCTGTCATCAAATGACATAATCTGAGCAATAGGGTACAAAACCACAGAGAATATCATAAACAATGATTTAATAATATAATGATAAATTTAATGATGATTTCTGCATATGGTACAGTGAGACCATACTGGGTAAATAACACAGGAAGAGACTTTTAAGATAAAAAGTGTACTATTCTCATCAATGAACAGTGAAATGGTGCTTATGCTATGTCTCAAAATTTTGGAGGTAACACGATAAGTTTACATTCATTATAAACAACAAACCTGTGTCTACCAGAACAGGTTAGGGCAGAAGTATATTGTAACCTATAGGTTAATTCTTTTGATATTTTCGAAGATAATTTTTGTCCTAGAAACCAGTGAATATGGTGCTTTAATCATTTTTTGTATACACCACATTTTTACATTTTATTTTATCAACTTACATTTGTAAGTTCTAGGGTACATGTGCAGGATATGCAGATTTGTTACACAGATAAACGTGTGCCATGGTGGTTTGCTGCACAGATCATCCCATCACCTAGGGATTAAGCCCAGCATCCATTTACTATTCTTCTTAGTGCTTTTCCGCCCCTTCCCCACCCCCTGACAGGCCCCAGTGTGTATTGTTCCCAAAACCATGTGTCCATGGATTCTCATTTTTCAGCCCCCATTTATAAGTGAGGACATGCGATGTTTGGTTTTCTTATCCTGCATTAGTTCATTGAGGATAATGGCCTCCAACTTCATCCATATCCCTGCAAAGGACATGATTTCATTCCTTTTTATGGCTGCATAGTATTCCATGGTGTATATGTACTACATTTTCTTTATCCAGTCTATCATTGAAGGGCATTTGGGTTGATTCCATGTCTTTGCTATTGTGAATAGTGCTGCAGTGAACATACACAAGCATGTATCTTTATAACGGAAGGATTTCTATTCCTTTGGGTATATACCCAGTATTGGGATTGCTGGGTCAAGTGGTATTTCTGGGTCTAGGTCTTTGAGGAATCTCTACACTGTCTTCCACAATGATTGAATTAATTTACATTTCCACGAACAGAATAAAAGTGTTCCTTTTTCCTCCCAACCTTGCCAGCATCTGCTGTTCCTTGATGTTTTAATAATCACCATCCAGACTGGCTGATACTGAGATGGTATCTCATTGTGGTTTTGATTTGCATTTCTCTGATGATAGTGATGTTGAGCTTTTTAATCATATGTTTCTTGGCCGCATAAATGTCTTCTTTTGAGAAGTGTCTGTTCATGTCCTTTGCCCACTTTTTAATGGGGTTGTTTTTCTTTGTAAATTTCAGTTCCTTGTAGATTTGGGATATTAAACCTTTATCAGATGGATAGATTGCAAATATTTTCTCCCATTCTGTAGGTTGCCTGTTCACTCTGATGATAGTTTCTTTTGCTGTGCAGAAGCGCTTTACTTTAATTAGATCCCATTTGTCAATTTTTGCTTTTGTTTCAATTGCTTCTGGTGTTTTCGTCATGAAATCTTTGCCTGTGCCGGTGTCCTGAATGGCATTGCTTAGATTTTTTTCCAGGATTTTTATAGTTAGGGGTTTTTCATTTAAGTCTTTAATCAATCTTGAGTTAATTTTTGTATGAGGTGTTAGATAAAGAGTCTAGTTTTAATTTTCTGCATATGGCTGGCCAGTTCTCCCAGCACCATTTATTAACTAGAGAATCCTTTCCCCATTGCTTGTTTTTGTCAGGCATGTTGAAGATCAGATGGATACGCTGAAAACAACTGAGAGTTTTAGAAGACATGGATACATTTATTCAACATTAGGAATATTTTTTTTCAACGCATAAATGCACTTTTTGTTGATGAATGTCACAGCCAAAATATGTTTTCAAAATTGAAGAAAAAAATAGCAAAGGGAATTCTTCACAGCTGGACCTCCTTGTAGACACTATTAAGAATGGCAATGGAGTATCTATGCTAAATTACATACATGTGGAAGTTACAAGAATATAACTCACATTTGACAGTTTGGGAAGAGAAAAGCATAACTGGGATAGATTATAAAATACTATTTTTCTAAACATCTCACAGCACCTATGTGTGGGAAAATTGGTTTGGATGCATATTCTCTTTCTCTCTCTGTCTCTTTCTCTCTCTCTCTCATTCTCTCTGTCTCTCTCTCTCTCTCTCTCTCTCATTCTCTCTGTCTCTCTCTCTCTCTGTAGTATCCATATTATACACACTATATATGGAATATAGAATTAATTCAGTTTGTACCACTTTGTTTTTAATCATCTATTGTTGAAGGTAAGTCTATTAAATAGCTGTTGTTTGGAAAATATAGTTTAAAAATATATGTACATATACATATACAATTTGTCAATTTATCTCATTGTTGTCATCTTAAAGGCACAAAATTTCTTTCTGTCTTACTTTTCTCCTCTTCCTGATTCTTCTTTCTCTTTCACATCTCTACTAATACCCCTCCCGATACAGATTCTTTTCCTATTAAAATAGACCAGAGTTTTCAATATCCAGTGGTTTTTAAAAAGCCAAATTTAAGAAAAATCACCTGAACTTAGTCACAGAACAATATTCAGGTACCTTAAAATAACATGGTCATGTTGCTAATTACAAAATAAATTAAATCTAAAAAACAGCAACAAAAACCTTCTGTTTTTGTTTTTTTTGTTTTTTTCTTTTGTTTTTTTTTTGCCAGGATGAAGTGTATTTGTCTATTTTCATGCTGCTAATAAAGACATACCCGAGACGGGGTAATTTATAAAGAAAAAGAGGTTTAATGAATTCACAGCTCCACATGGCAGGGGAGGCCCCACAATCGTGGTGGAAGGTGAATGAGGAGCAAAGTCACGTCTTACTTGGTGGCAGACAAGACAGCATGTGCAGGAGAACTCCCCTTTATAAAACCATCAAATCTCATGAGACTTATGAGACTTATTCACCATCACGAGAACAGCATTGGAAAGACCTGACCCCCCCGATTCGGTTACGTCCCCCAGGGTTCTTCCCATGACATGTGGGAATTATGGGAGCTAAAATTCATGATGGCTGTGGGGACACAGCCAAATCATATCATGGAGTAGAGGGAATGTATTTACCCTCCCCCACCAAAAAATCACAAAAAAAATATTCAGGATAGTGAACATCAGACAGTGATGAACAGTGATTACCAAGAAATAGGAAACAAATAATGTGAGCCCCGAAATAGCTCCAATTTACTACCTTGTGAAAGTTTCCAAGCTGAGGCACAGGGCCTTGGAACTCAGATTTCAGAGATCTCAGGAGACAGGGTTAAGAGTCCCAGGGAAACCACAGTTGATTGAATAGTCTCCTCAGAACACATGTTCTCCCAGAGCCTCTGCATGTAACCATATTTGGAAAGAGGGGTTCTGCACAAGTAAGGTAATAATTGAGATCACATTTTACTAGGTTAGTGTAGGTCCAGAGAAAGTCTCCTTATAAGAGATGGAAAGGAACACACAGAAACGCAGGGAAGAAGATGGCATAAAAACAAAGACAGAGATTTTGTAATTTCCATTCACCTGGATTTTCTATAATTTTTATCTGTGTCTTTATTATATCATCCAAGTTTCTAATTTTATCATATAGTAACTTAAGTTGTATCATAATAATTGTATTCATTCATTGTATGCTAATTCTAGCATATGACAGTTCTGGGTCAGTTTCAATTGATACAAGTCAAAAAATGCCAAAGATTGACAGGCAGTGAGATAAGCAGGTAAGATGGAGGCATGGAATGGATTCCCCCTCACACCCTATAGAAGGAGCCAACCCTACGGACACTTTGATTTTGAACTTCTGGATTCCAGGACTAGGAGAAAATAAATACCTGTTATTTTAAGCCACCAAATTTATGGCAATTTTTGTCGTGGTCTTTGGAGACTAAGAGACCAAGGCAGCTAGAGTTCACAGGACAGAATACTGAAGAAGAGAACATTTCTAAAATCACCTGGAAATCTGCAGAGGATTCCACTTGAGTATTCAATAGAATCCTGAGCAGTACATGCATGTAAGAAAACAATTCATGGCATGGCAAGACCTTCTGAAAGGATTAGGAAGAGCTATTCCCAGAGACACACAGGGCCAGGAATAATGCCTGTCCCCATCAGCCAGACAAGAAAACCTCAGGAGTGACAGGACCTTGGGTAGAGCACTCAGAGGGTTTTGCTTATTTCCCAGAAGAGTGGAAAGTAGTCCTCAATTAAACACAGCTCTGGTTCCAGCTGTTTTTTAAAACAAGACTGAAAGGAACACACTGTTTTAGAGATCACACTGTGATCAGGATATTGTAGCAATACCAAAATATCCAGCACCCAGCAAGATAAATTCAAAATTATCTGGCACTTATGAAAGATGACAAAAAATCCAAAGAAGAAGAAAAATTTGATTCATAGTGAGAAATATAAACCAATTAAAACTGATCCACAACTGACACATGTTAGAATTAGCAGACAAGGAATTAATACAGTTGTTATGATAAACTAAAATTATGATATCATGAAAGTAGAAACATGGATGATACAACAAAGACACAAATAAAAATTGTAGAAAATCCAGGTGAATTAAAATTTAAAAATCTGAAATAGAAATACAATGATGGGATTAAGAATTTGTCATTGCAAAATCAGTATTAGTGAGCTTGAAGACATGTTGAAAGCAGCAACTCAAACTAAAGTGCAAAGCAAAAATTCAGTAAAATTAGAAGGGCAGGCTGGGCGCGGTGGCACACGCCTGTAATCCCAGCACTTTGGGAGGCCGAGGTGGGCGGATCACGAGGTCAGGAGATCGAGACCAACCTGACTAACACGGTGAAACTCCATCTCTACTAAAAATACGAAAAATTAGCCAGGCAAGGTGGCGGGCGCCTGTAGTCCCAGCTACTCTGGAGGCTGAGGCAGGAGAATGGTGTGAACCCGGGAGGCAGAGCCTACAGTGAGCCAAGATGGTGCCACTGCACTCCAGCCTGTGCGACAGCTAGACTCTGTCTCAAAAAAAAAAAAAAAAAAAAAAAAAACTAGAAGGGTGTCAGCTAGCAATGGGACTACTTCAGGTTATCTAACACACATGTAATTGTAGTCACCAGAGTGGAGAAAATGAGAGAGAATATATTTGAAAAAAAATTAAAAACGTGTTTGAAAAATTATTTGAAAAATAACTAACAAAAATTAGAGGAGAGAGAGAAAATAAGAGAGAGAAGCTATGTAAGGAGAATCTGCAAGTGAAAGAGGGAAGACCAAGATCAACCACTACAATTTAAGGACATTTTTTGGATCCTAATACAATAAAAAACTTAACTCTATAACTTCTGATATAAGAAATTGTTGTCCTAACGGTTTGGTGGTATTGTTAAAAAAGAATTTATTGTATGTAGTGTCATAAGATATGCAGAATAATTTTCAGATGAAATGGAATATGTAGTGTTTCCTTCAGAATAACATACACAAAGATAAGTGGGTGGGGCAATATATGAAATCAGATTGGCCATGAGTTGATAATGTTTTCAGCTGGTAATAGATATATGGGGGTTTATTATATTGTCCTATTTTTATATCTATTTTAAATTGTATGAAATAAATATTGAAACAGAAAGGAGTCAGTAGTGAGCCATTGGACCTTGTGCAGGAAGGAGGAGAAGGAGAGGCAAAGCATGAATTAAGATTATGCTCTTTGAAGCCAAATGGCCTAGATTCAAGCATACTTAATCTCTTAACCTCTCTAAAGCCAACGTTAATAATATTACAAAGTAAGAGTAATTTTAGATCCAACTCTGAAGTAATTGTGGAGTAAATGATGTTTGCAATAAACATTTTAATTTCTCGAATACAATAAATTCCCAATAAATTTCAGTTATTATTTGTGGAGTGACCTAATTACACAGATAAAAGAAGAACTATTTAAAAAGAAAGAAATTAGGATTTTTTCTAATAATTATCAGAGGCTTTGAACTATAGTGACTCCATTAAGAATGAAATAGATTTTAAATCCAAAAATCTGATTTTTCAATAAAGTATTATTCAGGAGTGAGTTCTAGTGGGAACCAAAGATCATTTCAAGGATAGGCTTAGTGGCTCATGCCTGCAATCCCAGGACTTTGGGAGGCCAAGGTGGGAGAATTGTTGGAGGTGGGAGAATTGTTGGAGGCCAAGACTTCAAGATTAGTCTGGGCCACATAGCAAGACCCTGCCCTTATAAAACTAAAAATATTCCTGGGTGTAGTAACTCATGCCTCTAGTCCCAGCTACTCGGGAGGCTGATGCAGGTGGAACACTTGAGTCCAGGAGTTCATGGATATAATGAGATATGATCACCACTGCATTCCAGCCTGGGTGACAGGGTGAGACCACCACCCCCCAAAAAAGATAGTTTCAAGACTTTAAGTGGGAAAATGCATTACTGTGAAACAACATGTTATACTAGTTTTCATCAGCTAGATGTTAAGGTACAATTAACTTAATTATCAATCTTATAACACTAGCAAAGTAAATAACAACACATATAAAGATTGCTTTAATTTTATTTTTGAAAATTAATAGGCTAAATACCTGACCCTTGCCAAACACTGGATGAGTGTAAGGCTCTACCATTAATATATTTTGAATTTACCTGTGTGATTCGGTTCTTATACATACTATTTTTAAAATCCAATATTTAAAAATAATGCAAGCATACTTCATTTTATTGCACTTTACTACACTTATCATAGAATGCTTTTTTAATTTTTTAATTTTTAATTATTTTTGCAAATTGAAGGTCTATGGTAATCCTGCATCAAGCAAATCTCTTGGCATCATTTTGCCAACACTATATGCTCACATCATGTCTTTGTGTCACATTTTGGTAATTCTCATAATATGGCACACTTTTTAAATTATTATTCTATCTGTTATGGTGGCCTGTGATCAGGGATCTTTAGTGTCACTATTGTAATTTCTTGGGAGTCCTGGGAACCATGCCCAAATAAGACAGAGAACTTAAGAAATGCTGTGTGTTCTGACTGCTCCATGAACCAGCCTCCTCCTGTTTGTGTTCCCTTTCTCAAATCTCCCTATTCCTTTAAATACCACAATATTGAAACAAGGCCAATAATAACCCTGTAATAGCCTCTAGGTGCTCAAGTAAACAGTTCACATGTTAAATTCACTTTGTTATTTTTTCTTTTCTTTTTTTTTAATTATACTTTAAGTTCTGGGGTACTTGTGCAGAACGTGCAGTTTTGTTACATAGGTACACATGTGTCATGGTGGTTTGCTGCACCCATCAACCCATGACTACATTAGATATTTCTCCTAATGTCACCCCTCCACTAGCCCCCAACCCCTCGACAGGCCCCAGTGTGTGATGTTCCCCTCCCTGTGTCCATGTGTTCTCATTGTTCAACTTCCACTTATGAATGAGAACATGCGGTGTTTGGTTTTCTCTTCTTGTGTTCCTTTGTTGAGAATGATGGTTTCCAGCTTCATCCATGTCCCTGCAAATGACATAAACTCATCCTTTTTTATGGCCACTTAGTATTCCATGGTGTATATGTGCCGCATTTTCTTTATTCAGTCTACTATTGATGGAAATTTGGGTTGCTTCTAGGTCTTTGCCATTGTAATAGTACCACCATGAACATACATGTGCATGTGTCTTTATAGTAGAATGATCTATAATACTTTGGGTATATACTCAGTACTGGGATTCACTTTAAATACAAAGAGAGAAATGATTAAGCTTAGTGAGGAAGGAGCTGTTGAAAGCCAAAATAGGCCAGAAGTTAGGCCTCTTGTGCCAAACGGCCAATGTGAGAGTGCAAAGAAAAAGTTTTTGAGGGAAATTAAAAGTGCTACTTTAGTGAGCACACAAATGCTAAGAATGCAAAACAGTGTGATTGCTGATATGAGAATGTTTCACTGCTCTGTATAGAATATTTAACCAGATACAACATTCTCTTAAGCCAAAGCGTAATCCATGGCAAGACTGTAACTCTCTTCAATTCTATGAAGGCTGAGAGGGGTGAGGAGGCTGCAGAAGAAAAGTTTGAAGCTAGCAGAAGTTCACGAGTTCACAAGGTTTAAGGAAAGAAGCAAAAAAGTGCAAAGTGAAGCAGCAAGTGCTAGTGGAGAAGTGCAGCAAGTTAACCAGAATATCTAGATAAGATATTTGATGAAGATGGCCACACTAAACAGATTTTCAATACAGACAAAACAGGATTCTGTTGGAAGAAGGGGACATATAGACCTTTCATAGCTAGAAAGGAGACGTCAATGCCTGGCTTCAAAGGACAGGCTAACTGTCTTGTTAGGGGCTAATACAGCTGGTGGCTTTAAATTGAAGCCAATGCTTATTTACCACTCCAAAAATCCCAGGGCCCTCAAGAATAATACTATATCTATTCTATCTGTGCTCTATTAATGGAAAAACAAAGACTAGATGACTGATCATCCCTTTACACCATGGTTTGTGAATATTTTAAGCTTATAATTGAGACTTCCTACTCAAAAGCAAAGATTTCTTTTGATAAACTACTACTCGTTGACAATACACTTGGCAACCCAAGAGCTCTGATGGAGAGGTAAAAGGATATTAACGTGTTTACATGCCTTTCTAACACAACAACAGTTTTAACAACCCATGGATCAAGGACTAATTTTGACTTTCAAGTCTTATTATTTAAAAAACACATTTTATAAGACTATAGCTGCCGTAAATAGTGATGACTCTTCTGATCAATCTGAGCAAAGCAAATTGGAAAACTTCCAGAAAGAATGCACCATTCTAGATGCCATTAAGAACATTTTTTGACTCATGGGAGGGGGCAAATATACCAACATCAGCAAGAATTTGGAAGAAGGTGAGTCCAACCGTGATGAATGACTTTGAGGGGTTCAAGACTTCAGTGAAGTCAGTAACTGCAGATGTGGTGGAAATAACAAGAGAATTAGAATTATTAATAGAAGTGGGGCATTAAAATGTGGCTGAATTGCTGTAATATCATGATAAAACCTGAATGAATAAGGAATTTCTTCTTATGGTTGAGCAAAGAAGCTCTTCTCTTTAGAAGAATATACTCCTGGTGAAGATGCTATGAACATTGTTGAAATGTCAGCAAAGGATTTAGAATATTACATAAACGCAATTGATAAGGCAATGGCAAGGTTAGAGAGGATTGACTCCAATTCTGAAATAAGTTCTACTGTGAGTGAAACACTGTCAAACAGCATTGCATGCCACAGAGGAATTTTTCATGAAAAGAGGAGCCAATCAATGTGGCAAATTTCATTGTTGTCTTATTTTAAGAAACTGCCAAAGCCATCTGAACTGTCAGTAACTACCACCCCATCAGTAAGCAGCCACCAATATCAAAGCAAGACCCTCCACCAACAAAAAATAACAACTTGCTGAAGGTGGAGATGATGGCTGACATTTTTAGAAATAAAGTATTTTTAAATTATGTACATTTTAGATATAATGCTATTGCATACTTACTAGACTACAGTATCCTGTGAACCTGAATATTATAGGCAATTGGAAACAAAAAAATTGTGTGACTCAATTTATTGTGACATTCACTTTATTTCAGTGGTCTAGAAGGAAATGTGCTATGTCTCTGAGGTATGCCTGTAATAATCTTCTTGAAAATGCTTATCCCCTTAATTACAAGAGCATTAGATAATTCATGCTACTGCTATTCTCACATATGTTGAGATTTAGAATTTATACACTTCATAAGTAATCTCTCTTAAGTGAGAGCATCAAATGTGACTATATATTATTACTACCTCTAATAGCTGTTTCTGACATTTTAATTTCCATAGTGGTTGAAGATTTTTTTTATCGGTTAGAAACAACATAAATAAAGCCAGTAGCCTACAATTATATATTAAAATAGCACTTAACTTGATAAAAAGTCAGTGTATGGATGTTAAGATTCCATCAATGTGCACTAAATATGCCAGTGGTGGGTTTGGATTCTTTGCCTTCAGTTACGACAACCAGGAAAGGATGAGATGAAATAGAGGCTTCACGCAATTCTCCTACTTTTGGATACCTATTGAATTACTACCACGTCTGTCAGTGTTTTCCTTTGTTGTTAAGCATGAGGATGAGAAGTCAGAGCCTCTTCATTCATGAATAAATCAGTGTCCATTTTTGTTCCTTTTTACCTTGTAGCTTCATGTAAAAAGCAGGAGGGACCTGGAATACCTGTATCAGATAAGATATGCCTTCATCTCCTGAGTAATTCAGGTGTAAATTTTATTGAAAATTTTGTGACTTTATCTTGAGAGAAGTGAAACTATTTCCTTAACAGGTTCTTTCACTTCAACTTTCTGTAAGTGTCTTCTCTTCTCTGTAAAATCAACGCTGTTCCTGAAATCAAAACCTTGACTCAAACCCCTGACATGACACTCAAGTCTATGAGTGAACAGCAAATTTCCTGAAATAAACACAGTAACAACGGTAACAACAAAGGTTAATGAACAGAAATGCTAGTACTACAGGTTTCACGCCCCATACTTAAAACTGGTGTGATGGAGACCAAGAAGTTAGAGGGGCTGATCCTGCTGGTTGGTATTCATTAAACTTTTGTCTTGTTTCTGATTATGCAATGTAGATAAAAGATATTTCTGATTGTCATCTCCAAGACCTAATGGTTTGATGACCTGTGGAGCCATTCAAATTCACTGGCTTCGGGTTGCAAGTGAGTCCTTTCTCACTGCTAACTTTGCCTTGCAGTTCCTGGGTTATGGAGCCTGGCAGGGAAGAGTGCTAAATCAAGGACAAAGAGAGTCACAGAACTTTGCCCATGAAGAACACACTTCCACTGGCTTTGCAGTCAGTCTATCTATCTATCTATCTATCTATCTATCTATCTATCTATCTATCATCTATCTATCATCAGCACACCTTAGCTGCTGACTCTTAAACAATTTTGTGTATATATTTTTCTCTATACATTTTGAGTATGTGTGTAAATAGATGATAAATAGATAGAGACATAGATATAGTCATGTTTACTGCATCTTAAATGGTATTTATACTTTCACTTATGAATGAAGACTTCAAGATAATGGAGCTCTTAATTGAAGTATAACGCATGCAGAAAAAATGCACACATTAGAAATTATCTAGTTATCATGAAATTAACATATATATATATATATATATAGAGAGAGAGAGAGAGAGAGAGAGAGAGCCATTATCAAGCAGCATTATGCAGTACCATTCCTGAAGAACTAGAATAGTATTAATTCCAGAAACTTCTGTCATGCTCTGACCTAATCGTTGTTCTCTCCCTGCACCCTTAATATAACCCTGAACCTGATATGTCTGATATCATATAGTAGTTTTGCCAGTTTTTCAAGGTTATGTGAATGAAATTAAAAAGTATGTACTTTTTATTCAAATTTTCACACAATATGTTTTTCATTCAATATTATATGTGCAAGGCTCATTTATGTCACTGCATGTAAAAGGTTTTTTTTTATTTTCATTGCTATATAGCTCTGTAACATAAAATGCTTTATATAACCCTTCCTTAGTGAAAGTGGGTGTATACTAACTTTGCTCCTTATCACATAGAATAAGTTTTACAACAATTTCAAAATAAGCTTCTCAATTCTCACCAAAGAAAGGAAAAAAAAAAAGCTGACACAATTCTAAAAAGTTGGGCTCCTGGGCTGGGCGTGGTGGCTCACGCCTGTAATCCCAGCACTTTGGGAGGCCGAGGCAGGTGGATCACGAGGTCAGGAGATCGAGACCATCCTGGCTAACATGGTGAAAACCCATGTCTACTAAAAATACAAAAAACAGCCAGGCATGGTGGCGGGCACCTGTAGTCACAGCTACTTGGGAGGCTGAGGCAGGAGAATGGCGTGAACCTGGGAGGCGGAGCTTGCAGTGAGCCGAGATCACACCACTGCACTCCAGCCTGGGCAACAGAGCAAGACCCCATCTCAAAAAAAAAAAAAAAGTTGGGCTCACATGAAATCTATAAAATGATTTGAGGAGGACTAGCATCTTTCAATATTGGGTTCCCAATACGAGAACTTGAGAACTTGGAATATCTTTCAATTTACTTAGGATTCTTACCTATTTTTTTTTTTGTAGTGGTTTATAAATGTCTGTATGGAGGTGTTGCCATTTCCTTTTAAATTTTCACTAAGAAATTCTACTCTTTAATTTTTTTATTTTGGTGATTTAAAAATATTATTATTTTACTAATATGTATTTCTATTGCTAATATTTTATTCCTTTATTTGTGGAATACACACAACATACTGTTTTTTATGCATCACTCATTTTGGTTTGCTACATTTGTGTGTAAATATATTCAGAATTTTATTTTTATTTTAGTTTTCATAGTTTATATTTTTGCTGACTGTCCATTTTTTTCTAAATTTTCAAACAAACATGTAAAATATGCTCATTTACATCTGTATAAAATTTTATTGTTCAATATAAGTAGAGGAAATCACACAAAAGAAATATACAGGTTATGAATTATTAATTCCTTTTTTATTTTAATCACTACTACACCAAGAGCAAGAACCTTGCTAGGTATCTCTGATACTTCTACAAGCCACTCCGAAACCCAAACCATTCCTGCAATCCTGAGTATTACTTCTCCTGAGCTTTGTGACAATCATGCTCATAATATATCTTATCATTTTATCACCTGAGTATCTTAAATATTATGGTTAGTGTTGGCATGCTTCAATTTATATTTTGTAAATCATGTCTACTTCATCTTACAAGGGTTATATACATAAGATAAAACTACAACATTTTACCTTTTGGTATACCATAGATTATTTCTTCCCTTTCTGAGGTCTTCTAAGTTTATTGTCTGTTAAATACAATAATTTAATAGTTGGTATATTAAATCTACTTAAGAAAAATGTATAGAAATAATCAATTATTTAGTCCTATTGGAGGAAGAATAAGAGAGTCAAATAATAGAATTATCAAACTACTTTTCATCAACTCAGAATCTTCAGGATGTTTTAATATAATAACATTCTCTGAGATCTTTGTTACATAAGACTGTTTTAAATCCTTTAAAAAATCTCAAGTGGAAATTTTGTGAACCATAAATAAAATGTGAAGTTGGTTGGGAAAAAGATAAGGGAATACTAGTAAGGCAAAGATGATTATCACAATCTCCCTAGGAATCATTCTTGAAGGCTAAATTTCAGGAAAGAGCCTGTGAAATTATTTTAATGTAGAAAGTGTGAGAGAGGTGTTCCAAATCTTCCAAAAATACTTTCTAGTAAATGAAATGAATAAAAGCAAGATAAGAAAGCCATTCATTTCTCTATTTTGATTAGAAATTGTCCCTCTATTGTTTCTACTATCTCCATAATATTTGAATTATTGATAGAACTTTTGATTAGGCTTTCTTAACTACCTATATTAGAAAGAAATGTTCATCATACCATCAAAGAAAAGCTTTCACTTACAAACACTCTAAATATATTAATACTTTATTCAACAAACATTTTTAAGGGTTGACTTTGTCAAAGGTGGTTTGAAGAATAAAGAAAAGTCTGAGTGGAAGCCCTTTAGAGATTTGTAGGGTACAACCGTTAGAAATATAAAGCATGTGATAACAACTGTAATTGAACATGAAATGTCAAATTTCTCAAGAATAAATAAAATGCACAATTCCAATGAAATGTTAAATGACTCAGAGGGGATATCAAATTATATTTTTATATTAAGTAGCCGACATATGTAGGGAATATATTAAAACATTAAAAAAATTTGCCAAATTAGCATGTATAAATTCTAACATTCTATAAAAATTAGATTGGTCATGTGAACACTTCACAGTGTAGCAAATTTACTCTCTACTAATTTTGAGAACTTTAGATATATACATTTTGTGCATTACTATTCCAAATTGATTGATACAGTCTTCAATGACAATAATCACTTATAAAACAATACAGAAACAATTTCTTTCCCCATTCTACTACTGCTTTTTAAAAAATGTTTTAGTATGATAAATAATACTGAAAAAAATTCTTGTGCATGGTTCCTGGGATATACGTCTGCAAGTCTTGACAGTCTTATGGAGCAAAAATGTTATTTCATTGCTGTTTCGATTTGCATGTTGAGTATTAATGATATTGAAATGTGTATGTTTGTGTATATGTATGTGTTTGTGCCCCTTTAATTTTCCTTTCAGA
Organism: Nomascus leucogenys; assembly: GCF_006542625.1. NCBI lineage: Eukaryota > Metazoa > Chordata > Mammalia > Primates > Hylobatidae > Nomascus > Nomascus leucogenys. The sequence goes on from NC_044402.1 coordinate 22,757,474, forward strand.
TATATGGTTTGTCACTTTGTGTTGTTTCTCTTTGTCTAATCATTTTGTAGGAGTACATTGTAAAAATAATGCATTTTTGTCTATACAAATGGACAATTTATTTTCCTAATCTGCAACATCAATCTTCCCTTTGCTTATGTTAACATTTCTAATTTCTATGTTTTAAACACTGATGTGGTAATATTTATTAACTTGTTTTTATTTTTTTCTTCTTTCATCTGGCATAAATAATTAATACGTACAACTAAACCACAAAAATAGTTATTGTTTTCCAATAAAAGTATAAGGTTTTCATAGCTGATTCATGTCTTTAATGCATTTGGAAATGATTTTTATTTCTGTTGACAACAGAATATTTTTTGGCTGTTTCTATGTTTATTTGTCATATGGATAAACAGTTGTCTCATCACCATGTTGAATAGGCTTTTCTTTCCCTATTGATTTAAAATTTCCCATTTGTTGTATTTCAAGTTTTTAGAGGATGGATTCCTCTGTTTCTGGAGTTTCGTTTTGTCTCATTTGTTCATTTGTCTAATTTTATTCCCACACAGCAATGCATTAAATAATGGGACATTAAAATAGTCTTAAATTTTGTACTAACAGTAATAACCTATATTACAGAGAATATATCATATGAGTTATCTGGTATTTTTTGGAAATTCTTAGATGATGTAATACTTGATTAATTTTTGTAGGGATTTGTAAGTGTAGTTGAGTAAAATATATATGTTTCATAATTTCATGGTATTGGAGTATATACATGTCTAAGGTTAAGTTTCTTAATTATCCTTTTCAAATATTCTATAGCTTTTATTATTTTTTCTCTGTGTTATTTTGATTACTGAGACATGTAAACAAAATTTATTAATTTTTCTTGATAATCTTGGAAAAAAATTGTCTTTTATTTAAGATTATTTAAATAGATAATAAATATTTAAGGTTTTATATTTGTCTAATGGATTGATCTTTTCAACATCACATCACAATCATCTTTTGGCAAATAATACTTCTGTATTAAAGCCAATTTATTTCTTATATACCCATCACCATCACTTGCCCAGTTATCTATTTCTTAATGTTTACTTTGGATCTATCTCTTTATCATTTTGTTTCTTAGTTCTCTGTCCTTTGACTTGTGTAACAATATAAACTGATAGCATTTTATTTTGTATTTGCAAGTTTACTCAGCCTGCCTTGACTGTGAAAACTGTGCATTATTGGTTTCTCTCATTTTTTGTTGTGCTGTCTAATTACAGTACTTAAATATTTTGTAATATCTTTAGATATTGCAAGATATTTTGTAGTATCTACAGATATTACAAGATATCTTGTTTTCTGGACTATTTCATTAAGTTAATAATGATGAAAACCATCAAAGTTATTAGCCATCTCCAGACAATTTTAGAACCTTAGAATGTCTTAACTTTGAACATTTCCTTCTTCTTATTTTTGTATTTTACTTTCCTTTGTTTTAACCCACACCAGGTTAGCAATTACTTTATTTATTTATTTATTTATTTAGAGACAGCGTCTTGCTCTGTCACCCAGGCTAGAGTGCAGTGTTGTGATCTCAGCTCACTGCAACGTCCGCTTCCCAGGTTCAAGCAATTCTCCTGCCTCAACCTCCCAGCCACCATTATTATTTTGAACACTCACCAAGTATCCAGATATAAGCATTTTTGACTCTTTTTTTCTGTTTGTCATTCTTTCATAACTTCAGTGTTCTCATCCCCAAGGTGCTTCTTTAACACATTCAAGAAATACCTGATAATGATAAACTACTGCAGCTAATTTGCTCTTTGAAAACCTGTGTACTATTTACTCATTTTTGAATCACAGTTCGTTTGGTTTTAGAATTATATATTGGCAGTTCTTTTGTTAACTCTTTGAAGATATTAAGTTGCTTTCCAAATTTTATTCTGTTTAAGGATAGCTATTATTTCTTTATATACACTTCTAAATTTTTTATAAACTTATTTTCGTATCTAGTTCTTTGGCCTGGTTTGGGGGTAATTTGCAGTGCTGCTTCAACTACTTAGGTGTGCTGGTTTTAGAATATGTTGGCAAATTTTTGACACTTTTTCTCTGAAAGTGGGACAGACTTAGTGTTTCAATTCTTTATTAGTCCATTCTCACATTGCTATAAAGAACTACCTGAGACTGGGTAATTTATAAAGAAAAGAAGTTTAATTGACGCACAGTTCTGCAGGCTGTATAGGAGGCATGGGCCAGGGAGGCCTCAGGAAACTTAAAATCATGGCGGAAGTTGAAGGGAAAGTAAGCATATCTTCACATGGTGGCAGGAGAAAGAGAGTGAAGGGGGTAGTGTGGCGCACTTTTAAACAATCAGATCTTATGAGAACTTTATCACAAGACAGCACTAAAGGGATGGTGCTAAACCATTAGAAACCACTCCCATGATTTAGGCCCCACCTCCAACACTCAGAATCACAGTTCAATCTGAGATTTGGGTGGGGACACAGCCAAACCATATCAAATTCTAACTACTAGAGTGTGGTAAAACTGATTATATGGGACTTCTAAGGTTAGAAGATAGAAATGATACAGCTTCCATCTCCCTGTCTCTCTCTCTGTCTCTCTCATTCTCTCTCTCTCTTTGTTGGATCATCTCTTCCACAGGGAATCAGTCTTTATCTCACGAAGACATTTCTGGAATGTCATGGAAGCATTTCTGGGAGAAGTCCTGGGTGGCAAAACTTGCCAGCCATGAGATCAAGACATCTTGGAGTGGATCTCCAGTCCCACGTAAGGATTCACACAACTGTGGCCTTGGACAATGACATCTTGGCTGCAACCCTTTGAAAGATCTTGAGCCAGAACCCACCCATCGTTTCTGACCTACACAAACTGTGTGAAAATAAGTAATTGTTTCAAGCTATTTAATTTTGGAATAGTCTTGGGTAATTTATTAGGTAACAATGAATAACTAATATACTAAGTATGCTTTAGGCATATTTTTACTTTTCTGGGAATTTACTGTAATCCTGGGACTAAAAACTTATTTTCTTAAGTCTACAATGTTCCCATTAATTATCATTTCAATTTTACTTCTCCTGTATTCTTCCGATCATCCCTTTTGTAACTCATAAGAAATAAACTCTGACTCATCAAGACCTGGCTTCCCATATTGCTTAACGTTTTTTTAAAGTTTTTCATCTCTTTATCTCATGTTTCATTCAGCAGAATTTCCTCAGTATAATCTTTAAAGAAATTCACCTCTTCTTCAGATTAACATTTTCAATTTTGTTTTTAGTTATTTTAAACATTAGAAAGTAATGTTTTTTTGTTTATCAAAATTCTATTTGATTCTTTAAACATTCAACTGGCTTTATTTTGATAATATTATGTTATTTATTTAAGTTTGTATTGACTTTCATGACTTAAGGAAAGTTAAACATCATATAGTCTCCATACTACTATTGTTCTATCATGTGATGTTCCCCCACTCTTTGTTTTATCTCCTGACTCCCATTTATGCTGTATCATTCCCTCAGTTGTCAAGTTAATTCAGACTCAGTTCATGTCCAGTGGGACATTACCAGTGTGTCAATAATAGAGGACATAAATCTCAAACTAGTCTTATCTTTGTCTCTACTAAGCATTCCAAGTTTTACCCTTGGTGAGAAACCATTTAAAAATATTTTAATATTTAAAGTTTTGGTTTGGTGTTCCCAGACTATGTGGGATATAGCATAAATTCAAATATCAATCTCAGGAGACTCATGGTAATAAATTCTCAGGAGGATTTTATTTTCTATTCAGAGCTCAGTCTGAAAAAGATAAAAAATATTGTGTTGGGTGGCATTTTGAGAGTTGCAGCTTGATCAGCAGGGTCAGCTCTAATAGTCTACAAAAGCTCAGTTAGGTATTGCTTTCTATCTTGTCCTCTATACAGGCCTCTAAACCCAAATCCTTATTGAGATTGTATCTATTCTCCTTCTCCCAAAGATCTCAGCGAAATCCAGGCATATGTTAAATGCAGTGCTCACTTTCCTAAACCTGTATTTTTATGGGAAATCCTTTCCTACAGACATGGTTTGGCTCTAGTGTCCCCACCTAAATCTCATGCCAAATTGTTATTCCCAATGTTGGCAGAGAGACACGGTGGGAAGTGATTGGATCATGGAGGCACACTTCCGCCTCTCTGTTCTCATGACAGTGAGTGAGTTCTTACGAGATCTGATTTTATAGAAGTATGTAGCACTTCCTCCTTCTCTCTGTCTCCTGATACCATGTGAAGATATGCTTGCTTTTCCCTGTTTCTTCCACCATGATTGTAAGTTTTCTGAGGCCTCCACGGCCATGCCTCCTGTACAGACTGTGAAACTGTGAGTCAATTATACTTCTTTTCTTTACAAATTACCCAGTCTCAGGTAGTTCTTTATAGTAGTGTGAGAACAAACTAATACACCTACCTTTCAGGATGACCAGTGAAGAATAAAGAAAGAAACAAAGAGAAAGTAAGTAGAACTGATCATGCAAAAAAAGAGGCAAGGATATGGGATTAGTTAATTTGGATGATAGAACCAGAAGAGTATCTTGGAAACAAATATTTCTTCAAATAATGAAAGGCTAAAATGTAGATATTCCTTACTAGAGGTCTTTGGACCAATGAAGAGGCCAAATTTAGACAAATTTAAACTTAGAAACATAAGATTTTTTGAACAGCCACTACTGTCCCAAAATAAAACGAGATTCCTCAGGAGCTACTTCTCTGAGAGGTACCAGGTTATCAATAGAATTTGTTCAAGAATGGCAGGGGAAGTAATTGGAGACTTTTAGTTCTGTGCTATTTTTCACTCCTCCTATCTTCTCATCTATTCTGTCACAATATGTTTTGGACTTTTCAGCTTCATTTGAGTTAGTAATGGCTATCTTAAAACAAAGTTTAAAGAGCTTATGCTCATTCAATTATGTCTACCAAGTTCTGTGTAAAGACAAATGAATCACAGGTGCTTTTGTTTGTGTAATATTTATACAAACAAAAATAGATCAGCATTGTTTATCACTTCTTATATTTGTTTTCAATCATTCATTTATTTATTCAACAAATATTCTTTGAGCTCACACTGTATTGCCAAACCCTATATAGATCCTGAGACAATACACTAGCTCCCTGCCTCATAGAACTTACACTCTAGAGAATTTTCAAAACTAATTTTATGTATTTTCTAACATAAAAAAGAATATGTTAGAAAATTCACTATGAAGTACAAACACATTACAAAATGCAAATGATATGGTGATTATCCTTGCCTTCATTAATATTTTAAATAATTGTAGGTAGAGTATATGTCAAATTTATCCTTTAAACTCTATGTGTTCTTAAAGTCAAAATTGTGATATGGACTTTAGATAGCATTAGTGAATTCAATTATATGAAATATGCATTTACAAATAATATTAGCTGACACTTTCTTATTGGGATTTTATATTACTGCAACCTCTTTGTAGGGCATTTTGGCAATGACTTTCAAAATGTAAACTGCATCTATCTCTTTACCTAGGACTTCCATTTCTAAAGACTTAACTAAAAATATGTACTCACATATATGAATAGAGTAATGTATTTGGCCATTTATTACAGCATCATTGGTAATGAAAAAAATAAAAGTAGCTGTTTTTCAATTGAAAAACTATGAAGTATATAAAATGTAGTATACACAAATAATACCATGTAGTCACATAGATACACTTTAAAATAGTGTATCTATGAAAAGCTTTTCAGTATAGTGTTGTAGACACATATCCTTTTGTTGTATTTACGCATGTTCTTACCTCTCCCTAGTTATTTCCTACTCCCACTCCCTTTTCTCAGATTTAAGCTGTAGGACATTCTGTCTTCATAGTCCCAGAGAAGAGAGAACACAAAAAATTAAAAGGTCGGTTTCAATGCCAAAATCTATGGCCTCTTTCCCAAGACCAAGGAGAATAACAAGAGATACAAATTACTTAGAGTTAGACTCTATTACTCCCCTCCCCTAATCCACTAATCATGAGTTAGAGAACAACAAAACCCTGAGATACCTAGGGTTAACCAAGTTGAGAGAATGCCTGAGTCTCACTTCCCAGGAGAAGCCTGACAAAACGGCAAAGTCTCATCCTCTCCATCCCACCACCACATATGCTCAAGTAGGGTCACCAAGGAGTAGCAGAAAGCAGTTGTATGATACATCCGGACACGTGTTTCTGAGGCAAACCTCTACTAGTTTCCAGCAGAGTCTGGGACCAGTGGAATAATTTCTGGTGAGTTCAAGGATAGCATAAAAGAGGAAAAGCACCTTAGACAGCATAAGTGAGCACTGGCCACACCAAAGTGGGGAAGGGCAGCAAACAAATGCTTCCTTTGCCCTTGGGAGGTACGTAGAGCCAGAGTCAAATAGGCCTGACAGACAGCAATGGGAGATGGCCTAGCAAGGTCTGTGGGATGATCTGTCTCAGATGGTGGAAATTCAGATTATAGTGCCTATAGGCTGAAGGAATTCCAGAGGCCACTTCCTCCCCACACTTCAGGCTAAACACTGCCTATACTCTTATCTGAGATGTCAGTTTAGAGGCAAAGTGAGGAATCCCTAAGTTTATCAAGATTTTCTTTCTGCTGCAAGGCAGAATGGATGCTCTAAAATAAGACATAAGTGTAAAGGTAAACAAATAAAGCTACAGCTCTTGAAAATCTGAATTTGTGGAATGAGAATTTTAGGGAATATATTTTCATAGGTGTTAAAAGGAAACTAAAACATGAGTGTGTACTGCCTGCTTCCATATATGTGTGTCCATATATTTAGATAACATTTCCAGAAACAGAAGAAAATATTAATAGTGATTGACAAATTTGTTTAAAAAATAATAGTGACTAACTACATTTAAGGCGTTTAGAATATGGATTATTGGAGAACCATACAATATATGGTTAAAGGGTTCTCCAGTTCAATTTTTTCTATATATATATAAAATATATAATATATATACACAGATACATATACACACTTATGTATGTATACATACATATACGTGTAATGTGTATATAATTATAGAATATATATATGTATATATTCAGTAGCAACTTTGTCTTTTCTAACTTGCCCTAGCCAGAGTTCTGGCAATCAACCGAGCAGAAAATCACAACGATTTTCTTCTTTGAAATGTGACATTTTCTTGATTTCTTCTCTACAGGGTAGCTGCCATTGTTTCTATCTTCAGAAAATGTCCCGAATTTAGGTCAACAGATCCTGACCTGACTGAGCTATGTTCAAACAGCTCCATAAATGAGAAATGGATTGCTTTGTAATTTTTTTTTTTCTAAGAGCATCATTAGTAATTGGCAATTAACCTTGGAAAGTTCTCCAGTATTTAACTTTCCTTCCAAGCACTCTGCCTTGTAAAAAGTTTGGGATTAATTACAATGGAAGGGACATATGTTGCTAGGTGAATAATTAAGAAAGACTGGTTGAAGTTAGTAAGACAATGTGTCAAAGAGGCATTCCCAGGATTTTGATTCCCATCCTATATTCTGGCTATTTGTCCACTGAAGGGTTAACTCATACAAAGTTTTGAATACTTAGAGAAGGGAAATCTAAATTCCTGGTATAGCATTTCTGTATTTCCAGTTTTCCTGCCCAAACTCCAACCCTGATCCTCCCTTTTCATTGTCCACATTTCTTCTGTGCTTAGGCCTATTTGCTATACTCTTGGAAAATTACTTTTAAAAAAAGTTTTACCCTTTGATAATGACTGATAGCTTAAAAAATCTTAAAAGTTCAATGTTTCTTTCCGTTCCTACAACAAACTCTGAGATGGTCAAGGCAAAGCTTTTCCTGTACCTAGATGAGGAAATGTACACTTTTCCATGATTGAGCAGACTCTCAGCACTAGTTTGGGTCAAAAATCCAAGACCTAATTTAGTTTTGCATCTTTCCATTGTACTAAACAACCTCATTTGTAGCACTTGAAGTTAGATAGCCTGGTGGGCCCCACATCTCCTGATTCACAGGGACCAGCATTTTCACTGTGAAAATGGGGCATGACAAAGCCCATTAGTTCGGCTTGGGCTAATATGTTCTAAAAATGAATGTTGCCCGTGGCTAACTCTGGAAGCATTCCAAGGACATTTGGCCTTATCATCAGTGTATTTTACAATCCCGGTACCTCTGAGAATGATGGCATGGGTCAGTGCTAGCAGGGTAAACTTTATTCTCCCAGCCCTTCAGATTGTCTCGCTTTCCTCAAGAAAGCGTGGTGAACATTTATTCTAAAGATTGATGCAGTCACCCAGGCCCTCTAGGTCACTAAATATTCTTCAGGTATTTAAAACCAGAGACATCATATATAAAATATACCAATTATGTGAAAAACACACCAAAATCCATCGTATGAATAAAATCTATGAGCACCTTTAATTAAATAGCTTGTTCGAGTTAATAAAATAAAGGACAGCTTATCAGTATAAAAAGTTAACGAAGTTTGCAAAATGACTAACCTTTTGTTCAAGGAATAGTTTATCTTTTGGAACTGGCTACTTATTAAACAGTAAAATTAAATCATCAACTTCAGTGAATTTATAACTAAAACTGCTAACAACAGCTATGAGAGGAATAAATCACTTATAAAATGTGTTAGGCACATATACCATGTCATACTGCACTATATGCTAACAGTACAATGATGAGCATGATGTCCTCTCTCATGATGCTATTTTATACCAAACACAAAATAGTCTCCATGATTTTGTCTTTTCCAGAATGTCATATAGTTAGAAACACACTGTATGTAGCCTTTACAGATTGACTTTTTTATTTAGTAATATGCATTGAAGTTCTCCTCATGTCTTCGAATGGCTTAAGAGCTTATTTCTTTTTAGTACTGAATAATATTCCATTGTGTAGTTGTAACACTGTTTACTTACACACTAACTTACTGAAGAATACCTTGGTTACTTCTAAGTCTTGGCAATTATGAATAAAGTGGCTGTAAACTTGGTGTGCAAGTCTTTGTGTGTATGTGTTTCTACTTATTTGGGTAAATACCAAGGACCATGATTGCTGGATAATATAGTAAGAGTACATTTCGTTTTGAAAGAAACTGCTAGGCCAGGCGTGGTGGCTCATGCCTGTAATCCCAGCACTTTGGGACGCTGAGGCAGGCAGATCACCTGAGGTCAGGAGTTTGAGATCAGCCTGGCCAACATGGCGAAACCCCTTGTCTACTAAAAACACAAAAATTAGCCAGGCATGGTGGCACGCACCTGTAATCCCAGCTACTTGGGAGGCTGAGGCAGGAGAATTGCTTGAACCAGGGAGGCGGTGGTTGCAGTGAGCTGAGATCGCGCCACTGCACTCCATCCTGGGAGACAGAGCGAGACTCCACCTCAAAAAAAAAAAAAAGGAAAAAGAAATTGTTAAACCGTTTTACAAAATGTGATATCATTTTGCACTCTCACCAGTAAAGAATGGTCATTACTCTCATTCCACATTCGGGCCAGCACTTGCCAGTGGTGCTAGGGTTTGGAATTTTACCGTTCTAATAGGTAAGGAGTGATACCTCATTGTTGCTTTAACTTGCACTTCCCTAATTACATGTTGAGTATCTTTTCATACACATGTTGAGTATCTTTTCATAAAGATGTTGAGCATCTTTTCATACACATATCTGCTATTTGTATTATCTTCTTTGATGAGTTGTCTGTTCATATATTTTACGTATTTTTAATTGGGTGTTCATTTTCTTATTGAGTTTTAAGACAACAGTATTATTGAGGTTTTGTATACTTTGAATAACCATCCTTTATCAGATATGTATTTTGCAAACATATTCTTACAATTTGTGGCTTGTCTTTTCATTATTTTGACAATGTCATTCTCAAAGCAAAAGTTTTTCATTGTAAAGACTTCCAGATTACCAGTTATTTATTCCATGGATCATGACTTTGTTTTTGTATCTAAAAGGTAATCTCCAAATCCAAGATCTAGACTTTCTAGATCTTTCTATGTTATCTTCTAGAAGTCTATAGTTTTCAGTTTTCCATGAATGATCTTTTTTGTGTTATTTTTTGTGAAGAACATAAGATCCACAAGATCTGTGTCTAGATTTTTTTTTTTGCATGTGGATGTCCACTTGTTCCAGCACAATTTTTGAAATTCCAAGGACATTTGGCCTTGTCATCATTTTTTCTCCATTGTATTCTCTTTGGTACTTTGTCAAGATCACTTGACTATTTCTGAGTTCTCTACTACGTTCCATTGATTCATTTTTCTATTCTTTTGCCAGTGCCACACTGGCTTGATTACTGGTCTTCATAGTAAGTCTTGAAAGAAGGTTGTGCCAGTGCTTTGACTTTTTTTTCTTTCAATATTGGGTTGTCTATTCCAGATCTTTTGTCTCTGCATATAAACTTTAGAATCAGTTCATCAATATTCACAAAATAACTTGGTGGGATTTTGATTAGGATCCCATCAAATCTAAATCAATGTCTTTTTGAATAGAGAATTGCCAAATGCCAATGATTGCTATTAGCTGTTTCTATCTTTGTGAAAATTTAAACAAGTTCATTGTCCAGTACGGAATAGCAAGTTTTCATGGGTGACAGTGAAACACTGTATTGCTTTCTTGGATATAATAATTCACAGTTCTTGAGTTCTTTAACACTTTGAGAGTCCTATTATTGTCAAGTAAAAATGTGGACAGCCAAAACCTTCATACTCACCCTCCTTTTCTTTAAACCTAACAACAATTCTCTGATAATAAACCATCAGGTATTGACTACTTAATGGTGTCATTGAGCTTTATTCACATTACCTTCAATCCCCATAAAGGCTCTGCAAGGCAGACACTATTACTCCAATGCTGAGTACCTCAGTCTGATTTATACCAGTAATTTTTTCAACAGTTAAATACCCAAATGTCAATGGCATGGTCAGGATGTCCACATGGGTCTTTCCACCTCCTTCCTATGACTTTACATCACACTACACTGTATCTCGACCAGACAGAGCACCAAAGAGTAAAAACTATACCTTGACACAGAAAAATTAAAATATTCCCCCACAAACAAAACCCCAGCTATATCTGTAAAATCCTCAGGATTATCTGAGAAGGACATATCAGGCAGAATTGCTATTTTAAAAATAGAACCTTTTACACATTGATAGCAGTGTGGTTCAGGTAATAGAACAATAGGTCCAATAATCTTTCATTGTTGTATTCTTCATTTAGTATATTACTTTGTATTAAGATATTGTTTGCAAATGCTTTCAGAAAGCTTTTGCTGTTTCTCTCCTCCTTGAATCAACAATGTCTTTGCTTGGAATATTAAGAATTCCACCAACTAATCTCTGGCAAATATTTACTGAGTTAGGTCAGTGCTCCTTAATAAGCAATGGTCTCATCTATGCGCAGAGGTATAAGGAAAATATAACATCATGATTAAACCTTCCATAAACACAAATGATTTATAATTACGAAAAGCTATAATTATAGTGAGCTCACTGCAAATTTAAAAACTCATGGAGGGCAACTCTAAGGGTTGCTTGAGAAGCGGCCCCTGCACTACTGCTGTTTGCTAATTGTGCTTGTGGAAAGTTCAGAGCAATGATTAGGCATGCCAGGATTCATCTGCCAAGTAATAATTACGAAGCCCAGCAGGGAGCAGAAAGGAATTCACTGCCCCAAATAGCAAACAGACCCTAAGCTGGGAGAGAATGACTATGAGGACATAGAAATAGAAACTATTTTTTTTTAAAGAAAATAATAGATTACAAACTATGTTAAGGATGAAATAATGAGTGAAAGAAAATATTTTAGTTGCACTAATAGGGTTAAATTCAGGGAGAGAAATGGTAACAAAAATTGGTTTACTTACAAAGTCAGTTGTTACCTTAGGACTTATTCAAAAGAGAATGGTAGCAAAGATTCTAGAGCAGTTGTTTAGTGGTATACAAAATGAGACTAATTTAAAAAAGACTTCATGGTACTTCAAGTATTGCAGAGTCAGGGAAATTGAACACGATAAAGAAGTAAAGCAGAAATAGAAAAAGATAGATTGGTGACGGGGAGAGAGAAAGAGACAGTGTTTTGGCTTATCTGGTGCTAGTTATAAATCGAACCAAGATGTTACGACAGTCATAATTTTGAGGCAAGGCATTTGGGATTGAGCTTTTCATCAATACAGAACAATACCCAAGATAGGAGTTGAGGGGAATGTTTTCTATTTTTCCATCACTATCTTTTGTTGATATTTTCTCCTGTCTCCTACCTCTAGGGTGTATGATTTATTTATCTGGAACTATGCCTGCCTTATTCATGACTCTATCTTCAGTGGTTAGAAGGAGCCCTGGAACAGCAAAATTTTTACTAAATCTAAGACTATGTCTTTGCATGTCTGAAAGCATTTGCTTCATCAACAGCCTTGATTGGTCATGTAGTTTAGTACAGAATTCTAGGCTGAAATTATATGTCTTCAGAAATTTGAGGGCATTTCCCTATTTTTGTCTAACACCCACTCTTGGTGATAAGAAAAATTGAAGATCTTTACTGCTATTCCTTTCTTTAAATATTTTTTTCTCTCTCTCTCTTGAAGCTTTTAGGATCTTTCCTTTCTTCTTTTTATTCTGAAGTTCCTTGAAGTATTTTTCTGTTCTTCTGGTTTGGGATTTGATGGATGTTTTCAATATAAAACTTTTGTCTATCGTAATCACTGAGAAATGTCCTCCTAGTATCCCTATGGTAATTGTCTCACCTCCATTACTTTTCTTCTCTTTGTGAAACTCTTGCTAATGAGACTTTCTTGATGTCATCTATGTCTCATATTTTCTTTAATATCTCTTTTTCTTTTTACTCTGTTTATACTAGAGAATTCAGCACTTTGCTCTGAAGCATCAGTACTCATCCTTGCAGACCTAAACTTTCTCAAAAATTTGGTCGGTTTATTCGATGAGGAAACCTTTGATTTTGCCTTGAAATAGTAAACTGACTGTTGGTTCCCTGACAAAATGTATGTGGGATAATAAAGATGTAGTCGATTACTTCATATATTCTACATACAGGATTTCAATTGCTCTAATTTTCAACTGCCTTTCTCCTTTTCACTCTGTCTACCCTTAACCCCTTGAATCTCATCCTCAGACTTTTTGGCATACCATGAGGCAAATCAGCACAGTGCCTACTTTGGCTCCCTTCTGCAAGTTTTCTAAGGCTCAGCTTGTATCTTCATTTCTCGACCAATCAACAAATATACAATGAGTACCTACTATGCTATAAACTGCTCTAGATTTTGAGGAATGAACACAAACAAGCAAGGCTTTAATGAATTTATTTTATCTAAACTGTGTACTCTCTTGTATGATGATGACTACTTCTCCTGTTCTCTTTATTTGCCTATTATCTATCTATCTATCTATCTATCTATCATCTATCTATCTATCTATCTATCATATCATCTATCTGCCTATCTATCGTTCTATCTAATCACTCATCTATATTTAGGAGTATTTAAATAGAATGTTGAGAGACAAATAAAAGTCCTTATAGTCTCAGTCTACTACCTTGAACCACAACTTGTATCTAACATGTTGATTTTGAATTTCATTTTACTTTTTGAAGATATGTTAAAAAGTCATTTCTGAAATGCTCTCAAATTTAGTATAATCTTACTTAGGCCTGCAACTTTGTCTAGAAACCGTGTAGTTCAATATTAGTACTATAGGCTTTGTAATAAAAGATGCTTGAGTTAAATTATTGTTCAGCTACTTATTAGCTAGAAATACTGAGTATTTAGTTCTGAAGATTAAATTTCCTTACTTGAAAAACTTAGATTAAATTACTGTCAAAAAAGAAATGTGTTAATGTTCAATGGTAATGCATGCAAACCATGCTGCAAACCTAGGGTATGGTAGGAGCTTACTAACTGTATTAGGTCTTAGTAGGCATAGATATTTGTGAAAAGAGGTGACAGTTTAAGAAACTGTGGAAGAGAATTTTACTGGTCTATACTATAATCAAAGACGTGATCTTAATCTTGACTCAGTTTTCATGATCTCTGAGTTAATATTTAGACTAAGTGGTTTATAAATGTGTACTGTGGTTAAGTGAAGAAAAGAGAGAGAGGGAGTGAGTGTGGGTGTGTATGTGTGTGTGTGATCTGAAAGAGATATACAGGTGGGGTAATTGAATTGTAACATCTAATCGTTCAATCCTCCATGATGTTTTTAAGCAAAGTCAAACTGGTAACTTTGCAACGTATCGGTTAGTTTAATGAAGTCTTAATAAAGGTATTTGACAAGAGTAGAAAATAAAGAAAATACTAAAGTTTTAGAAATTTGTCTTTCCTATTGGAATTTGTAAATGAACCACAAAACTGAACTCCTGCTCTTCATTAAAATAGATTCTCTCGGTGAAGTAAGAATTTATAGTGACACTCTGAGGGAGTAATTTTTATTATTTTTATTAGATTTGTGTAGATATTTTATGGTATGGCTAGTTAAGTGAAGCCTCATGTCATTTACTTTGAATGTCCTCAATTTTGCTGAGATTTTGCAAAAATATAGAGTAAAACATTCAGAGTAATTCACTGTGCTTTGCATTTTGCATTATATGTTGACATTCTTTTAATCAGTCATCTTTTGAAATGTGAATTTTTCATGTCTTCATTTTATCTGGACCACAACCTTGAATTTTAAATCCACATGACTTAACTATCCTATCAAGAAGAGTTGGCAAATATCTAGCAGCAGTAGATTTATAGCATGTCCTTCTATAATCCCTCAAAACCTCATTCTCAGAATTTTTTTTTCTCATTGAGATTTGGGTACCTCATCTAAGCTTTTCTGTCTTGGCAATCAAAACATCTAATATGCAACCTGGTTTTCCATTCTTCACCTCTATCTTCTTTAAATTGCCATGCAATGAGAATGCTGCTCCTTTTAGGCAGGAAAGATGACATTTAGTAAGGCTTTGCTATATTACTTCATAAATACATGCCCTACAGACATTTGAACTGTTGGTCACAGATTTGAGAATTCTTCACTATACGGATTCCACCATCTGTTTATTACATCTTTAATCAAAATGTCTAATGGGAATCTTTTTTGACTAAGGGCATGTTTGTATTTGTTCTCTCTCCCTGTCTTGTCTGTTTTCTTTTTTTTCTTTCTTAACAAAATTTCAGAAAAATGAACAAAATGAAACAAAGTCTCATTTTAGATAATTGAGACGATATATCTATGGATATTATCAGAGGCCTCGTGCCTATGGTAAGCCAAATCCCATGGTAAACCTGACCTCTGCCTCCAGTTCATCCCTATGTAGAAATCCATGTATATCATATTGACAGTACTATAGTGCTGCTGGTTTCAATGAGGCAACTCCAGTGTCTTGCAAAGATAACAATTATCATTAATACAAATTATGAAGAGTAATTGAGGCTATGCTTGATTTTCAATTATTTATTAAAAACTGCAATATAACAAACTGCTTTCACATTGAGGATTCAGCATGTTAATTTTCCTGTTTTAAACATATTCAATATATTTTTATCAGTAGTTGGAAAATTTAGCTTCCTTGATGCAAACTAGCTTACTATTTTGGGGAACATTCTCCAGGGATATATGACTACCCAGCATGTGTTTTTCACCTTTATATGAGACTCAAGTATTAGCTTCTAATATAAAGAAAATTAAGTGCACTCAGCTATGCAGCAATGCATTTCTATTTGAACTCAGAAAAGTTAGCTCCTTGTTTCTATTTCTTTCAAGAAATGTCTGTGGGCAGCAAGCCACCCGGGCGCCTGGGCAAGAGACCGAGGACACGAGCTGTTCCAGTATAATAAAATATAAAACAAGAATAGTCATACCAGATATAGATCTTAGATATGATTATATATGAATATCATTAATCATTAGTTGGTAGTAATTACTCTTTATCCCAATATTATAATAATCCCTGCTCTATAATCATAACCTAGGAAAAACCAGGCCATACAGAGATAGGAGCTGAGGGGACATAGTGAGGAGTGACCAGAAGACAGGAGTGCGAGCCTTCTGTTAGGCCTGGACAGGGCCACCAGAGGGCTCCTTGGTCTAGCGGTGACGCCAGCATCTGGGAAGATGCCCGTTGCCAGGCGGACCGTGGTCTAGCGGTAGCAAAAGGTGTCAAGAAACAACACCCACTACTTAGCACACCGGGAAAGCGAGTCACCTTTTCCCCGGGGGAGTTTAGAGAAGACTCTGCTCCTCCACCTCTTGTGGAGGGCCTGACACCAGTCAGGCTTTCCCGCAGTTATCCAGAGGCCTAACCGTCTCCCTGTGATGCTGTGCTTCAGTGGTCACGCTCTTAGTCCACCTTCATGTTCCATCCTGTACACCTGGCTCTGCTTTCTAGATAACTGTAGTAAAGTAGTGAAAGTACTAAAAGTCTCTAATATGTATAAATAATAGCATAAGCTGTCTTTCTCTTTGTCTTCTCTCTCTCTCTGCCTCGGCTGCCAGGCAGGGAAGGGCCCCCTGTCCAGTGGACACGTGACCCACGTGACCTTACCTATCATTGGAGAAGACTCACATTCTTTACCCTGCCCCTTTTGCTTTGTATACAATAAATAACAGCGAAGCCAGACATTCGGGGCCACTACCGATCTCCGCGCATTGGTGGTAGTGGTCCCCGGGCCCAGCTTCTTTTTCTTTTATCTCTTTGTCTTGTGTCTTTATTTCTACACTCTCTCGTCGCTGCACACGGGGAGAAACCCACCGACCCTGTGGGGCTGGCCCCTACAAATGTCAATGCATTTGTGGACTGCAGCTTAAATTACAGGAGAGAGAGATTGCATCTGTAAAAAACCAAAATTATTGCAGCAAATATAAGTGTTAATGATTTAGTCATTGCTTCATGTGTGCATAGTGCCATACTATGCAACAAACTTTTTTGACAATGATCTGAAAAGTGATTTTTTAAGAAAAGACACCTCTTCTGCTATCAATTCAATTCAAGAAACATTTATTGGTGGCTTGTCTTAGAAACTTAGAATTCATTGATGAACAAAATTTAGATCCTCAATGGAACTTATATTGCAATAGTCTGAGACGGATAATAAAACATAAACATCACAAATAAATAAATTATATGATATAAATGGACAAAAGAATGAATCAGAAACAAAGGGATGAGGAGTGAAGGGGGACGCAGTTTTAAATTGTGTGGTTGATATTATCAAGATCCTTTTTATTGAAATGATGACATTTGAGGAAAGACTTCAAGGAGGTGAGAGCTTGACCATGTTGATATCTGAAGGAAGAGAGTTCTAGCTAGTGGGAGTAGCCCTTAGAAACGCTCCAATATGGGAGCCTACCTGAGGCATTCAAAGAGCAGCAAAGAGGCAAATATAAAAGAGAAGAAGGAGCAGAGGGGAGAATTACAGAATTGTGATGAAATAATGGATTGGTGGAGGAGTGCAGCAGATCATCTGAAACATCGCACTGTATTGCTTTCTTTCTCTGAATAAAGGGTAGAGACTTTCAAGAGTTTTAGCAGAGATATAAAGCTAACCCCCACTGTAGAGATAAGAGACTATGGGGTCACTGTGGAAGCAGCCACCTGATGGCAAGGACTTCAATAGCATGGGAGCAATGGGGACAGTACCAAACGGCCTAACCTTTGATACATATTTTGAAGACAGAGCCAACAAGATCTCCTATCAAGGAGATATCATCCTATTGTATTGAGAGAAGTAGAAAAATCCAAATCTGTTGTAATCTAAGCACTTTAAAATTTTATTAAGGGATATTCCTTGTCTAATTTACCTAAGAGATTAGAAAAAAACATGAAACAGAGAGGCGAGGCTTTTTTTAATCCCCATTTTACAGATGAAAAATAAAAGAAGGCTTATTGAAAGATAAATGAAACTCATATTTATTGAATGAATCTTGCAAGTACAACTTCATACTACATACTGTGCTTTTAAATTTGTAGCATCATTTAATCTTCATGCAAATAATGACAGTAAGAGATGATAGTAAGGACCAGCCCCATTTTCTCAAATAATGAAAATGCCACTCAGAATGGTCTGTGATGTACCCAGGTTTGTAAAATTAGAGTAAGTCTTTAAAATAGCTTTTCCCTCAGAGTTCATTTCCTTTTATGATCACTAATGCTTCTACTCTCTCAAAGAATGCAAGTGAGCCAGAGGACTATCTTCATTAATTTTACCCTCATAACATCCCTATGGGTAATTAATATTGTGAGTAGCTATTTTCTAAAGGAACAGAACAAGATTGTATAGTAGTATCCCCAAAGGAACACACTAGCAACTGGCTAAGATGAATCTCAAATTTACATCGTTTTGACTCTAGAATACATGGTCATAAAAAGGAAGCAGTATGCTCTTGATCAAAATACGATAAAAAAATATATTCCTTCCCAGCATCCCAAGGGAATTTTGCAAATTAAATGAAACAATACTCATAAAATTGGTTTGTTATTGACAAATTTGTCTGTATGCAGTGTGTAATTTTTATCCTTATGTATCTGGAAAACGAACCATGTTGGCTACCTAATTTAAATTTCAAAATCCAAAAAGGCAAGGCAGTCTCCAAGGGTTGAAGAGTCATTATTTGGAATGTTGCCAAGTGCACTTATCATTTGTAGGTATCTGTCTTCATTGAGCCAAAAGTGGATGGAGAAAATAATCATCTGAGCAGCCAGGTCCCAAAGCAGGTGGCAGTCCAGCAAGCTGAAGTTCACTAGAGCTGGTAATTCTACACCTGCCTTCCGGCAGCTCTCAGGCGCTGAAGGAGCTGCTCTAGTGCCATGAGCACAACCACAGGCTTGCCCTTCCTCATCTGCCTTTGCCACTTAGAAAAGCCCTTTGGTTGCTTTCATCTGCTTCCCTTTGGCTGCATTCATCCAGGTGTGATTCAGGAAGTGTGCTTCAAGGACTGGCTAGTGACAGGTTGTTCCGAGGGGAAGAGGTCCATGATGTCTCCATCACTGTTCCCTCTGTTCCCTACAGTGGATGTTGATTAGAGTTGCAGTAGAATTCAATTAAGTCCAACACACATTCATGGAGTGCCTGCAATGCTCCTGACACTATTTCAGGTGCTGAAGAGGAAAGCTACGGTGAATCAGCTCGAAGCTTGTGGCTGTCACAATCTGGTAAGAAATATAGGCAAGAAAATGCATCACTGGTTTAAGAAATGAATGGGATAGAGTCTCCAATGCAATTTCATTGAATGTGGAGTATAGCCAAAAGGAGTGATTAATTCTTAATAAAGCGTCTAAGAAGTTTTTACATAGAAACTGCTTTCAAGTTTGAGATAGAAATATGGGTTTTGCCGCTCAGCGCGAAGGAAGGAAATGAATTTCAGATTACATTGCACAAATTTGTAAGGATAAGAATGGTAAAAGTTGGGAGAATGGCAAGTAACCTGTTGCTATCGAAGGACAGGATGCAAATGAGGGAATACACTGAAGCAGAGAAGATTGCCAGAAGAGAAGTAAGGCTAGAAAGTTGAATCCTTAAGATAAAAAGACATTAAATTCCAGGCAGGGAGTATGGGATTATATTTTACATTAATATATTGATTTGAAAAACTTTAAGCCTGGTAGATCCATGATCAGAAGTGAGCTTTGAGAAGGACTATTAGATCAATGTGCATGAAGGAACAATTATAAGCAGGAAAACAAGTTAGGACAAAAGATAATGAGGAAATGAACTAAACAGTAACATAACAAAATAAAGATGTAGAGGCAGAATGCACTAAAAAGGTAAAGGTAAAGTGAAGAGTATTAGATTGTTTCTAGAAGGTACAGTTGAGGAATAAAGGGCATACAGCCTGAATAACTGAGTGAATTTCTCTGTCATTAAGCAACATAACAATTCCAGGAGGAATTAGGAAAGCTTGGTTATGTTAAAATTTAGGGGCCTGTGAGACATGCTTAGAAAGATATTTAATAGCAGGTATCAGTGATGGTCTAGAATTCCCAAAGGAGATGAGGCCTAAAGATGTAAATTTTGATAAATTTGTGAGAAGTTATGGCATGGGATTGCAAATAATAAATAGGGGAATGCCCATATATTTCGAAAAGGAAGCTGAGTAGAGTGTTGTAGGAAATGCTTTCATTTCAGGAGTAAATGGAAGAAGATCTGGTGATAAAGAATAAAATGAAGACCAGGAATTGAAATAAGAAGGAACACTGAAAGACTCAAAAATCAAGAGAAGACTGTTTTCAGAGAAAGAGAAAAGCAACAACACTGTCTAATATATCCTGGAATTCTAAGAACATAGTAACTATGTACATAAAAAATGGGGACTCTTATCCATAAAATTTAGCCAGGAAAAAAGAAGCTGCATAAGTTGTCTCATGTGGCAAAGAGTTTTAAAATAATTGGAAGTTTTTGCAATCCTTTGAAAAATGGGAAAAGGCTGAGTAACAAGCAGATGCCCAGAGATCCTAAAAGCTCTGATAAACATTTCAGTTGCTGTGGGTGATTCTCAGGAGGCTACTCAACCCAAAACAGTAGCAGAACCCCATGTCTGAGTCCGCAACTGCCTCAGAAGAGCTATCACTTTTCTTTGTCTTAGCTCGCCAAAACCCATATCATTGCCTCTCTTTGGCAGAATTGAGCAAGAATCCTACTGGCAAGGGAGTCTGAAGGTACAGTTTACAGGCATTCAGCACTTGGATTGTGAGGACTCGTTTTGAAGGGTGGGGGTGAAACTTAGCATTAACCAATATCCAGAAAAGGTTTTCAGAAGAAGCCAGTAGATTTGGTTTCTGTAAATAATTGATAACTCTTGAGAGCAGATTCTGGAGACAGTAGATGTGGTAGGAATGATCCAAACTGCAAGGGAAGAAGAAATGGATTAGAGAAGAGGAAGTGAATATAGTTTGAGAAGATTATTTACTTAAGAAACTTTTTTTGGTGAATAGAAGAAACGATAAAATTATTTTGAGAAGAAAACAGTGTATTAGTCTGTTCTCACACTGCTATAAAGATACTACCCGAGACTGGGTAATTTATAAAGAAAAGAGGTTTCATTGACTCACATTTCTGCACGGCTGAGGAGGCCCCAGAAAACTTACAATCATGGTAGAAAGCTCCTCTTCACAGGGCAGCAGGAAAGAGAAAGAGTGCCAGTAGGGGAACTGCTGGACATTTATAAAACCATCAGATCTTGTGATAAATCACTCACTATCACAAGAACAGCAAAGGAAACTGCCCTGTGATCCAATTGCTTCCCACCAGGACCCTCCCATGACACTTGGGGATTATGGGAACTACAATTCAAGATGAAATTTGGGTGGGGACACAGCCAAACTATATAAAACAGGTAAAGGAGGTTTTTATTAT
Source organism: Nomascus leucogenys (assembly GCF_006542625.1). Classification (NCBI taxonomy): domain Eukaryota; kingdom Metazoa; phylum Chordata; class Mammalia; order Primates; family Hylobatidae; genus Nomascus; species Nomascus leucogenys. Next base: position 22,778,826 of record NC_044402.1, read on the forward strand.
TGCTATGTTTTGTTTTGTTTTGTTTTGTTTGGACATAGCTAATTTAATCACATTTGCTGCAGACAAAAAAAATTACAAATAAACTGAAAAATAGAAAGATGGAATTATTTATACTATCACGCAGAAGATGGGAGAATTAACCTTAGCTAAGTGAAAAAAAAAATTGTTGTCGTCCTGAGAAAGAAATGGAATTGGTAAAGATGGAGAATGAAAGAGGGAAAAATCAATGCAAAGTGAAGGGAAAAAAAATACTAAATGGCCAAATGCTTTCAATCCTGTTCACAACCAAAAGATTTTCTGAGAATGAGGAAGCAAAATTGTGCCTAGGAGTTTTAAAAGCCAGAAAAGCTTTGAAATAGGCGCTGTGGTAATTAGCTAAGAATCAACTAGAAAAAGCATTTGTGTATTTCTTGGTGGCAGTGACAGTAAAAACCTTATTCATTCACTCAACAAATATTTATTGAGCATCTGTTACATGGCAAACATTTTTTCAGTCCTGGGGTCATGGTTGCAGTTAAAGAAAAGGGTGTGATCTCTTCCTTCATAGAGCTTACATTCCAATGGACATATGGGCAACTGTTAAGTATAAAATAGGAATTATTTGATAATTATAAAGATTATAAAGATAAATAACGATAGAATAGAGACAACCCAAAATTTGTCACATGACAAGGAAAGGGTTTTCTGAAGAGATGACTTTTGATAAGCCATAATGAGAACAAGTAGAATCCATTCATATGAATATCATAATAGGCAGGGGAAATTACAAGTGCAATATCTGCAGGAGGAAATACACCTGTTATGTCCGGATAAAAGAAAGGTGCATGTGCTTGGAGTTTATTGGGTAACAGTAAGTAAAGGAAGAATGGTAACTAACATAGCCAGATGCACCAGATCATGCAGCACACTGTAGGTCATTGGTAAAAGTTCGAATTTTATCCTAGAAAAACATGAAAAGTCATTTCAATGTTTAAAGTGGGAAGAGAGATATTCTAATGCAATACTTTAAAAAAATCATTGCAGGTTTTGAGAGGAACATGCGTTCGAGCAGATGCATAGAGCTAAAGTGAAAATAGGCCAGTTCCAATAGTTTTATGCACTAGGGAGTCCTGTGAGATCAAGAAAGGACCAATGGCTTTGGAAGAAGCTGAGGCTAGAAGATGAAAATGGCAGACAAACCATTCAGATAGAGTAAGACGATCAGGGGACCAAAGGTAGGAAGTGATGGTTATTAGGCTTGTGGAAGGGGGCTTTCGATTATGAGGTTCTGGCAGAAAAGCAGCTAGGGGAAATATTAAATGAGGACAGCATAAAACAGTTTATGACTGGTGCCTCCCCAGAGGCATATAGCAAAGATAAAAACAAAGAGGCAGACAGGCAGAGATGTCTGGAGTGTGTTCAGATAAATAACAAAGAATTACAGGGAATCAAATTATTTAATTTGTCTGATAATACATCAGCATTTTTCAATAGGCTATTAAAAATAAATTTTTCAGATATACAGAAAGACCAATTATAATAAGGCATACTGAATTTGAATATTTTGCTATATTTTTACCTCCACTGTGTTTAAAAATAAATAAAATTATTAAAGTAGTAAAGGTAGTGTTCTACTCCTCTTTGTATTCTTCCCTGACCTTGTTATTTTTCTTCTCTTTTACAAGAAACTTCTAATCCCGGTCTATTTGTTATTATTTTTGTTTTATTCAATCCTGTGCATTTTTTGGTAAATAGGTAAATATCATTAGCAATATAGTACTTACAAACATATCTATCTTTTAAAAAGTTACATATTAAACTAGTTTTAACTGTTATATAATGCTCCAATTAGTACATTGTTCATATGTAATAATATATTGGTTCATTTTTCTTTTGAAGGGCATTTAAGTGGTTTTAGTTTTATTTAACCAATACAGTCAGTGTTGTGGTGAAAATTTCTGTACACATCTCCATGTGGATGTGATGAACTTCTTCATGGTAGATACTTAGGAGAAGGATTGTTGAATCAGAGAACATGCACATCTTCATTTTTTGAGCTATTGCTAAAGAATTCTAACTAAAGTGATTTTGCCTTTATCATTTTTCCTCTTACTTTTCCAGCTACACCTGAGAATTCACATTGCTCCACCTATATGTTAACACTTGCTATTTTTAGCACTTGAAAATATTTATGGAGCTGATAGTTTGAATGTAATGTCCATACTCTTAAAGTCAGAGAACCAGATCATACACTTTCTATCCCTCACAAAATTCACCTACTTTACAGCATTATAGGAAATTAAAGACTTTAGGTTTTCTGATCACTTATCTAACCACATTTGTTGTTTGTTTTTAATAATTTTCCAGATCTTGGTACTTGCTGAAGAAAGAACTTTAATTTATATGTGTATGTATACATTTTGTGTTTATACATATATTCTATGTGTTTATAAGTGTGAAGGTATATGTATGTATGCAATCCTTTTTGGTGTCTACTAAAATCCAATACAATATAATTATTTGTGATGTTATCTATTCATCCTGAAATATCTTTGGTGAAATTATTTAGCAAAGTGACACAAAACAAAGAAAGTGCGTATAATTGATTGAAATTATCTGATGCAGGTAGAAGCATAAACTAGTGAAAATAAGTAGAAAAGCAATTTGGCTTATTGCATCAAGACCCTGAACATTTATTAAGTATTAACCGGAAAAGTCCACTTCAAAAAATTAGCCCTATGATTATCAGAGATAACTACGAAGATTTTATCCCTTTAGTATTCATTACAGTTTCACGGCTTCTGAGGACAAGGAAAAAACACATTTAGGAAAATACATTTCTGAAAAAAAGCAGGCTTATTTACTAAATTGTGGTATGTTGATAGAATGGCCCATCATGTCATTATTAAAAGTAATTGTTAAAAAAAACTGAAGTAGTTTTAATGTGTGAATATGCTTGTAATATAGTGTTAATGTAAAATAACATCATTGTATTCTACTAAAATGTGTATCTATTTGTGAGAGAGAATATCTGTGCCTAGTAAAAGAACTAATATCAGACATACATATTCATAGATGCATGACTGTCTATAAATACAGAAGTTTTATTTCTTCCTCATATTGTTATACTTTAAAGATTGTCTTCAGTGAACATGCATTACCTCTAAGATTTAAAAACATGATGTGTTGTTTAGAAAGAAAAGCAAGAGAAAAATTAATATTCTCTTAAAAGTAACTAAATATCCATTAACTTTTGGAGATTTTAGGATTACTCGTTAATACCAATGATTTTGTCTTGGTATACTTATCCTTTGACTTTTACTAGAATATATGTATAGAACTTTATCATGCTAATGGAATAGGATAAATCCAACTCAAGATAAGCTGAGATGTAAATTGCTGAAATGAATTGCCGTAGATAGAATTTAGATGTGCCATAGAGTGACAGAACCATAACTGAAGGCCAGGGTTAGAAAATGGCATTTCGCCCACCACCCAACCAATCTGTTTGCAGTAGTGACTTGGAAATGAGGGGGCAGTAATGAATATAATATGGAGACTACTATGACGCTAGACCACATCATTGAACACATGCCTCCAATATGGCCTGCTAGGAACAGTCTCTCAAGGTAGTAAAGTGTGAATCCTTTCCTGTTTTTAAGTGAAACATGTTCATCACATATTGAGGACTAGCTAAGAAGTTTTATAAACACAAATAAAATACGCAGTTAAATAAAGAGCTTCAACTATTTTGCTTTGTGTATATTTTCACTGAAGGTATCCAGAGATTGACTGCAGATTTCAATTTAATAGAGAATTAGTAATCATTTCCCTTGACAAAGTTCATGTTCTAAATCTGTATCTATATAGTAGAATGCAGTTTGAGTACTTATTTAAATGAAGTAATGGTTGTAGATCTCTTTTCTGATTTTGTCCATTGAAGGCCACCCTCCAAAACCAAATTTTTTTAGGTTTCTTTTGAGTTACCCAGAAAATTAATTTTGTTTATATTTTACTTCATATGTATGGGAGTAACCCAAGTGATTCACGATTTCATAAATTGTTGTATTAGATTATCTTTTAAAAGTTGTTCACCAATTCAAGAAAAGGGCAGGATTTCCTCTCCAAGACTGTAATAAGTTATGTCCTCTGAATTTTAATTTTGTTTGTTTCGTTTTAGCCACAGTAGTTCTCCATAAGCCCTCCTGTGGCTTCGAAGTTGATTTATCCCTGGATACATTATTAAATTATATAGGGGAAATTATCTGAAGTTACCTTTTAAATATATCTGGACATGGTGTTTGGGGATGCCAATGGAGTCAGATCACAGATATCCCATGTCTGAGAGATAAGACTTGCAGGACAGACGTGGGCCCTTCCATTTATCTGTGTGTTTTATTTGATCACCTGTTTATTTCTCCACCTTTAGCCTCCTAGTATATTTCACGTTTGATACTGGCATTTGCACAACCAATAACTGCCTTGTACAAAGGTCTTGGTATTGTCATAAAAATAATATATTTTCACAAGGATGGGTCCTTCTTAGAACAATTTATCCACTGGGTTAGACTATCCTGCCGCAGGGCTCAGGCAGCTTTCAACTGTCTGCTAGTCTAAAATTTAATAGGATCTGCTCACAGCACTTTTCACTGGGCATATTTTGTTCTGCAGGCTTCCTGATGTTCTTCTGGAAGAGCCTAGTGAGTTGTAAACATCATGTCACACTTGTTGTACCTTCTAGGTGTACATACTTTGAAAAGAAGCTAAAGGAATTTCTAGCGTTTTATTTCATTACTTATTCAAAAGTTTGGAAAGTACATAACAGAATAAAAGAGGGAGAAAAAATAATGAACTAAATACCCACATAGAATAAAACAAGAAACCACAAGGCTGAAGAAGTAAGTGCTGCTCTGTTGTTCTCCCTGGATGTGCTGTTTATTCTCCATTTGTTTGACACTCTCAATCCATCCTCCACCTTGCTTTCTGCCTTGGATTTCTCTCCCTGGGTTCCCTTGTCAGATTTCTAGCTGGGTTTGCCAAGTGAATGGCATCAGGAAACTTTCGGGATGCATAGAGAACGAGAGAGGTTGGATATGCTTTCCCCTGGATGCTTCTTGACTCAGAGCCAAGTTGATGGCAGAGGCTGTGTCCCTCCAGGATGCAGCTTCTGAAGGCCGCTCCTCCAACACTTGTATGTCTTTTCTCTTGTGCCTTCAGCCCAGGAATGGTAATGGCTTTCTGTTATTGCTAGTCTGAGAATGCCTTGCCTCAACCCTTCTTGTTGGGCCCCTCAACCCTGCCACACTTCTGTCAGTGTTCAAGTATTAAGGATTTTTGTGCCATCTGCGCTTGAGTAATTTTCCTGAGGTGACCATGACTGATGCATGTGTTATGTGTTACCTGGCCTGTCTTGAGTGAATGGGAGGCAGACAGCATTTCAAAAGAGTTGTTAGCTTTTACTTGTTGGTGTGCTTGTTTGTTATTTGTTTCATTTCTTCTTGATAAAATACTCTCATCTATTCATATGAAAGGCAGAGTGCTTAGTATCCTGTATTGTAGATGTGCATGTCTAAGCAAAAAAAGAGTACCATCTACAAGTTTGTGCTTATACAAAAAAAAAATGTCTTCCTTTGTATTTACTGGTTTCATGAAATGAACAAGGTTTTAGGGCTTTACATGTTATCTGTTTACCTAGCTCACAGGATAAAGCAGCCTTTGGTAAGGCTCCAGCTTTCAATTTACACGTTCTCCACTTCTTTACACCCACGAAAGAAACTCTGTTAGCAGGGATGTTGACTGATACTAGCAGCAGCTGAATTGCTGGGATTTTTAAAATTCCCCTTATTTACAAACATTACATCAATAATCTTGAGACAGCTACAGGCTATTTATTGGCTTTTATGACTTGGTTTTGTAATTTTCTTCTACAAGATAAAACTGCTTTGGTGAACTACTTTGTAAATGGTCATGTTTTGTTGAGAAGAAATAACCAACTAGTCACTGGTTTGTTTCCTGTTATTTTGCCATTATGTAGATGTAGGCCAAGCAGAATATGACAATCTGGAATTTTCCACATCATAGATGTCATTTTAACGCAGACTCATTCTGGAAGTCTTGGAAAAAGCCAAGATAGAAGTTTCTCCCACCTAATAGACCCAAAGAGTGGTATTTCATTAAAGTTCCTGGGTTGTGTTAAAAAGAAATTTGCATGCACAAATCATCCAGATACTCAATCTTATCTTTCAAATGTTAATGTTGACACATTCAATTAAGTGAGAAACACTTCAGGGAGAGATGATAACCAGAGCTACAACCTTACACAAAACCAAAGAATATGAATTACCTCATAATCTATGAAGTAAATGGCACCCGGAGTTACACAGTGCACAGTCTAAATGGCTGTACATCGATGAAGGTCCTAATGGCAACCATGATGTCCATGATATTAGAGCAACTCGAAGAGGAACAATAGACAGTACATGATCAATACTTATTATTCAGTTGCATTAAATTTAATTAAACCAGCTACCTGTAGTAAAATCTACTCCCAGCTTCAGATTCTCATCTCTCGTTCCGAATTATTCAATCAAATATACTTTCTTTACCCTGTAAATGCACCAGTTCTTTTATGGAAACCATTATCTAGGGCAGAAGTAAGGAAACGTTTTTAAAGGGCCAGATAGTATATATTTTAGGCTACTGGGCCATATGGCATCTGTTACAACTACTTAAATCTGCTGTTGTAGCATGAAAGCGGCCATAGACAATACAGAAACAAGTATGACTGTGTTCCAAAAAGTCTTTACAAAAACAAACATCTGGGCAGAAAACATCTGTATTTGACCATTCAAAGTAAAACACCATTAATATCCAATTTTTTATCTTGTCAACCTGGTTGTTTTATTTTATGTGTGTGTGTGTGTGCGTGTGTGTGTGTGTGTGTGTTAGATAGATATATAAGGATGTTCCTTCAAACATACCGAATCTGATTCTCAAAAAATTAGGCAAATCGTCTATATTTTTATATACCCCCTCCCCGCCCCAATCAGCTTAGTTGTCTAGCCTGTTTTGGCAAAAGTCACTGTAATTTAATTTAATTCCACACATTAATTTTTGGCTTAAATAATTTGAATTATCATATATCTAGATTAAACTTTTAGAGCAATAACTCTCCTAATTGCTGAGTTCAAAACCTTTATTCCTTTATGACTGCCACATACTAATTGTAATTTATCAGCAAATGCAATGAACACATTCTTCAACATGTGGACAGCATCTCATTTCTTCTCACTCTTTCCACAGCTATCATCAAAATTCAAGCCACTACCTCCAATGTTTGCAATAGCCTCCTGATTGGTCATGTGGCTACCACCTTGCCCTTCATATAGTCTCTACTTCATGCAACATCCTAACATTTATTTTTCAATTGTATCTTGTTAATTCAATGGTCAAATTCTTTCATGGTTTCCTGTATCCTCAAGTGTAAAAGCCAAATCTTTCATTAAATTTTGCAAGGCCCAGCCAGGCACGATGGCGCATGCCTGTAATCCCAGCACTTTGGGAGGCTGAGGCGGGCAGATCACACGGTCAAGAGTTCAAGACCAGCCTGGCCAATATGGCGAAACTCCATCTCTACTAAAAATACAAAAATTAGCTGGGCGTGGTGGCAGGTGCCTGTAGTCCCAGCTACTTGGGAGGCTGAGGCAGGAGAATTGCTTGAACCTGGAAGGTGGAGGTTGCACTGAGCCAAGATCATGCCACTGCACTCCAGCCTGGGCAACAGAGCGAGACTCCATCTCAAAAAAAAAAAATCTATGAGCCCCAAAATGATTTTCCCTGCTTTGACCCCATTTGCTCTCTGGCATCACATATCATAGATCTCTGAACTGTTGGATGAATGCACAGGTATATTCCTGCCTTGGACGCTTTTCACCTGTTCCTCTAAGAGCCTCACACGCTGCTTCCCCAGATGTCTACAAGGCTCAACCAGCACTTCTTTCACATGGCTTCTAAAGCATCTCAATGAGGCTTCTCTGGATGATGTATGTCAAAATTCGGCTCCTTAAAATCTCTCTTTTTTTCACAACTATATTATTTTCCATAGAAATTATCCCTATTCGACATATGTAAATTCCCTCGTGTGTGTGTGTATGTGTGTGTGTTTTAATTGCCTGTTTTTGTTTGTTTTCTTTTGAATGTAAGCTGTGTGGGACAGGCACTTTCTCTGTTGAATTAAATAGGAATGATTGAATGTGACTTTATGCTTTTACTCTGTGCCTCTAATATTGTGCTGAGATGTCTTGTTTTAATAATGTGCTCCCATTAAAACTTTATTCCTACTGACCCACTAGATTGCAAATCTGTCTTGACTGTTTTTCCACTATGGCTTTTGTATTTAAAATGTATCTAAAGAAGAAATACAATAATCTTTCCAGAATTGGAAATTATTGTATTCATAAGATCTCTTTATTTACTAATAAATTAAAAATTTTGGTTGAATTTATGGATAAAAAGATAGCATAGTGAAGTGGTCTTGAGCAGAATTTTAATATTTTTTTTACTTTCAGCCCTTGTTATTCCGGCTTCTCCACTGATTTAGCCTATGGTAGTACAATAATAAAAATGTAAGTTGAGCTTAAAACTGAGTAGCAACTATTTTGTAAAATCCAGCAATATTTTTTTCAGTTTATATTATTCCTTCACTTTTACTTTGAACTCCCTTTGTATTAACACAAAATTGCGGTAGAAAAAACTGAGGCAAATATCTTAACTAAAAAAGTAGTGTGGCCAAATGATACAAATCCTCTCAGTAGAGAACTTAGCTGACTAATTCTCCCCAGCACAAGATATTGGACTCCTGTTGTTCACCTGCTGTCACTTTTTATGTGAATAATGGAGAACTACAACTCTGTCTATTGATGTGTTACTTTTATTGTTATAAATTCTTCAAACAGCAAATTAACATTTTTGTACTACAAAGACTTCTCATGTAAAAAAAAAATAGAGCAGAGAAAATATAATTGTCTTTTCAATTACAATTCTTTTTCATTTATAGTGAAAAAAAAGAGAGAGATGTGTGGAGTAACATAAAAAAGTGTAATACAGTAGTAAAAAGTATGTTGTGCTGCTCACATACCCCTTGAAGACCAAATGTTTTGTTTTCTTGTAACTTCTGGGTGTCCTATTATCTAACATCTTAATTCAGGGTGGAATAGGACATTTTTTTTAGTACACATATAGGTTTCTCAGCATAACCAAAAAAAAAAGTAAAAACCTGCTCAAATAGCAAACATACTGCATTTAATATTTATCAAGCACTGTTGTAAACACAATGAATATTAAATCATTTAACTCAATTCTCATATCAAGTCGCAAAAATGCAATTACTATTTTCATTTAAAGGAAGAAAAGCAAGTAACAGAGAGGTTCCATAACTTCCCAAGAACATGCAGGTAGTGGAAGAGTAGAGATCTGACTCCAAGAAGTCTGGCTACCAAATCTGTGCTATTAGTGATTATACCATGCTGTCCCATCGATATTTAAAATAAAAACTTTAAGCCGGGCGCAGTGGCTCATGCCTGTAATCCCAGCACTTTGGGAGGCTGAGGTGGGAGGATCACGAGGTCAGGAGATGGAGACCATCCTGGCTAACACGGTGAAACCCCATCTCTACTAAAAATACAAAAAAATTAGCCAGGCGTGTCGGGCACCTGTAGTCCCAGCGACTCAGGAGGCTGAGGCAGGAGAATGGCGTGAACCCGGGAGGCAGAGCTTCCAGTGAGCCGCGATCACGCCACTGCACTCCAGCCTGGGTGACAGAACAAGACTCTGTCTAAAAAAAGTAAGTAAATAAAATAAAATAATAAAAAATAAAAATAAAAATAAAAACTTCAGATGAAATAAATTTAACAGAGTTTATTTCACTGTTGAAAGATACATGAATCAAGCAGTACTCAAAACTAAAAGAGATTTGGAGAAATTCACTTTAGCAAAGTGAATATCAGACTTTTATAAGCTGACTGTGGAAGCAAAGTAAAAAAAAAAAAATACTTGATTGGCTATAGCCAGGTGTTTGCCTTATTCGGGCATAATTCAGTGGAAAGTTCCTAGTTAGAGGTTAATTGGTGGTTTCTGAGTGGTTAAGCTTAAGCTTTAGTTTACTTGGGTCTAGTTACCCAAGGCACTAAAGTCATCTCAGCCAAATGTCTTCCAATTATTATTATTATTATTTTTACCAGATGAAACATAGAATTTGGGTTTTATGCTTATGGTTGTGTTTTCTACCTGCTAGTTTATATCACTCAGATGGAAGTATAGATATAATATTTGGGTCAAGCTAGTTTAAATTAGTATTCACTGATGTCATTTTGTTGTCTTGGTACAAATAATCTCTGAAATTTACTCTAGAAGCGTGGCTCGTAATTTTTTTCTTTTTTTGGAATAAAATATTTCTGTATTTCTTTCAATTGTTTCTTTTTGCTTATATGTGCTTTGCTTTTCACAAATTTTCTTGGTATATTTGCCTTTTTGAATAGAATATAAAAGAATTTATTCAGGTATATTTTATTTTGTGATTTAGATGACAGGTTTTTATGTTCTCTTAATTTTATATTTTATTATAGCCAGCTATATGTATATCCATTCATGTTAATTTATTAATTTTTGTTGCAAGATTTAATTTATTTTGTAAAATTTATTACATTAGTATTGCATGGTTATGTCAGCAAAAATAAATAAACGAGTGAAGATAGATTTTGTCCACATCTCTTCCTATTAAAATATACTACTACTTGAAGCAAAAGGACAAGTCTCCGTAAACTAGAGACAGACAATAACTTAAAGACAGAACAATAAAACTAGTTAATGCTTCAGCATTCCAGGGAGAGATCACTATTGAGGTGATATCCCAGGAGTTGAAGACCAGAATTTTAAGAATCAGAGGAACACAGAAAATAGATCATTTGGGTGTACTCTTATAAAGCCAACTAGTCTATAGAACTTCTCATTCAGGAAACGTGAAACACTAAGACTCAGCAGAAAATAAACATAAATCCATGCCAGAGGAGTGCCTTCTTAGTGACGATACACAGGACTACTACATATGAAACAATCCCTGCTGAAGAAGCATTTGTAAACCAGTTCCCAATACTACTGGTGGATGAACTACTCTGTAGCATAGTCAGAATATGAGGAGGAAAAAAGTTTAAACTGGAAAATGAATTAAATATAACAGCAACGGTCTTAGAAAGTTTATTGAATAATTTGTTCTGAGTGATTAAATGAGTAATCGATTGCAAAGAAAATCAATGAACTGGAAGATAATTGTTAGGAAAATCACAAATGGAGAAAACAAACAACAAGGGAAATTTAAGTAGTTAACTATAATTCAAGAGTTAATGTAATATACTTTATGATCTCATTTATATAGGCTAACACAGGCACAACTAATCTATGCTGTTAGCAATTTAGATATTGTTCACCTTTGAGGAAGAAGGAGCTACTAACTGGGATGTGTATAAGAGAGCTCTCTGGGGACTAGTACCACTTATTCATTTATCTCGGTGTGTTAAATAAGTAAGCTCATTTTGTGAAAATACATCACTTCCACAGTTATGATTTATTAGTTTTTCAATAAGTCATATCTATAAATAAGTTTATTGAAAGCAAAAGTAGGGGAAAACAAAACAAAGCTTAATAATTATTATTAAGTGTCTAATACCAAAGAATATATTTGAAAAAAGAAATTTCAACTTCCCTATGCAAGAAAAAGCCACTTCTAGAATGACTTAAAAACATTCAACTATAAGTTATTCAATGAGAGAGAAGAGTTGTAAATAAATAAATGATAAAAAGAAAGTACTCATAAATGGTAAAAAGCTGGGCACGGTGGCTCATGCCTGTAATCCCAACACTTTGGGAGGCTGAGGCTGGTGGATCACTCAAGGCCAGGAGTTCAAGACCAGCCTGGCCAATATGGTGAAACCCAGCCTTTACTAAAAATACAAAAATTAGGTGGGCATGGTGAAGAGTGCTTATAGTCCAGGCTACTTGAGAGGCTGAGGCAGGAGAATTGCTTGAATCCGGGAAGTGGAGGTTGCAGTGAGCCAACATTGTGCCACTGCACCCCAGCCTGGGTGACAGAGTAAGACTCTGTCTCAAAATAAATAAATAAATAATACAAATAAAAATAAATAGCAAAAAAATACTAATTGTATTAGTCCGTTTTCACACTGCTATAAAGAACTGCCTTAGAATGGGTAATTTACAAAAGAAAGAGATTTAATTGACTCACAGTTCAGCATAGCTGGGGAGGCCTCAGGAAACTTACAATCAGGGTGGAAGGCAAAAGGGAAGCAAGGCATCTTCTCACAAGACAGCAGGAAGGAGAAGTGCGGAGTCAAGGGGTAAGAGCCCCTTATAAAACCATCAGATCTCATAAGAACTCACTCACTATTATGAGAACAGCATGAGGAAAACTGCCCCCATGATTCAATTACCTCCCTTAACATGGCTCCTTTGACATGTGGGGATTGTGGGGATTACGGGGAATCCAATTCAAGAGGAGATTTCGGTTCAGACATAAATCCTAACGATATCACTAATCAAAAGACAGTAACTACTAAGAAAAACGTATTATTAGAAATACAAAATCATGCTTATGTAGTGTTAATGGGAAAAATTTACCAGAAATATACAAAAATTCTGAGTATCAATGCACCTTAGTACATAGCAAAAATTATATAGAGGAGGCCAGGCGTGGTGGCCCACACTTTAATCTCAGCACTTTGGGAGGCTGAGGCAGGCAGATCACGAGGTCAGGAGATCGAGACCATCCTGGCCAACATGGTGAAACCCTGTCACTACTAAAAATACAAAAATCAGTCCCAGCTACTCAGGAGGCTGAGGCAGGAGAATCACTTGAGCCTGGGAGGCAGAGGTTGCAGTGAGCAGAGATTACACCATTGCATGCCAGCCTGGGTGACAGAGTGAGACTTCATCTCAAAAAAAAAAAAATTATATAGAGGAGAAATAAGCACATCAAATAAACATATTGAAAATTTGTTGTACTCCTCACTCTGAAATTGATAGAATAAAAACAACCAAAATCTTTCCAAGTAAAAATATTTCAATTGTAATATGTTTAACCTAATAAATAAATAACTTTGCATAAACCATGAAGAAAAATACATTATTTCATGCATATTTTCGGTGATATCTCAAAAGAAAACAGAACAAATATCAAAAAGAAAGAACAAAATAAAGAAAGAGAGAGAAAGAAAGAAAAAAGGAAGGAAGGAAGGAAGGAAGGAAGGAAGGAAGGAAGGAAAGAAGGAAAGAAAGAAAGAAAGAAAGAGAGAGAGAGAAAGAAAGAAAAAAGAAAAAAGAAAGAAAGAAAGAAAAGAAAGAAAGAAGGAAGGGAAAAGAAAGAGGAGGAAGAAAGGAAAGGAAGGAAAAGGAAGGAAGGAGGGAGGGAGGAGGAAAGAAAGAAAGAAGAAAAGAAAAGAAAGGAAGGAGGAAGGAAGGAAGGAAAAGGAAAGAAAGAAAGAGAGAGAGAGAAAGAAAGAAAGAAAAAGAAAGGAAAGGAAGGAAGGAAGGAAGAAAAGAAAGATAGATCATATATTTTGGCAAGAGTGAACTACACTTCAAAGATAACTTTTCAAAAAACAAATATACTGTTGGAAACTAAAAATCCCAGTTCTAAATAATTCCATGTTTAAAAATATACATACTAAAAATTACATGGCACTAAAGATTAATCCACCAAAAAAACCCACAAAAAACAAAACACACTACACACACACACACACACACACACACCAGATTCATCCAAACTAGTGGGAGGTAATTCTACTCCTAATCATGAAAAGTAAATAGAAGGGCACTGTCTTCATAACAATATGTGGAAACATCCAACTGACAAACTAAGTTTTGGGAAATTTACATATGAATTGAACCATTTATTAATGTGTTGATTTCTATATTTTAAGTCCTATTATGTGATTACTATGCACCGTTCCAGTTGTGTGAATTAAATCCTCAAGCCAACATACATGTCTATCTTTTTTTGGAATTTACATTCAGTTTGATTTTAAGAATCTATTCATGCAATGGAATATGCACATTATTGTCATTATTGTCAACAAATAATTTAGTTAACATAAAAAGAGTCTAATTCAAAAAAGCTAGAGTCTATATTCAACTATCCGTTTATTACTTTAACGGACTTCTATTATTGTGTTAGGTGTTCAGGAAACAAATGTGATTAGGACACTGCCTGGAAACTTAAGATCTTCACAATCTGTGCAAGGTGGGTGGAGTGCGGCAGGAACAAATATTCAAGTATTGAAATAGATTGATATTTGTTCTCCTAGACAGATAGCCTTGGAGGAAAGGACCATGTTAATGCTCAGAAAAAAATGACCTGGTGCTACTGCTAGGTTGTTCCTATCTTGTTAATAACCCTGTTACTATTGATACTCGTGTAAGTAGTGTTAGAAACATGTTTGAATTTAGTGGGAAAAGGAAACTAATTTGCAATCTTAGAGCTACTATAAATGGCATATTTGAAGTAAATTAAGGAGATAGGTGTTATTAAGTCTTTCTTTTTTTCCCCAGATTTTACACTTCTATCAGCTCATTAGAGGCAGGCAGCTCATTATTTGGTTTATAACCAAATTGGAAAATGTTCTCCAAAGGGTAGAAGACTCTACAAAGAGTATTGCTATTGAGGGAAATGATTTAATAACTGCTTCTTGAGGTTTGGACTTGGAGTCTTACAAGTAGTTCAACTTAGAATTACACAAATGACAAGGGCCAACATTTCTCAGAATTATAAGCCAAGAGACAATGATTAGTTGGAGCCAGTAAAATATATTGTCAGGTGCATGGATTTTTATAGATAACTTGGAAAGTAGAAGTAAAATATCTCACTATATTTTCCAGTTCCCGTGGGGGGACTCTCAGCATTCAGTCATGGAATCAGAAGTCTTGATACCATACAAGACTTTAAGTAGAATAAGTAGAATCAGTGCAGGCTATATTCTTTGTATATTTTTAAAGCTCATCAATCACATAGGGTAAATAACTAGAAAAGTGGGCAAAGTATATAAAACAACTATTTTCAGACATGGAGGATATAGGCAGAAGAGGACCATAATACTGAAGAGGATGAAAACAAAGTGAGCTTTCCAATTGCTCTGGCTTTCTGCCTGGAGGTAAATTCAGCACCAAGGCTCAGAAATGAGGAAGACAGAGAATGATGGGATCACTGATGGAAGGTGGCATAGGTCAGATTTCAGAAAGGTTGAGGCAGGCCAGGTTCAGTGGCTCACGCCTGTAATCCCAGCACTTTGGGAGGCCAGGCAGGCTGATCACTTGAGGCCAGGAGTTTGAGGTTAGCCTGGCCAACATGGTGGAACTCATCTCTACTAAAAATACAAAAATTCTCCAGCATGGTCATGCGCACCTGGGGTCCCAGATACTCGGTAGGCTGAGGCAAGGGAATCGCTTGAACCCGGGAGGCAGAGGTTGCAGTGACCAGAGATTGGGCCATTGCACGCCACTGCACTCCACTGCACTCCAGCCTGGGTGATGGAGGGAGACTCTGTCTCCAAAAAAAAAAAAAAAAAGCTGATGCAGTTGCAGGGCAGAGATCGAACTGCTGAAATCTGTATTGTATCTTCTTGAATCTTGGACTTCACACTAATTTTAGCATATAAAGTTGAAACTCTAGGAGGCTAGGCAAGTAAATGCAGTGAGCAAGTGAATAATTTCCAAACCTCACACAGGACTGAGTCACATCCAAATTCAAAGCAGCCAAGTAGTAGAAATTGTATTCAACATTAATGGCAATCAGTAGAAACTGCAGAAAGACTCACACTTGTGGAGTAGGACTACACTAGCTCCAGAATAAAAGGTACTTTAATCTTGTCCTAAAAGATGCTTAAAACTAAGCCTTGAAAAGATCAAGCCTGCCATAATAAGCATCAACATTCTTCAAAAGAATATAATCAGTTCCATATACTCAAACATGTGCCATTCACTGTGTCAGAAATCTGATACGAAATTACCAGACATGACACTACAGCAAATGTGACCCAAAAGCTGTAGAAAATTTAGCTAATAGAAACACACTTGGAAATAATAAAGATAACAGATTAAGCAGAATAGGACTTTAAAAGATCTAAAGAAGCCATATTAAGGATGAAACTGAAGGACATAATAAATTAGGTACAAGTTTGGAAGATTTATCAATAAAAAGGGAGAAAAATGCATGTAGATGCAGATCAATAAAGGTTACTTTAAAATTATAACCATAACTTTATAATAGTACATGTTAAAACCTAATTAAAATGGAAATTTATCTAGAAAAATATTACTTATAAAAATTAACACAAGAAGAAATATGAATAGAAAACCTAAACAAACCAATAACAATGAAATAAATTGAATAATCAACAAATCTTGCCTACCCCCACCACTTCCAAAAAAATAAAACTAACTCCCAATTGTTTTCTCATACAAATTAAAACACACACACACACACACACAAGAAACAGAAAACTCTTACTTTACTCAAATGATGTTAACACATACTGAAGAAAGATCCTCAATTCATTATACAAGGTCATAGAACAAAATACAAAACAAAAAGAAATAAAATTACAGGCCCATTTTACTTCTTTAACTCTTGTTAAATTCCTGTAGGATCTTGGGTGAGAAACTTGAAGTCTGTCAATTAAGTATCTGCTTCTTCATCTATATAAGTGCTAATAAGACCCACTGAGGAAAGACGAATGGTAATCTGAAGGCTCACTTCCTCCTTTGGTTAGCGGACATCACTGGGACTGAGTTAGGTTAGTGAAAGAACCAGCCCTGAGCTTCAAATACCTCCTTTTCTAATAAGGTCACATCCTTGATTAAAGAGCTTTCACTTTTCAGACTCATAGTGAGGTTTCTTTCCTGCACCCCTAAAAGTGAGGGCTGTGGTATCTCTTTCCTGGAACCCTGGCCATGGCACATGTAGATCAGCTTTATGTATCCTAAGGACATCACTCTGTGGTATACTAACAATTCATATACCATGTACATTCCGCTACCTCTCTGCTTATATCTTTGTTTTCTCCTCAAGAAATACTATTTTCTATTTGAGTGTTTGACAATGATAAGATGTGACTCTATTGCCCCTTGCATAATACCTATGCTTAATATGTTCATTGTAAATCATAAAGAAGATATTAATTGAATCTATTATTAAACTGTATTAGCTATTATTATTAGTTATATTTTATTATGATAGTCTCCTACTGTCTGCATTTTGCCACTTCAAAAAAATAATTTTCTTTTGAATAAATAATTCCCCAATTGCCTTTTACATCCTTCCATTTTACCGTTTTTTTCTATTGACTCTTACGTAGTGTATGAAATTATTTTAATTTTAGATGCAAAATTACAGAATGCTTTATGCTCATATGTAACTTAGAACAGATTTGCACGCATAAAGCCGAATGTTACCCAACTTGAGGAAGGAGAAATTTCCCTATTTTATTACTTTGTCCTTCACTGACAATGCAGGGCCTGAGATACATGTTTGCACTCTGTTTTCTGTCTTCCTTGGATTGCTATAATGAGCTGAGCTGTCAGTGGTGAGTATGCACCAAAAAGACTATGAATATGTAGAATGGAGCAAGATAAAATGAACCTGAGTATATAATGTTGACTCCAAGGACGTTGTATTCCTGGGTTACACCATATTACAAGTATTATTAAGCAACATTCATTTTTCAAAGATTTTTTCATTCATTTTCATGAAACCTTCCTAGCACATGCATATAAAGGATGTTGATCTTGCTTGTTTCTGACTTCAATAAAAATTATAAAGTAAGGTGAAGGGAATAGACGTGTATGGAGCACCTATTATTTACACTCCGCATCTTTTTGCATTGCCCTAACTTTCATTTTAGAGCTTTGACCTCCAAAAACTTCCGGTCTTTCAGTTTTCAGCTGATGCTCCAACTCCCCTCCACAGAAGTAGCTCATTTTAACGGCGTTGTCATTTCACTAAAACCACAACATCAAAATTTCCTCATGTTTCATTCGTTCAGAAGCTTAAGTGGTAAAGGACCATTAATGATACCTTTTTAGAGCTTAAAAATTTACAGAGAATTTACATATACAGTATTTTAATTAATTCCATTGTGTGAAGGTGGTGAACTCACTATAAGTATTAAGACTGCTGGTGAGAGCAACTACTTTACATTTTTAACTGGCGCTTTTAAAAAGAACAGAGCCACTACATGTTGAAACAAACACTTAGGGGAAAGGATGCATGGTGTGTGCTGGTGAGCTACTTTGGTAAGGGCATCTTCCATCTGAATTTCGTATTTTCAGGAAAGGGGAATGAGAGAATTCCCCACTTCTTTATTAAAAAGAAAAGTTAATTCTTCCTGAGAACTAGTATTTCATTTTTATTTTATTTCATTTTTTTATTTTTATTTTTGCGTGTGTGTGCATATGGGGTCTCACTAAGTTGCCCAGGCTGGTCTCAAACTTCTGGCCTCAAGAAAACCTGCCTTGGCCACTCAAATTGCTAGAATTACAGACGTAAGCCACTGGACTGAGCCTAGAACTAGTGTTTCTTGGACCTTAAGGGTCATATCATACATGATGACCCTATGTGATTGATAAGCTTTAAAAATATACAAAGAATATAGCCTGCACTGATTCTACTTATTCTACTTAAAGTCTTGTATGGTATCAAGACTTCTGATTCCATGACTGAATGCTGAGAGTCCCCGACGGGAACTGGAAAAATATAGTCAGATATTTTACTTCTACTTTCCAAGTTATCTATAAAAATCCATGCACCTGAAAATATATCTTACTGGCTCCAACTAATCATTGTCTCTTGGCTTATAATTCTGAGAAATGTTGGCCCTTGTCATTTGTGTAATTCTAAGTTGAACTACTTGTAAGACTCCAAGTCCAAACCTCAAGAAGCAGTTATTAAATCATTTCCCTCAATACCAATACTCTTTGTAGAGTCTTCTACCCTTTGGAGAACATTTTCCAATTTGGTTATAAACCAAATAATGAGCTGCCTGCCTCTAATGAGCTGATAGAAGTGTAAAATCTGGGAAAAAAAGAAAGACTTAATAACACCTATCTCCTTAATTTACTTCAAATATGCCATTTATAGTAGCTCTAAGATTGCAAATTAGTTTCCTTTTCCCACTAAATTCAAACATGTTTCTAACACTACTTACACGAGTATCAATAGTAACAGGGTTATTAACAAGATAGGAACAACCTAGCAGTAGCACCAGGTCATTTTTTTCTGAGCACTAACATGGTCCTTTCCTCCAAGGCCACTTGTCTAGGAGAACAAGTATCAATCTATTTCAATACTTGAATATTTGTTCCTGCCCCACCCTACACCCACCTTGCACAGATTGTGAAGATCTTAAGTTTCCAGGCAGTGTCCTAATCACATCTGTTTCCTAAACACCTAACACAATAATAGAAGTCCCTTAAAGTAATAAATGGATAGTTGAATATGGACTCTAGCTTTTTTGAAATAGACTCTTTTTATGTTAACTAAATCATTTGTTGACAATAATGAAAATAATGTGCATATTCCATTGCATGAATAGACTCTTAAAATCAAACTGAATGTAAATTCCAAAAGAGATAGGCATGTATGTTGGCTTGAGGATTTAATTCATACACCTGGAACACCTGAAACAGTGCATAGTAATCACCACTAAGAGGACTTAGAATATAGAAATCAACACATTAATAAATGGTTTAATTCATATGTAAATTTCCCTAAACTTAAATAGTTTGTCAGTTGGATGTTTCCACATATTGTTATGAAGACAGGATGATACACACACACACACACACACGTACAACTGTGTATATACACAAATACATATGTATTATTCTTATACACACACATACATATGAGAACTTGTCTGTTATATAACAGGTAAGAAATACTGGTGTCTTAAAAATGGAGTAATTCATTTTTGAGAAACAAATAGTTTTCACTGCATGGAAAAAATTGATTAGAATACGTAAAATCTGTTGAAATTGCCACAGATATTTAAAAGAGCGGTATTAAAATACGTTTTATGTTTGACTTAAGGATGATATTAAAGGTTAGTAATCATGTGCTTTTACTTTGCTATAGTGACTTTAACTTTTCAAACTGCCTTGTATCAAGTATTTTATTAGATATTCAAAACTACACTAGAAACCACAAAGATACAACTTTACATAGTCTACTGATGAAAAATACTGAGTAAAAGAAGCTTCTGCCACTTGGTTTATAGATACAACTGGTGTCAGAAACCTCCAACCATGACCCACATATTATGATTCCTTTATCTCCTTTTCTATCAAATAATTATGCTTGTTGAAAAGTACTAAAGACAAGAATATTTTGAAAATTGAGATTTCATAAATTAGCAAGGCAAGAGGAAGAAAACATTTATTTAGTGTAGGAGAATTTTATATTATTTGTTTGTTTATTCCTGCTCTTAATATAGAGACCCAAACCTAAGGCATTTGAAAAATTCTAAATTATTCATTCATTTATTAACAAGTATGATTGAAGGCCTAATCTGTCCTAAGCAGCATGTAAGCCTTAAGGAATATAATGAACCAGAAATCTTCGGGATAACAAGAGATACCAAGACCCTCCTCTCATGGAACTTTCATTCCAAAGTGGTGGTGACAAGAGTAAACAAGAAAAGAAATGAGCCAATTCAAGAAAATTGTAAGAGCTATGAAAGAAAGAAAACAGAAAATCAACTACGTAGGTGAGAGCTGTGTGTGTGTCAATTTAAAATAGAGTCAGCATAAGAGCTTATCTGAGGAGGTAACATTTGAAACCTAATGCGAATCTGTATTTAAGCAGTCTCATTTAAAGAATAATTATATCGTTTCAATTAAATTTAGTGGAAAACTGCTAAAATCGGTTAAAGATACACAAATAAGCAAGTCATTTGATATAAATGGTTAATGGTAAATTTAAATTACTTTTGCTAACTTAAAAATCTTGGCATTATTAAATACAGATATATTCAATTTATTTAACAAATCATGGAGTATTTTGTTTTAAATAACATTTTTTATTAATTCCTTGTACCTACTTTGCCATTCTTACAGATCTGTTGATTTCACTGACTTGTCAATAAGAAACTGGCACTAAGAAATGAGAAATTTATTAGTTGAATGACCCCTGTAAAATGGCCTTCAGTGCTAGCAGCCAGATGTATTCATAAGTTTATTACTTTGTTAGATTTAGGCTAATCTGAACAATACAAATAGTAGAAATATTATTTCCTTACACGGTATTCTGATTATCTGTTTGTTTGATAGCAAACTACCTTGATACTTACTGTATTAACACAACAATTTATTTTTATCTCTCACAAATCTGTGACTTGACTGGGCTCAGATGGGTAGTTTTTACTTGGGGACCTCTCGTGTGATTATAGTCAGATGCTTGGCTAAACTGGGTGTCCAAGATAGCTCAGTCCTATGGCTGCCCACAGATAATGGCTGTTAGCCAAGACCTCAGCCAGGACCTCAGCTAGGGATGTCTACCAGGGCTCCTATATCTGGTGCTCTCTCTGACTTGGGCTACTCAAAGCAGGGAGGATGGTTTCCAAAAGAGATTATCCTAAGAAGAACAATTGAAAAGGAGTCCAGTTGGAAACCTCAAGACTTCTTCTGAGTCATGCTTGGAAATCCCTAAATGTCACAATACTCTATTTTAATGGTTCAGAATTCAAGGGGCAACAAAAATTCAAAAGGAAGAAAGCACAATAGGGCAGGGATTCTGGGAAGAATGGTTCATTGGGCAGCCATCTTTGGAAACTAGCTACTATTTACAGTCTTCTACCCATGCATTAGAGATGCTAGAAACTTCTGTGACAAATTTATAGAGAAACTACTTGAGAGAGGTGCAGTGAGTTTATGTCTGTTGCCTTGTCCATGGTACAATTGTTGGAGGGAGGTAATGCTGAAATGCTGACATAGGGGTCTGGTGTTAACAAGATGAAAGATTAGAGAATATAAAGCAAGAAGGGTTGAGAGTGAGCAGCCCTCTTGGTCTATTACATTCCTATTGAACTATTTGAAAAAAAAATTGATGAAATGTATAAAGAAGAGCCAGAATAAAAAGAATATTCTACATGAATATGTTTAAGCAGAGGGAAATAACTTTTGGAAGTAAATTCTAGATTATTAGTAAGATTAAGGACAATCATTAAATATTATGACTTGTGGATTCAAAGATGTCAATGACCATCAATTTGGAATTTGATTTGAAAATGTTGGTAAAATTGGCACAGAATGGGTGTACAAATGACAATCATCCTGTTTTTAATTTTTCCAACACTTTAGTTTGATTATCAAATTATTATGTAATTTGCTTTAAAGACAAAATTTAAATTATGTTGCAATTTAAGATATAGAGAACCATAATCATATTTGCAAGTGGATTTATGTATCTAAACTTACATATAATCCTCAATTTATTGTTTGTATTTTACATAAAGGATTTTCTTTTGTTCTTACTGTCACCTAAATCTTCTCTCAATTATCACAAAGATAATCAAATATATTCATGTCTAGAATTCCTCAATTCTAACATTAAAAAACAGTGCTATTTTAAAACAATAAAATAATTTGAAAAGCGAGCAAAGAAAACTCTTCAGAAGCTATACTTTAAGCACTGCTTATAAATACTTTAGGGATTTTTGGCATTATTATGCATTGGAATTCTGGTTTCAGCTTCGTTTAATAATGTATTTATTTGATTTCTTCTGAAAGCAATATTAGCAAATATTGCTCTCATTTGAAATAAGTCTGCTTAAATTATGATACCTCTGAAATCTTTAGTAATTCCTGTCTTCTCTCTGCATTCTTAACAAAGTCACTTTTGTGGAAAATTGTGATGATTATCTTCCATTGCACCTGTGTTGACGTGTTTCTGAGAGATGATTTTACCAGGATTGTATGCCAGTGTAGGGAATGAGTTCTAAGTGGAATTTCTGTTTAAATGTTACAGTACCCATCTGGAAATTCAGGTGGCTCATAACACATATGAAATTGATGAAATTGAATCTGTTAATTTAAATTAACTTTACAGAGAATGTTCACCCGTCACCTGGGCTCCAATTTCCAAAGAATTATTTCTGAACCAGGAAGATAGCAATTTGAGTTACTTTGTATCTTTATCCACTGAAATTGAATCTGAATTAACTTGCAGATAACAGCTCACTATTGCTAACCTGATGATTTCAAAGTTGAACATGAACCGTACAGTGGAGAATTATTTCTTAAATTGCCCTAAAATAAACTAGACAGCAGGAACACATTTGGGCTAAATTTACTCTCATTACCTTAAAATAAGAAAGAAAAATTGAGGCTCATGTTACATACTGTTATTGACTTGTTCAAGCTAATGTTTTCTTTTATGTACCATCAACCACACTTGCCAAAAGGATTAGTAGGGGAATGCAAACTGTTCTGTTTTCCTGCATCTTGGACTGAGTTCAGAAGGAAAGGATAGAGGGAGAATTCACAGGGAAGCATACTTGTCTAAGAACTCACAGGAAAAATCAATAAGGATAGTCTTCCTTCCCGGACCTCCTCAGTCAGTAAATATTGATTAAATGAAGCAGAGTATTGAGCATTATGTTAGGGCCAAGAAATTAGCTAGTACCAGGAAAATGGAGAACTATGGTGGTAAGAACAGTAGGACAAGAATGGACTTGAGTTGTGTGAACATACAGGAATCAAAAGAATGACACACCCTTGATAAAGACAAGCAAGAAATCTAGGTGACTAAAGAAGAAGCAAATAATTAAAATTTAAAGTAACTAGAAATCAGAAAGTCAGAGAAACAGATAAACAAATCCTAGAAAAAAAATCATGACCCAAAACAGGGAAATATGTAGAACAAGTACATCACAACAAAAGAGGAGACACCTGTATGTCCACTGTATGCCATAAATCATCTTAATGTTTTCAGAACATAGTAGGTATGTAATAAATATGTGTTGTTTAGAATTAAATCCTGATTAATTTTAAGAGTGTCCTTGTTACTGAGGGATTGAGGATCAAATACAGTTTCCAGCTTCTCTTAAAACCTGTGACGAGTGAAAGAAAGATTTTGACAAAGCTATTACATTCAGATGCACCTATAAAATGTACTAAAAAAGAGTCTAGATTAGGAGAGATATGCTTCGTTTCCTAGATACATATGACTTTAGGATTTCTGTGTCTGGCTTCCTCAAAAATAGTCTTTGTGTGCATACACATTTGAATATTTATCCGTGCATCTACCCACTATTGCCAGGTAGCACAATTCACCAAGAGATACAGATGCTACTCCTACCTCTAATGTGGGCTGGATCTTGTCTTTGAATACACTTGTCCTTTCTCCCTCACTAGTAATTGAGAGAGGAAAAGAATATCTCCAAAGTTTTGCACAAATGTTGGAGGGATTTCCTGAAACAGCACTGGGGACATACTCAATACTTCAGCTCTATGCCTAAATAAATAAAAAGATAAATAAATAAAGCATCCTTTTTCTCAATATGTTAGCAAGAGAAGTAGATGTTATTGAGAATGTCATAGAGGTATAGGCAAGAGAAGTCATAGAAGTCACACTTCACAGAATATACTTAAAATGAATCCTCATTCAGACATCACAGCTGTTCATTCAAAGGCCTGCTCTGGCTGCCAGCCATCTCACCTGTTCTGCCTTTGTCTCTACAAACTTCTAATTGTTTCTAATGTTCCCAGCAGTTCTGCTCCACCCCTTGTGTACTCCATTGTGTAAAGACATCCAAGAAGATAGCTGTCGCCCCCACTTTAATTTATAAAATAGCTCAATGACTATCTTGTATTATTAAAAAAATTTCTTAGGAAACTTACCTCTCATCTAAAGTAGCTAATAAACTTTGGTACTTAGCAAAGAAAACACTTCTCTTTCTATAGGGGATTTTGTTGCTTAGAAAATAGACTTTTCTTATTTACAGAAATATGTATAAGCATTTCATATTTAAATAATTTCTATTTACAATTTTATGAAATAATACAGAGTTTGTATATATCATTTCCCTAGGCTTTTCAATTATTAACATCTTACATCAGCAAAGTACAATGGCCAAAATCAATAAATGAAAAACTGATAGAAGACTGGTTACTAAATTTTGTACTTTATAAAATTACACTGAATTTTATAATTGAGGCCCATAGCAGGAGTTCTCAAATGCTGCATGATACAGGCTGGAAGTTGAAAACTCTCCAGGCAGAGTGGTCTGGATCTCTCTTCGAATTGGCTTTACTTATCCCTTCTTCTAATGTAGAGATGAGTCCTGAGTGTTATTCACTGACTTTGTACAACAGTTTACCGGGTTTTTTTTATTAGAATTGTGAACAGGCTTCTTGTTACTTTAATCCAGTTCTTTGTACACAATATTTAACAAAAATTTCTCAAATTATGTGTTGTGTATCCTTGCCCACTTTTTAAATGACAAAACTATTTCCCATTTTTATTTTTTTGACAAATCAGCTAATTTCTGGGAAGTGATTTTACAAGTTTGGACATTTCAAGAAGCCCTCCCATTAGTATTTTGTTGGTGATCCCTGCTATTCCTCGTATCCATTCCAAGGCCCAGGTGTACTGCACCCAACTCCATATTCTACACGACATGTACAATATTCCTCTGAAAGGTGAATTATCCACATAATTAAAATATTTTACAGCACTCATTTCTGAAGGAAGGGTAGCAGATTGTGAGCACGGAAAGTGAGAGGGAACAGGTTGAACTGGGGATGGACATAGGAGAAAATCCCACACTTACAACACCTAGGAGTCACGTCAGTGTACCATTTACACCAAGTGTCAATAAACTGTGAAACTAGAATAAACCTAATTTCCTCCTAAATACCTCAAAAAATATGAAAAAAGAGATCAGAAAAAAAAAATCTTTGGACGTAAGAGTGACTATCAGAATCTCCAAAGAAAGGCAAAGGAACCTGTGGTGGGTACCTTCTTCCAATATAAGAATGTGATTTTCTTTAATCATGGCAATTAAAGGTTACTCTTAACAATGGAAGTATCGTAATCTTATTTATCATATATACAAGAGGATGAAGATCTCGGTTATTTTAAATCTGCTAGAAAGAATCAAAGAGCAAACAGAATTTCAATGGTGCATAAACAGAAACTGAATAAATAGCTGTTTAAATGTTTCACACCCAAAATAAGTTGTTTTTATATGCCTATGTTTTACTCTTTTGTAAAGACCACATATTGATGAATAGATAAACTCATTAAAAACCTTCTATTTTTATAGCAATACCTCTTCTTCCTTGTCTGATTTTTGTTGGAAAATTCGTTTTACAATGTAAGGTCTAACAATGACAACTTATGAAATCAGCTTATTGTCCTAAGCAGTAAAATCAACAAATAAAGCTTAGCATTGTTTTTCTAATGAAGAGGTTGTTACTGCTTGTCAATTAAATACTCACCATGCCTCTTTTTACACACTGATATAGAAGCTTTGTTGTCTTGGCCTATTAATACCGAGAACCTGAGAAAATGTAATACTCTGAATGATATGCAAATATTTTCAATGTTTTCTAAATTACTCACTGCAATCTTTGGCTAAAGGTGAATAGAATCTGGTAATTATTTTTATTGATATGTATGTTCATATTGCAAGTATTATTTTCAAAGGTTAATTATTTACATAACCTCTCTGAGTTATAGCTCCCCCTGACTTGAAATTTATCTCAGCATAGCTTAAATTAAAAAAAAACTAAACTGCTTTTCCTTTGCATTTGAAAGTTATGGATAATTAGAAAGAAAGCGACTGGAAATTTACTCAATTTTTCATGAATATATAATACGTAGTCTTAAAATATTTAATTGTATTTAAGAATTTCACTCTGTTTTGTAAATAATAAAATGTTAGACAAACTTGAAAAGAAATAACTCATTCAAAGCATACAATACATGCAATTTGTATTACTATGTGTTAAGAGTCTACCTATAAGAAATCCTAAGATACTCTTTGATTTTAAAATTATAATTTAGTTATTGTTTTTGTCAATTTGTGTTATTACAACAGAATATCTGATACCAGGTAATTTATAAAGAACAAATATTTTTTTCTAACATTTCTGGAGGCTGATAAGTTCAAGGTTAAGTTGCTGCCATCTGGTGAGAACCTTCTTGTTGTGTCAACCCATGGTGGAAGGCAGATGATCAAGACGGCACAAGCAAGAGAGAGAAGCAAGAGGAGGCCAAACTCACTTTTATAACAAGCCCAATCTTGAGAAACTACCTTACTAGTGATATAGCAACATTAATCCACCCATGTCCTACTCACTTTTTATTAGGTGCCCTGTACCAACATGTTGCATTGGGGATTAAGTTTTCAACACATGAACTTTGGGGAACACATTCAAACTATAGCATTCTACCCCTGGCCACCAAAATTCATATCTTCTCAGAGTGCAAAATACATTCATTCCATCTCAGTAGCTCCAAAAGTCTTAAATCTTTCCTGCATTAAATCAAAAGTCCAATGTACAAAGTCTCATCTAAATCAGGATATGTGTGAGAGTTAATATAGAAATCTCTTCACCTGTAAGTTTGTTAAATCAAAACAACTTATCTACTTTCAAAATACCACTGCAGGACAGGCACAGGACAGACATTCACATTCCAGTGGAGAGAAATACTCAAAAGGAAGAGATAACTGGCGCCAAGTAAATCCAAAACCCAACAGGGCAAAAAAACTTGAAATCTTAAAGCTGAAGAATGGTCTCCTTTGACTTCTTGGAGGGCGGGTCTCTAAGGTCTCAGGGAGCCACAACCCTTTGGCTTTGCTGGGCTAAGCCTGCACAGCTCTCATGGGTTGGGGTCTTATGCCTGCAGCTCTCCCAGAAGGTATTTCGTGCTGGTAGCTCTGCAGTTCTAGGGTCTCAGTGGTAACCTCACTCTCATAGTTCCATTAGGAATTGCCTGAGTGTGAATTCTCTGCAGTGGCTTTGCCTCTGTTGTATGTTCTTGCCCGGGTCCCCAAGCCATCCTCAACATCCTTTGAAATCTAGGTAGAGAGCACCATGACCTCACAGCCCACACACTCTGCATGCCTACAGAGTCAGCACAATGTGGATGTCACCACGACTGCCTTCTATGTATTTTAATCCCTTTAGCAAATGGTTGCTGGCCACACCCTTAGTATTTTCTCCTGAACACCCTTTTTTATTCTTTATGTGGCCAGGCTAAGAGTTTTCCAAATCTTTTTGTTCTGCTTCCCTTTTCATTATAAATTCCATCTGTAAATTGATTTATCTTTTCTTACGTTACTGAACGTGGTCAAAAGAAGCCATGAGGTACTTTGAATGCTTTGCTACCTAGATATTTCTTCTGTCTGATATCCTAGTTCATCACTGCTAAGTTCTGTCTTCCATAAAGACCTAGGACTTAGACACAGTTCTGACAATCTCTTTGCAACTTTGTTGAAAGGATGGCCTTTACTCCAGTTTCCAGTGCCATGTTCTTCATTTCCATCTCAGACCACATCAGAGTGGCTTTTACTGTCCTTATTTTAACCAACATTCTGATCTTGACTACTTAAGAAATTCCTAAATAGTTTTAGTCTCTCTCTACAGCTCCTGTCTTTTTCTGAGCCCTCACCAGAGTTGTCTTTAATGCATCATTCTTAGTAATGTAAGCATTCTCTAGCCTGTGCCTCCAAATTCTTCCAATCTTTACCCATTACATGGTTCCAAAGCTGCTTCCACATTTTTAGGTATTAGTTATAGCAACAGTCCCAACTCTTAGTACCATTTTTTTTTTTTCAGTTCATTTTGTGCTGCTATAACAGAATACCAGAGACCAGGTAACTTATAAAGATCAGAAATGTATTTCCTATAGAGACTGGAAAATTCAAGATCAAGGGATCTATATCTGGCCAGGGCCTTCTTGCTGACTCTTCCCCTGGTGGAAGGGCAAGACAGTGCAAGCAAGAGAAAGATAGCAAAAGGGTGTTGAACCGGCTTTCATAGCAAAAGCACTCTTGCAACAACAAACTCACAACTGTGATAATAACACTAATCCATTCATGCCCTAATCACCTCTTATCAGGCTATACCTCCCAACACTGTTGCATTGGGGATATGTTTCAAACACATGAACTTTAGGGGACACATTCAAACCATAGCATTTATGATTTGTTTTAGGATAGTGATCATGTTCCCTTCATGTGGTAGATTGACTCTAGGCCTCCCATGAACCCCACTTCTTGGTATTATTATTCTTTGTGTTATTCCCCTCCCATTGAATATGGATTATATCTATGACTTGCTTCTAACCAATGAAATATGGCAAAGGTGACAGAATGTCATTCCTGTAATGACCTCACATCATATAAAAATTTCATTTTAGTAATCTAAAAACTCTCAAATGTAATCTAGAGAGCCTCCTTTGTGTCTTTATAAAGTAAGCAACCATGTAGAAGAAACCAAAGTGTCAAGGAAATATGAATGGTCTCAAGGAGCTTGGAGTGGCTGGCCTCTAGAACCCAGCCAGCAAGAAGCAGGTGCTCTCAGTCCCATCACTTTAAGGAAATTAATTCTGCTGACAACCCGAGTGAACTCAGAAATGGATTTTCCCCAGTTGAACTTCCAGATGTGAATACAGCCCAACTAACACCTTGAGAAGAAAGGATCCAGGAAGCTATGCCAGGACATCTAATTTACAAAAACTTTTAAATAATAAATGTGTCTTGCTTTGTGCCAATAAGGTTGTGTTAACTTGTTAGGTAACAATAGTAAAGGAATACACTTCATTTTTTCTATTAACTAAATAAAAATTTAAGCATTGAAAACTCAAAATCCAAAGTTTTATATTTGTACTTAGTTAAAATTATACATAGAACAAACAGCAAGTTAAACATATGTTTTTATTTTAAGAAAACAAGACCATGCCACCTACCAAGACTTTCCATATAACTTCAAACAACTCATGAGATATACTATTTCCTAAGAAGTTTTCCTGAATATATATGTACCTTAATAATTTTATAATTTGAGTGAAATAAATATAGTTATTTAGTATTTTTCATTTAAAAAAATCTCTTAGTGTCATTAGGATATCTTCATTCAATTGCAATTTACTCTTTTCTATGAACCATATGCTAATATTTCTTGCCCATTTTTATCAAAAATTTATTATTTTCCTATCAATTTATGGAAACCACTTCTGTGTATATGTATTTTACATAGATATGTAGTATAATAGTAACATACTATGAGTATATTACTAGAATTAATAAATTATATCTTACAAATGTTTAAAAACTTTTTTTCTAATTTTCCGATTTGTGCTTTAACTTGGTTTTGAGTCTTGCTTCCTCTGGAGAAATCTTTAAATTAAATACAATCAAATCTGAAAACCTATGCCTCTACAGAAAGTTTCAGACAAGTATTTTATAAAACAACACTTATCATGTAGGTGTTTTACACTCTAATTTTTTCTTCTTAATTATTTCTTTAAACATGCTAAGAGGCTAAGAGTGACCCACTAAATTCATTTTCATAGGTTTGAAGTTATACCTTTGTTCTTATTCTTTCAGTTAATACTATACATATCTTTATATTAATTAAATTATTTTTATATCATTACCTTTCCTCTCAAAATATTAAAAATAAAAACATTTGAATAATAAAAGGCCAATGCACACATTCCAGCTTGAGTTGATTGAGATTATGGTTCTATATTGTTTTTTATTTATATAAATTACATATGAGCGTTATTTATTCAGTGAATATCTTTATCAATGTGTGTCATGATTTTCATTATTCATTATTGCATGTATAATGACTAACCTATTATATTAAATCACTTTCCTTGTTTCTGAGATAAATATTTTATGTCCTCCTGATTACCTTACAGAGCTGATAAGATTATTAGATGATATAAAAAGATAGATGACTAGTGAATAATTATTTATCAGTTAACATTGTTTTCTATTTATGCCACTCCACAATTAATGAATCATTAATAATAATATGATATACAAACTGAGCTCTATACATCAAAAGATAACTTAAGATTTTTTCAAATTCCTACCCATTCTTACAAACACATCCAGTAGGGTATAAGATGAAGACACCATAGAGACCAATGATGACAAAATCTAGTAAAGCTGAAGATGCCATAAAGTTTAGCTTCAACCAATATTCCATTCAAATATATGTACCATTGAAAAACTTTAATGCTCTGTCCAAGGAGATATAAATGATATTACTTATTACAGCATTGTTCATAAGTATTATAAATTAGGAAAAATTTTACCAAAATGTGCACTAACAGAAGGAATACATTAAATAATTTTGTATATTTTTACTTGAAATAGAGCACTATAAACAAATGCTGTAGAACTATAAGTATTGTGTTAGTCAGGAATACACTAGCTGCTATTTACAATAGTTCTGATAACATAGAAATGTATTAATTTACTCACATAGCTAATGAAAAAGTTGGTATTTCTCATTAACTGTCAACTTTTCTCCAAGAAGTCATTTAGTGACCAAGGTTTTTTTATTTACTGGTCTCACCATTTTCTAGGACCTTATCAAAACTTTACCCCGCACATTGAAATGAAATGATATCAGAGAGCATACTTGTTAGTTTAAATACTTGCACCAGAAATAGTTCATCATTTCCATTCACATATCATCATCTAGCATTTGATTACATAGCTACACTTACCCATGAAGAAGGCTAGGGAATAGAGTTCAGCTATGCGGATTCTATCCCAAGAAAACAGACTTTCTAAATAAAAAAAAAAAATAGTTTTTGTCATATGTATTGATATGCAAGACTCTTACAAACATAAAATTGAGTGAAGGAAGAACAAGTAAAAAATGATATGACTGATATAAAACAACATATATAAAATTCAAATGCATGCCTTGTAAGCCATACAATGTTGAGGAAATATGCTTATGAAATAAAAATATGAAGAAATATATGGAAAGAATAAATCTCAAAACCAAGAGGTTAGGCATCGTGAGAGTATGGAAAGAGGGTATGTTTGGGGAGGGAGTACATAAGGACACAACTCTATTTATAATGTATTTCTTAAACTATGCGCATAAGCATACATTTTCATGACTGGAATATTTCAAAATATACGTTTTAAAGAATGTGGTAAACCATAGTTCTTTATGAGAGCAATATATAAGCCACATAAATACAACTAGCTATCTAGGTTATCTCACTGGGAGGATTGTGTGGATAGGTGAAATGCTGGAATTGAGACTGAATAATGCTAATATATTTCAGAAGACTAATTAGCACTTGCGTTTATATGAAAGAAGAGAATAGATCTATTTGTGTAATAAGGAACTACAGAACTTGGAACAAAATAAAGAACGAGGCTTATAAAAATCTACTTGCACATTCTCAGAAATGTTTCCTCTTTAAGCTGGGAAATGATATAAACTCTATGGTCTGTGCACTGAGACACGCGCAAATGTGCATGGGCTCTGATTAAGTGAAGAAAAAGCCACACTGGGTAGAAAAACAAGTAGAGTCACTTACTTACCCTGAAGTTAGCTAAGAAAGATCGAGGACTCTGATCAGCGTAATGAGAGTTTATTCGTTTAACTTCAGCTTTTCTTTGCTTAAGAGTTAAGTTCTTATAAGGCCAGGCGCAGTGGCTCACGCCTGTAATCCGAGCACGTTGGGAGGCCGAGGCGTAGGTCACGAGGTCAGGAGAAAGAGACCAGCCGGGCCAATATGGTGAAATCTCGTCTCTACTAAAAATACAAAAATGAGCCGGGCGTGGTGGTGGGCGCCTGTAATCCCAGCTACTCGGGAGTCTGAGACAGGAGATTTGCTTGAACCCGGGAGGCGGAGGTTGCAGTGAGCTGAGATCATGCCACTGCACTCTAACCTGGGCGACAGAGCAAGACTGTCTCAAAAAAAAAAAAAAAAAAAAAGAATTAAGTTCTTATAGTAAGAATGTCTTGTGTCTCCTAGTGGGCTACGTGTTATTTATTGTACTTTCTCCTGAAGTACTGATAATCTCACATTGGCAATTCTAACTTATGTTCTTCACAAGATATATAAATGCCTTTAAAATTACTTTAATGAACTAATTAACCTTTATTCTGTTCATTAGTGTGTTGGCAGATATGAAGCACATATCTGTACACTCAATGATTGCCAAATATTTAAATTTAAATTATTTTGCCTTAAGGACAAAATATGACAAGATAAGCAATCTATGACTGTTTGCAATAATTGGAAATGAAAACAAATATTGATGTTTAAGCAATGAGAGCAGTAGATAATACTTACAAAAATTCAAAGGAGAGAGATCATTAACAAAAACTTCATAGAGGAGAGCTGAGTTTTATATTGGGGCTTGTAGCCGATACTAGATTTCAGGGAAGAGACAGTGACAATTGTGCAGGTCATTTCATTGATATTTATTTAGAATATACTGTTATTGATAAAATTACAAATATCTATTATATGGAAAGTCTGGCAGGTACAGAAAACTGTTCAATTCCTTCTTTATCATTCGAATAACCATATAGCTCTGTATTCTCTTTCCATACAATTTAAGAGGATTTTATTTAAAATTTATCTGTGAACATTATTTATTTCAACAAAGTTAATGTTGCAGGACTTTTCCTTAGTTCAGCTAAGGGGTTCTTTGTCCCATGACCGCGAAAATTCAGGCTCACAGACCATTTGAATAGTGAGTAAGACAGGGTTTTTTTCGATGAAAAGGAAGAAAAGTGACACAGGGACTCTGGCCTTGCCGCTAGATTGCACCCCGCCTAGCAGTTTGAATCCCTGGTTCTACACAAGAAGAGGAGGAGCCAGGCTCCATTCTGCTGCAAATGGCACGTGAACTTCCCAAGGTTCCACCCCAGTGTGCAGGCCGGTTGGAGTTTTTCCAGGGACCCCCACTCACCTAGCTGTCTCATCCTCCGCTCTAAAGAAATAAATCTGACTTCCCTTAGATTAAGGTTAAGAACGAAGACTGATCTTAACTGCTTCCTGCAGACAGGGGGCGCTGTTTAGGGAGAAACAGCAGTCAGAGCTTCCTCAGAGGCCTATCTAAGGGTTCCCAGCAGAAAAGGCCATCATCAGACGCTCCAGTTGTATGACTGTTTGAAGTCTGATGGCCTGAAGGCAAGAACAGACAAACCGGGTTATTAGAAAACACGTATCAAAACGAAACAAAGAGAGGTGCAAGGACAGCTCAAAAATTCCAAGGCCTTTGATCAGTTTGCACAGGGAGAGGGAGGCCGAAAGCCTGACTGTCAAAGAAACTGTACCCTTTTGCCAGCATGTTGGGCTTCTGGGTTTCCTTCCTCTGAGCCCAATCCTAAGCCAACTAGTTTAAGGTTTGGGAAATTAACTCTTTCCAGTTTGGAGGATGCATCTGAGGGGAGTGTCTCAGTACAGAGACACAATTACCTCTTAGTGAAGAGAGAACCAAGGAAAAGAAAGGAAAAATACAAAGACATTTTTTAAAGGAATCCTGAGGGTTCAGAATGCATTTGAAAGGGGTGCAAACTAAAGATGAATGGCTACCCATCTAGAAAGAGGGAAGCAGGAATTGCTGGCTCCCTTCTCTTCCCAGCAGATACCCAGGGTACATGAGGGAGAGAAAGAAGAGCATCCTCTTTCTCTCTTTCACCCTTGCATCCCTGAGTTTCAGGGACTTGTCAGGTGCCACCATGGGTGCCAAAGCAGTTTGCACCCATGAAGCGGGGGGCCTAGGGGCTGAGAATCATCTGCTCTTACCCACATACACCCTATCTCTTTTGCTGTCAGTAGCCTTGGAGTTCCCTAGACCACATGTATGTCATGGATACTAATGTGGCCTTTATCCATGAAACACGAAGCTTCAGGTTGGCTTAATTAGCAGGAATCAGCCATGCTCACCTGCACTGTGACAACCTCTGTTGTCATTTGCCTCTGGATCTTCCAGATCCAGTTTTCTTTCCTAGGCCTTTGACCCAAAGCTTGAAATTGAGTCTGGGACAAAAAAGTGTCTCAAGGGGCATTGCATGGACTCCTTATTATAAGCCAAGTGCTAAGGTGAAACTGGTGAACTGAGTCTTCCTCCAACAAAGGAGAGGAAAGGATGTGACACACACAGATAACTGGTAGCTATAGTTATGCTTGCTAGGATTTGGGTGCATGGTGCTTGGCTTTGGTTAGTTCCCTTGGTCTTACTTTCCCAAAAAGGAAACCTCCAGGTGATGGGCACCCGATTTATTCCATAACTTGGCAGGATTTGCAGGATAATTGTGCAGAACTAGAATATTGATCCGGATTTCTACATTGCCCATTCCTCTTGCTGTTTCTAAACTGCAGCCAGGATTTCTGGTTGACTCACAGGAGCAAGCAGGGATAATCTAAAACGTGGACAAAAACTTAAAAACAACTAATGATTTTAGAATTTAATGACAAATGTATGATAAGTTTTGAAACATGATTTCTCTCTCTCCAGTTCCCATGTTTGTTAAAAAATCGTCATGGGACTGAATGGTTTGCAAAATAGACTTTAGTTTTAAACTTGGCCTGATTACTTGCATAAAGTGCAGCCAGAATAATTATTTCTACATAGGCCTTTTGGATTGGCTTTGATGGAAGTTTATTCCACGAGGCATCTCAGATAAGACCTTTAAGCCAAGCTCAACCATGAGTTTGTATCCTCAAACACCTGTGAATTGGGTGATTCTCTCCTCTTAAGGTCCCAAGATAAACTTGGAGCTCCTACACCTGTTAGAAAGTGACATTCTTTACTGACCACCAGTCAGGAACCCGGACAGGGACTGTCTAGGTAAGGGTATGAGGTCAGTCTCCCCATGGGGCTTTTATTGGCTCTGCAAGTGGAGACTGAGCCCTTAAAGGGAAGTGTATCCTTCCAGTCAAAGCCTTGGTAAACTAACCAATTTTTCCAATTGTGTCTTGTTGCAAAAGAAAAATGGATTCTTACTGCACTCTTGCAAACAACCATACTGCCATAAGTTAAGAATATTCACAGATAGTTTGCAATTTCTGGAGGAACCAGGCAGAGAGAAACAAACATGCTCCAAATCTTAATCCCAGGAGTATAACTTACTTACTTATTAAAGGCTGTAAATAGTTCAAAATAAGTTTCCTTGACTCTGAAAAACAAAACAGGCACCAGGAATATTCCAGGCAAGAGTTAAAGGGTTTCTTCAGCTTTCTAATTTCAGTCCACTTAGTTAACTCTTGATTGGCTTGACATTCAGGAACATTTCACCTCTTCATGAGTCCTGTACATTTTTCTTTTTTCCAATGTTACAATTTCTAAAGTTATCAGAAATCTGTATTTGAGAGCACCTGTCAAAGCTCTATAGCTTACTATAAAACATCTTTGAAAAGGATTAAAATAAGACAACAGTTGTCTGTGAATAGGAAAATGTCCAGGGTAGTTACAGATAGAAACACAATTGACAAAAAAGTTTGGTTATCTCTGTGGTTTACAATAACTTAACATAAAAACCTTATTTAGGACAGGATCTACTACAGAAATTCAATGTAGTAGCGAAAAGACCATAATACATTTGTTATTTATAAATGATAAATTATATATCTATTTGTATACAGCTTCACATTTATAAATAAATATAAATACATATTATATATTTGTTCACATTTATATTATTTGTTGATTTTTCACATTTATAGTCATGAAATAATATATATTTTTTGTATATATGTCTATATATTTTTAAAATCTTATATTGTTATAAAGACTGAATACTATTTCTCTCTACAAATTTACAATTATTATATGTTTCAATAATTAGCTAGGTTGAAAATCAGCACAGGCCTAATTATTTATTTATGTTTATATTCAATTAATTTAGCAATTAGTGTTCACCAATTAATATGACTCTAAACTGATATTAAAAAAAATCTTCGCTTGGCAGAATCTGACTAAAGGTTCTGAATAGACTAAAGTAATACTTCATTTTAACCTCCTAATTTAAAAATGCCATATTTAGCACTCATGTTCAATCCATTCAGGAGCATGATATTCTCCTGTTGCATGAAGTTGCTGTCATTCAGTCCCCAAAGCTGACATCAGCTTCACCATCTTCTTCATGTACTTTCTAAGTTTCCCTAGAAATTGCCTCTCAGACAGACTCTGAGGAAAGAGCAAAAATCACATATGGAGATATTTATAGACCAGGCCTAGAATTGGCATACATCATTTTCTGTTACTCTCCATTACATGGAATTCTACATATGGCCACCCCTACCAAAAGGAATTCTGGGAAATGCAATCTAGTTGTTTCACGTGCTAAACCCGGAAGATTACATTATTTTGGTGCACACTTAGCAGTCTGTGCCATAGACACAATCACATGATCTTATTGCTGCATTTGGAGATACAGATTTTACTTAGAAGGGAGGACAACCTAAGGGATTGAGGAGAGGAATTATGTATTGTAACAAAGAAAAATGTGTGGAAGTTGATTGAAACGTGCAGAGCTAGATGCAGCCTTGGTCCTTGGGACCAGTTTATTGAAGCAGTCAGGACATTAGCATCCATCAATGTCTATCAGACCAAGTAGTAAGAGGAGTCTTTCAGAATGTGGGAGGAGAAGGTGAAGTTATAGATAAAGACCAGCTCTCTAAATCTAGTCTAGGAATTGTCAAAAGTTATTCCAACTCACATACTGACAGTATTTAGCCCTTGCATAATTTGTAATTTTAGATATGAGATAACAAATTAACACAAAGAGGTGTTATAAACCTTAAAAGCTGACACAGAAAAACATCCAGAAATTGAAGGGAATTGTCACTTCCCTCAGATATAAATTCTCACCCAGGTTAATGAAGATTGAGAAGCAAGACATTTGAACAATGATCCCCACAGAATACCTGTAAAATAAGTAAAATAGGTTAATAACTTAATACTGTTTTAGAATGGCATTGCCAAATTGCTGAATTGTGAAAGAAATATATATTTCTAAAATATGGCTCATTGCTTATGTGAATTCTTGAAAAATTGTGCTGTAATGCAATTTTTAAAATAAAACCAAAATGGCTGTCTAATCTGCAAACATGTGTCAGCCATTCTGTTTAATAAATGATGTAATGAAATGTGCCCTGAGAAAGCAAAAATAAACACACTGAGATTCTTTCTCCCATGGAATCTATATTCTAAAACAAGTGCTTTAAATTCCTCATGAAATAGATATCCCTTTTTAAAAATACGTCTTCATTCCTTCCTTGCCGTAATCCTGAAGATAGCAAGATTGGGAGTTAATTGCACAGCCATTGGATTTGGACCTTGCAGTCTGTTTTTTGTCTAGTTTCTTATGTTTTAAAAAATCTCATCTGTAAGTGGAGAAATAAAAGGCATCCTCCTCCTTGCACAGAGATTAGCAAATTACAACTTCTCAAAAACAAAAAATTGCCACTATTATAGATTTTTATTGTTTGAGTTTTTTCAGAATAAGTTATACTAATTTTGACTGATATAGGTCTACTTCTTAGTTATAAATAATGGTAATTTATTCAGCAAATTGTGTCTGTACTAATGATTCTGCTCAAAATGACTTGTTGGCTGGTATTTTTATTATTGGGAGTTTTGAAAATATTAGTAAGTTTTTTTTTAACCTGTCAAGATGATAAAAATTTTTCTTGCACTTATTCTAATGTCTGTGATATTTTATCTGTGTGTGGTATGTTTCAATTGTTAATAATCTGGTTGTAAGTTATCAGTTTAAAAACAGAAAATAAGGAATGAATTAGATTTGGAACAGAATTTTCAATTAATTATATTTATTAATTTGCCAACGAAGTTGAGTACTGAATGTTAGCTGTTTCAGGGTCATTTCACTAAAATACAATCTTCTTTTAAGATTTCTAGAAGAAATTATGAATTAGGGCATTCTGTCACCCAGATTATTTAGGAAATATTTTTCTATTTGTTGTATTGAATTAGACTTAATTTGCCAATTAAAAATATAAATAAATACATTTAAAAAACTGTAAGGAGACTATTATTGCAGGCAGAGAAATCAATACGTCACTGGAGGTTCAGAAAGGACGCTCACTATTTTATTTACTAATGAAATAACTACAGAAGTGGTCATCTATGGTGATACAGACAATAGAAGATGTTTATAACTAACTTTTGAATCCTGCAAGGATTTCCAGGCAGAATGCTTCAAATGCTCACTGACTTCATTTTAGTGTGTCTGAGACGTTGTAAGATAGTGATGAACAAAAGAAGCAACTATTTTGTTCTCCATCAAAATCTACAGGAAACATTTCTGATCTGGACTTTCTATGTTGGAAAATAAAAATTTATCTTTCACAGCATCTTCATCTAGGGTAAAAATCAAATGTAAAGTTAGGATTAAAATCAAGTAAAAGGTGTGTCTTTAAAACTGTTTGTAAAGCCTTTATAAGGACTTTAGGCAGAGCCTTTCAGACCCTCTTAGACAAATATGGAGCTTCTAATGCTATTAACAAAAGGCCTTATAGGCATTCTCTTCTAGAAAAAGGAATTCTGGACATGTTAAATATGTTGTTCCATGGCTTCATGACTCTAGGTTGAAGTGGAGCTGGGCCTATCTTGGAGAAATTTGTGGGCATAGTTTTTGTCTAATGGAGTGGATTGTAATTCAAATTTTAAGGCCCTCAAAGTTTTTAAGGGAATTATAATAGTTTGGTCTCAAAGGGCAGAGACAATTCAAGATGCAAATAAGGCTCTGGGCCCCTCAACTTCTAATGTAAGGAAGCAGATGGACAACATACTGGATAAGAGTCAAGGGCCCAGATTATAAAATCAGATAACAAGGAGAATCACTTCTAGGTGAAATGCAACAGAAATGAGTCCTAATCATCTTACATTGTCCACCCCACTGTAGGGGAGAAGGATGGTAATGAATCCAGCCCAGTTGTCCCATAGAACCAACACTTATGGGGTTTCTTTTGAATAAACATAGAAATTGATCTCCCCAGTCTTAAAACTTAAGAAAGTTACATTTGTCTTATCTGAGTTTCTTTCTTAGAAAACCAAGCATCAGTCCTCTCAGATAGTATCAAGGAGCTGAAATTTACAATGACAATAAGATGTCAGAACCTTCAACCATCATGATTGTCTAACTGACCACCTGCTTCCTGTTGAGCAACTCCTCTTTTTCCTAATTCCTATATTCCTGCATGTCATTATATTTCTGCTATATAAACCCCTAATTTTAGTCAGAGAGTTGGATTTGAGACTAATCTCCCATCTCCTTAGCTGCAGCACCCAATGAAAACCTTTTTCCCTGGCAACACTTGTTGTCTTGGTGATTGGTGTTCTGTGTGGTGATCAGCAGGACCTGCACTGAACCTCTCATGTTTTGGTAACAGTGATGTGACCTTATGTGGATTTCAGAATTAGTATAAACTACTGAGGACTCTGCCTCCCATCTCGCCTCTCTCCCACTCCTGCACACACATTTAGGTAGATGTGTCTATTGTATCCCTGTCTCACCCTTGCATGCTGGGTGGGTGTTGGGAAGATTACATGTCTCTTTAACCAAAAGTCTTCTGATAGAGAAAGAATTGTACTCAACAGCATCATTTTTACCTAGACATAATTTGCATGATGTTATTTAAGACCTTAAGAATGAGCTTGGTGCATCAATGGGATAAGATATCTGGGTATTTTTAGAAGGAGTTGATGAATTTTGAATGTGGGAGAAATATGAATAATTAGGGAACAGAGGGAATGATGGTGGACCCAAATGAATTGTGCCTCCCAGCATTTATGACTCTCAAAATTCATACCTAATATAATGCCACCTCACCTCTCCTCCCTTGAATCTGAGCTGGTCTTATAAATTTGCTTTAACCAGGAGAATATGCTGTAAATGATGCTGACCAGGTTCTAGCTTAAGTCCTAAAACAACCTCACAGCTTCCATTTTTGGTGCTCTTGGGAATCCTGACCCTTCATATAAAAAGTCCTGCTATCTTGGTAGAAATGCCACATGGAGAGACCATATAGAAGGACAATACCTGAGACTACTTGCAAAGAAAGACACTAAGCCCAGCCTCAGGCTGACTTGAAAAACATAACCACATCAGTGACCCTCTGCAAGATCAGTAGAAACCTAGCTCAGATCGAGGATTCATAAAATAGTGAAATCGTTATTTAAGCCATTAAGTTTTGGAGTGCATTGTTATACCTCAGTAAATGACTGAAACAAGAATTATACTATAAAAAAAAGCAGAATAATATGAAATAAATCGCACCTACTAGGTAAATCAATTGAAGAAATAAATTATTGAATAAAAAGAAACATAAATATATGTATTTATATTTCACAAGTGTCTATTTACATGTATTTATGTATGCATTTGTATATATCCATATATGAGTTTATGTGTATAATTATAAAAATATTAAGAACATAAATACTATATCTAAACCCAATTAACTTCTTTAATTCATTTGTACCAGTTAGTAACCCAACAGTTGAGTCGTGTGCTTTCATCAATTACAATGACCTGGTATCCATGACTACAGTATCTCAGTATACCCTTTTAAAATAATGATGGAATTATTTTTACTTTTAGTCTTGGCTTTTGTGAAATTGTGTGAAACAAAATTCAAAAACACTGACATTATACAGTATTTTTCCACTTTGGAACACATAAAAAAGTTGAAAATGAACATCAAGAACATCAGTTCATATTTTTGCCACATAAATAGAATTTGTATATAGTTTGATTGCAAAAAGATGGAGTTTGGTGCTAGTTTTTTCTTTAAACTCCTTCCAGTTGTA
The DNA here is from genome assembly GCF_006542625.1 of Nomascus leucogenys. NCBI lineage: Eukaryota > Metazoa > Chordata > Mammalia > Primates > Hylobatidae > Nomascus > Nomascus leucogenys. The sequence continues at coordinate 22,820,711 of NC_044402.1, forward strand.
AACGAGTCTTTACTGTTAATTCAGCACATTATGTGAGAAATCAGCCCTTTTGATATTGAGTTCCCATCTACAAAAGGCTGAGAATTAGCCTTTGCTTTTCTGGGAATAAAAGAGAGTAGTAGTTAGGATATGGATTCCACTAGTTATGACCTCAACATTTTCCCTTTTAACCATGATTCTAATTCCTTACATACCCTATTTCATTCTATTTCCCATGATCTTTTTCTTCTCCTTTGTATAATCCAGCTGTCCCATCATAACATTTTCTGGACTGATCGTCACAAGATTGAGATGTGAAAGTTTAAAAGTGGGTAAACATGAAGGAATAGCCATTTTAATGAATTCATTCATTCTCTTATTCCTGGAACTAATGTAGTGACATCCTATAAAACATTTAATTTCCCAATTTATGTGGTGACTTCCTATGAAACATTTAACTTCCCAATTTGGGGAAGTGAAAGTAATCAATTTTAAGCTATTGTTTATTGAGAGTTTAATAAAAATCATTGTTCATATACCACCATTAATCATCATAAACATCTTACAAAGTAAGATTCATTCCTATGTCACTTGTTAGAAAACTAAGTTTTACCAAAGCTTGGGACTTGCCCACACTACACAAGTCTTAAAATGATATTTGAAACATGTCTCCTGGGCTCCAAAATCTAGGGACTTTTATCACTTTACTGTCTATTCTAACACATGATTTAATGTTTGGGGACGTCAATATAACAAATCTTATGCTTGGGGGTTAAGAGTCATACAAGTTTTAAAAGACTTGACTTAACGTGTAGAAACCTTATATAATTCTCTACCAAGTCAGTTCAAAGAATATTATATAGCATCCGATGATAAGATACAAATGTAAATAACTATTCAATCTATTATATACTGTGAGCATCATTCTTTTGCTTTTGTGAAGAAACTTCATAAATCCCAGTTTATCCTGTTAAATCTTTTTGGGCTTTCTGTAGCCATTTTCTAACTTTGAGATGAGAGATGGAAAAGAAATAAAACTGATGAATTTTTTTACTCTATATACCATAGTGTTGGAAAAGTCAAATTCATAATAATCAGTACAACTAATTAACACCAAAACATCTGGATTAAAAGTGAAAAATTCAATCACTGATATCAAACATCTATATGTTTAGAAGCATGTATGTGATTAGAAACATCTGGACAACTGACCAAATTATTGGCCTCTTACTAATAATTTAGGAAGTGCATAAACACATTGCCAGGTTGCCAGAAAATTAAATATGTAATCAGGGATGTTGCCTACAGTAAAATGAAACAGAGAGGTAAAATTAGGGCCACTTTGTTGAGAGCACTGAAAATAGCTTCAGCTGAAGGGCTTTATTTACAGCCTTCCTTGATCTAACCTAATCACAGTGTCTACATTGATCTATAATAGCAGCTCTCAAACTACATCCCATTGGGCTAAACACAACTCTATGCCACCCTGTTCTAATCAGTCCACCCCTACTTTCCTGCTTTTTAAAAGAAAAATAGCTCTCTTATGAAAATTGCCATTTTGCACCCTCCTTTCTGGTGTGTGTATGTGTGAGTGCATCTGTATGTCTGTATGTATGTATATGTGTGTGTATGTGTCTGTGTGTGTGTGACAAAGAGAGAGAAAACTATGTACACGTATGCAACAGAAACAGAACTGTAAGTGATTATTTTCTGAAAAAAAAAATCACTGTGTCTTAAAATAGTTTTATTAAAAAATTATTCCTGGGCTTGGCACAGTGGCTCATGCCTATAGCCCCAGCACTTGGGAGGCCAAGGAGAGTGGATCATGAGGTCATGAGTTTGAGACCAGCCTGACCAACATGGTGAAACCCCGTCTCTACTAAAAATACAAAAATGAGCTGGTGTAGAGGCACGCACCTGTAACCCCAGCTACTCGGGAGGCTAAGGCAGGAGAATCGCTTGAACCCGGGAGGCAAATTTGCAGTGAGCCAAGATGGCGCCATTGCATTCCAGCCGTGGCAACAGGGAGAGACTCCGTCTCAAAAAAAAAAAAAAATTATTCCTAAAATGCTATTGCTGCAAAAATGTTTACTAACTGTAAATGTTATCAGTAAGCACACAACAAAGAAAATTAATCATGATGAAGATAAATGAATAGTTATTTGTAACTGTTGAAAAGCAAGTAAAACAGCAATTCCAAAGCATTTTTAGTTCAAAACAATACTGACCATCAAAGAGTCTTTGCCCCGAATTTAAGGTATCTTATTTTCCCTTTGTTTGCAATGTGTTAGAATCTTCACAAAGCTGTCTAATGTGGTATAACACTCAGACTTCTTACAGTACTGAACTTAAAATCTCCAGTCAACTTGAACCATGTGCACGTTGTTTTGCAAGACCTGCTTTCAGTACTTTAGTAACTGCTTGGTGGCTTATCAATACGTGCCCTCTTAAAGTTATTCAAAACTAAAACATTATAGAGTTGTTGTCAGCCTTCTGTAAAAACTTGAAAGAAAATACTTGAAATTGTGGATGTGTTTTCAGCCTTTCAAGATGATTCAATGGAGCCTGACAGTGTGCCTTATCTTATATTTAGGGAATTATTACAGTGAACATGTATTTTTTTTATTCTTGATTATGACTTTGGATAAAACACTGAGTCTTTCAAATCAAGTTTCTTTATCAGAAAAGCAGACTAGAGTTAGAAACGTGACATGAAATTATGAAGTGGTAGATGGATATACTGGATCAATTCTTCAGTCTTTTCTTCCATACATTTGACAAGACATCATGATGGGGAGAGTATATTTCTCCATCACTTGATTCTGGGTTTGGCCACAACATCATTCCATGTTGGCCATTACCATTATGTAGTAGTAATGTAATAGTATGTAGTAGTAATACTACAATTAAGCATTATCCTTATAGCATGATATATTCACCACATTTATGTACAATACCAGTTTCTCAGTAAAAGGAAACCAATATTCTGCTCCTCATATCAATCAGGATTAACAGCTAATGAGACCTTTTTAATGAGGGATAAATCAGTTATTTAAGGAAAAATTTAAGACAGAATCTAAAGCATTGAATGGAGTTATTTTCACTTCTAAAGCACTAGGGACTGACTCACGTGTGTATATGTGTGTTTGATGGTATTTAATACATTCACATGGATTTTACATAAACCTCTGTCATGTACCCCATACTTTAAAGAATGTTGCTTCTTTTTGATTCCATACAGTCAACTATGAGATGAATTCTGTGATTTCTGATAACATATTCATCGAGAAAACTTTGGCGATAAAAACGTTTATTATATTGTAGCATGAGAAATGAATATAAAAGAATCTCAATTCACTCATAACTGTACTCCCAGCCGAAGTGTGACAGTAAATCCAGAGATGAAATGAAAGATTAATTCGTGGAGATGGCAGTTTGGCAGACACATATTACTGCCATATTGTTATTCTTGTGGCACGCTGGCTTGCAGTTTTTCTTCATGCTATTTATTCACATTTATTTGCTTTGATTTCTGAGTATAGGACAAAATCTTTTTTTTTCCAACTGCATGATATTAGGTGGTACTGTTTCATATTGAATGTGGTTATGAATTAATTAGCAAACATTTCTATTGATTGAAAAGAGACTATATAAAGGCCATCATGCAGGACATAGTAGTAATGCGAATGTAGCAGGCATCTGGCATCTGGGCTGAGCCTAAGGACAATGCCTAATAAAATAGTGCATGGAGTGGCCCCCTCAGGTGTCAGTTTGTAAGAACTGATTTACAAAAGGGAAAAAGTTGCTAGACTCAGCAGTGGTTATGATTTGGGGGAAAGGCAAGGAGTAGAGAGGAAAGCATGGCACAAGTCTCTAAGCCCTGCCTCAAGGGTTGCACACGCACATGAAGACAGTATGTGCAGTCAAAGAAGTGGAGCTCTTTCACTTGAGACCGAACCACCAAAGGCCACAACCAGGCAGCAGCATCACTGCTCGAGGATCAAAGTGGGACCTCAGAGCAGGAGTCACGTAGCTTGGAGAATGCTGAGAAACAGTACACTTGGCATTCGTGTCGTCATTGGCAGGAAGGAACCAGCAGTGGTGGAGAGATGCTTCATACAGCAGGTGCAGCAAGTGGCAGAGTGCAATTACAGAAGGTGGGGTGCAGGATATTATGTGGAACAACCACATGTGAGCTTAGAAAACATAATCTCTGAGCACACTCGGAAATCACTATTTGTGAATTTGAGTTATGCACCAACCACCAACGCGCATACACAGGTGGTGCAGAAACCCGTGACATGTGTTGCCAATGTGACCTCATCTGAACTCACAACTGGAGAGACCTGGAAAAGCAGGTTTGTGCCTTCATAGGGCTCCCCATGTAACAGGGACGATGGAATAATACCAATTAAAAGATGATATAATGCAAATGTTTCATGAAAGATATAGATAACAACTGCTCTTGGGACAGAGAAAAGAGATAATTATGAACAAAGCATTGAAAAAGGTTCATTTTTCATGCTGTATGCAATGAATCTCAGAGTGTCGGAGTCTTGGGAGGCCCTTGTATCGCCTTCTCCCGCTCCACAGTTAGCTAACCTGGCTGTGTTTCGACGGCATCCATGTTGTCACGGTACTCTGAACTCTCCATGACAAATGTGTACTTGCCTACCTAAACCCAGACTGCAAACCCTGGCAAATAAAGGGTTGTTTCTTTTTTTTTTTTCATATCTGATTTGTTTTTTATCACATAGTAGATGGTATGTTGTCATTGATTTAATGACTAACAAATAATAAATGAATCCTCATAAAATAAACCTACATATGCTAATTCTAACAAATGCAAATCTAAAGGCTATCATGGCTGGCCTACCCAGAAATTCTGATTGCCTGTAGCTGCTCTTTAGATTTTAGATAATATCCAACAAAGCCTTCCATTTCAAAACTGAATTCTGTAGCCTGAAATGCAAGGCATCTTGAGCCCAAAAATTTATCACCTACCATCTACAGTCCAATAAAACTAGCTGGCCAAATTTCTATGGCAGCAAGTATAAGATGATGGAAGCCCTAAGCTTCTGTATTCGTAGATTCCAAAGTTCCCACAAAGGAAAAAGGCCCAGTTGACTAACAGTGCTCTATAAATTTCCTTTCACTGTTAAGATGCCAAATTATTCTTCTGTTTCAATGTCTTTTGTGCCTAGGATTGGCATGAATGTTTTCATGCTACCTCATCAGAAGTACTCCTTAGTATTTCTATATATTACAGGTCAAAATGTCTCTACAAAGCTATTCATTCTCTTTTGTTACTTGTAGGCTCCTGGCAATATATGTTGTCAAAACAACTTAAATGTTGCACAGTCATAAACCTAACCTTGTAGGTCCTCTAACTTGATGTTGCCTCTCTTCCAGCAACAACTACCCACCTAGACTTGCCAGAGTCCAATAATACTGGCTGCATTTATAGAAGAAGGAATGAAATGAAAATAGATGCTATTAACTAGACTGGTCTAGGCTTGGGGAAAGTAGGGTTAAGAAGGTAGAATGATTTATTGCAATCTTTTCTAATAATTCTGTCTTTGTTAGATATATAGGTAGTTAAAGGAGATCATATGTCTCCCAAAAGGTGCTCTAGTGTTCCAGGAGTTTAAAAAATATTCGGGCATTTATCTTTAAAAAGTCCTAGTTTTTGTCTTTTATATCACCAGCTGGTAGCTTATGAAAAGTGGCCTTGTTCTCTTTCCTGCTGAAGAAGTTTAGAGAAATGGGCCAAGAGATGTCCATCTCCAATTTGATAAATCATCAATCTAGATCACACGATTTTAGGGATTATGTCTATTTTTCCTCCATTTTTGTATAATGATGATTTTTTAACCTATCCACTGTCTTCTGTGTGGTCCATGATCCCTTTATTAAGCCTTTTAAAATCCTTCTAATGATATGATTAATTGCAATGATTATTAACAATTCAATCACAAGAACACCTATGATGTATTGATGTATTAAATGTCCACAAATGATCGTAATCTCTCTTTCTCTCTCTCTCTTTAAAATATGACGCAATTAAAGGATACCTTCCTCAAGGATCATTCCCAAAGTACTGTCTGGTGCTCAATCAGTGACAGGAGAGTCTCTTTAGACTACTTTTTCTATTCCAAACAATGACATTCATTGTTCCTTAGCAAGTTGAACCCAGGTGTTCTCCGAGTAGAAATAGTCACTGTTAGAAGAAATATCCACAAGTTAGAAGAAAATATTGTTCTTAGATTTATAAATCGTTCATTTCTTTAGTTTGTCACTATTAGTGTCAGAAAGGGCCTCTAGAATTTGTAGAAATGGTCCCTTGAGCTTATCAAAGATAAAACACTCAAAAATGTCAAACCTTGTTTTAGGCAGTTGCTATCTGAATACTGGTGTTGGTGGGGGAGGTTTGAAGAGAGGAGAGGGTAGGAATGATTAAGTAGACTGAAGTCAGAAACCTTGTGAAGTGGAAACAGATGGGGTGTATGCATTAGCATTGCTCATTTTAATGTCACTGCTGGTCAATGATTTGTTTCTGTATCACATGATATTTATTACTGATAACCAGTCAGAGATTTGGGCAACTCAAAGATTCCCAAAAGACGGAGAAAAAGAGCCCATGTAAAACCTAGTGAAATCGGAAGAAGGCCTGTACTTGAGTTAACAGAATTGTACCAATATCAATTTCCTGGTTTTGACAATGCATTATGGTTACATAAGATGTGATCGCTGGGGAGAGTGGGGTAAACAGTACACAAGAACTCACTGTACTATTTGTGTAACTTCTTAAGAGTTGACTTATTTTAAAATAAGAAGTTTTTAAAAAACAGAGAAGACTTAGGCTATCAATTATATTTTGCTTTAATTCCCAAAAAAAGGTAAAGGTAGCCAGGCATTTAATTGTTGAAAACATGACCAACAGAAATGGGTGAAGAGCAGCAGAAGTGACATCTTTCCTTTACTTTTTTATCTTTCTAAATGTTTTAGATTCAAGAAAGTGGTACTTATATTTCACTAGCTATTGCTATCCTGGTAAGTGGTACCAGATTTGACGACACTACTAATAAGGAGTTGTTCTTAATCTAAAGCATATTTCAGTGTTTTTTATCTTTGCATCACATTTTATTGTGGCTCAGGTCATCATTTAGGAGCTCTTCCAGAATTCAGCATTTTTACCTAGTGGCAGCAGATTAGGTATTTATATTTGCCCAGGTCTTTCTTAAGAGCACTTGTTTTACACTTCTAAGAAATTTGACAAAGGTAGCAGGCTTGATGACTTCAATACTTCTGAATAAAGTTTGAAGTTAAACTGCCAATCTTCATGATATCCAAAGATTTTGTCATAAATTGTGTAGCCTGGTGTGTACTTCAGAGTGTTGGATTTTTCCTTATTTCTGAAATCACTAAAATATGAGACAGACCAGTACTTTCTCACATCTGTCCTGAATTGTGAGCTCTTCCTACCTATAGTGACACACACAGCAGTCCCACTTTTACAACAGCATACACACACACAACAGAGATACACTCACACACACATGTACACACTCATTTTAAGTTTCCTTTACCATCCTAAGAAATTCTTAGATGAGAAGATATATAAAAATTAGAAACAATTATCTGTTTCTTTATTATTGAAATAATGTATTTGGACATTTCTTAGATCTTTGCTCATTTTCTTATTTTAAGCTACAATTGCTGTGTTTGGAAACCAAAACAGTAAAAAAGTTTTTCATCTGCGTGCACCTCTAAAAACAGGAATTTTATAGTTTTCTCTGAGTGTAGTTTTCTAGTTACCTTCTTTCCTTGCTTTTGTTTTGCTGTGCCCTTCTCTTCTGCATTTACAAATATTTCTTGAGCCCATAGTATGCTTTCTCTGCAGCTTCAAAGATGAGTAGACCATAGCCCCACCCTATCCCACAAGAAATTCAGATTCTCTATACACTTCTAAGGAATTAATACTTGGAATAAAAATACAGCATTTTTATTACTTACCTCAGAATTTTGATATACTATCTCAAATAATAATAATATTAATACCACCTTTTTTTAAATTCCATGGCCTTTTAAAAAGATGATTTCTTTGATTTAAAGTTATTTAACTTTGACAAGAAAACTGCTAGGAACTGGGGTAGCCACTTGAAAGATGACACAGCTAAGCTTCAGAGAGAGTGTGATTGCCATTTTCCATACAACTAGATGAGGGCTAGAATCCAAAAAATGACTCAGGTACCTTTCAGCCCCGTGCTTCTGCCACTAGGCTACAGGCGTTGGAAGTGAACTGATGATGGATGTCTGTGTGTTAGAACAATGGGGCTGCTCTTTGGCAACTAAAGCCACAGACCAAACATTCCTAATTAAGAAGTTGTCATTTTACCTAGGAGAAAAGCTTTGGCCAGATTCCAGCATGCCCATAAATAAAAGAGACTGCCAGAAAAATGAGAAAGAATAGTTTCTAGCAAAAGTATCCTTACATGATTAAGAACATAATTCAAACTACTACCAAAACTGATTTATAGGCCCACTGTACAGGGCTAGTTTATAATTGAGCCCTTTGTAAAGTGTGCCTCCTGCTGGCCAAATATGAAATGACATTTGTAAAGCCGAAAATCAAGCTCATCTATTAGCAGCATATCCATTTTTCTGTCTCCAAAATTGATTATTTCTTCCAGTGAGGGAGACTTACTCAAATTTTGTTTATAAATACACTTTTTATGTCTCAGTGCCAGCCTTCAACACACACATATATGCACACTCCCATTCAACACTTGGTTCCGTCTTTTATATTGGTAAAAAAAAGATAAAAGAAAACATTTTCAATATGAAATTCAAATTAACGCCTTCTGGCATCGTCACAGACTTGGCTGCACTTTATGTGTCCAATCCTCAGATATATTTCCTTGTCCTTGGCTCTTTTCAACTGTCCACTGTCTTCTGTGTCCCTGGTGGCTTGCAGATCCACAGCAACACACATGTGTCTATTTCACTATTTAATCAGGCAATTCTCCACTGAAAACCATTAATATAAAATACTAAGTGACATACCCTGGAATTTTTTTTTCCTAAAAGAATATCCACATCATGCTTTTAAATATGCAGTGTATGGCGAGTTGACCCATCAACTCTGTAGTCAGGGCATTAAAAGAAACATCTGTATCTTTTTCTTTTATGAGCAGAACCCCAGAGATGTCCTAACATTAAAGACCATTCTGAAGGAAATCCGCAGCTGTAGAAAAAGGCATGCTGAATTACTTTAAACTAGAAGTCTTGACCTTGTTCTTTTGAGATCTCCATAGGAATTCAGGTTCACAGTCCTAAATCAGATGAGTCCGATGGCTTGTCTTCATTCCATATGGAAGGCAGTGCATCTCCTGTGTGTCATAACATTAGTGCCATTGGAAATTCTCTCCAGAAGAAAGCCAGTGCCTTTTTTGCAGCTGCTGTCAGGGAACTACTTGTGCCTAATTACTCCTTCAGTCATCAGCAGCTAGCAAGGTAATCCCTGCCGGGATTTTCTCAGTGTTTCTAATGGCAACAGTCACAGACACTGGGCTGCTTTGGAAAAGTCAACTGAGAGACTACCAGGCTGGGGACAGCCTCTCCCAGCAGGAGCACCAGACTTTTGGCAATGAACATTCTTGGCCCCAAGCACCCCTTCTCGTCGTCCTCTGATATAGGTTCACATAATCCACCAAACCTTTAGGAAGGTCTCAACTGTCCCATATAGGCATGTTTCCCCCTTGACCTTGGAAGGGAAAACTGAAAAGCAATACCTAGACATCTGTGCGGGATCCCTGGCTCAGAGTGCAGAGCCCCTCAGCTTCATTGCTTCCTTTTTCTTTCTCTGCAGGGGATTGAGTGAAATAGAAAAGCCTTCATTTTTATTAGCACCTCTCTATTTCTCTTTTAAAAAATATGGTTCTTTTTATGATGCATGGTACTTATTCAGTTTAGTTTGCCTCCTGTAAAATGATAAAATACATTAAGTTGTTCTATTCCCTTTGTTGTTTGAGTAATAACATTCCTTAGATTTCATATGGCAGTTTCTAGGCATTTATGATGGAGAAGAAAAATATTAACAATAATGAATAAAGAAATAAATCATGGGAGCTATAACATCTTGGCATTTGTTTTCCTTAAGCTTAAATCTGCAAGTGTTCAGAAACTAAAGGCTCACAACTCTGGAGCTGGGAGCCTACCTTGCCCCCAGTGGGTAGGGAGAAGAGGTAAAGGATCAAGGAAGTCAGAAGGAGTCCGGAATTGTTTTCAAAATCTCAGTCGCAATAGACGAATTGAAATCTACTTACACTTTTTCTAAACATCCAGGATCTCGGTGTCTCTGCCTTCGGACAATCTGCTTAAAGATTTTTGGAAGTTCCATGATAATTTAGAATGAAATATTTCTCCCGCATTCCTTCTATCAGGAATTGAGAGCAGACATATTGCAGAATTACAACTTTGGTTAGTGAATGAGAAACACAACTTGAATTTGGCCTAAGAATTCATAGAGTTAACACCCTTCTGTTCACAAGTGAAGAAGAGAAGCAAGGATGTTATCTCAGAGCTTTTCAAGAATGGATTGGGTCTTATTACAGTATTTCTCTTTACGGGATCATTAGGCCATGTTTTTCATTATTATTTTCTAATGTCTTTGTGTTTGTGAGGGGGATATTTCACTGGAAAGGATTTTTTTTTTTTTAGAGTTTTGAGGAAAGTAGCTATTCAAAATGTTAGATGAACATAAATTAATCCCAGAAGAACACTTTAATCTTTAATCCCCTAAAAGGAGGTAAAGTAATCTCCCAGTTGGTATTTTCTGACTTTTCATAGCTCTGAAATTCCAATAGGGGTTGAAGGAATCTTTGTTTTATTGCAGACAGATGGACTGGGAATGGCCAACAAAATCCATTAAAATCAGTAGTTAGCAGAGGCTGAGATGCCTTCAGCTGTGTAAGTATTCTGTCAACTAAAAGAGCTAGAATAAGACTTGCTCACCAAAACTTTTGTTCTAAAATGACTTGCTAGCTAAACTCTAAGGAGGGTGGAAGAAGTCAGCTAAGAAGCTTTCAACAGAAAAGAGAAAAAAAATCCACAATAATTTTCTTCTTAAACCACAAACTGAATGTATCCTAAGCATAGATTAAAAATAACTGTTTCTAACAGACACATAAAGAAGCAAATGGGTTGTATAGAAAGGCAAGAGTATGGCTAATATTTTTTTCCGATTTTGCTACTGAATTTCCACTTTGCCATTTCCCATTGACATATTCAGGGTCTGTTCACTGACTCTAAAAGTGCCATAAGTAAAATCCTTAATTGGGAATGAAATACGTATATTTATCTTGGTAAAGTTAAAAAGCAAAATAATATAATTGGTACTTAAGAAACAACTAACATGCAATTTGTATGTGCTCATTTAGTTAATGTGAATAGAATAAGTCATGTATGTGTTTGGCAAGAGCACTGACCTATTAACCTGGCTCCCGAGATTAAGCTACTAGGAACCCAGAGCATTTGGAGGCAAGGTTGCCTTGCAGTTTACACATTCACATAAACTTTATTGAAAAATGAAATATAGTACATAGAATATTACCAAATATGCATTTTGGAAAAGTCATTGCCATTAAAAGGATTTATGGAAAAATTTAAAAATAAGTTAATGAACAATAATATAAATACAGTTTTGCACCTTAAAATCAATGACAAAACCAGTTATCAAGATCATTCTGACCATTCTCTTTACAAACTATGATACAACTGTTCAACCTGTACTTCCCATATGTATTTAATGTAAAGCTGTTCTGTAATTTCTCAATACCCACAAACACCGCTCATTGATAAACTGATGGCTGGCCTGCTTGAAGCTCATGGTACACACAGTCTAAGGCAAATTTGGCTATTACACCAAGTGTCGAGTAAGGACAGGAGCATCAAATCCTTCTACAACCATCATCCCTGACTTGAAAGAGTTAGATGTCACTAGTTACTCATTCTAAGGGTATTTGGTTTCATCAACATATGCCCTGAATATTGTCCCTGAAAGATAAGTGAGATTGTCTTATAGTATGCACACATATGTTACTGGAAAGTGTTGAGAGAAAGAGATGTAATTATCTCTCTTTATCTTTAATGTTTTATCATGTGCTAAAGTGGGAATTTTGTTTCCGGCACATACGTTTCATATAGTACTAAATGAAAACTGCAAATAAGATCTACAAAACTCATCATGGCTTATTGAAGTGCAATTACTACTACTACTAACTAACTTAAAAATAAAAAAAATCAGGGGCAAATGCTAAACTGGACTAGAAAACTGAGACAATATACATGAGCCTGGACTGTCTCCAGCAAATACAGATGTATCTTTATTCTATTCATGTGGAATCCTGACTATATAGGGTACGGCAGTCTGAGATACACTCTTGGAAGGTATGTCCTCAATCATCACTAATTTATTTCCACTTGCAATTTAGATGGAATATACAAACAGGTGTACTTTTATAATAAAGAAACAAACAAAAATATTGAACAGATACATGTATATGAAGAAAGAAGAGGTGCTGGGAAAACCAGTAATAGCTTAAGGAAGCTGTCCAAGCAGAAGAGAATTTACTTCCTTAAAAGTAGTTGTTATTTACAGTATATCCCTGAGCCTCTTAAATATTTTCAAACTACCTCTAGTTATTAATTTCGCTAACATAAGTATGTTAGCTTTCATTTAGATTAATCTGAATCCATCTTAAATTTTACTTGTATATTTTAATATTTGGAATATTCTTGCATAAGTAAATTACTACCAGCCATTCTTCTGAGTGTGTATTAATTTAGTCTGATTGTGTTGCTCCTAAAGTCTGCCTTGTGTCACCTGCTGGATGAGGAACTTAAAAAAGATGCTTGAATCAGGTAGGAGGCAGTGCAAGAATATCACAAATTTGGTTTCAAATTCAAATACCCTGAATCCTTTCTACTATACCAGAAAAACATGCATTAAAGGAAAAAAAAAACTAGATGTTTTGGCTTTGTTTCTAACTGGCAATAGAGCTGATGTCTGATTTGCATATTCACTAACAAATTTAGAACTTGTAAATCTGGTTAATTCGTCATTAATTGTTGCCTGAAGCTTTACTTTGCTTAGTGAATTATTTGGGAAATTATGGCATACAAATATTTCTGGTATACTACTAAAAAAAATTGTGTTTTCTATCCAGTAAGTCAATAGCTGGTTCTTCTGGTCTCTTCCCCTTGCTCATGGATTTATTTGACTATTAAACTACTATACATATATCAACACACACACACTTCACATGTGTACACAATGCATATAAATATTTGTTGTAAGTCAATATTGCATAACATATTCTGAAGGCATTGTTCAAAAACAAACAAACAAAAAGATCTACTTTAAATAGTAATTTGAATATTTTGATTTATTGACTGGACAAATATCTAACTGAGATAGAATAGAAATTGTTCAAATGATACATCATGACTAAACTGAGAGTATATTTGTAGTCATTTAAAAAGTGAGATTATATAGTTCTCGCTATAGTTTTAACTCCTGAAGCCACAAAGCTCATCACTTCTTTGGGGAAAAGGTATGAGTCATTTTCCAAGGAACTTACTGTGTTTGTGTCTTTTCTAAAAACCTAGCCGAAGAGAACTGATTTCTCCCAAAGTGAGAAAAGCTACTCTCACCAGTCTCCTACCTATTTCCTGGGTGGTATCTTTCAGCCTACCAAAGTGCACATATGGAAATATACAATTAAGTGAACTCCTTCATCCTTAATAACTTATTTTCCTCTTTAATAGTTTTTGATCATCATGTTCATCCCAAACACACATAACAATTTTTCTCTAAACAAGGGGGCTTTTCTCTTATGCCATCCTCTCCGTGCCTTGCATAAATAGTCCTACAAAAAAAGTGACCTGCTAATTATGAGTGATTGCTTTTCCCATTCCAGGGTGGCCGAGAAATAATTTAAACTAAGTATTCATAGTCAGGGATCATCAAGTGATTGCACTCCAGATTAATCTTCCTGGGCCCAAGTGCTGCCTGGCTTCAGCCTGAACACGGCGCTGCATTCTATCTGTCCTATTCAGCCCAAACAAAGAGATCTTATTTGCTAAACAATTTTAATTCATTCTACACAATTTAATTATGCTTCAGTGCGAAACCACCTGTGACCTTGGGTTTAATAATGAAATCCACTCCCTAGTCACCAATGCCGAGAGTAATCTGTTTGGCAAAGACGGTAGAAAATAAGATTCTTAAATACTGTTCGAAACTGGAAGAATCACACTCTTTTTGATAGGCTCTCTTCTAGTTTGCTTGCAGGCCTTTGGCTGTTTTCTGAAGGAGATTTTGTAGGAGAATTATCTTCACTGGAAGATTTGAATGAGATTTGAAATGACACATAACTGTTTCAGTGACAAAACAGGTGAAAATGTCCACTGTTTTTCTGTACTGTGTGACCCAGAAGGTATTTTCAAGAATAAAGTCCTTTATTTCTTTCCCTGAGGACTAAGATGAAAGCATATACGTGTAATTAAATGCTTCTTTTGTGTAAGTATGGGCCATTTGATATTTAAGTACAAGTGGAAGTGTTACTTAGTTTATAATGAGTCTTTTGGAACCCAGTTTCCGTTTGGCAAGTTCTAGCTAATCAAGGAACAGGATACTGATTAGAGGGAGTCATCTAGACATTTTGGATTTGAAGGCATATGCATTTTAACAAAACTTATTTGGCTCTGCCATGGTTAAGTGTTAAACCTTCTGTTATGCATCTTGTGCCCGGCTTTTCCTGCCCTAGGACTCGTCATTGTTTTTCAGAGCACTGTTCGTGCATCCACCAAGACCCTGTGCTTCTTCACCTCATGGTGTACACACACCATTTACCGTCCTGTTCACTCAACAAGCTGTGATTTTTACCCATAAAATGCCTGCTAGCCCGTCTCACTCATTGTTAAGATATACATTTATACTGCTGTATTTTAATATTTCTGTAAATTGTCTGTCTTACAGTCCATAGTATTTACCCTTTTTGTTGACCGGGGAGCATTTAGGGTGCAGTTTTCATGAACCGTATTTGAATCAACTTGATCACCGCTGTTCATGTTGTCCTGTCTTTTTACATTCAAATGAGTATAAAGGAGCTTTTTAAATAAAAGTCTTAAAAAATCAAGAGATAACAAAGCGCAAGATTCTAGTTTAATTGGTAGCATTTTCCCTTTTAGTAATGCATACAATTATAGTGTATCTTATAATTGAAGGCATCATACATTTGATGGAATATGCTAAATCTGTTCTTTTCTTTCTTCTAGGCCATCTGCTTCCTGCCTAACTTCTAGACTGTAGTTTTTGGCTCTTCCATCAGGCCTTTCCAATTATTGTAATTGCCTTTTTCTCCATATCTTGATCACACATAGCGTTGGCTGTCACACCTGTGATGGTCTGTATTATATTTGATTTGTCACTCTGTGGCTTGCTGTCTGGTATGATTCTTATTTCAACAATCATGGAATGTAAGGGAGGAAAAGATCATAGAGTCAATTCAGTGTCACTGTTTCATTTACAGACAATGAAACTGGGAGATTCGAGGTTTAAGTGTTAGTGGCAGGTCTGAGACTCTGCAACCAGCTCTTATTAGCCACATGCTATCCCCAAATCAGGAAAGATTCCTGCTTCAGCTTACAAGAGCTTACAGACCAGCGATCTGATAGCATGTTCCCACTTTCTTGAAGAGTATGTTTTTAAATATACCAAACCAAGCCTTCTTAAGTTCTTCACGGTAAGGGTAGTTTTATTTTCCAGCCATTGTACTGAATACATGTGTAGTTGAATTAAACTATCAAAAGATGTTAAAATGTCATTGAAGTTACAGGCATGGGTGAAATTTTCGATGACTAAATCTGAGCAGCAGCCTTATTTCAGTTCTGTTACTCCTCCCAGCCCCTGTCTTCTTTCCCCCCCTGAAATGAATGACACAGAACTAAGAAGCACAAAAAGTGAGCTCCCAGATCCGTCTGAATGAAAATACCAAGACTCTGTGGATGTTCCAAGATACCAGATTCTCTTGCTAAGAAAATTGCAACATTGACACTTCTTTCAAGCATTAAAGCCCAAACATGTTTTCCTTGTTTTGGGGGGAAAAAAAAAGATAATAAAATTTTTGAAGGTACACAGGGATGCATCAGAGAGAGCTAATTACAGTAGTTACAGTAAACTCGTGGCGTGGCAAAATACATTGATGATAATAATAATTTCAAAAACTAGAAGAAAAAAACAGTGTCTTTTGTCCTCTGCTTAACTTTATTCTTTCTAGAAAGAATTTTTGAAGACAAATAGGATTTTCAAACTAAGATACCAAAGAGGAAAAAATAAATTAGTCCCCCCAAATCCTGCCCACTTGTAATTGAAGGTTTACTTCATGTTAAGACTTAGGTCATGTTTTGTGTTAAATTACCTTATAAGTGGAAGCAGAAGGACTGTATTCAGTAATGTATTTCTAAGGGAGCTGCCTAACTTAAACATTAAAATTGGATCTAGGAAAATATTTTGCAACAGGAACAGTCTTATTCATAGGAGCTCATGAACACAGGGTAATTTTTAGATGATCTCTCCATTAAACAGAAAAAGATGCATCCAGCCTTTAGAATATCTTCCAGTGGAATAAGAAAAGTTAAAATGCAGATCTATCAGGCAGTAGTTACATGTTAAGCAACTACCTACTATTTATATATTATAATGATTTTATTCATCGGTTGTTATTCTAAAGGGACAGATAAGTAACCAACCTTCCTCAAGATATACACACAAAATATCACCTTTCAAGAAGGAAAAGAGCAAAAGGTAGACAGGCAAAGAGAAGAGACATGAACGGGGCTATGTGGTTTAAAGCATTAGGAGGATCTTGGGTTGGCGCAATAGTTAATAAAAGACAATGCTAAGAGCATTGCTGTTATTGTTGTTGTTGCTAGGTTTTTTATGTTTTATGTTCAGTTTTTTTAAAGTATGAAATTAACAAGAAAAATGGATTATGTATGATATTGGTGGGTGGGGGCATGAAGTTTGAGGAAGCTGTGAACTGTGATGAAACAGGGAAAGGGTCAACAAGAGGGACAGGAGACAGGCAGCTGGAGAGACTTGGATTCTGTCTTGATGATCCTATAAGTACATGGCCTTGCCTGGTGGCTTTATTGAATTGATCCTGTTAAATGGAGAGTCATTTTATTCTTTCTTGAATAATACTTTTGGATATATAAATAAATAAAAATTTGGTCTTTAAAAATTTTCAAAATTTATGTAGTTTAGCTGTTTCAAACCCGTAAACTAAAAAGAAGTTTGGTTGGTCTAACAAATTAAACTGGTTGTCTCTTCTCTCTTTTGCTCTCTTTCATTCTACATACATACACACATATGCACACACACAGCCACACACACACACAAGCACACATATCTTAGTCTGTTTTCTGTTGCTTATAACATAGTGCTTGAGACAGGGTAATTTATTTTAAAAAACAAATTAATTCTTACAGTAGTTCTGGAGGGTGAGAAGTTTGAGAGTTTGAGAAGTTTTAGAAGTTTGAGAGTTTGAGGGGCTGCATCTGAGGAGGGCCTTCTTGCTGAGGGCAGAATTCTTTACAGAGTTTCAAGATGACACAGGACATCACATGATGAGGAGACTGAGCATACTAGCTCAGGTCCCTCTTTCTTTTCTTAAAAAGTCACCAGTTTTTTTCCCATGATAACTCATTAACTTATTAACCCATTAATCCATTAATGAATTAATCCATTCATGATGGCAGAGCCCTCATGACACAAATCACCTCTTAAAGGCCCCACCTCTCAATACTGCCATACTGGAGATTTTCCACATGAGTTTTGGAGGGTACAAACATTCAAACTGTAGCAATATATGCATACAGAAATAACTATTTGATTCAGCAGGTACAAAGTTACAGATATTTTTCTTTTATATACAAAAAGTGAGGAGCAACAAGCCATTTCCGTTTCTGAAATATTTGTGCCTAGCTACTGGTACCTGCTAGAGTTTCAGGAAAGGCTTCTAAGGTTTATTTATTGAATGTACAATACAGTTGGCAACTAGATGTTTCCACTGAATTATTCCCATAGGGGCAGAACCAAAAACAGTATTTGAATGTGAGCAAGGCAATCTACTCAATTCTAAACTGGACTTGTTCTCATTACCAAGGACATTCTTGGGATAAAGGTGGGGGCTACTCAACATGTATTGAGCACCTATTATGTTTCAGGTATTATATTATGTAATATACTTTATTTCATACTTCAACAACACAAATAATATTATTAATATTACTTGTAATTTAAATGCTAAGTAAGCATCCCAGTTGACATCTGAATCTTTATTAGTCTGACCTCCTCATTCATTCTGTGATACCACAGTACCTCGAAAGTTGCCTACAATTGCAGGGGCTTCATGCTCGTGGAATACCTGTGTTTTGGTTTCCTGAGTCCTCAAAGATATTCTCTCTTTTTATTAACAACTTTAATGTAAATATCATGAGCTACCAGAGCAAGCCTCAAAACAAAAACTTGATTTAATTCAACACCACTTTTAAAGTGCTGCCATATACCTATACCTTACTATGATACAAGCATAATAACAAAATAGCATCCTTATTCTGAGCAAAGCTACAGAACTAATGTAAACAGTGTAATGTGGCTAAATGTATGAATAACTATGTGAAGCCAAATCTAATAAAGAGAAGAAGAATGGCATACATCAGTGAGGGTGAAACTATATTTGATTCTCCAACATCATTTCTGTCTTTGTCTATTGCGGAGATGAATCTTCTAGAAACGGTTCTTCACTCTACTCAGAAGAAGAATGCATAAAAAAATTGCATGGTCTCCACTGTCTATCTTGTTTTAGCTGCATTTCATGGAAAAAATAATTGCTTCACCTAATTGGTCATATTTAGACATTCATAGTAGACAACACGACTGTGCAAATAAGCAACATGACAGCTCTTGCTTCCTCATTGACTCCCCAGTTCCCGGAGAGCAAGCTCATTTTAAATGCCTATCTTTATTAAGTTGAAATGCCACTCAGAATGGTCCACAGACAAGCAACATTTTCATACCTGGAAAATTACCAGAAATGAAGAATTTGGGGACTACTCGCAGATTTGCTGATTGAAATTTGTGATTTATCAAGATCCCTAAGTGATGAATAGGTACATTCAACTTTGAGAAAAGCTATCAGGCCTTATCATTTTTATTCCTCAGTCTTTATTTATTCGTCTGAAACTAGATGGAAGTCAGTTTGGTACATCTTTTTCACAAGTTGGCTGAGTAAATAGATTCAAAGAGGTCACTGCAGATCTAGGAATTGGGGGCTAGGTTTAAGGGAAGAAGAATTACTTGGCTTTCTTATTTGTTATATTAACCACACAGCAGGGAGATGGTGGGGGACGTACTTTATTTCCCATTTAGCTATTGTCTTCTGCGTGTATATAGCTAATTTTTCATGGTGCCCAAGGGGAAGGAAGTGAGCAGGCAGATTTGGGTAACAATCCCTATCACATGCATCATAGTTAGCATTATTATTATAAAGGGCTTCAAAACCAGAAGAGAGAAAAACTACATTCCATCAAAAATGCCCGGAGAGATTGGTAAAGGAAGGAACACTTAGAAAAGCCTTAAATATTCACATATGTAGAAAGAAAAAAAGAAGACCCCCCCTCACCCAAGTAATGGGAGCAGCAGCATAAGCAAAGATGAGATAAAAATTTATGAGAAATATTTAGGCAAATTTGACTTGACTATTTCACTTGAATGTAGAGCACAATGTATAATAAAAGTCAAAGGGGTGAAACTGGAAGGAACATTTGAATTATATTACAAAATGATTTATAAGACAAAATGAGGAATTTTATTTTGGTTCTTTAAACCATGATGAGTAGGATAGTGATTTTACCAAGCCATGCTTTAAAAGAATTAATTTGGCAGAAATAACTGAAATGAATTAATGTGGCAGGAGATACTGGAGGTTAGAATATCAGAATATTGGATAGAAAACTAAGACTGCTCTACAATCAGTGTCCTCAATTAGCATGACAGGAGGGGACAAATTGGAAAACATGTTTTAATGTGCTTACTAAATAAGAGGTGAAATAATATGACTATCATTTAGTCAGCATTTGTGACTTGTCAGGCATTAAGCTAAACATTACATATTCTCTATCATTTTTCATTCCCATATCTTATTAGTTAATAATAATAGTAAAGATAAGGATGATGAGAATAGCTAAACATCATATAATGCTTAATTTGTTCCAGACATCATTCTGAGCACTTTAAATAAATCTAAAAATAGACCTATGAAAGAGGGAATAGTGCAGTAGTCCCATTTTATACTTTTGAAAACTGACGTTAAAGGCAGTTCTATCTCTCTTGCTTAAATGAAGGATTAGGTTTCAAATACATGAATTGATTCACTTAAGATCAATGGCAAGTCATAGCATAATAATTTGAACCCCAGACTAACTTCAAAGCCTCTTTCTTTGACATAAATAAAAGTATGTGTTATAAAAAGTTAAGCAGATACCTACCCAACATGAATATATTTTGAATATAATTTCAGATATATCTCTATGCATATTAGGATACACTATTTAAAATAAAACTTCTGGGTTCTGTAACAAAAGCTGAAATGTGTGACTGGTCTAAACAAGAGAGCAGTTCATTTTTCTTTCATCCAACAAGTCCAGCATAAGCCTCTCACGGATGGTGTGGAAGCCCCACACGTTTCAGCCCAGTTGGCTTTCATTTTGTTGCTCTGTTAGGCTGAGCGTGGACCATCTCTAAGTCTCTATTTCTGTTCATACTCCTTGCATGTCAGCCAGCAGGGAAGTGGAAAAATTAAGACACACATTTTTTCTTTAAAGATGCTTTCTAGGATTACACCTGTGCTTCTGCCTTAGACACTATGGTCAGAACGGAAGTAGCACCCAACATCCAATCACAAGGGACACCAGAAAGTGTGTTTTGAGAGGCTTCTCTTTTCAAGAAAAAGGGTATAGAGGCAGTTGGGGGGAAAAAAAGTAAGAGGCTTTGCTACACTTTCTATCATTAATTCAATTTTCAGCTTCTCTATCCTCACTGCTTCTAATTTAATTATTTTTTTGTAATAATTTTGTTTGGTCCTTGATTTGCTTCTCTAGCTATGCAATCTCACATTTCATCTCCGTTTTAATTTCCTGGGGCTTTTGTAACCACTTACCACAAACTTGGTGATTTGAAACAACAGAAATATACTCCCACAGTTCCAGAGGATGGAAGTCTCAAATCAGTTGTCAGAGGTGTTTGCTTCTGGAGGCTCTGAGGGAGAGCTGTTTCATGCTTTTCTTCTAGCTTTTTCTTGCTGCTGGCAATGCTTAAGGTCCCCTGGCTTGTAGCTGCATGACTCCAACCTCTGCCTTTGCACATGGCTTCTCTCCTGTTTATCTGACATCTACATCTCCCTTATGTCTCTGCATTTTCTCTTTTTTTTTTTTTTGTCTCTTATGTGGACATTCATCATTAGATTTAGACTCACCCGAATTCAGAGCAATCTCATCTGAGATCCTTACTTAATTATTTCTGCAAAGACCCTTTTTCCAAATAAGCTTACATTAATTCTGAGGTTCTGGGTGGACATTGTTTTGGAAGTAAGAGATAATTCATTACCATCTCATTTAGTTGTTTTATAATCTTTAAAAATTTTGTACCTATTGAACCTTTGCTTTTACTGAGTTTTTCTGTAGCATAGAAAATTCCTGAAAATTTTCTGCCTTAATTCTTGCATTATATTTTCTTTCAGATTGGGTTTCCTTCAAATTCTCATGCTGTTTTTCTTTCTTCCTTTTTTTCCTTTCATTATCTATGGGAATTTCATTCTTTCAACTATTTTTTAATCATGGGGAAGAAAGTGTATGTGTTCATGGTCATAATGTGGTTTGTTCTGCATCTTACTTCAGCTTGTATGTCTTTATGTGTGCTTTCTCTTGGTTCCAATATGGTGTGGGTGATTTATCTTTGTCTCTTCAAAATACTAGGAACCTGTTGTTTCTCCTCTCTGGGTATTTTATATTTTGACATTATTTGAGTAGGCTGAAGACGTGGGAGAGGAGATTATCAACTGAAGTTGTATAAAATATTTGAAAGAATATTTGGCTTCTACTCTCCCTTGTGGGGTGATACAAAAGTCATGAGCCAGGGTTCTAATTGATTTGAAGTAGAGTGAATTTTGCTTATCCTGTGCTAAAACTTCAGATTATTTTCCCAGTTCAGATCCTGGAGTCTTCAGATTATTTTCCCAGTTCAGTTCCTGGAGTCTTCTCTTCCATCATAGTGTCAGTATTCTTAAAATGTCCCTCACATCAAAACTGTAGTAGAAACTCAAAGAGGATTTTCCTACCATGCGCAGACAGAAGCAGGAAACTTAGGAAAACAATTCAGTTCGCTTTCTCAGAATTGATGGCATTTGTGAGAATTCTTAGCCCATGCCATCAAAGCTACTGGATGAAGACAGTGTGGCTGAATTCCATGCCAAAGTCCATCAAATCTGTTTCTCTCTTTCTCTCTCCATATGTGTGTGTGTGTGTGTGTGTATGATAGTATATATACGATAGATTTCTCTCTATATATGTCTATACACATATCAAGATGTATTATATATGTATAGATACATATGTATATGTGTATGTGTGTGTATATACCCCCGCACACAAATATATATATGTACAATGTGCCTTTCCATTAATAGCTAGAGTTGATTTGTCAAGTTTCTAATTGATTTCATCAGGCAGTATGAGGACACTTTGATTTGATGTCACTGTATGATCTACTGCTCCTGCTGTCTCTCTCCTCTGTTATGTTTGATACTGATGAGGGAGGGAAAACTACTAGAATCAGATAGATGATCTCCTTAACAATACATTATGAAACAAAAGATAACAAAAATGTCTTTCTATGGTTGAGTTCGCCTCCCTTAATGTACATATATTTTCCCAGAAAACATGTACTGGTACCTTTTTCTGAGACCAAATTATGATGTAAAAAACAAAAAACAGAACAAATCAACCACACCAATAACAACAAAAACCTGGTAAGTACAAAGTGCTCAATATCAGTTAACGTTTACGATACATTTTCCCAAGATATTAAATTTGACATTTGTTTTTCTGCCAAACAGATGATCTGAACATAATATTGCTGGCAGTCATAAAATGTAATATCTTCTTAATGCTGAGAATGATCGAAGCTATTGAATTGTCAAAGTGATGTTGCTGTATTAGAATCACAAACATTTATGGTTTAACATGAATTATTTCAAAATAATTAAGCCATTGTGACTATCTAGCTATATAGATTATAAGCCAAATTAGGCAGTTAAAAATAAATGTAAGTAAATAAGTATATTTAGATATAAATTCAAGTAAATAAAATCACTGTATAACAGAAAAGCCTGCATCCAACTTTTCAACAGCATGCAGCACTACCCAGAAGATAAGAGAAGAAAAATAATGATAAGTTTCACTTTCAACTGAAATTCAATAGCTTCTAAATTGCAAGAGTGGCAGAAAAAAAGTCATCAACACATTTTTGAGGAATTAAATGTGCATCTCTCATGGGTCAATGCTAGGTTAAGCAAAGCGGGAATGAAAAGCACCCAGCGGTAGCCCACCTAACAATGCCAAGTTTTGCATTGATTTAGGCTATTTTTTTCCACATTATCAATTCGTTGTTGAGTCATTTCCTATTTTTTACAAGATCACCTTAAATAGTAAATATCTAAAAATAATGTGTATATTGCCTTTTGCTGAAGTTTTGTATTTTTCCTTGGGATGAATATTTAACTCAGAGAATTGCAATTCATTGTTTAACTATAATCACCTCACACTTTCTCAGATTCTTTAGTCTTAGTAAGAAGAAAATAATAAACTCAAGTGAGTGAAAATAATAAACTCAAGAAGTAAAAGTTTAAGGTATGCCACTTGAGTTTATTATCTAAGGCAGTACAGCTAAAACAATCTTAACCCAAGCATAAACTAGAAATCTGGAGGTCAATCAACACAATAAAAAGAAATTTGGGGTAGAAGGTGGTCTCAGCCTGTTAAAACCATACCCCGTTTCTAGTGGAAATTGACGGTAATATTGTGCCCAAATTAAAAACAAACAAAGAAAAAACAGTGGTCAGAATACCTACTGCATCTTTATGGAGTCTTAAGTCAGCTGTCCTTACCTTGAATAATTTAAATATTTTCTCAATATTTCCTGAGCTAAACTGAGACTGTAAAAGTATCTGCCCCTTACAGTTGTTGTAAGGATAATATTTGATAGATAATACAAAGTGTTTAGCACTGAGCTGACACATGCCAAGCACTCTATAAAATAAGCTATTATTTTTATGGAGCCATTTAAATTATCCACTCCTATGTCTTTGAAATATAGGTGCATGGTAGCTTTTGATTGTGAAGTCCCCATCATGTGATCTTCATGAAAAACACATTGGCAGCCAGAGGGTAGTTCCAAGGATTTTAAAATAGCTTTAAAACTCCAAAATTCAAAGGTGTTAAACGCACAACCACGTATGGCTTCTCCAATAAACACCTTGAAAACTTAGATATTACACAGGAGGCCTGAAAGCAGAGGTAATTTGCAAATAATATTTAATAAAAGAAATTCTTCAGTTACTGAATCACTTTTCTTTTTCTATTATAAATAATCCTTTAATTATTCTGCTTTTTATATTTGCATGTATTAATTAAGCAAAAGCTACAGCTTAGGCTATAAGTATAATTTAACAAGCAAGTTTATTGGATAGGAAAAATTGTGCTGAAAAATTAATTATGGAAGATTCTGGATTTGGCATAATTGGTTGGGAAACAGCACAAAAAAGAATCTGTGAAGGCAATGTGTTTCAATGCTTGTCTGAAAAGTGAATTCTGGGCAGAATGGTAGGGGAATAGAGGGTTTTACTCCTCTACAAGCTGTATAGAGTAGCAAAACCCTATCAGAGTTAGATTAAAAGAAGAAATAATGATTTTACAGGACAACACTTTGAAAGGATTTTACTGAACACTACTTTCCTCAGAGTAGCTGCTTCCAGCGTGATTTCTGACCAGAGCCATTCTTAACCAATTCTGAACCTCCTACTGCACCTGCTATGCATGCCACTCTCTAAATGCTGTTCAGCCAGCCAACATTTTCTGACTAACCCATACTTTCCAGTTGAAAGAGAGATGATGGTTTAGAAACCCACTGACATCGAGTTAAGGATTCAATGAGCTGTGCTTCCTAGGTATAGATTTTGTAAAAATAAAAATAAAAGACAAAATGCACACAAATAAAAGCAAAACATGAATACAAAAGAATAATTTTGATATAGAATATAGTGAATTTCTAGATTACAAAACCAAACAATACACAAAAAAGGGAAGAAGGAGGTGTTATTTTAGTATACCATATATCACATTATTTAATTTGTTCAGATTATAATTAGCAGTATATATCAAGAATATTGCAACTGTTAGATTTTTTAATTTAACAATATGATTTTTTGTTAAAGCCAATGGACTATAATTGAGCAATTAATTAGAGAGTGTGATTTATATTACTTGTGATAATAGAATCCCCATCAGAAACAACACTCCTTACTGGAGGAAAGAAAGTGGTCACTTCCAGTAACAGCTGGTGAATTAAACAGCACAGCTATTTAGCTTGAGTGATCTGTCCTTTGTTTAGTATAAGGAGGAACGATGAAAGGAGGAGAATAACCAAGAACCACTGTACCTCTGCTATTTAAAAAAACCTCCCTCTTGAGAAAAATGTGAATATATTTTAACAAAGAATATGCTTAAACTAAAAATACACTTTATTAACACAATTCCTGCAGGCAGTGTTGTTTTGCTACAATGAATCTGAAACGCCATGGTTTCTTTTAACCATTGCAAACATTGTTTATGTAGCATGATTTTTAAAACATAGCAGGGTAGACTCATCTTCCTCACTTCTTTATAGATTTTTTAAAGTTTATGCCTACAAGGGAAAATATCAATCAATTAGATGGTAATTTAATTGGATTATCATTTTTAAAATATCTTCTCATGTTATTTATTTGCAATGGGTGTAAGAACTTTGTTCTTCAGTTTACTTGGAAAATAGTACTTTAATTTTCTTCCTCCCTCCTTTCCTTCCCTCCCTTCCTCCCACCCTCCCTCCCTCTCTTCCTCCCTCCCTTCGTCCTTCCTCCCTCCCTCCCTCCCTTCCTTCTTTCCTTCCTTCCTACCCTCCTCCTCCATCTTCGTTGTAATTCAACAAACATTTAGTAAACAACATTGTAGCCCAAGTCATTCTAGTTGTTAAGAATGCAAAGCCGGATATATTAACAGTCTTGACTATTAAAAATTCCATATACTCTTGAAGAAAACACACAGAAAATACACTAACCGGTAGGCAAGTGGTATTATAGAAATTGAGATGATGGACATGTAGCCCAGTGAGAAGTTTGGGAAAGACATTTTAGAAGAGGCGATGCTGAGGCTAATTCTTAAAATTTAAGTAAGAGATAGTCAGATGGCTGGGATGTGCATGGGGACATTCCAGGTATTAGAGACAACAGGCATATATACCTAACTACCTAGGAAACTGCAAACAATATGATACTGTTAGACTGTAAAATTCTAGTGAAGGAAAGGCACAGAATGTAGTTGGAAAGGTAGCCAGGCCAGTTCAAAGAGAGGTATATGTAATTCTCTGAAGGTCCTTGAATTTCACCCTGTATCGTATGGAGTTATCAGTGGGAAATTGTAAAAGTACCTTGACATCGAAAAGTATGTCTTCTTGTTAGCCTCACATACTAAGGCTTTCTCATTAGGAAATTCTAGGCTTCTGAATTTTAGAAGACATTCTACTGATATTTTGAGGGCTGATGAAATAGGCAGGTAATATCTATGCAATACTGCTAGATATAATAGTAGGGTCCCCTAAAGTGTTAGGACATTTTTGAGATGGCTCCCAGTGACCCCTACCTACTGGTGTTTTCACCTCTTTATAATTCCTCCCCCTGAGTATTAACTGAATTTGGTGGCTTGCTTCTAATGAATAGAATATTGTGAAAGCAATGGATGACACTCCTAAGAATAGATTATAAAATACTGTGACTTCAGGCTGGGTGTGGTGGCTCACGCCTGTAATCCCAGCACTTTGGGAGGCCAAAATGGGCAGATCACCAGGTCAGGAGATCGAGACCATCCTGGCTAACACGGTGATACCCCGTCTCCACTAAAAATACAAAAAATTAGCTGGGCGTGGTAGCGGGCGCCTGTAGTCCCAGCTACTCAGGAGGCTGAGGCAGGAGAATGGCGTGAACCCAGGAGACGGAGCTTGCAGTGAGCCGAGATCATGCCACTGCACTCCAGCCTGGGTGACAGAGCGAGACTCCGTCTCAAACAAAACAAAACAAAACAATAAAATAAAATAAAATACTACAACTTCTGACTTGCTAACACCCTTTCTCTTACCCTTTCATTTACTATCTCTGAAACCAAATGCATGTTGTTAGCTTCCCTATGGAGAGGTCCATGTGGCAGGGAAGAGAGGGAAGCCTATGGCTAACAGACAATGAAGAAATAAAGACCTCAGTTTCTCACTCCTATAAGTAAGCTTGGAAGTCGTTCTACCACACAGAACCTTAAGATAATGACATCCTCAGCTAACATCTTGAAGCCTTGTTGGAGACCTGAAGTCAGAAAACCCAGCTAAGCCACATTTGATTCCTGACCCACATGTCCTATGAGATAAACAAAATGTTTACTGCTTGAAGCTGCTACATTTTGGGGGCAACTTGTTATGCAGCAGTAGAGAATACACATACCTAACAATAACATCAACAGCAAACATCTTCCTGCCTCAGTTGACACAGTGTTCTACCATCATAGGTTTATGCTCTTAACTATATGCTGTTTATCCAAGCTAAGATTAAGGAGCGAAGGCATAAGTAGGGAACAACAATGGGAAGAGAATCAAGAGCTCTCCAGTTCTTAACAATTTTCTGGATACTAGATGGTTGCTTATCTGTGAAAGAGCCAAGTTTCACAATTACAAAAAAGAATAGGTATGGCTCTCAGCTACCTGGCATCTGACTGATTGAGCACTGTCGCATTAAGGCCATCCTCTTTTGAAAGCATGCCACCAAAGATTTCCAACCTCTTCATGTACATTATATGATTAATATCACAGGCTTGCTTTACACCCACCTTGTTATAAATAAGGCTGTGTTTGCGATCAGCAGAGGGAAAGGAACAGAAAGAAGACGGAGACAACATCTCCGTCCAAGGATTTAGCAAGAGCCATCTAAGTCTATCTTCTCTGGCATTTTTCTCCTTATATGTACCTATCTGTTTAGCACAGAGGCCCCCAATCTCCAGTCTGAGGCTGATTAGGAACCAGGCCACACAGCAGGAGGTGAGTGGTGGCTGAGCGAGCATTACTGTCTGATCAGCAGTGACATTAGATTTTCATAGGAGCACGAACTCTATTGTGAACTGTACATGCGAGGAATCCAGGTTGCAAGCACTTTATGAGACTCTAATGCCCAATGATCTGAGGTGGAACAGTTTCATCCCAAAACCATCACACACATACCCCCACCCCATCCATGGAAACATTGTCTTCCACAAATGAAACTGGCCCCTGGTGCCAAAAATGCTTTAGTTTTCATTCATGGATCCACTGCTTTCACTTATAAATTTGTGGAATATCTAATCATAACACTAGATAATATATAAAACTATTTGCTGTATGAGGCACCATGCTAACTAATTTCTGTATATTAATTCCTCTTAATTTTCACTATGTTTTCAAGGTCCAGTTAATTTTTCTGAGATTCTGATTTACTTGGTCTTCTACAGATCCCAGATGTCCATATCTCTAAAAATCTCCACAGATGATTATAATGGCCATTTAATTTTGAAGATTACCATACTACACCATAGGTTTAAGGCATTGATATGCAACATGCCTTTTTAGAAGTAAATGTGATTAGTTCAGATGTTTATTTATGAACACTTACTCAGCATTTGCAAAGGGCATTAAGATGGGTGCACTGATTTAGTATTAGTGTGTTCAATCAAACAAGCAAAGGATTAGTTTCGGATCGCTGTGACTAGCAGAATAAGAGAAACAGACAGGGGCCGTAGGAATTCAGAGCCAGCACATTGCATGCAACTAGCAACAATTCAGGTTTAAAAAAATGCAAAAAGAAAACAACTAAAACAATTACAGCTTATACTAAAATCATTTGTTGCTTTTGAAATATTACATTACCCCGTTGCAAAACGGTCTACTTTTTCTCCTTGAATATTAATCTTTGTTCTTAGCCATGATTCAATTCAGTGTCCTTAGGCTAATGATTCCATTTAATTGTTTTTTTTTCTAAGACGGAGTCTCGCTTTGTCGCCAGGCTGAGTGCAGTGGTGCAATCTCAGCTCACTGCAACCTCCGCCTCCCGGGTTCAAGTGATTCTCCTGCCTTAGCCTCCTGAGCAGCTGGGCCTACAGGCACTCACCACCACATCTGGCTAATTTTTGTATTTTTAGTAGAGATGGGGTTTCACCATGTTGACCAGGATGGTCTCGATCTCTTGACCTTGTGATCCACCCGCCTCGGCCTCCCAAAGTGCTGGGATTACAGGCATGAGCCACCACACCCAGCCTGATTAAATTTAATTTAATTTCACATAGGATAGGTAGCAGTCCAAGCTACTCAAGTAACACTGAGGTGAATAGCACAAATTCCTGGACATAAGCATATTAGAGTCTAACAGGAAGAAGGTAAGACAAGTAGATAAATGTTCCAAAATGGCAAAATATAAGAAGAGAGTTAAGACAATTTCAGTGGCATGTAGCTTTATTTTAGGGAAATAATCAGGAACAATGTTTACATTCTTAATTTGTTCCTAGAACTCTTAAATTTTACATGCATCCAGGTATATTTCTTTTTAATTTTTATCATTTAGGTTTTTCCCCCTTCCCTTCATCTCCCAAACACACAAGTTTCTTTTGAGACAGTGCTGGGTGCTGAAAAATCCCATATAACCTTCTGACTCCCTATATAGGAAAGAGGGGAAAAAGTCAAGTGAAAAGAATGCATATGTTGTTCTGTCAGCACCAAAGCAAAATGGGAGGGTTATCAGAGATATTTAAATTTCTCTCTCAGATGACTGAGAGAGTACAACCAGCTGCACTCAAATTGCATTGAAAATAGATACTTCGCGAATTCTCATCTAAATGAAAGTTTAAATTACCAAAAGCAGTCTGACCGGTTATCTTTGACTAAAGTGGTTTATGATTTGCATATAAACTTCATTTCTTTTTCTAATTATGCTGAATAAAATGCATTCATTTTCTCTTTGATTATAGGCCAGCCCTGCCAAACACCTGTGACTGCTACAAATCCTAATTTGATATTTATTTACTTCGAAGCAATCTTATTATCTAAATGATTTGAGGCATCAAAGGCCTTAATTATTGATAGTCAATTCGATAGGGTTAGCTTCCGTGTCCTTGGGTGGGTAGGAGTTTCTGATTTGCTCTTTCCTTTTTAAGCACTACTTGGCTGTAAGAGGCCATGTGATTCCACTATTAAGGGTATTAGAAATCACATTCTTATTTAATTGAAACTAGATTTAGACAGTATCAAAGAGCCCAGATTGACAGGTGCAATCTGCAGGCATCCACGTATTTATTTTAGTAACATTTACTTATACTTAGTCTTCTATACTAGCATCGTATATTTTTATGTACTTTCCAACCCTTTGGAGAAAAGGAACAACTTTCTCAATTCTCTGAAATTTTAGGATCAGCCGAAGGTTTTCTGGAGAGACAAGATGCTATAAATGGCGTTCCTTAGGCAAAAGGGGGATACTGAGAGGAAAATCACTGGATAAGGGGGTTGAAGACGGCTGGCATTGTTTTGATTCAAAATCCTTTTTCAGCATGAAATTTGCAGAAATGGAGGAGGTAAGTGGACGGGTTAAATGTGAAGACCCACCTTAGCAAGATTTTAGAACTCACAATCGGTGTCATAAATAGCTCATCTTTCTCCAAACAATATTTCATTGGAAATTAGCGGTCACTGAAGCTTTGAGTGGAGTTTCAAAATCATTTGTAAAGGTTTTTCAAAATGTACTCCCGGGACAATCAAGGGTCCTAAAGAGTGATTTACCTTTTTTACTCTCATTCTCTCAAGAGGATACAGCGGAGTATTCCAGAGGCTACATGTGACATTCGATACTGCAACAGAGTGATCTCAGAGGCCAATACGAAAATCCAGTTGTTTTCTATTAAGCCAAATTTTTGAGACTGGCAAACATATAAAAATAATGCTACTCTTTCCATGAATTAGTCTTCTTGTGGAAATTAGATATTTTTCATAAAAATATGGCATTTATTTTACCATACAACGGGTTTATTGTCATTTTAGAAAATGAATTAGTAAGTATTTTTAAAATGTTAGGCAAATATTAGTATATGTACTCCATATAAGCTGAAGCTCTTTGTGTAATTAATACTTTGTGATCGCATAAAGAAATTCTGAGACTAAAATGTTTGAGGACCTCTGATTTATATGAATGCATATGCATTCTTCTTAACACTATCGTTTTCATCACTCATACGTTGTTTTCCTGCATTCTTAGTGAGTCTTTCTCTTTCCTCTGTTTTGAAAAGCTCCTGTAATAGCAATGGGGATATAGATTTTAGAAAGCACACAGTCTGGTGTTAGCAGTCTACTTGCAAAAAGATAATTATAATATAATTGATATGCTCAGTTGCTGTGGTAACACACATGATTAATGTGGCAAACTGCTTGGGAGAGTCAGACAGGATGGAGTAGATGATGTTTGGCTAATCATATTTAACCAACATTAAACCCCTGTTCCTGCCTTTCTTTCTACCATTCTCCCCACGCACATTCCAACCAATACACCCAGTGTTGGGTCCTCTCAAAAACACTATTGATACCTCATGTGTAGCTCCATCCAGCAACCTTGGGAAAGTACTTGGAGCATTTCTTCCCCAAAAGTAAACTTTTAATGAAACAAAACATGGGCAGGGATATAGTGGGGTAGGTTAGGGTGCGGGGCTTCCAATACTGTTGTAGATGAAGCAACATCATCTTCATGGCCACTGAATCAATTTAAATGGCCGCGTGATTAAATCACATTAGAAAAGGAAGGGGAAGGGGAAAAGATTACAGTGCTCACATGATTTGCAAATCAGTTTGTCAGGCAGATGGGCTGTGGGTTCTACGTACAGCCATCGCCAGATCAATGAAATGCTTTCCTTAGGCTGACTCTGAGCTATCAATTGTCAGGGCTGATCTCTTGTTGTGTTCTTCAGAACAGAGGCAACATGAACACCATGTGACACTCAATCAACCACATGCGTCAGTCAGGAGAAACCCAATGGATTCCACTTTGTCAGCAGCTCGGCTCGCCCTGTGGCGGGGGAAGACAACGCCTTTCCATTACCAGCACTTTCTGGAGGCCTCCAGTTTCCAGGCATCACCCAGATCAGTTCTGCAGACCTCGACTAACGTCTCAGGATGAAAATCTAAAAGGTGAACCACGGGATTGCATTTATCTTCTCTGCTTGTTACACTGCTCAGGACACAATTTAGTCCAGGGAGAGGTTCACAAAATAACTTCCTTCTTCCTTTCTTTTCGGCCTTAAACTCAGATTCCTTGCTTATTTAACTGCTTGTAATAATATCATTGATGAGGACTGATGGTATTTCTTTGTGGGCGTAGTTATGCCTTCAGTCTGCACTTCTGGCTCCTGACTGGAACTTTTCTGAGTTAGGTAAACTTGGTTTGATTAACAGGGATATTTTTAAACTTTTCCTTAACATGTCTTTAAACCAAGGTTCCAAGGAGCTGTAAGGAAACCCCAGCTACCATCCCGAGTCTGTGTGTTTGTTTACAAAAAGTATTTTGTTAAATGTATAAATGAATCTTGTCACACATTTTACAAAAACACAAGAAAGATAAAACTTTTATTTTCCAAGAGCAGGATTTGTATTAGATTCATAAAAAAAATTAGGTATTCTAACAACACAGATTATTTAATGCTTTTCTTCCATTTATTTTCTTATATAGAGATATATAAACACACACCCATATATAACCCCACATAAAAATAAATGTATCTTCATTTTTATTTCTATTAATTTAATATAAATAAAATATAGTGAATATACATATTCATAATATATTATATTAATATAAATACAATATAATGAATATATAATATATGAGTATATATTCATTTTTGAATATATAAATGAATATATATTTATAATATATAATATATAAATGAATATAATATATAAATGAATACATATTCATTTATATATTCAAAAAATATATATATTTATATGGGATATATATGTGTTTATATAATAGATAATAGAAAAATGAATATATATTGTATGTATATATAAATGTATATATAAAATGTATTATATATATAAAATGTATATATGAGTGCATATAATGAATATATGTATATATGTACATATAATATATGTATATATAAATGAATATATGTATATCTAAAAATGAATATATAATATACAATTAAATATAATATAGAAAAATAAATATATGTGTTGAATATATATAAACACACATATATATTCATTTTTCTAAACTGCCTCTAGTTTTATGATTAACTTCCTGAAGGTACATCTGAAGGAGGTGGTCTGCCTTTACATTTATACAAAGAAATTATAATTCAAAATTGTAAGAATTAGTATGCAGTGAGAAAAGGTTATATATTTTATAATAATAAAGCAAAGCACTTCTCTACGTAAAGTTAGTTAAGAAAACTCAACACACCACAGCATCTTGCAGTGAGGAAGTGCTTCCAAGTGAGGTCTACTCCAGCTCTGAAACCATGCAGAAGGCTTTCTGCATCGAGAAAACCAAGCACCATGGAGATCAGATTGCTCAAGTCTGAATGCCAACTCTGGCACCTACTAGTTGTGTTGACTTGGACATGTTAGTTAGACTCTAACTATCTCAATTTTATCTTTGTAAAAGGTGGATAATAATATTGACTACCTTATAATGCCCTTGTGATTATTATGCATTTAACACACTTAGAAAAATGGGAGAACCATTGTACGTGATATAAAAGCTTTTGTTTGTATTACTTTATTGCTTGTGAAATAACACTCTCATCCAAGTACTGCTAGTCTCAGGTAGCCTATTCATTCCAATTTTATTGCTTCACATTTTTCAGAATATCGTCTCTTTGTTATGAGTTAAAGCATTTCTGTTTTTAAACTCCATCCATTGATCTCAGCTCTGCTTTATTTCCAGAGTACCCAGGACAAATATAGTTGTTTTTACATGAGAGGCTTTCAGCCACTTGATTTTAATGATCAGGTCAGGTCACCACTTCGACTTCACTTGTGTGAATGAATTACAAGCACATTGACTTTGAGTCAGGATCTGGAACCAGGCTGCCCAAGTTCATATTATTCCGCCACCTTTATGTATGCAACTATGGGCACTTGTTTAAATTTAATCTTGTCTATGCCTCAGTCTTCTCATCTATAAAATGGAATAGTAATACGACCTACCTCATAGTGTTTATCTTGAAAATGTGTAAATTTGTAAGCAATGCATACAACCATCCCTCAGGGAGGTGACACATAACTCCCCAACTCTGAAATACGGGTTGAGCTTAGTGACTTTCTCCCAGAGAATACAATAAAGAAAGAAAATTATCTAACTTTACAGTGGAGAAAAATCTAACAAACGCTACCTCAGCTGTGCAATCAAAGTCAACAACAGTGACAAGCAATGTTGACAATGCGTATCCTTGATATGATGCGGTGAGAATAGCACTTTACCTTTGTAGACTAATATCTAAAAACTCATAATCCCAGTCTAATTGCACACAAAAACATCAGACAAATCCTGATTGAGGGACACTTTACAGCAAAACCTGATCAGTACTCTTTAAAGATATCAAAGTCATCAAAATCAAGTAAAGTCCAAGAAGCTGTCACAGAGAAGCCCAAGACATGATGTATAAATGTAATATAGTATCCTGGATAGGATCCTGGCACACACACAAAAAAAGAATATTAGATAAACACTAAGAAATACAAAGATATGTAGACTTTAATTAATAATAATGTTTCAATATTGATTTATTCATTAGTTGTGACAACTGTATCATGTCAATATATGATTTTTAAAATAAGAGTAACCAGGTGCAGTGTATAAGGAAATTCTTTGTACTATCTTTGCAACTTTTATGTAAACCTAAAACTATTCTAAAATAAAATGTTAGGAAAAATGAATAAAATAGTGCTTGAACATACTAAAAACTCAATACGTGTTGATTATTATTATTACATTTGTATAAGGCCTGTTCTTATATGACTTGAATTCCAGTTTAGTTACAGCCAGACTTAAGAAGTATGTGTATGTGGGCAGGAAGAAAGAGGCATAGGTGCTGGGAGACTTATGCACATAGCATTGCCAAGGATTCCAGGTCTTTGCAGTGATATGGATTCAAAAGATAGTTTGCAATTGGGTTCTGGACTTCCCCATGAAGTGCCACTATCTAATAAGCCCGTTTCTAGGTCACCTGATTATCTCCCAAATCAATTGAAATCTGAAACTCTAAATTGAAAAGACAGTGATTGAATTTTTTATTAATGAAGTAGTGTGAATTTCGGCTCTGTGTTATGTCTAAAATGAAGGAGAGGAATTGACCCTATAGGTACAGTTTAAAATGATTGGCATTTGCCTGGCCATAGGCAGCCTGCCTTTGAATACCTGACTGCACTTAATAAATGCCACGATTATTCCCAATTAGCTTCACAAAATAGAGGTCTCCAGGGCTCTCCTGCAAAAGCAGACTGCAGTAACAAGACACACATGCCAGTTGCTGCTATTGCCTTTACATCTTCTGAAACTCTCTGATAAAATTGTTGTACCTCTTAGGATCTGACAAGACGGATAGATGCAGGCCTTCATAATCCATGGGATGAACAAAACTCCCATGTCCTTTTCTCTGCCACATGTGTACTGATCCTTTGCCTGCAATGATGGGGAGTGTATCCTTGTACTTTCATTTGGAACTATGTCATTGCCAGCAAACCAAGGCAAACATCATAGAGGCTGAAATATTTCTTGAAATCTGGAAATTTGGTGAATCTGTCTAGTTCTTCTTAGCACTTGTAGTTTTTATTTGACATTTTATTTTCTCTTCAAATTTGGTAATGTTTACCACATCATAAAACAAATAGAACCATGATATCTTTTCTATTTTACATAAATAGATCCACATATTTTTAACAATTTACACGTAGATGCTGAGAGTATATTTTTGATATGAGAAGGTGAGGATACATAATTCTCCATCACCCCTACTCTACAATGATGCTGGTGATTTCCGATTGTTTGCTTAAAGGTATATTCTAGAATTCCAAATCAGGTGTGTAAATCAGAACATGACATTCCTGAGGTGATGGCCCAGATTATAGAGTAGGCAGTTATCTTAATTCCTCACTTACGTTAGTGTACTATCAGTTATACATTCTTTTTCAATAAGTAGTATCCAGTTTCTGACTCACAAACTTTACGTTAGCCATTGACGAGCCCAGCCAAACCTGTTTGTGCAAGCAATGGATGATAAACCAGACAAAACCAAAAAAAAAAAAAAAAAAAAAAAAAAAAAAAAAAAAAACACCTGACAATTTCCAAGGAAAATTCTATGGCAATTGGCATAGAAATACTTAGTGTTGCAAATAATACTATTTATTTTTTTCTAAAGACAATTTAAGGTTATGATGGCACCTATAAAAAAATTAAATGGTAATTAATTGCATGATGAGGAAGCGTATATTTCCATTAACCTTCCAGATCAGTGACTAAAAATATGAAATGTTACATATGCACTTTCAGAGCATGTTATGTGCACCTGACCCATGATGCTAATTGTTATTTTTTTACTTTCTTGTTGTAATAAATTAAAAGTAGTATTGTCTTCACTCAAGTAAAAAGCCTCTTGATAGGCTGTTAATCTTCCCCATATTCCTCATAGTACCTTTTATATATTCATTCTACACAAATTTTCTGTGTTGGAATTACAAAAGTGGCCATATATTTTTAAAGAGAATTCATTTTGAATACATTAGTGAATTGCAAAATTACTTTACTGAATGTTGAAAAGGTCTCTTCAGTAGGAGGCATCCAATCTGTGACTGAAAGAATGGGAAGGTGTTAGCCAGGCTGTGAAAGTAGGAAGAGAAGATAGCATTTCAAAGAGAGGTAGCAGTATCCACTCATTGCCTTTGGGGAGAAAACACTCAATATGTGTTTGCTGAATGAAATTTTGAACTAATAGCAAGAACAGTATAGTTTCTGTCTTTCTGTTAGAAGACTGAAGTGCAAAAAAGAGTTTTAAAAGGCTAGTTTGATGATGCTGAATGGCATGTCATGGTACTGTAGAAGAACATCAACTCTGCATAAAAAACTGTCCACTGAAAGCACAAGGCTGTCTTTAAAAAGAATCATGACTGTTCTCACCCAAATATAACACTTTTATTGGCTCCAGGAGGAACCTTTTGCTCAAAAACATTTCCTCCGAAATTCCAACATTAGAGATTTATGCGTGTGTCTTAAGAAGCTCAATTTTTTAAATGTCAGTACTACCCGAGGTTAAGCCGGGCTATAATTCATTCCTGGCTTGGTGTGGAACCCTGTCACCCAGACACTTTCTTTCTCTTTACGACTTAATGTTACTAATTAGGACTGGAAAATGGGAACTTCCATGGGAGGATAAATGGAAAGGTCACCCTTCCTCGTTGTATTAGCAGAGAGAGGATCTGTGGAAAGAGCAGGGGCTCCAAGGGGCTACAGAGGACACTCAGTGCAGAGAGAGAGCTGTGCAGCATAACACTGGTTAACGTGGCCTTTCAACAGATCCCTCAGTAAAGTATCACTAGTTTGGTTCTGTTTTATTTTGCTTTCAAATACTATTATGCTTCCAATGTTTTTAGATAAATGACTTTCTTTTAATTGGAAAATTAATATTGTGTTTACTTTGCTCTTTATCTGTTTTTCTATAACAGTGACCTATTTAGGCTACCGATATTTGAATTAGCAGTAGCTGGTGTCTTTATAAAATATTGGTAGTATATTATATGGTGCATACAGGAGAGCAAGAAAAAAACACACTTTACTTGTTTTCTTGCTCACTCATAGGAGTTATCAGTAACTTCTTATTTCATAACCAGGAAAGTGTAAGAATAGAAGGCCAAGAGAGTGAAAATGCGATAAATTCATTAATAACCTTAAGGAAAGGAAGAATGATTTTATATTTGGATAAACCTGAGTTTAAATCTAAAACATTGAAAGTAGTATTAATTAAATTCTCTGAATGTCATTCCTACCAGCAGTTAAACTTGAATAATATCTATTTTATAAGCCTTTTCAGAGGAATAAAGTATAATAAAGTGTCTGTCACAATGGCCTGTATATATCAGGTGATCAACTAATCATAACCAAGATGGTAATTATAATGGAACAGTGATGTAATTCAAACCACTATTCAAGATAGGAACAATTAGAAGAGGGGAAAGTAGGACAATGAATCTGTGAAAGAGGTGATATGCAATTACCAGGAACCCTTATATAATGTTTTTATAATGGGTCGAGAATGATTTTTCCATATATTAAAATTTTTCTATATATCTTCATTTATTTTTCCCAATAATCCAATGAAATAAGTGGACTATAATCACTTATATTTTACAAATGAAGAAACTAAGGCATAGATAAGTTAATTTTATCAAGATTAAAGAAACAAACAAACAATAAAAACTAAGTGGCAGACTCAGTATTTGAACCAAAGCAATTTGACTCAATACAGAGCTCATAACCATTGCAAAATAATGCTTGTGTAGTCTTTTAAATTCCTTGATCATGTTGAAAAATTATCTTTGTACTGCATCATATTAACTTTAAAAAATATTTGTATCATGCCGGCCTGTAATCCCAGGTACTCAAGAGGCTGAGGCAGGAGAATCGTTTGAAGCCAGAAGGTGGAGGTTTCAGTGAGCTGAGATCGCACCACTAAACTCCAGCCTTGGTGACAGAGTGAGACTCAATCTCAATAAATAATAATAATAATCATCATCATCATCATCATCTTGTGGAAGGTATCAAAAGTTAATTAATAAGTGAAGATACTTGGAATTAGGCACATTTTAATTCAAAATAAGCATGATTCAAAACATATTCAAAACTGATGACTGTTTGATAACCTAATATATATTGCAAACATATTGAAGAGGACTTTAATATATACTATATCTTATGCATGCAATCTTCTCTGTGATCATTATTATTTCAGCATATATAACAAGCACAATGAATTGTCTTTGCAGGCAGAGGAGAAGCATGACATCTAAATGAATACTTTCCCCTTCAAAATAGTCACTTTTAGAAGACAAGTGTTTATTTTCATGATGCTTACTGTCTTAGTCCTTTCAGGCTGCTATAAAAAATAGCATCAATGACATGGCTTATAAACAAAAGCAATTTGTTTCTCACAATTCTGGAGACTGGGAAGTCTAAACCAAGGCATCAGCAGATTCAGTGCCTGAGGAAGGCATGCCTTCTCATAGATGAAACTGTCTCATGGTGCTCACATGGAGGAGGAATGGGCAAACGAGCTCCCTTGGGCCTATTTTAGAAGGTCACTAGTATCACTGATGAAAGTTCCACTTTCATGACCTAATTACCACCAAGAAGTCCTACCTCTTAATATCATCACCATGGGATTTAAGATTTCAACATATGAATTTTGGGGGAACACAAATATTCAGACCATAGTACTAACTTTGTTATTTTTCGTTTTATTTTTTAAGAAGCCTACAAATCCGAAATATATTTAATTATTAATCTGTGTTCTCAATGGTAGAAAAATCACCTTCATGTATTGAGTTATATATCTAATTATATATATCCGTATATTTCTATCTGTATATCTAGAAATCTAAATCTTTCTATGTCTCCCTCTATCTCTCCTTTTCTATCTTACAGTGTTTAGGGCTTTTAAATGTTCTGACAAGACATTTTCTGTCAGAAAAAGAATTGGGAGAGAGAGATCAACAAAATTTTCTGTAGTTCTTATTAATAGTAAGTAGAAATTCAGGGTTTTAATTATTCAAAAGCACTTCACTGTGATTTAATTTGATTGTGACTGAATATGCTGCTCTCCTGGTGTTAGGTTCTTCACTATTTTATATGTACATGCTCATGTCATCATTTTTTTTAAATGAATAATTTTATTTCTTCTTTTCCAAACTTGATGCCACTTATTTGCTTTCTCTCTCTCTCTCTCTCCCTCTCTCTGTGAGACGGAGTCATGCTCTGTCGCCCAAGCTGAAGTGCAGTGGTGTGATCCTGGCTCACTGCAGCCTCCATCCCCCGGGTTCAAGCAATTCTCCTGCCTCAGCCTCCAGAGTAGCTAGGACTACAGGGAAGCACCACCAAGCCCCGCTTCTTTTATTTTACTTTTTTTTCTTTCCTTTTTATTTTTTTAGTACAGATGGGGTTTCACCAGGTTGGCCAGGCTGGTTTCCAACTCCTGACCTCACGTATTCCACCTGCCTCAGCCTCCCAAAATGCTGGGATTACAGGCATGAGCCACTGCACCCGGCCACCTCTTTCTCTTCTCCTCCTCCTCTTTCACCTCCTTCTCGCTTCCACCTCTATTTTCTTCTGCATCCCTGAACTCTTATTCCTGTTTCCTTTGCCCAGCAAGACCAATGCTTTCTTTTCGGGTCCCATTGTCTCTTTTTATAAAATGCCTCCAGACAGAACCCCAGTATGAATAAGGAGCTCATCTTGCATATCTTCCCTCTTTTAGGAACCTTTGCCCAGCACAGTCTGCTACCCTGTGCCTGAAAATAATTGCTGCATATATTGTGTCCAGATCTACAGCAGTTCACAGTGGGAGATTAGCTTTGGTAACCATTACTGAATCTTGGCCAAACCAATAACCTCTTACCATAAACATTTAAGAGCTGACGTAAAAATCCCTCCACTCCAAAAAAGAAGGGTTATTTTAAAAGCACTCTTTAAAAAAAAATTAAATCCTTTGATTATATCTTAATTCATTTTCATTGAATTTACATGTTAGAGATATTTCTTTTGGTTTGCATGTGCTTGTAATTTTATGCACAGCCGCATGTCATATCTTTGTAAAACCCTGGGGTTTTTGTTTTTCCCTCTATAGATTTTATACAGGAAGTTTGCAGTAGGTCTATTTGTATTGATCTTAGTCTCAACACACCATTAGGATAGAAAGTAATGTATTTTTATGATGAAGTCAATTTTTGTACTTTTATTGGCTACCCAAGAATTCCACTATACTACTATGACATATAACATCATTTAGAAAGGATGAATATTTATGTTCATTTCATGTTTATTTTTACTGAAAATTCACATGAATATTACTCTCCAAACATTTATTTTTAGGCAGTGTATATTGCTCAAGTGCCAAAACATGCATGTAAAAATTAGGGTTACTAAGACTTGTTTTCTATTCTATGTATTATATACTACCTGTTAAGGTAGAAATACACTCTGGATGAGCTAAAACAGAACATACCTAGGTCATATTTGATGAGTAAGAAGAGTTCCATCAAGATTGATTATATTTAAGTTTCTGTTTTCTTATCCCCACTTTTATTTTAGATGATAATTCACTGAATAATTGAATCAGTAATAACTTTTTAGCATAAATTATTCTGGTTCTGTAATTCTAGCTGTATGGATGTACATAACCTAAAGGTGCTATATTATTACCATAAAGTTAATTTGAAATATAACAGCCCTATCAAAATACCAAGAAAAATATAAAGAACATCACTAATATAAACATAATACATTTATTCCCTATGGATTTTGTAACATTTGCTATTCCAAAAGACACTTCAGTCAAAATGCCAGAATAATTTGTAAGCATGCCCTTCCAAAAACAGATGCTAATATAAAACATTTAAGTCATTAAAATTAAATATTTCATGCTCAGACATATAATTAGGCACTTGTGTGTCAATATTTCTGTAATTTGGGTAGTTAAATGTGTGTTTTTCCGTATGGTCAATGAAGAAAAAAATAAAATGCATCAATTTTTCACTTCACAGGTTTACAACAAGGCAGGTTGCTGTTTAAATAAAACATGATGAAATTAGTCTTTTTTCTTTAAAAAAGGTATTTTTAGTTTGATTCTAATAAAAATACCACACATCTGCATTATATATAATATGGAAAATACAAAAAGTGAAAGGGAATTATCACTCCTACTTCTCATACTATCTCATGCTTTCCCTTTTGTTGTTTGGATATTGTGATTAAAACTACATCAGCAGCTGGGTGGGGTGGCTCACGCCTGTAATCCTGGCACTTTGGGAGGCCGAAGCAGGTGGATCACCTGAAGTAGGGAGTTCAAGACCAGCCTGACCAACATGGAGAAACCCCATCTCTACTAAAAATACAAAATTATCTGGGTGGGGTGGTGCATGCCTGTAATCCCAGCTACTCGGGAGGCTGCAGCAGAAGAATCACTTAAACCCAGGAGGCAAAGATTGCAGTGAGCCGAGATAGCGCCATTGCATTCCAGCCTAGGCAACAAGAGTGAAACTCTGTCTCAAAAAAAAAAAAAAAAAAAACTACACCAGTAAACTTAGGACTATCATGGACTTTCTATAGAAAAGTACTACCTAAAAACAGCCATTGATATACTTTTAGTATATTTTTTCCTGATTTGTTTTTGTTTGTTGTGGTTTTGTATGGGTGTGAATATGTGTGTAAATTTACATGACGGTTATCGTTGTATTTGTTGGAGGCTCTCAGTAGGCCTAACAGATAGCATTTGTTAAATGCAAAATATGTAAAAATCAGGAAATACGATGATGAACTACTAAATGCTAGCCAAACTTCACATTTCTCATAAGGGCTGAGATGGAAGACACAGCTTAGCATGACAACTAAATGGTCCTAAGATATAATATAGACCCCCAAGTTAGGCAGGCATACCTAGTGAAAATACTGGATTGAAACAGATTTGGCAACAGGTGAGGTCTTCCCAGGTAGTACTAAAGCTATTAAAGAATGAGTCATTAAAGACACTTAAAACATTGAAGCACCCAATCCCAGCAAGTAGCTTGCTCCTAAGAGAAATGAAGAAGTTACTGAGCCAAACTTTGTTTCTCCAAACTTACTCTTCCAAATTTATCAGTCAGATAAGTCACAACACCTCCCTTGGGCCAGAATAAATAATGGGACAAAGAGAGGGCAGGGATGTCACATTGTTCAGCTTCTGTTATAGGGATGAAACTAATAAGAGCAGAGAATACACATCTCCCACAATACTCTCTATACATTATACACAATACTTTTATATACATTATAAATTATATCCCACATCTTTTCTCTGTTTTCAGAGATAGGGTTGTGTTCTGTCACCAAGCTGGAGTGCAGTGAAGTGATCATGGCTCACTACAGCCTTTGACTCCTGGGTTCAAGCAATCCTCCTGCCTCAGCCTCCTGAGTAGCTGGAACTACAGGTGTGTGCGACTGCACCCAGCTAATTTTTTTTTAATTTTTATTTTTATTTCTTTGTAGAGACAGAAACTCACTGTGTTGCCTAGGCTAACATCTCATATATTGTAATATACATTCTATATGTTCATAGATTGCCTGTGCTTTTTTAAAAAAATTGAAGAGACCTTGATAAGAAAGTATGGAATAGTTAGGGATGCAATAGAGAACTAGCATGGTAGTGGTGTCTATGTATGAGAGAGTCTTTTAGTCATTATATCATAATGAAAGTTGGGCATTGTGAAAAGACAGGCTCAAATTTAAACATAAAGGACTAGATGTCCAGGCATAAACAAGTTACCCAAACTTTTTTTTTTTGAGACGGAGTTTTGCTCTTGTGGCCCAGGCTGGAGTGCAATGGCACGATCTCTGCTCACTGCAACCTCCACCTCCCAGGTTCAAGCGATTCTCCTGCCTCAGCCTCCCAAGTAGCTGGGATTACAGGAGTCTGCCACCACACCTGGCTAATTTTTGTCTTTAGTAGAGACGGGGTTTCACCATGTTAGTCAGGCTGGTCTTGAACTCCTGACTTCGGGTGATCCACCTGCCTCGGCCTCCCAAAGTGCTGAGTTACCCAAATTTTTTTAATGTCTACTTCAATTATGAAACAAGGATTATAACACCAATTCGTTTAATTGAAATGAGGATAAAAATCACATATATAAAACACATGTACCATAATAGATCCTTAGTAAATAATAAATATTTTCAGTTATTATTTTAAACAAGTTCTGTTTTTTTTAAATTCAGTTCATATTATGTACTCCATGAGGCATTATATGGACATTTTTAAATACTTAGAAAAATATTCATACAATAAATACTAGTAGTAAATTAAACTGTGGTCTAAGTACATAGACATTATGGTACAAAAATATTTAAATCATCAATCCAATAAATACAAATATTTATATTATTCGTTTAATTTTTTAAAACAAAGTAGGTGCCAGGCACAGTGGCTCATGCCTGTAATTGCAGCACTTTGGGAGGCCAAGGCAGGCAGATTACATGAAGTCAGGAGTTCGAGACCAGCCTGACCAACATGGTGAAACCCCGTCTCTACTAAAAATACAAAAAAATCAGCCAGGCATGGT
This sequence comes from Nomascus leucogenys, assembly GCF_006542625.1. Lineage (NCBI taxonomy): Eukaryota > Metazoa > Chordata > Mammalia > Primates > Hylobatidae > Nomascus > Nomascus leucogenys. The sequence continues at coordinate 22,865,535 of NC_044402.1, forward strand.
GGCAGGCGCCTGTAGTGCCAGCTGCTCCAGAGGCTGAGGCAGGAGAATGGCGTGAACCCGGGAGGTGGAGCTTGCAGTGAGTGGAGATTGCCCACTGCACTCCAGCCTGGGCTACAGAGCGAGACTCCATCTAAAAAACAACAACAACAACAACAACAACAACAAAAACATTAGGTGGTGGCATGCGCCTGTAATCCCAGCTACTCGGGAGGCTGAGGCAGGAGAATCGCTTGAACCCGAGAGGCAGAGTTTGCAGTGAGCCAAGTTCGCTCCATTGCACTCCGGCCTGGGTGACAGAGCGAGACTCCATCTCAAAAACAAAACAAAGTAGGCTATTTTACTTACCTGAATCAATTTAACTGATAGTCTAGATGTTTTAATAGAATCACTCTTGTGGTGGTAAAGCCAAAAGTCTTTTAAAGCATTTGACCAATATCCATATTTGATATCTAGCCTTAGGCTTAGCTCTGGGGAAAGTGGTGTAAGATCTTTAATTTATTAAATGAGCTTTGACCTAATATTTCTCAATCAGAAAAATGTAATTTCCCCCATATTTTGGACTGTTAGATACATGTGTTACTGAAAACATGCAAGTAGCAGGCATGTAAGAAAATATATTCAAAGATAGTTAATTATGGCAGCATTTCACTTTTGTTCAACAGAGTGAAGTATGTTTTCAACCATACACCACGTTGACATAAATATGACTCCCTATGGAATGTATGGGAAGTTGAAATAATGTATGTTTATTGCATATTTTCTTGGACAGTCAGGGAAATGTTGATGGACCACATTATCTCTTTAGTGTATTCAACACTTTAAACAATAATTCTTTGATTTTCATTTGATTACTCATTCATTCATTGAGTCATTCATTGTAAAAATATGTGTTCAGCACCTATACTGTGAGGTCATTGAGTACCAGCTGTTTTGTAGGTACTAAGAATGCAGAAATAAATATCTTGCTCTCCTTGATTACAAAAAACTCAATCTCGAAGGTTTTCTTTTTTTTACAAGCGAATTTCCCTTTTATTGGAGAGAGAGGAACTTATCTGTTTATTTTATTTTATTTCTGAATTAAACCTTACCTCATTTAATATTTTCTGACACATTTCCTCTTCAGATGATGCATTTACTTTAAGCCACACAAGCCTGTATTTGCATCTTTGACAGCAAAGGAGAGACCGACTAACGGAATTGATGCTTGGTTTGAATACTGTAGGATGTTGTGACAATGACAGTAGCAAGGAATCTTAAATAATAGGCCCTACCTGATGCAATTTAAAAATATGCACACTATTGTCTTAGCCACAAACATGTTAGATTTCATTTCTGCTTCCACGAAGCAGCTGAGCGTAATCCATCTTGATGACAGTTGACAAGAGAAACTAATCTCTCATAAAAGCATTTCCCAATTACCTTTTTTTCCTTGAAAAACACTAAACATTTCGAAACAAATTTTTTGCTATGTCGTTTCTATATGTAGAAGGAGGATATGGAGGGATATGTGAGAACTTAAATGTTAGTTTCCTCCTTTGCTTCCAAAAATTAACTTTTTATAGTAAATGGCCTGGGAACACTTGATTGTAACGAACGTTTAGGTAGATGTGATATGTATCTCTAATGAATATAATTTAGAGCAAATAGATCCATACATCAACTTCTTTTGTTCTTTAAACAAATACAGGAAGAAAAGAAAGAAAGAAGGAAGGGAGAGAGGGAGGGAGGAAGAGAGGGAAGGAGGAAGGAAGGGAGGGAGGGAGGGAGGGAGGGAGGAAGGAAGGAAGGGAGGGAGGGAGGAGGGAGGGAGGGAGGGAGGGAAAACATTTTTTTTCCATCATCTAAGCAAAACAGAACAAAATGGGAGAATCTTCATTACTCGTATGTTCATTTGCAAAACTATTCAAAATCTTTAACCAAAAACAGCTAAGTTTAACAGCATGCACTACTGAAAAGATCTGAAATATTGTTATCTATACTCTTTTACTTAAATAATGGCCATGTAATGAAAGTTCTCCATGATGATAAAATGTGTTTCATCTCGTGTCATTGAAGGAAATTTAAATATCGAGAGAACGAGTATCCCTAGAATATCAGAAGGATTAAATATTACTTAACAGACTGCATCTATCATTTCAGTACCATTTCATTTTGTATATTCATCCTAATTTATATCAATCTTTCCTCAACAAAATCGTAATTAATTTTGTAACATGCCTAGATAAGTTATATGAACTTTTCCTTCATTCATAGTGATTTAGTATTAGGGGCAAGATCAATAGTGTTTTAATGGATGAAAGAGTAAAATAAAAGATTTTAAAGGGAAATGACTTGTTTTAGTAATGAGACATTATATTATTTTTATTAAGATTAAGAGAGTTAGAGTCCATGTAGAGAAAAAACATGGCCAGAACATTTAATAGGCTTGACGATCATAAAAAAAGATGAATGTAAGAATGTTTGCAACTGAAATAATATGTAAGAATGAGAAGTTTGTAATATAATTCTAAAACTATAAAGAATATGTACAGTTGTTAAAGAAGAATACAGAGTAGGAAAGTACCAAAATAGTTCAGATATATTTCAAAGGAGATGCTAAAAAAATTGAAAGTATTTAGAATGATTATTGAAATGCCAGATAATTTTGATACCCTCACTGGTAACAAGGATATAACAGGTGATAAGACTTAAAACTTGAGAAAGGATTTCAAAAGATTTATTTTGACTGAGCTGTTCTATAAATCCCTCTTCCTCCTTGCTCTGCCAAGGGGAAAGGCAGGGTTACTAACTTCGTATGCCAAAAGTAATTCCAAAATTCTCTGGGCTTCCAGGAAATTATTTAAAGACTGTGTTCACAGAGATTTGTTAGTGTGGCCAACAATAAAAGGTCAGAAGGAGATATACCACCAGTTTTAGATTCCCAGAATTTGCAATTGGATCCTATCACTGATATAGGTACAGGACTTTTCCCAAAGCATTAAAACATATTTCTTTTTCAAAAGGCACAATTACTGCAAACCTCTGTGAATCCTCTGCAAATATATTTTAGCTCAATATATTAAGTATCTAGAAACTATTCTGTTCAAAATTTATTATGGAACAAGACCTTCTGGTAAAGGTGAAATAAACATGTAGATTTCCAAATATCTCCATGAACTTTTCAGATAAAGGAACAAAATAAATGATATATTATTTGTCAGCCCTTCGAAGATGGAATTTCTGTTAAATTTAATTACTCCAGCCTAGCTTTAAATCATGAAAGACTTTCAATGAAGGTGGCTCCCACTAAATGGAACAAATTTCCCTAAGTGCTTGCTGGGTAAAAGAATGGTGACCAGGTGAGTGTGGCTAGAAACTGAAAGCTTTGAAATAAAGTGGCTGCATGTGGAAGATTTGCTTATTTATTGATTTAATTCCTGAGGTTGTTGATTTAATTCCATGGGTTTTCTTCCTACTTTATATTCTGAATTAAAACAGAGATTTATTATTTCCTCCTAATTCAAAACCAAAGCAGGCAAAACTCATCAGGATGACTTTGATTTACCCCTAATTTATCAGGAAACTGAACCTGAAGCCTCTACTTAGCCGCTGTTTAGTCAACATTGCGCATGCAACTCTATCAAAGGAAATAAACCATCAACCCACTAGTTAATACATACCCACTACCACAGAACATATAAAATACACCTAATAAAACTGGGAAAGCAATTAATAATAGTGAAAAGGCCTCAACAAACATATAAAAAGGGACAAGTGACTGGAGAGAGAAATTTACTAATGGGAAGTGTTGTTATTATTGTTGTTGTTTACCTTAATTCTGCTCTTTTGGTTCCTGTGTTGTACACTGAATTTTTTTCTGCAGAAATGCATGGTCTCCTTACCAGGGCTAATTTGTCCTATTTCCCTGTATAAATCAATTCTGTTATTTTTTGCCAGTCCCTACGATGCTGCCAATATTAGCTCTTTTTTGATCTTAGCTCTTATACTTTTATGTTTGAAGCACATCTGAGTGGGGCTTTCTTTATTAAGTGGCATACAAAAAGGAGAGGCTTAGGCATAAAGACAGGGCATAGCATCAAGTGTTTCCGGCTGCAGAGAAGGTGGCAAAGGCCTCATTGGGTGGGCAATCAGCCCTTAAGAAAGCAAAGAAGGTGAAATTAAGATCTTATTCAAGGAGGCTGGAGAGGCAGGATGGTACTTTAGTCAACCTGGAAATGTTGGTGTTTCAATGTTTAAGAAATTGAATCAAATATAACCATAACATGAGACAAACAACCAAAGCAAGGATTTGGTGATGAACTGGTGCCTGGGCCAAGCAATGTGGTCACAGAAGAGTCATGCCAACTTGCTCTTGAACGTGTTAGCCAGAGTTTGAAACAGTTCAGGATCCAAAAGCACAATGGTGGATTTCAGAAAGCTTTACAAACCGAAACAGGGCAGCAGCAGGGACACAGAGTGACTACAATTTTTTAAACCTTTTTTAGATCCTTTAATTCAGGGGTTCTCAACTAAGATGATTTTGCCTCCCAGGGGACATTTGGGAATCACCTAGTGGGGAAAGGCCAGGGTTAATATACTGCAATGCATAGGACTGCTCCCACAACCAAGAATCACCTGACTCAAAAATGTCAATAGGGCTGGGCATGGTGGCTCACGCATGTAATCCCACCGCTTTGGGAGGCTGAGGAGGGCAGATCACTTGAGGTCAGGAATTTGAGAGCAGCTTGGCCAACATGGTGCCGCCCTGTCTCTACAAAAACTAGCCAGGCAAGGTGCCGGGTGCCACAGTAACTTATCACACCCTTGTAGTCCCAGCTACTTGGGAAGCTGAGGCAAGAGAATCACTTGAATCAGAAAGCAGAGGTTGCAGTGAGCCAAGATCACACACTGCACTCCAGCCTGGGCAACAAAAGGAGACTCTGTCTCAAAAAAAAAAAAGAAAGAAAAAAGTAAGTCGTTAGTGCAGATATTGAGAAACCCTGCATTTTGCCTCTTCTTGAATAATTATTAAAATGCTCTAATTTCACTGTATTTGTACAATTGTGTTCTCATTTTTTTTCCCTTTCTTTGGTTATACACTACCTTTTCCCCTGAAAAATAAGAAAAACCTGAAAGGATAGAGAAAAAGTTAAATAGCATAGAAGACACTAGAAAGCAAAAGATTTCATGTTTTTCTTCATTTTATTGTACCCCCAAACCTAATTTAATTTAAAAGAAAGGTGGTACAAAGGATGTTAAAATCCACAAAAAATTATTTACAAGTAAGTTTAAAAAGTACATGATTAAAACAATTTTCTTCAAACAAGAATCTGAAAAAAATTACCAAGTTTACAGATTTTATATTTGGGGAATCAGTAAGATTCCGACTTGCAAACAGAACTGGATCCAAATCTTAGACCTACCAATTAATCATCCTCTGATCTTTCTATAAACCTAAGTTATTTCAGATGTTGAAAAAGTTTGAAAATATTATCTCTTAGCATTTTTGGGAGGATTTTCAATATCATATGCAATGTTCCAGCAAACTTTGCATCTGACCCAGAGTAGGCCCTGAGAACTGCAAAAATCCTCAACATGCAATCTTTCCAAACTCCTGCACTAAGAGACTTCATCAAATGCTAGCATGGCTTCTAGAAGCTTAAGGTGGTGCCCCTATTATGACTCCAATTCCCCATAAAAGCTCTGTGCGAGAAAGTTCAATGCTGCTAGGAAAGCTTACTATCTGTTCCAGCCAAAACCTAGTGAGGCTGATAGCTCCCTAACCCTCCTCTTAGAGCAGTTACTTTAGAAAGTTTGCAATTATAAATCCTTTCTCTGCTCCTTTGAGATGGAAATCTACCACCCAGAACTGTCTCCTCAAGGACTTGGAAATAGTTCTTTGAAATGCAAAAATTCAAGAAAGTAACTCTCACTCCGACTCCCTGTGGGAGGCTAAGGGGCTAACTTCAGTGGGCAGGCAATGGGCTTCTTGCTCCAACTTGCAAAACTACACCTGTCATAAAGATATGAGAATTTTGTTTCTCTTCCAGATAAGTGCCAATTAGCAATCCTGAATAACCAAGTGAGTCACATGAATCAAACTCTCTTAATGACCTCTCAGTGTCTTCCTTTCAGCCCACCCACCCCAGCATTTTAAAATTCTCCTGCCTTTTGGTTTGGCAAAGTTGAGCTCAGTTTACTCTGAACTCTCTTCCCTACTGCAATAGTTATCAGTGAATAAAATCTGTCTCTGTTGCCTTTAACTAGTGTCCAGCTTTGTTTCTCTTTGACAACTCTTATAAACAACTACCATAGTAAATGTTACAATATGGCGATTTCTTAAATATCCTGCCAGCAGAATAATGAAAAGAACAATGAGGTATCTGTCTGTGAATGGTAATTTTCTTAAAGACTATTGTTACAACTTTGTAGGGGAAGGAAGACTTTCCTTTCACCCTCTAAAGTTTCTGTAATAGTCTATGAAATAAAGTGACAACAGCCAGATCAGCAGGACAAAAGGTATACAAATTCACTACATGTTTGGGGGCATCACTAGAAGAAGAGTGAATACACAAAAAATAAGCGAGATTTAGAATATATGCCCTCCTCTGAGGAGAGAGGAGAGGACAAATGTAGACAACTTAGGGGAGAGTAAATTATTTTGGGGAAGATAAATGCACCCTTAGAAGAAGAGGTGATAGGTTTGTGACAAAGTCTGTCTGGGTGTGGTGCCAACTTCTAGAGTCTCCTCTCCTGTGATAAGAGTTAATCTTGTGTGGGGAATGGGAAAATGTTGGTCAAAGGGTAAAAAGCTACAGTTAGACAGGGGCATATTGAATTCTATTAAGTACTCAATATGGTGGCTTTGTTAATTAGCTTCATTCAATGATTCCGTACTGTGCCTGTGTGTGTGTGTATAATAACATCAATGTGTATCCCATAATTATATATAATTATAATTTGTCTAAAGTTTTTATTTGATCTTAAGAAAAAGAATTTTTTAAACGAAACTCCCAGATTGATGAAACTTCCAGGGAAAGGATTGATGACAATTGATTTCCTTTTGGAATATCTGTCCTTACACAGATAAGAGGAGTTCCAAGAAAGCCTCTTCCTGCATTTGCTGTGTTTCAAGTGTCCTCTGCTCAAAGTAATCCACACACCAAGGCAGCATATGTTAGGGTGGCTTGTCCTGATCATCTTCAACTTGCTCCTCAGACAAAAAGAGATGAAAATGTCACATTAGTTAAGGTAAGACTAGATTTTGTGTATGTTTGCTTTCAAATTTATCATCCATCAAAGACAGCTCTGTAGGGGTCACCACAATCTGATCAGGAAAACATTTTGTGTTTGAATATAAGTCCAACACTATTTCCCAAAGCAAGAAAAGAAAAGTCAGTTGAGTCATGGATGATGTACAGATACTTACCTCCTCAATTGGATCTTAGGCACAGATGAGCTGGTGATCAACACATCTCACATCCCTGATTCAGCAGAAATCTGTATGAGTCAGTCAGGTATGCATGCAGGAGTAGGCAGAAGATAGCAAATAGGATTCAAATACCAGTCAGTGGTGGATTTTTCAGTTGATAATGTGAAACCAACTTAATGATTTTTCTCATGATAACAAGCAAAACAGCCAAATACAGGGCTTTGTGCAACCAAGTCACAACCCAAAGAGACCATTAACATCACACTCAATCTCAGCCCTGCTAATTTTTTTTTTTTTTTTTTTTTTTTTTTTTTTTTTTTTTTATTTAGGTTTTAGGGTACATGTGCACAATGTGCAGGTTTGTTACATACGTATCCATGTGCCATGTTGATTTCCTGCACCATTAACTCGTCATTTAGCATTAGGTGTATCTCCTAATGCTGTCCCTCCCCCTCCCCCACCCCACAACAGTCCCCGAGTGTGATGTTCCCTTCCTGTGTCCATGAGTTCTCATTGTTCAATTCCCACCTATGAGTGAGAACATGCGGTGTTGGTTTTTGTCCTGCGATAGTTTACTGAGAATGATGTTTTCCAGTTTCATCCATGTCCCTACAAAGGACACGAACTCATCATTTTTTATGGCTGCATAGTATTCCATGGTGTATATGTGCCACATTTTCTTAATCCAGTCTATCGTTGTTGGACATTTGGGTTGGTTCCAACTCTTTGCTATTGTGAATAGTGCCGCAATAAACATACGTGTGCATGTGTCTTTATAGCAGCATGATTTATAGTCCTTTGGGTATATACCCAGTAATGGGATGGCTGGGTCAAATGGTATTTCTAGTTCGAGATCCCTGAGGAATCGCCACACTGACTTCCACAATGGTTGAACTAGTTTACAATCCCACCAACAGTGTAAAAGTGTTCCTATTTCTCCACATCCTCTCCAGCACCTGTTGTTTCCTGATTTTTTAATGATGGCCATTCTAACTGGTGTGAGATGGTATCTCACTGTGGTTTTGATTTGCATTTCTCTGATGGCCAGTGATGATGAGCATTTCTTCATGTGTTTTCTGGCTGCATAAATGTCTTCTTTTGAGAAGTGTCTGTTCATGTCCTCTGCCCACTTTTTGATGGGGTTGTTTGTTTTTTTCTTGAAAATTTGTTTGAGTTCGTTATAGATTCTGGATATTAGCCCTTTGTCAGATGAGTAGGTTGCAAAAATTTTCTCCCATTCTGTAGGTTGAAAGCTGAAACTGGATCCCTTCCTTACACCTTATACAAAAATTAATTCAAGATGGATTAAAGACTTATATGTTAGACCTAAAACCATTAAAATCCTACAAGAAAACCTAGGCAATACCATTCAGGACATAGGCGTGGGCAAGGACTTCATGTCTAAAACACCAAAAGCAATGGCAACAAAAGCCAAAATCGACAAATGGGATCTCATTAAACTAAAGAGCTTCTGCACAGCAAAAGAAACTATCATCAGAATGAACAGCCCTGCTAATTTAAAGGAGAAGATGCATGAATCTTGAGAGTATCCCACTTGGAACTGGAGATAGGAGAAGACAACACAGGAAACCTTTCCCTACTCCCCTGCTTCTTTACTCCAAAACATCCAAACATATGAATTTGATCTTCTTACAAATAATTTAGTATAAGGAATGATCACTTTGATTTGAGCAATAAAGTTACGTTAGGAAGAGCATAAGATTCTAGGCCAGAATCCACTTTAAAAAATTATTTCTATTGACTGTACTGCCACAGTAACTTATCACGCCCCAAATCCTCTGAAATCTAGGCACTTTGGAGGGCAACCTAGATGGCAAAGGAAGAAAAGGCTCAAGTGACAAGATCCATGAGTCATAGTTCCAATTCACTAGCAATTTGCTATGGGAAACTGCCTCTGTATCTACAAAATAATGACCTTCAATTGTTTTTTGTTGTTGTTGAATGCCCTTTCAATTGGAACCTTCTCTCTTATTTTTTAAATTGTAGGAGTTGAAAGATCTAATACTGGGGCCATTGTGATAGGAAAGAGGCCTGAACATTACATTTAAGCTGTGTATTTAACACAAACCGAGAATCAGACTGCATCTATTTGCAGTAGCCAAATCAAGTCTTTCTGGGCAAAGCCAAAGTCATTCTGAAGGGCATCAAGGCAGTTATTTGACAAATCCCATTATGCTTTTTGTCCACCTGATTATCTCAGATTATGTGTGTGTGTGTGTGTGTGTGTGTGTGTGTGCGCGCGCACATGCATGTATTGCTTATTCTGCTTTAAATAAGCTGCAAGATTCTTTTGAAGGGAAACAAAGGGAGAATAAATTATAGATGGGAATAATCACTTGAGATCAAAAGGTGGAACCAGGGATTAGAAACCCTTTCATTGCATTCACTGGTTTATTTCCTTAATCATTTATTCTATTAAATTTATTCTACTAAATGTACTATTTAATGAGGTTTTGCTCAGTACCCGGTAGTGCACTCTGATGGAAAAACTGTGCTAAGATAACTTCAGTTGTTCCCTTGTTGCCCTTTTGTTTGGTGCTGGGATATGAGTTAGGTCTTTTGTGTCACCAGCTGGTGAAGGTCCATTGTCATCCTGCTCAAGTCTGCTCTGAGCCATTCTACAGTCCTAGATATGACAACTGACAGCAATAGTGGACACTCCAAAACCTAGGACTGTGGTTCTTCTATCTATTAAGGCTGTGGTTCTGTAGGAGTATATTTGCAGTCAGGATGCGTAGTCTCTGGAAACCAGGGGTAGTGATTTGATAGAAAAACTCTTGAAATTGGTCTATTGAGGTTCAGTTTTGGGTATTTCCTCTGGTTCCTACCAGTAGGAAGGGTTAAACTGATTGGCAGAAGAGAAATAAAATTAAGTGCCATAACTTTACTTTTTAAGGGAAATAAAAAATCCATTTTCTTTTAAAATAAAAAAGAGGGCATCTGTCTTTGATTTTTCAACGCTGACTGAATGCTCATTCCCACATCACACTCAAAGTGACCCTGGCAGATGTTTGATAATGAATCTGCTTTGAAATTCATCCCAGAAATTTAAGTCTGCACGGGGAATCCAAGACTCTACTATGTAGGGGATAGTTTCACATAAGCCCATACCCTGTTAGCACAGTTAGATTTACACTGAAGTTTTCATGAGCTAGTTACAAAAAATATGAGTGAAGGACAGCCAGAAACTTCCATGCTGCCAGCATCTCCTCCGTCTTTCCACAGGGAGTGATATAAACTGTGCCCTTTACTGAGGGATATTAAAACTGGTATTGAATTTAGGAAGATAGTGCTTATCTAGCTTTCCCTTCAGAACTTAGTTTGCAAATCTCTTACATTTTGCTAAATGTAATATAACTTAAATGATGGTTTTTTAATGTAATAACAAAGTCTAGGAAAGATAAGTAGGTTGTATGTATTCACACATAAATTTATGCAACCATGTAACAGAATAATTATAGTACAATGAGCCTGTAGCAAACATTTCTACAGAATTTTCACATTTCAATAATTTCTTTCATGTATTTTTAAAATTCAACTTTAGTGCTTCCTGATATAGAAGGGAGTGTGAGAAGTATTGTTTCTCCAGGTTTTGAATTAAAAAAATGACACCCAGGTATGTTAATTGATTTTCCTAATGTCATATCTACTGCACTTATGACTCTCTCTGATTCTCTTTCTACCAAAGTCTCTCTGTACCAAAGTCAGAAGACAAGTAGCAGTTAAATTAGGTGGACTTTGGGATACAATGCAAGGCTGAGTCCACTATGAATGGGCAGAAGTTCTCTTTATATGGCTCTGCAATTCTCCCATGGTTCAGGTTAACAGCAGAGTCACACAGTGACAGCAATAAAAGCTCCAGAATCAGACCAGCTCAGTTGGGCTTCATCCTCATCTTAATCACTGTCACAGTCAATTACTTATCTTCCCCAAGTCTCAATTTCCTCAAATGTAAGATTAAAAAAAATAGCATTTCCCTCCAAAGCTTTTTGCAAGGATTTACAATTTGAGGCAAGTAAATCACTGGGCACCATGCCTGGCATGCTGCAAGCTCTCTACAAGTCTTGAGTTGTTACTATTAGCATGCACACATATATTGGATTCTGGTAAATGAAAGAAATCTTTCCACACCCACGTATTGTATCTGGGATTTGAACTGATGGAAAGGACACTTTCTTAGAAATGTGGAGCATGGTATGACTTAAGAAAAAAAAAAAGACAATTTGAAACGCAGGATAGATGAGCTTTCTGTTTGCAAGGAACTATAGCAACTTTTTTTTTTGTTTTTTGTTTTTTGTTTTTTTTGAGACGGAGTCTCGCTCTGTCGCCCAGGCTGGAGTGCAGTGGCGCGATCTCGGCTCACTACAAGCTCTGCCTCCCGGGTTCCCGCCATTCTCCTGCCTCAGCCTCTCCGAGTAGCTGGGACTACAGGCACCCGCCACTACGCCCGGCTAATTTTTTTGTATTTTTAGTAGAGCCAGGGTTTCACCGTGGTCTCGATCTCCTGACCTCGTGATCCGCCCGCCTCGGCCTCCCAAAGTGCTGGGATTACAAGCGTGAGCCACCGCGCCCGGCCAGTATAGCAACTTTTAAAATAGTTCTGGAGCATGGTAGAAGTTCCATTTTAGTAAGTTAAAATGCATTTTATAATGAAATAACAAGGATTTTTGTTCTTTCTTAGAGAGATAAAGATAAGGGTGATGGTGGGGAATAAAATAGGTGAAAAAGAAAGACAGGAGAAGGATTCAATAGACAGCTAGAATCTCCAGTAACTTGTTGGCAGGTAGGAGGCTAAATAGAACAAAGGTCAATAAAAATTTTACCATATTAGAAAACACTGACATACCTCAGGATGGTATTTTTTGAGATGGTTATTTTTGGTGGGTTGTTTATAAGTTTCTTTCAGTAAAATTCTGTTTCCTGAATCAACCATATGTTAGTGATACACTGAGCAAAAGCAGGTGGGGACACATGGCTAGCCAGGTAAGTACAGAGTATGGGAAGGTGAGAGGGAGCAGCACTAGAGCCTTCAATACAAATAAGGTCATAAAGTTGATGGGGCCACGAGCCAGGAACATGCAAGCTCACCTGAGAAAGCTCTGAATGTCCTGAATGCACAGAAGGCAGCAATGATTGGAAATAATGACTCTAGAAGGCCAGAGGAGGTGGACATGTGCAAATTACACATACACATATATAATAAAAAAGTATATTCCATATATAAATATTTGGATAAAATAGCATGTCTTATGTCTATTGTTTTGAATTCAGCTTGCTCAATTCATGAATCATTTGCTATGTCATTTTAATGAGGCAGAAAAAATGCATTGTTTCCCAAAGTTGTTTGGCATCTTTGGATTTAAAGGAACAGAATAGCTGGAATTTCACATTGATTTCTAGATGTTATAGTACTCTTTTCTGCTACCATATAAACCTTCCCCTAAAGCTGCACTTTGTGGCTTTTAAAGAGCAAGTAGCTCTGTGAGTGGAATGTCCCAGTGGGGGGAAAGGATCAGCTATAGCATCTTCGCTGCTCCTCTGTTTCTGGGGTGCCATTTCAGTTAATGATCATTTGCCCCTGCACTCAGCCAGATCCCCACTCAGATCTCAAACTCTTATACTGCCGCTGCCAATATGCCTGGCTTCTAGAGACCTCCAATTCCTCACAGGCTAATAGTTAATGACCCTACAAAGGCTGCTGCAAAATGCTAATCTCATTTATGTTAAATAAAGCATGACAAACTGGTAGCTTTGCAAAGGTCAAAGTTATAGTTTTCATTAGGTAGACTTAGTCTTAGGATAGTGTCAGCCAAGCAGCTAAATAATTTTTATCTAAAAACCACAGAATAGCTCATACTATTGACACTATTATTACTAAATTGTAACATATTTTGCTAATTACTAACACTAATTAAATCCATAGTCTGTGTCAGATATTTTACTAAGAACATGATAAGAATGAATGCTCACCACAACCCCGGGAGTTAGGAACTCATGTTTTTCCCAGTTTAGAGATGAGAAAACTGAGGCTATCAGGTGTGAAATTACTTTCTTAAAGCTGTGCTACCGGGAAATGGCAGAATCCAATTGAGAACCTGCAGGTAAAGTGGAGCGATAATGACACCTGTCGATTCAATTCCATTCTCTGTTTGCAGAAGTTGCCTCCAGAAAGAAAGTGTCACCTTCATTCTTGGGACCCAGATGTAGTACCTTGCACTTCCATTCTTGCCTAAAATGCCCCACAGGCAATGTCATTCATCTGATATGCTTGTCCAGCCCCTACTGCATGTCACTCTATATCAGGCAGAAAGTGAGGCCAAATTAAATCTGTCTGTTAAGACACTCAGATTTGCAGCAAGTAGAGATGCTCTTTACTCTTTCTGTGAAAGCTCTGATTGAAAAGACAAAAAGAATTTAATCAGTCACTCTGCAATGCCGCTCTGGTAACTGCAAAGTTTTTGACTTGCTTCCCCCATTTGCCTGTCTGCTTTCATTCCAATGCCAATGTGCATTGCTTTGTTTGGGATAAACCCTCCTGGCTAAGCTTTGATAATTGGATTACTCACACACTCTGTGAGTAGCTCTTAGAAGTCAGCAGTTTATGGAGTTGAGCACACAGGCAGGTGCTGGACCAGAAAGGACACACTTTTCCAGGCTTGGCTCGGGGTCTTCATGATGCTTTAAAGTTTGATGGTCTGGAGCAGAAATGCCAGAGCAACCTGCAGGTCAGTGCTGCTAGTCACTCAGGCAAAGAAACACAGTACTGGAAGGCAAACATGCATTTGGACAAATTGTGAATTTTTTGCCTGAATCTCTCTGAATATCCTGTGAGATTAAGGTCAGGAGATTATGGAAATACTTTACCAGTGGCAAGACAAGCTTCCTTAGCAAGACTTATTCAAAAGTAAATGCCCTGGTTTCAGTGACCTTGGAAAAATCTGAGGATGTACATAACTATTTGCCACAAGTCATTAACCAGCTACGTTGCTGTACTAAAAGAAGCAGAAGTAGATCCCATTCATACTTAAACAAAACTTCTCTGTAGTGAGATAAAAAGTGAGAACCCTTGAAAACTGGTTGACGTTTTTGAACAAAAAGGTGAGGTGAGTCATCCCATTACCACCACATGGAAACTCACACAATTCTTAAAGCGGGTTACCTTACTGCTCTTCTGCCTAGGTATCACTGTTGCTACCAAACAGAAGCTAAGAGCCAGGTTCATGCACCTCGGGAGGATGCGTGTTACCTCTTAAAGAAGGTATCACATTGTAATATATAGTAATTATATGTTTTCTCCCCATGTGACTATGAGTTTCTTTTACATGGCAGTCTTATTCATCTCATTTCTCTGGCACCTGGTATTATCTCATAGAGTAGGCACTCAATAAATTATTAAATGACATGAAAATCACAATCATTATTTGGGCATCTTGTTCAAAGGATTTACTTATGTTAATTCTGATCCTTACAGCATCTGTTCAAAATAGAGGCCAGGCATGGTGGCTTGCACCTGTAATCCCAGCAGTTTAGGAGGTCAAGGCAGGTGGATCACCTGAGCTCAAGAGTTTGAGACAAGCCTGTGCAACATGGGGAAACCCCATCTCTACAAAAAAATGCAAAAAATTAGCCAGCTGTGGTGGTGCATGCCTTTAGTCCCAGCTACTTGGGGGCTGCGGAGGGAGAATTTCTTGAGCCCAGGAGGTGGAGGTTATAGTGAGCTGATATTGTGCCACTGAACTCCAGACTGGGTGACAGAATGAGACCCTGTCTTAAAAAAAAAAAAAGAGAGAGAGAGTAAAAAAAAGGAGTTGTATGCATTTTATGAAACAAGAAAATTTAGGCTAAAAAGCAAATTGCTGAAAGTTATATAGCGGTGAGAGGTAGATCAAAGATAATGCTAAAAGGTAGTCTGAGGCAGTAAATCAAGTTTTTCCAGAATCAGAAAGAATGACATAAAAAAAAACAAAAAAAGGAGGCCCGGAAACTTCAATTGCTGGAAGACCCTATACAGCCTTGAACAAATGATTTAACCTTTACTGCCTCCATTGCAATTCTGCAAATGTAGTAATCATTTATTGCCTAAAGGTGGCAGTTAATTTAGATGATCTCATAGGTCACTTCAGCTATAGAAAAAAAAGAAATTCTTAACAATTATTATTATTGGATTAACATAAAGTTATTATTTAAGACAATATTAAAATATCTTTTATTTTCAAATAAGAGAATTATACTGTGATGTAAACATCTTAAAACTGCCCAGTTTGTTCTCTTGTCTAAATATTTTATAAGCATTTAACACAATCTTGAAATTCTTTAAGATAGTGTCAAATGACTTGAGACATCTGAGACAAGTTGATAAAAGCTTCTGGAAAGCCTGTTTTCTTTAATAAATCCCTCTTACTGACAATTAAATATTAAGGAAGTTGTAGGGTCGAGAATGATTACATTGACACGAAACATAAGCCTGGTGTTGGAGGCCTATCTTCATGATGTGCAAAATCATGGAGTTTTGAATAAGGTCAAAAATAAAGACAGCAGCTCTGCCAAAAGGAGCTTGTGTTTCTTTTTATCTTTTAGGAGACAGACAGAACTTATTAGGCTGGAGCATTCTAATCAGAAAAAGGCATTGTTGAGGGAAAAACTGAGGCACATAGTTCCGTAAAAATAGCTTTCAGGACCAAGTTCAGGTTAGGTGAAGAGAAAGAATGAGAAGTACATAGATCAAAACTCATTAGAACACTGAGGACTGGTGTTTGGAAAGCTGCTTGAATGACTGAGGTCTACCTAATACAACCTTTTACTATCCTTTCAAACCCATGTTACCGGCATTCCATACCTATCATTCTAATGAGAGTCCTTTCTTCTAGATTATTTTAATAATTTTAGCTGAAAGCTACAAAATATTCTGTATGGCAAAAGATTCTTAAAATAATGAAGAATTCATTCTTAAAATAATGAAGACATAGATTATGCATTTATTAATAAAATGAAAGAAACAGTAGCTATATAAATAAAAGATAAAGTAAGCCTCAGAGAAAAATAAATTAAAAGAGGCAGAGAGAGACATTTTATAATAATAGAAGAGTCAATCCACTAAAAAGCCATAGCAACTTAAATGCGTATGCACCAAAAAAATGCAAGATATGTATAGCAAAACTGATGAAACTGATAAAAGCATTAATATTTCTCCATGTTCTCGGTAGAAATGTAAATATTTGTCAAACAAAGTGACTAAAGAATGGAGGATAAAGACAAACAGATTCATAATGTGCAACAAATTCCAAAGCCCTACAGAATGAGTTTGATTTCCTTTTTTTTCTTTTTTTGTTTATTTTTTTTTATTAATTGATTTTTTTGAGACAGAGTCTTGCTCTGTCACCCAGGTTGGAGTGCAGTGGCGTGATCTTGGCTCACTGCAACTTTCGCCTCCTGGGTTCAAGTGATTCTCCTGCCTCAGCCTCCCAAGTAGCTGGGACTACAAGTGCATGCCACCACACCCAGATAATTTTTTGTATATTCAGTAGAGACAGAGTTTCACCGTGTTAACCAGGATGGTCTCAGTCTCCTAGCCTGGTGATCCGCCCGCCTAGGCCTCCCAAAGTGCTGGGATGACGGGCGTGATGATTTCTAAGATATACAGTTCTGAAACAGAAGTTACAAGGAAGGTTCTGGGGCAACAAAAATCTAGAGGATGACTATCAGCACCCGAGGGACTTCAAATCCTGTTATATTTACAAAGACATTTTCCTGATTTCTCTTCTTTCATCTTTTATTCTAAATCAAATGAAGATATGGCTCTGCCTTATACTTCTAAGTGTAGAATAGAGACTGGTAGGAGAACAACTAGGTTAGATTCGGTACTAAATATGTGTGAAGGAACAGAACCCGTGTTTCACAAATTCTACAGGGTGCTAAACTGTGTTGCCCAAACAGCTGCTATCAGTTCAGAAGGTCTGAAGCTTCCTTTTGTCTTGGTAACCACCCTATGTGTAGCAGCAAGCATATAAATGAATATTAAATATATATTTGGTGTTGAAATAAAGAATTAGTGAATGACTGTAACTCAGTATTCCAGCACAAATATCACCACACCATATAAATAAATACAAATGTATGTTTAAAAAATCGCATGAGAATATCTTTGGCATGGCTTGAATCTTAATAGAAACCAAGTAATAACAAATAAATTAAAAGTGGCATAGCATATTTAGACCACGATTAGGTTGTGTACATTCCCAAGGAAGGCCATGGTGTTATCAGGCAAACGAGCTCATTCTTGATGACAAATAAATGCCAAAGTAAGTCAGAGTATGATGAAGATTTTACTGGCCTTTTTTTGTCCTTCTTACAAAGAAGTAACATATATAAGACTTGTGCTTTATCAGTTTTAACTTTAGGGCTGACATCCATCATCACCGGTAAATGGCTTAAGGAGAGGGGCTCTCTGCAAAGCCACACCATCTCTTTCCTTTTATTCCTACTTGCCTGTACTTTGCACTTTTGTGATAGATGCCAGTTTGGCTAGCATATCTTCATCAATATGAGAGGATATTAAATAAGTCATCTAAAGAACTGTCCTCAAGCCCCACCATCCCTACTCCCTCTTTTTACATATGGGAATGACTATAGAGGGATTTATGCTTCTATGCCATTGGGCTTCACAATCAGCACTCAAGTGTACATTCTTAATTTAGGATTTGTCCAGTATTATCAAAACTCACCAACCCTGACAGCATATGGCTTTTACTTATGGCTGAAGTTTATTCTAATTCAAGGAATATAAACAGAAAGTAAACAGGAAAAGAGCCACAATTTTCTCTCTTTTTTTTTTTATTGGAGGCTTAGGGCACTGATAGCAATCAGTGTTTGATAAACAGAGAAAGCAACGGGAATACTATAAAATAGTAGATGTAAAATCCATCATCAACTCACAACCATATTAAATTACTCATTTTATTGTCCTGTCCTGGCAGTGTTCAAGCAAACTTTCGGCTTGCAAGTAAGAAAGATTAATGACAAGTACTAGGAAACAATTAGAGAAGGCTTTTTACCCTTTCTTATTTCTTCATTAGTGAATTGGAAACACTGTCAGTTGCATAACCCATAACCTTCCCCCAGATTCCTTGCTAATATAATCCTGATTGTATTTATTACAGCAATGTGCTTGGCCTCAGTATCCCTACCATACTACAATGGTATGCTATAGTTAGGCATATCATTAGATGTTCAGTGAGAACTAGAGCTTCCTGGGAAATCTCTTGAAAAAAAAAAAAAAGGTTCAGGCATATGGGGCACCTATCTTTTCTCTTTTACTTACTTTGAAAATTAACATGATATTGGGGGTGTGACAATGAGGAGACAGGTATGAGTGACACCTAACATAGAAGGCATGGCAGAAGTGACATGTTTGGGTCCCAGATGACATCACTTAGTTTTTGAACCCAATACCTGAAAATGTCTACCTTTTATTATCTGGGAATAAACAAACAAAAAAAAAGCAAAATGGACAAACACAAACACCTGTTTGCTTGAGCCATACTTTTTCTGTTACTTGCAGGTAATACAAATCAAATGAAAAATGTGTTATAATTCCTGATATTAGTACTGGACTTGAAATAGTTGATTGTACAATTTCTTAAAAGGGCATGTGGATGTGAATTTCAGTCCACAAGTTCAGATGTGCAAATAATATAACTATTTTTTTTATTCCACTGTGACGCAGGATAAAACATTAACTCTGTCTTTTCCATTGTTTCTCTGAATCAAGTTTATCACACAGTTATGGAGTCCTATGTTGCACCAAGGTCTGGGGAAAGAAATAAGAGAATCTTCATCCATCCTGTTATGGGTTCACTCAGGTTAAATAAAAATTGTGCCTGTGGACAAGGCCTCTCTAAGTCCAGGAGAGTTCTGCTATTTTCTTATCTGCCCAGGGTCTACAAATTTTGTGACATTGTCTATGATTCTATTTGCCCAGATGTTTACCACAGTTATGCCTTTTGAGAGTACTGATATCTTCCTGGTGTTGTTTTTAAGAAGCAAGATGTTTAGTATTTGTTCCTTTTTATACACTTAAAACCTGCACATCTTTATTTCTCTATCTACTTCCTCCCGCTCTCTCTCCTTACTTCTTTCCCTCCTTTCCCCTCACTACTCCAGGGAAAAGGTTTCTAGTTGGTACAAATCCTTCTCTTTTCTGTATGATCAAGGGGTTCTGTGTGTGTCTTGGTATCCCATTACCTCTTTGCTGTACTTCACATTTTCTGAATGGAGTAGAGAAGAACAGGAAGAATGGAGGAGTAATAAAAGGAATTTAGAATAAAAGAGTGTATTATCTAATATATGTAGATATGGTGGTTGTTGGCTACACTCCCCCATGGTGTTCAGCATAGGGGCATCTTGCGAGCTGGTCTAGACAAGACCCCATTAAACAAATCCCTGTGCACGCTGGATGGTTTTTGTAGACAAGATTGTCTGTCACAGCATAATTCAGAGCTGTTGATGAGATTGTAGCGTGTGTGAATAATAAGTTAGAAGACTTATTGAGGGAAGTAGGATAAATAGGTTGTGTTTTTTCAATTAAATGCCATTTTAGTCAAGTCAAAATATATTAAACTATTATGAGTAGAAGAAGGTGGTAGCAGCTAGCAGATAAGAAGCAACTAATGACCCAGCCCATGTTTTGATTTTTCAACTTTCATGCAAAATGAAACAGCTTGAAATTAATACAAAACAACTTCTGTACAGGTGTGGTAATTGATTAGTACGTATATGTGTGTGCATGTATATGTGTATTTACACACACATAAATACGTTACACACATACTTAAATTTACACACACATACTTAAATACATTACACACACATACTTCAATACATTTAAATATTTAATAGTTCATGTCTCCTCCTCTATGGATCTAAATTAATCCTCTTCTTTCCATCTTGAAGGCCAACTCTCCAGGTTCATGAATCTCTCTTACCTGAATTACTCCAATAACTTCCCCACTCGATATGATAATTTCTAGATTTATCTTGCAAGATATTCTCATCACCGAAACTCTACTGAAAACACCAGCCTAATAATACTACAAGCTTACATCATCCTCCTAAAAATGTTCTACTGGTTCTTAAGATAAAGTCGAAGTACTTTAAGGGGATTTGAAAGGCCCTGCCCACTACCTGTCAGCTCCTCTCTCTCTTCACCCTGATAGGTGTCCCAATTCCCCAGGGACCTTCTCCTTTGCTGTTTCCTCTTTTGCCGTGTTAATCCTATTTAACTTTCATGTCTTTCCATCTCAGCTGGGGATTGACCTAGGCTGAAAAGTGGCATGTTTATTGCCTCCCCAGCATCCATCCACCCTAGCCCCAACCCTGGACTCCTACCCTCCTACCTGAAAGATTACTGCTCTTGTTCTTGTCCACTTGGCCACCATAGAGCCCATAGGCCTCAGCAAAGGACACGTCCAAGCCCCTAGGATGGCCTGATTGTAAAGAAGCCATACTATCTGTCTTTCCAATGAATGGGGCAAGAAGCCAGGCTGAATTAATTACTCACAGCATTCTCTTAGCCAAGGATAGTGACTTGGAAGTAGATGTCCAGGCTAACGAAACACAACCTAAAGTTTGTGAGGGGCTTCTAGGACCTTTTTTCTCTTTTCTAAAGAAATAGACATGCAAAGAGACAAACTCTTTCATCTTCTGCATGTGTTGTGTGACTGTAAAGCTACAAACTGCTACAGTCATTTATTCAAGAGAGGACAATTCTATCAGCAAGAAGAAGGCACAGATAACTGACTGTACAAGGAAGAAATAAAATGGCAGCCACTGAATTAAGCTAGCTCTGAACTCTACCTGCATTTTAGGTTTCAAATTATATGATCTATGTTAGTTTATCAGGGTTTCATTAAAAAATTATCACAAACTGGTTGACTTAAAACAATGCACATTTTTTCTTTCACAGGTCATACAGTCAGAAGTCCAAAATCAAGGTGTCCACTGGGTTGGTTCCTTCTGAGGGCCCTGCTGGAGAATCTGATCTGTTCCCCTTTCCTAGCTTCTGGTGGTTGCTTGCAATCTTTGGCATTCCCGGCTTGTAGCTGCATCACTCCAATATCTGCCTCCATCTTCACACGACACTCTCTTTTGTGCGTTATGTGTCTCATCTGTGTCCATCTCCAAATCTTTATAAGGATATTGCCATGCAGGATTAGGGCCCACTCTAATCTAGGATGACCTCATTTTAACTTGATTACATATGTAAAAACCCTGCTTCCAAATAGTGTTCGTAGGTACAGATGTTAGGATTTCAAAATATATTTTCGAGAGATGCAATTCAAACCACATAAGCCAATATATTAATTATGATTTAAAACATGCTGTGTCATAATTTCTATTAATTGCAGCTGAAAGTATTCTGTTCCAGACTCCCTTTCTTACTCTGCCTTCCAAATTTGGGGTGCTGTTCTTTATATTCTCTTAGAAAACTTGGCCTTTGCCATCATAGTACTTAATTAATTGTGTGCTGGTTATTTTGACTTGTGATTTTTATTAGTCTTAGCATGCAGTTGGAGAATTCCTTTTGCTTATCCTGATCACAATTCTATCTACAACACTTAGTAGAAAAACATGACATGCATACTTCATGATATATAAGTATTTTCTGAATAAATAAGTTTAATAGAATTTAAGAAATATTTAAAAGTAGGAAGTGCCTTTAAATAATACCACTACCCATGGGAAAAATACTGTTAATATATATTGGGCAAATCCTAGCACTTCTATGCAAAGTTTTTTATTCCACAATTGTCATATTAATTATAAAAGTGTGTGTCCTTTTTTCACTTTACATAATAAAAGAAACTTTTTTATATTATTGCAGGTCTTTACAAGCTTTAAAAAATTATGTAAATTCCATTGAGTGATTATCCAAGAATATAATTAAAAATTCTTGAAGGTGGGACATTTAGTATATTCTAATCTTTTTAAGAGTTTCTTAAAATTTATCATTTCTTATACATAAATATTGTTCTAATATATGGGAATATTTTATTTGCATCACTTTAAACTTGATTTGATTAAATTAAATTTTATGGCCCTTGAAGGGATCAGAAATTCGGGAAAAGGAGAGGTCTACTTAATGGATGGGAAAAATAAAGAAAGTTCCCATGATGTTGAAGGAAAACAAGACATGTTAGGGAGTAAGCAAGACCGAGCATGGTGAATGAGAATCCAAGTTCCCAGCTCAGAGCTGAGTTTCTCACTGTGGAATGTGATGTTCATTGTCGAGACATTGTCAGAACTCCATGGACCTCTGGATCTTATCTGACTCATAAAAAATCAGAAAGAAATAAACTCAAGTTTAAGAAATGGAGGTGGAATGTGCTATAATTTTCTCTTCCTGCCATCCCATCAGTCAATGCATTTACAATAGCATACACATTTAGCTTGTGATATGGTTTGGCTGTGTCCCCACCCAAATCTCATCCTGAATTGTAGTTTTCATAATCCCCACATCTTGAGAGAGGGACCTGGTGGGAGGTAATTGCATCATGGAGATGGTTACTCTCGTGCTGTCCTCATGATAGTGAGTGAGTTCTCACAAGATCTGATGGTTTTATAAGAGGCTCTCCCACAGCCCACCCCCTTCACGCTCTGCACTTCTCCTGAAGAAGGATGTGTTTGCTTCCCCTTCCACCATGATTGTAAGTTTCCTGAGGCCTCCCCAGCCATGCTGAACTGTGAGTCAATTAAACCTCTTTCCCTTATAAATTACCCAGTCTTGGGTATGTCCTTACAGCAGTGGGTGAACGGACTAACACAGTGGCTTTTAGGACACATTCAGATGTAACCTACAAATAAGTCATAAAAATGCTATTTTAAATATGAGGTCTTTGATAAAATAAATTAATAGACTGAGCCTTAAATTATTAAATAATCTTAGAGTTATTAAGTGGATTGAATACAAAGCCACAGAGTTTGGGACTTCTAGATAGAGTGGAAAACAAAAACAAAATCCTCAACTGATAGAATTGTTTATTTTAAATATGTTGAAAACTTTTATTTTCAACCAAACTCTTAAGCTCTTCATCTGCAGACCAGTCGTGCCTGTTAAGCAATAATAGAGAGAAATGAATTCAATACCGAGAGTTGGCAAGTGGTTCTCGTTCCAGCTCTTCCTTCCCTGTTTTGTGCTTTGGAACAAAACATTCTATAGCTTTTCCCCCAGAGTTTAGCTCCTACATTCACAGACCTAATATTGCTTTAGATGTTTTACCCTTTACCAACCTTTGATTTTTAGCAATGCATAATGTAAAGCTAGGCAACTAATTTAAATTTGTTAAATACTGATTTTATCCTGGTAGTAAGGTAATAAGCCAACGTCACAAAGAGTTAATTTCAAAAAGCAAACTTCAATTCAATTTACCAAAGTAGCCCAAGCTCTTGGCAATCTGATAAATGAAAGCTGAAATTGTTTACAAGAAAAAAAATCCAGCATCCTTGAAAGTTTGTCATGGTTTATCTGAGGAAAAATATTTTTCTGAAATCCACATTTTTCTTCTATAATGGAAACAATTTGGACCCAGCTATATATGACCACGGTGCATCTGTCAGGAATAAAATGTTATGGAAAATTTTTGCAAATATGTGTTACAAATATAGTAGAAGTTAAAAGGCAGCTGGCATCATACAATGGAGAATATAAAGAAAAGCAATGACATTTGGATTATTCAATAAACTCTCCTACCCATTCATACACAGTCTGAGTGATTTTGCTGTACTGAATTGAGGTATTTGAATGTGAGATTTTTGTTCTGCCTGTAGGCCAAGGGAAATGGAGTCCAGTTCTAAAAAGAGAGGAAGCCTGGAATGGTTGCTGACTTTCCAAAGCTCACCCTGGCAGATGGCAGTCTATGTATATGTTGCCACATTTTTTTAGTTCTTTCTTGTTTGGGCTCTCATTCAATGATAAAAGTTAAAGAATGGATTGCTATAAATGAGCTTAATATATCTGTGGAGTGATGCTAGTAACACTTCAAATGACAGGACCATGAATATATCAAATGGCATCCAAACTCACCGGAAATTTTGATTATTATTTCAGGTAGCTGATTATGATTATAACATATGGGGAAAATATTAGTACCTGTTCTTACAAGTCATCAGGCAATCATCTATAATTTTATTTAGACAATAATAGTGGGAGAAAACACAGATGTCAGCAGTCAACTGTCCTACATCTAATGTTGTTCAGCCAGCAGCCATACTCTATACCCTTGTAAGCCAAATTCTCCCCACCACCCACTTCTGACTGCCCCAAAAAGCGATATTTATCAGTGTGATGAAAAGGACCAAGATGAGCCTTTGGAGGAAATAGAGAGATCTCAGTTGTAACTGTAAAACCAGTATCCAAGTAGTACGGCTGTTAACAAATGCTTAACATTTCTGAGCCTCAGCCTCCTCATAAATAAAATGGGGACCCTAATACTTTCGCATGGTTTCTGTAAGGATTGAATGAAATAATATGCAGGGAACATCTAGTGCTGTGGCTGAAGCATGTCCAAAAGCAGTGCTTTCTCTGATCCCCTGCCCAAGCCTTTCTCCTCTCCCTCCCATTGTGGCATCTTGACACTGGGAGGCTCAAATACAAGTAAGCCATGTGAACAATAGATGTTAAATAGGAGAAATTGAGTAAGATATCTTTGAGTTTGTCATTTTGTAACTTGATCTTTTATATAAAATTGGGGCAGAAATGAAATGAATTGGAATGGAAGGGGCAGATTTTGAGTCACTGGGAACTGGAACTTGATACACACATTTATATGTAAAGAATAGCCAATGAATGAAACAAGCTAATCGTTAACAACAATGGAACTGTTGTTAACTATACACCAGTGGCAGTCTGGATTCTCTCTCATTTACTCATTTACTCTTGAGTTTGCTTTGTGTCACATCAACTTGCTGTAGAATAGCCCATCTTAAATAAAAAGCATGGTTTCACAAAAAGCAAAACAAAACAAGCATTCAAAGTAAAGCAATACCCACTTGATCCTACATCTCCTAAAGCTTCTACCTACTTTTTCATCTCCCTTTTTTTTTTTTTTTTTGTTATTTTAAGAGACTGGGTCTCAATTTGTCACCCAGGTTGGAGTACAGCAGAGCAATCATAACTCACTGCAGCCAGAAACTCCTGGGCTCTAGCGATTCTCCCGCCTCAGCCTCCTGAGTAGTTAAAACTACTGGCATGTACCACCATGACTTTTTTTTTTTTTAAAGTTTTTAAGGATGAGGTTTCACTATGTTGCCCTGTTGGGTCTTGAACTGCCAGGCTCAAGCAATCCTCCCATCTTAGCATCCCGAAGTGCTGGGATTTAAGGTATAAGCCACTGCTCCTGTATTCATCTCCTCTTTATAAAAATATTTTCACAGCCATAAAAAAGAACAAAACCATGTCCATTGCAACAACATGGATGCAGCTGGAGTCCATTATCCTAAGCATAGGAACAGAAAACCAAATACTGCATGTTCTCATTTCTAAGTGGGAACTAAACATTAGGTACTCAAGGATATAAAGAGCAATAATAGACACTGTGGACTACCAGAGGGCAGGTGCGGGTAAGGGTTAAAAATGAACTTTTGGGTACTATGCTCAGTACCTGGGTGACAGGATCAATTGTATTTCAATCCTCGGCATCACACAACAAACCCATGTAACAAACTTGCACATTTATCCCTTGAATCTAAAATAAGTATTGAAATTATTACAAAAATAAATAAAAATTTTCTCAACCAAGTAATAAATAGTCTCTCCTTTACTTCCTAATTTTACCTTCAGTTAAGCTTTTACTTCAACCATTCCAACAAAACAAGGCAGAGTCTATCGAGAAGGGAATGGAATTACCAGAACTCGGGTAATCTTTAGACTTTAATTTTGGAAACAAAGCAACTGGTGACATTTATTTAAATGATTTGTTTGCAATTGATAAAAGTGGACAAATATCCTGAACAATTTGCTTTATGTTTACTTGAAAAGCTCTTTCATATAAGATTTATATATATAATTAACTGTGCTTAATAATAAAAGAAAACAAATTGTTGTATTTATATAATGTACTCAGGACTGAATGCACTGCTTATGTATTAAGATTCACGCTAATAATCCCCAAATCTCTGGATGAACTTCTAATGCTTCCCTTCACCCAATTATGCAAACATAGGCCAGAAAACAACAGGAAGAGAAATAAAAATTCAGTTACACTTATATTCAATGTATGATAAATTCTGTATCAAACATCAAAGAATTGCTTAATTTGATGTGATCAGCACAAATTAGCTACTTTAGCAACCTGCATCTTATCCTGGGGGAATCAAGATACTGGAGATAAATGCTCACTTAGTAGACATGTGCCTCTGTGCCTAAGATCAAATGAAATGCAAAGGTGTCTCATTTCCCCACAATTTATCTAATTCCATTGTCAATTAGCAACTCACACCAGCTTAGTTTTCTAAAAACAGGGGAAGGGGACATGTAGGGAGCCACCAGGTAAACAGCTCTTCCTATTACACAACATAACATCCTTAAATCATAAAAATTCTAGGAATCATTCAAGTGTTAAACGTTTTTAAAAATGCAAGTAATTTAAGATAATAGTAGGGTTGTTGAGGAAACTGATATATTGCTTACTGTTTATTTGTGAAATAAGAGACAGAATCATGTATCCTACACTGAAAGAATGTAGGACTCCACAACTTAGCATTTTGAATAGCTTGGACCCATATACACTGTGTTAAGCCTAGAATGAAATAGTCCAACTCTTACGTTAAGCCAGAGATATTGGAAGTGAAGAGCAGTATTTATCTTTAAGAACAGGCTTCAAAGCCATACCATCAGATGCTTGTACGTTTCTACCTCAGGCACTTTCACCATTCCCTTCCTAATCAGACAGAGGATGAGGAAGAAGGAAAGCCAGGTTTTCAGGGCACACTGGGTTCTGACACCAGACACGATTTCCTCCCTGGCAGATCATTTCTTACCCAAAATGATATAGCCAAGGGAGTTAAAACCTCTCCTTGAACTTTTCCAGGTGACTAACAAGCTTTTCTCAATTGGGATTTTAAAACCATAGAATTTTTTAATTGACTTCCAGACTGCTTCTATGTAGACTGAATGGAATATGGAAATAAAAAGTAGTGTTATGCTATTTCTCTGCATTACAGAGCTAGAAGATCACTTAGTCTCTGCCTGAAGTCTGGAGATGACATGGAACTTGCAGCTTAGCCTGGCTGGTCGCTGTCAAGTGAGCAGCAACTGATAGAGTAGAAGGGAGAAACTTCACAGAGAAAAGAGAATTCTTCTGTCTTTCAATTTCCTGAAATTTTATTCTATGTTTTGGTGCTGATAACACCTTTTTACTACTACACAAAGTTACTTCCAATGCTAAAATACACAGCTTTTAAATATTAATTAAAGAATTCTTTTCAGTGTGTGGAAGATTAAAACAAAATGCTAAACTGTATAGGTGACCTAAACATTTGGACTTTGTAATACAGAAGAAAACTGAAGAGAGACAAGCCAGATTCGGTTTCTTCCTCTCTGTTATGGAAGAAATTGTGTCTCCCTAAAATTCACATGTTGAAGCTTAACCCCCAATGCAACTGTGTTTCAAGATAGCACCTATCAGGAGGTAATTAAGGTTACATGAGGTCATAGAATGGAACGTTGATCTGATAGGATTAGTGTCCTTATGAGAAGAGACACCAGAGAGCTCTCTCCCTCTCTTTCTGTCACATGAAGACACACTCAGAAAGCAGCTGTCTGCAAGCCAGAAAGAAAGCCTTCATGAGAAACCAAATGGGATGGAACCTTGATCTTGGACTTCCCAGCCTCCAGAACTATGAGAAAATAAATTTATGTTATTTTAGCCAAAGTCAGCCAGTCTATGGTATTTTGTTACAGTAGCATGAGCAGACTATGATATCCTCTCTCACCTTTCACTATCAGTTGCCGAGTACTATTTTTGCACTTATGCTGCATAAATTTCTGTTATCTCATCCTAATTGACCTTTCCCTTAAGTCTCTGAAACTGTAATATAATCTGTAGCCAGCATTTCCTATAATTTATATTTATTCTTATCTACTTGCCTTTAGTTTCCCAGACACTTAGTGTAAATATTTGGAGATAAGCCTATACAGCCTAATTCCAGTAGAATTTGAATTCTTTCTCAAGCAAAAATCTGGATAAGGTGCTCTATTTCTGAAAAATCTACAAAGGGGCTGTAGACATGTAGAAATATTTGAAATCACTCACCCTGACATGCAAAGGTTGTCCAGTTTGTCTTCAGACTGCCTTGCCGTATGTCCAGTATTTATCTCCATTCTATACAGCCTTTACAGCACTCTTTACAGCCTGGAAACATTGGATTCCCTAACTTCATTCCTGTACTCAATTGCTCACTTGACAGCCTCGAAACAATGGATTCCCTAACTTCATTCCTGTACTCAATTGTTCCCCATGAGTATCAATATTCTTGGCATCACAACAGATACAGTATTCTATTGTTTTTTTTTCAACTCAGTTGTAAAACTTTGGAGAGAAGGAACCATCAATTTTTGTAGATATACAAACAGAGATATTCCACAAAGACTAATAGAGAGCAAGACTCATATGCACATACCTGTGTATAAAAGAACACCTACATAAATTAGAATAAGGAAGGAGAGGCCAGGCGCTGTGGCTCACCCCTGTAATCCCAACACTTTGGGAGGCTGAGGAAGGTGGATCACCTGAGGTCAGGAGATCGAGACCATCCTGGCCAACGTGGTGAAACCCTGTCTTTACTAAAATACAAAACAAACAAAAAAAACAGGCATGGTGGTGCGTTCCTGAAATCCCAGTTACTTGGGAGGCTGAGGCAAGAGAATCACTTAAACCCATGAGGTGGAGGTTGCAGTGAGCTGAGATCTTGACACTGCACTCCAGCCTGGTGACAATGTGAGACTCTGTCTCAAAAAAAAAAAAAAAAAAAAAAGGAGGAGGAGAAGGGAGAAGGAGATAAGGAGATATAGGTCAGAAAAAAACTCTTTTATCCTGCAACCTTGCTTCCATAACGACAAAAGAAAAAAGAAGGAATAAAAGTCACGGCAAAAAGGGCCACAGCTACATGCAGCTTATTCGCTCCACAAACTGTGTCCCATGTGGGTCCAAGGACAAGGCCATTAAGTTCACATAGCAGAGTCCACAGCCATCAAGGGCATTTCTGATGCTCGTATCTCCAGTGCTTGTGTTCCTCACAGCTGTTTGTGAAAGGAATCATTCTTGTGAAGCGTGGAGGGATCAGACACCCCACCCCAATTTAGACCCAAGGTGCTGCCCGCCACCCTCCACCAAGATCCACGTAAGGAGCTGAGCCTTTAAAAACTGAAGAAAAACTACCCTCTAGAAAAAAAATACAATAAAATGGAAATTATGCTTAAAAAAAAAAGAAAAAATCAGGGAAAAAAAGACTTTTAGCGATCATACACCAAAGATTTAAAGTAGTTACTTATGAAGATTTAGCAATACTATTAAAACACAATAAGAAAAAATATCTGAATATTACTGTATTATGATCATAAAAGTAGCTACAGTGACAGCTATATATAATTCACATTTTATAGTATGGCTTTAAGTCATTCTGGAAAAAATATTATTGTCAAGTTACAAATGAAAAAAACAAACTAAACAGAAGATCCTTCCAGATATTTTTACTGGTGGATTTTGGGCCTGAGTAAACCTTGCATGACAATTTTAGTGAAGATATTGACACTCTGAGTAAAAATGCCAGAAAGAAATATATTTTGCCCAATTCTACATCGTTCTCATAATGAGGTAGTTAAGAAAGTTGCCTTTTTATTCCTACGTGGGTAGTGACATTTTTTCCTCGTACCACAGCACAGTCTAAAGAGGTAGATTTAGGGGATCATCATGGGGATGGGGGCATTTTGCAGATGACAGTACAGAGGGTTGTTTTTGTTTTTTGTTTGTTTGTTTGTTGTTTTTTGAGACAGGGTCTCACTCCCACTGCCCAGGCTGGGGTGCAGTAGTGTGATCATGGCTCACTGCAGCCTCGACTTCCTGGACTCAGTTGATCCTCCCACCTCACCTCCCAAGTACCTGGGACTACAGGCACATGCCACTACATCAGGCTAGTTTTTTGTATTTTTAGTGGAGATGGGGTTTCACCATGTTACCCAGGCTTGTCTCAAACTCTTGGGCTCAAGCAATCCACCCGCCTCGGCCTCTGAAAGTGCTAGGATTACAGGCATGAGCTACCTTGCCAGGCTGAGTGCCAAACTTAAGGTTTGGCACTTAAGGTTTCTTAAGTGTGCCAAACTGTTCTGAGTGCACCTTGATGACATTAGAATTCCCATTCAACATTAGAGATAGTGGGAGGCAACCTGGAGGTTTTGGCCATCAGAAGGGTATACAGCAACCTTGAACAGAGCAGCTCTTCATCTTAGAGAAAGCAGAATCCAATGACATAATCTTTTCACTATTGTAGGGTATGGATGTGGGGCTTTGATCGTTTTCTTCCTCAGCAGTGTGAAGTTCAGTGAAATACAAATACATTTGTTTGTGTAAGAACCTTTTTTAACCACAAAAGAGAAAAATAGTTAATCTGCCTAATTATTTAATTGCATACACTAGTAATCAATTTTTCTTCTCCAATGAGTGTGTGTGTTAATATTTCTCATGGTGACCACAAGATCCAGGTGGATGACAACTGCAAATATTTCGAGGTTTTGCAATGTCATTACAGGTAGTGATGGCATTTGTTAACATTTTCCAGTGACTTGACAAACTACCTTTTATAATTAAATCTAACCAGTGTGCAATATGAATTCTTAATCAGACTTGTGACCTTACTGTGATTGTAATGAGAGAAATTTCAGCCACTTCTAGTTAATGAAATCTGTTTTATCCCTTCGACAGTTTCCTACATCTGCATCCATAACCTCAAGTCCACACAGTGTCCTCCAAGTAGCAAACATACTCACTAATGGGAAAAAAATTCATTTTGGCCTTGCATCTGATCTTATTTGGCCAGGCCTCCAGGGAGGACACATTTAGCATGGATGGTTGAGAAGAGAAGGCTAGATCTGGTCATTTATAAGCAAAGTGGAAGGAAGAGACAGTTTTGTTTTTTCTCCACTTGAGATTAAGAAAAAACAGTATTTTTATAAACTAACATATAAAATGAATTATAGTAGAATCTAATAATCTTTTCCAAATGATTGATTACACAGACCAATTGAAACTAACATGTCTGTTTTGGCCAACATTATAAGTTGTTTAACCAACTTTCTTTTCTTGGAATGAAATGCAGTGAATGAAGACACTGTATCTTTCTCCCTTGAGTAGATCATGCATAGTTTTTATAATGACTGATAGCCCCGTTGGGAATGACAGACTTATTTCTGCCTTGGCCACTGTCCTTACATATAGGTTAAGTAGGTTGTCATATAAGTGATATTTTCAAGAGGCCCTGAAAGACTTCCCTGAATAAAAAAATAATACTTATCATGGTAACTGAAATTCCACTTTCCATCCAATGGACCATTTATTCTTCACTTAATGAGCAAACAGTACTGAGCACCTAGTAGGTGCCAAGTCCTGCTTTAGAACTAAAAAGCAAACAAGTAACAGAGAAAGAACAGCTCTTTCACTTTCAAAGCTCAGTATCTACCATGGAAATGAAAAAGTACAGATGATTGAAATACAGTAAAACAAGTGTGGCTGGCTATGATACACACAAAGGAGGAACAGGATTACGGCACCATTAAGGATGTTTTACTTCACATTTGTAATTTTTTTCTTTCCAATAGTCTTTCTTAAAAATGGTTACTAGCTCCTTGGAGAGGCCATGTATTATTGGATGGACATTTAGCACCTTAACGCTTCTTATACAAGAAATTATTTTCTAATAGTAACTACGAGATTTACATTTTAGTCCAAATTATTTCATTATCTGTGGAACACTGAACAATTCACCTGGATGGCAATATGTTCTAAGAATTGCATTGTTAGACAATGTGGACATTATGTAAACATTATAGGGTGTACTTACAAAAACCTAGATGGTACAGCCTATTACACACATAGGCTATATGGTATAGCCTGTTTCTCCTGGGCTATATACCTGTACAGCATGTTACTCTACTGAATATTGTGGATAATTATAACACAATGGTAACCATTGGTGTATCCAAACATATCTATAGAAAAGGTACAGTAAAATACAATATTATAATCTTATGGGACCACATTTGTATATGTGGTACACTGCAGACCTAAACGTTTTATGTTGCCCATATTCTCAGGAAACTCTAGGAATATATACACATTTATCATAAGAAACTTCCAAAGCCACCTTGAGGTTCTATAATTCTAGTAGATTATGAATTAGAAGGATGACAAAATAACAGCAGGATGTCCTGCAGAGTGAGGCAAACCTGATTTTTCTTCTCAACTTTATTTCAAATTGAAATATGTTGGCATAATATTTACTTATTTTGAGATTAATTCTTATCTTGCAATGATGTAAAGATTCATTATGATATGGAAACTATCCACTAATATACCTATGACCTTGTTTGTCAACACCTCAATGCCAACCAGCACACACACACACACACACACACACACGCTCACACACACTCACAACACTACTCATCTCCTTACAGGTGCCTGAGATTACTTCCCAGATGAGTCAAGATGGTGGCTGTATGCACATAGGCTTTGTTGGGACAAACTGACATAGCTTTATGGAAAGCTTTGAAGCATGAAAGGGGATTGTCCAAAAAAGACCTGGTGATTTGGACAGCCGAGAAGCTCATCAAGTTGAGATGTATTTCGGATATTAAGGGAGAAAGAAATGGAGCTTATAAGATTTGCCAAAGGCACATCCTGTGTTTTTGAAGTTTCTTTGATTTGATCACTGGGGGTACATTTATTGAATATCTTCCCTGTGACCATTGGTCTTCTAGGCATTAGAAGTGAAGGATGCAAAACAATTTCAAAAAAAGTATGGTTGTGTCTTTTGAGCATTTTATGTATGACCAACAATAGATTTTATATTCTTCTTGAACAAATTATCATATGTACAATTTAAAAAGCAGACGGTTTTCTTTATGCCTCTGTAGCAAAGTAAGCAATGGAAAAATTTCCACTGTAATATTAATTTTATATACAGAAAAGTTCTACATGTAATCATGCATATGTGAATATACATTGAATATACCTGTACATATACATGTATAGATATATTTATGCATTTATTTTTACATTTTTATTAAGATAAATCTTAGTAAAGTATACTGATCTTAAACATACAGCTTGATAATTTTTCACATGCAGATACCCTATATACTTATCACTGAGATCAAGATATAAAATCTTTCCAGTTTATGATAGGATTCTATCTCTTCTTAGTTGTCTTTCCCCTTTATCAATTTTAGGAGAGGATAATTGATTCTTAGCTCTCTGTATATTTCTATAATAATGAAAATGGAAAATTTCTCAAACCTGGGAGGTGGAGTTTGCAGTGAGTCAAGATCTTGCCGCTCCACTCCAGCCTGGGCGACAGAGCAAGACTCCATCTAAAAAAAATTATTAAATATTAAAAAGCGCCCCTCTTTTGCTTAACTACCCCAAACAGGAAAGTGCAGAAAACTCTGCTCCTTTCAAGCTCAGTTCTTAAAACTTCTATCAGTGACATTTGTAAAAACAGTAAAATACAATTCTAGGGATTGGACCAAAATCTTCCAATTACTGACTGTGATCCCAGACAAGTATTCTTTTTCTGTTTCATTTACCTAATCTGTAAAATAATGAAACAATAATCCTTAGTCTATATTCCTTACAGAAAAGTTATAACAATCAAATGAGAAAATGTGTATAGTAATCCATTTTAAATTTCAAAGAACTATAAAAGACAGAGTCCTACTTTTTATCAGACAAATTTGTTTGAAAGATTTCAAGTTCTTCTGGTATGTTCCCAAAGGAAATAATTCCTACCTCAGGATTAGGAAATCACTGAACTTTTCAAAAAATAATCGAATGTTTATACTTCATTTGCTTTAATTTAATTTAATCTTGGTAACAAATATCTTCATTTTAAATTTTATCCCCTTGGGTATTTAAGATTTTCTGGCTTTTCTGCTGCAGGAGTAATTATCTGTGATATATTAGAAGGGCATTTTACTGTAGTAATAAGACCATCATTATCAAGCCTCATCCAGAGGTATCTTTCAGAAAGAACCAGCAAGCATTTTGCAATCGACACATAAAACTCCAGTGGAATGCAAAGCTGATCATAAACATGACTCACTCTTCCAAATCCAAATTTTTAAACAGAAAAAACTTTGCCAAAAAATATTCTTTGATGCATATGCCTTCTTTGGTGATTTTATACAAATCTCTATTTGATGTTTAAGTCCCATTGACAATTTGGAGACCTCTTTAGGGAAATATTCTTGTTTTCACTTTTTTCTACATACTGCATTTGCTGAAGTAAAGACAGAAACTTTCCAGATTGTTTAAATGTGCCTTCTGAAAATCTCTTGAGTATGGAAAATAATACCTATATCCTGAAAGTTTGAGTAGCAACATCCAGATTACACTGCTCTTTACTCAAATAGGATATTTCGTTTTTTTCCTCAAGGAAAATGTGGACAGGAGGTAGGAAAGTGTGTTATTTTTGAGATCCCATTACTTCAAATGACAAAGATTTATTTTCAAATTTATAGTACATAAAAATGAGCTGAGTGCTCACTCATCCTCTATACTTCTAGGAAAATCCTTCCCTATACATACTATTTTACTGAGAAATTCAGGCATTCTGAACCCTTTGGTCAACCTAGTATTTAGAAGAAGCCTAGTGAGAACTGTACAAAAATGTGGATGCCTTCATATGTTCAATAGAAGGAAAAATCCTCTTTACAGAAGTGTCAGGTGATCTGAGTCTAAACGGTAACACTGCCACTTACTACTTATATAAAAATCAGTCAGGATACTAAGATTCTCTGAGGCTTACTTTTCTACTATTATATCATTTAGGATGCTTTTTGCTGCATGTAAGAGAACACTTTTCCTGTTTGAAAAGTGGCTCAAACAAGAGTGTTTTCTATTATGCGTTTCATGTAACAAGAAACCTGAAGAATGATGCGTCAGAGTGGGTTCAGTACCTGTGTCCAACTTCACCATCCAGTGCCGTGGCTCTTTCCACCTCTCTGCTCTCCATTCCCATTGTGCTGTCATTGTCACCCTTTGTGGTCTGAAAATGGATGCAGCAGTCTATACATCACATTCTCACAGAAAAGCCAGAAATGATGGGTTGCACTTTCTTATTTGACATCTTTCTTTGTTCCTCTTTTTCAGTCGGGGAAAAGACTCATTTCTGGGATTCTAAAGGAGAGAATGGGATCACATGGTCATCCCTAGCCACAGGAAGGCTGGGAACAAATCTGCCATTGTTAGCCATGACAATACAAGGTAAGCTCTGCCCACAAGGCCACAGGAGGAAAGAGATGTCTACCCCAAATGCCTGGTCTGTATGGTAGAGGGGAGGCTCAAACAGATCACATACTAAATCATTTAGTGTACTGACTGTCTCAAACAGAGCAAATATTATAACTACATAAATAATATGATAATATAAAGTATATAAATATTTTAAAAACACAAAATCTGAGTGGATTTTGCAGTGATCTGAGATTCAGTTTCAACAACTATTCTACTGGTAATTGTCTTATTCCTAAGCTCGTACATGTGCATGTTATATGCCTTAATTCTGAAGTCATTTGTGCTTGTGACCCACTATATTAAAATTTCCTATGTATTTTTAAATAATTTATTAATTGTTATAAAAGAACAGAGGAAGAAGTTACATTGTTTTTGAACTTTAGTTTTATCATTTATAAAATAGCAATAATAATGCCACCACCACCTTTAGGTTCACCTGAAGACTATCTGTCTTAGATTAAGTTTCCTAGAGACAGAGTCTGACAAGCAAGTTCCTATGGCAGGGGTTCGTAGAGAGAGAGTCTTCAGAAGGGTCATGGAAATCAAGGATAAAACAGGAAAATATGTTAAGTAAGAATACGGTCTCAACTTGAGATGAGCTTCAGCTTCGGTCTAATCCCATGGGAAGCTTAGGGGCATGAAATATCCAGAGTTGATCCCAGCCTGAGGAAGATGGCTGACTTTGGTAACCTAGTCAGTCAGTCGCTGGCTGGGGGTAAAATAAGGGGTGGGAGTGAGCAGTGTGTAACCTCAAAAATGAGGTGGCTCCCATTTGATGGAGGACACCTGTCTATTAGCTATTAGCAGCTCACACATCTCTATTAGCTCTCACAGCAACTGGTGGTGGTACCTGGGCCAATAAAAGGATCTGGCTTGGACATCAACAGTGCCCACTACAAGAAATAAATATTATTATGCACGTAAAGCATAGGCATAATATTTGAAAGAGGACATATTCAATCAATATTTCTTTTCTTTTCTTTTCTTTTCTTTTGAGACAGAATCTCACTCTGTCGCCCAGGCTGGAGTACAGTGGCGAAGTCTTGGCTCACTGCAACCTCCACCACCTGGGTTAAAATGATTCTCCTGCCTCAGCCTTCTGAGTAGCTGGGACTATAGGCACACACGGCCACACCCGGCTAATTTTTGTAGTTTTAGTAGAGACGGAGTTTCATGACGTTGGCCAGACTGGTAACAAACTCCTGAACTCAACTGATCCGCCCGCCACGACCTCCCAAAGTGCTGGGATTACAGGCATGGGCCACCGCGTCCCACCTCAATCAATTTTCTATGAAACAGTAAATAGGTTAGTGGGGCTACAAGGGAGAGTTACTTGAGCAGGGATAATTGCTTCATCTCAAAGTTTATTCTTTATTCTGAGTGGAGTGTTCGGAGTCAGAGGGAGAGAGAGTCAAATTTTAAGCAGAGGAGTGATATAATTATATTTGAATGTTAAGAAAGAAAACTCCAGCTACAACATGGAGAAATGTTTGAAGAGGAGTGCACTAGGGGCAAGGAGAATGATTAGGAAATGATTATGGAAGTCTGGGAGAGACATGATGTAAGTCTAACTTAAAGTGACGAAAAATGCCAAGAAAAGGGAAAAACATCAAAGCTTACAGGGACCATTTTTTAAGCTAGTCTATTTAATATATACTAGTGTGAGAGGTGGCAAACAATCAACATAATCAATGATTATAACAATATGATACTTTTCTAATGGTAAGCACTCTGGATGAAGAAATAATTTTCTAGTGTTTATAACACATTTTAATAGTTTATTTGGTCTCATTTCTTATAAATCTGTTTCATACACCAAGGTCCAGAATCAATACAATGTTGAAGAATGATGAAGATTGAGCCTATTCTACAGAAATCAAGAAGTTCTTTGAAGCTGATAAGAACAAGGATACAACATACCAGAATCTAACACAGCTAGGGCAGTGTTAAGAAGGAAATGTATGGCACTAAATGCCCACATCAAATAGCTAGAAAGATCTCAGGTTAACAACCTAACATCACAACTAATAGAACTAGAGACCTAAGAGCAAACAAATCAGAAAGCTAGCAGAAGAAAAGAAATAACCCAAATCAGTGCTGAACTGAAGGAGATTGAGGCACAAACCACCATTCAAAAGATGAATGGGTCCAGGAGCTGTTTTTGAAAAAAATAAAATAAAATAGACCACTAGCTAGACTAATAAAGAAGAAAAGAGAGAAGATTCAAATAAACACAATCTGAAATAAGGGGGATGTTACCACTGACCCACAGAAGCAAAAATTTATTCCATCAGTCCCTTATTTCATCAGAGACTACTGTGAACACCTTTACGCATATAAACTCAAAAATCTAGAAGAAATGGATAAATTCCTGACACATACACCCTCCTAAGACTGAAACAGGAAGAAATTTAATCCCTGAATAGACCAAAAATGAGCCCTTAAATTTAGTCAGTAATATATAGCCTAACAACAACAACAAAAAGCCCAGGACCAGACTCACAGATGAATTCTACCAGATATCCAAAGAAGAGCTGGGATTATTCCTGCTGAAACTACTTCAAAAAATTGAGGAGGAGGGACTCCACCCTAACTTATTCTATGAGGCCAGTATCATCCTGATACCAAATCCGAAAGAGACACACACACAAAAGAAAACTTCAGGCAAATATCCTTGATGAACAATGATGCAAAAGTACATATTCACCATGGAATACTATGCCACAAACAAAGAACAAGATCATGTCCTTTGCAGTGACATGGATGGAGCTAGAGGCCGTTATCCTTAGCAAACTAACACAGGAACAGAAAACCAAATACCACATGCTCTCCCTTGTAAGTGGGAGCTAAGTGATGAGAACATATGGACATGTAGAAGAGAACAACCCACACTGGGGCCTTTGAGAAGGGTGGCGGATAGGAGGACGGAGAGGATCAGGGAGAAGAACTAATTAATACTAGGCTTAATACCTGGATGATGGAATAATCTGTACAACAAAACCCCATGACACAAGTTTATCTATATAACAAACTTTCGCATGCACCTCAGAACTTAAAATAAAAGGTAAACATAAATAAATAAAGTATTACTATTAAAAAGAAAGAGAGGTTGAGACTATGCTTCACACTAAAAGAACACAATGACCTCCAGTTCTTACAGGTATCTAATTCATTTAACCAGATGACTGGTTTTACCTTTCTGTCATTCATTGAATTCATTGATATATTGATTAACCATATAACCCTCTGTTCTCTATAAAATACATATTCGGTAATGTTTTCTGGATGATAGTAATTATAGTAAAAGTTTGATCACTTTTAGTTTATTCATAAAACTATAATCATAGTTTCTGAAACCATTTTCAAGGTCCTCATCCCTGTGTTGTCATTATGGAATATTCAGGTCTCCATTTAGATACACATCCCTCCCTATCACTTTATCCCTTCAAGACATCCTAGTCTTGCTCATTTTATTTGATCCTGATAGCTCTCTAACTTGAGTCTTAAAAAAATCCTAGGCCAGGTGAGGTAATCCCAGTACTTTGGGAGGCCAAGGCGGGAGGATCACAAGGTCATGAGTTCGAGATCAGCCTGGCTACTATGGTGAAACCCCATTTCTACTAAAAATACAAAAATTAGCCGGGTGTGGTGGTGGGCACCTGTAGTCCATCTACTTGGGAGGCCGAGACAGGAGAATCTTTTGAACCCGGGAGGCAGAGGTTGCAGTGAGCCAAGAGATGGCGCCACTGCACTCCAGCCTGTGTGGCAGAGCAAGACTCCGTCTGAAAAAAAAAAAAAGATCCTATTGAGAACGATGTGTGTCCCCAACATCTAAAGTTTGAGATAAATCTTGAACACTTTTAAATTTTAGACACGCTTTTCTTCAACCATTTTTCTGGGTGAAACATTTGATTTAGCTTCCTGCTCTGTCTAAAGACCAAGGGAGGGGCTCAATTTTTATTTACCTGTGCATTTGATGTCTAAAAATAATAAAAAAAAAAGTTTAGTTATACTGCATGTAATTTAACAAGTAAAATGATAAACAAATGGCAGGAGTTTTGTTTTGAAAAAGAATTGCTTCATCTGAGTTGAAATTTCCTTCATAAGTCACTAAGGTATTGAGGCGTTTTGTGGAAATTTAAGTTATTTTATATTTAATAGGTTACAATATCAAATGGCATCAACTGGAACGTTCAGTTCTTTTGTTGCTAATTTATTGCTTTAAATTTCTAGTATTTTTTTTCCTATTGCTATCAGAACCCAAAAGATAAATGCTTTATTCATAAAGGGAACTATATTTACTAGCCCTGCATTTGTCAACCATAATTGATTCTCTCCAGCTAGTTCTCAAGATCTGACCTTTTTTATACTGCTCCTGGAATTAAAGTCATAGAGACATTTGATTCATGAAGATTTACTGAAAATGGCATCCTGGAATCTATGCTGGGTACTACTGGGATGCAAAGATGGATGAAAAACACTATCTGCTCCCAGGTATATTAAAATTTATTATTTGTGACAAATACATAAAACAGAGCTGGACAGAGCAGGAACACTGGAAATACACCCGGTGCTATAAGAACCAAGCAAATGGTCATAATCCCTTGGAGGAATTGAGAAAATGCTTCCCACATAGAAATGATACGGTTTTCAAGTAAGTTTTGAAAGGGAGAGATAGAATAAAAGAGGAAATCAGAAAGAAAAAAAAAAGAGCAAAGACATAATTTAAAATATCTTTGTAGAGAATGACAAAACAG
This sequence comes from Nomascus leucogenys, assembly GCF_006542625.1. Classification (NCBI taxonomy): domain Eukaryota; kingdom Metazoa; phylum Chordata; class Mammalia; order Primates; family Hylobatidae; genus Nomascus; species Nomascus leucogenys. Next base: position 22,906,283 of record NC_044402.1, read on the forward strand.
AAATAACAGCTTGAATATTTGGATTTTATTTTATTGTTTTGAAAGCTGCTGAAGTTTCATTTCTAAGGATGAGAAAATCAGAGAAGCTTAAAAACATGTTTGATACCTCATCAATCTATTTGATATTGTTACATCAAATCATCTAAGCATTTAAATAAAGTTTTATTCATTATCTGGTTATTTGATAAACTGTAAACACAGCTTGAATCATAAACTTTCAATGTATAAGGTAGCAATATTTTTATTGTTACTATTTCCCGACCCTTTTATTCTCCTTTCAAAAATAATAATATTAAGACCTACATTTTTAAAAGTAATGTTTATGAGTTCAACAATATAAGAATAGGTACTCCTCAGTATTTCGTGATTATAAACTCACAAGACAAACATTGTAGTGACCCATATAATGTTGGTAACCCTGTCTTTAAGATAAAGTAAAAACACTTCCTCGAAAACTTCACAATCTCTAAAACGTGAAGAGTGCTTGATTCTCACAAAATTGGCAACCAAGAATAAAAGCACTTTTGTATGCTAGGAATAATGAGACATTGTAAATCTATCATGATTTTATTCAAAAATTTCCAAACCTAAATATTTTCTTTTTCTGTCATATATATATATGGACTGTATATTTTTCTTTCACTTTTATATATAGAGAAATTCACGTTCTCAAGTACAATGCCAGGGCTATGACTATACATATGAAACCGTGTGTTCATATGGCAAAATTGGATGGTGATGTAGATTTCAAAATATACCTTCATTTGACTTTGAAGTTTTTGTTTTTGAAAACTGTGTCCTGTTCATTAGAGATTCCAAACCCTGTTAAGGACCAAACTATAACTCTTCACAATTATATATGAAGTATCTAGGACATGCAAAACGTACTTATTAAAAACCTACTGTGTGATGGGCATGTCTAAGTATACAGGATACACGATGTACAAAATCCAGAATGTGGAGAAAGAAAAAAATGTAAGTACTTAACAGAAAAAAAGCAATTAAGATCACAAATATTAAACAAAATGACAGAGATGCAATCATTAAAATGTAGACACAGAAAACACTACAGAGCAATTGATCCACGTTCTTCAATAAATAGTAATATGTTGCAAGAAAATAAAATGAGACAGATGGAAGAAGACCTATAGCTTAAGAGATATGTAAGGTATAGCAACCAATCATAATATGTTCATATATTTAGATGTCTATTTAAACCAATAAACTATCAAATAAATTTGAAATAGAAAAAGAAACTAGATGAGTCAAAGACTGCCACTTTGAGGGAGTGACATTTGGATTCCATTGTAAAGGATGAAAAATAACCAATTATTTAAAAAGCAGAAGTTGGAGGCTGGGTTGGGGAGGGAAGGAGTGTTGCCAAGAGATGCAACACTAAGTGAGAACTCTGGGCTCTGGAGATGTATAGAAACATCCATACATTTGTTTGTTAGTTCAGGAGAAGAATGTGGTCAAGTTAGAACTTGAAGGACATGGAAAGAAAATTGGAGTTTGTGCTAATGGCAGTGAGAAGTTTTGAGAAGAATATATGCAGAGAAATATTATGATTTGGCTTATAGTAGGTACTAAAATAACTTTGCTGAGAACGATTAATTAATTCAATGAAAACTTTTAATGTTTTACTTGCATTTTACACGATAATTATATTTCATTTATATTTTATCTCTTGTTTAAGAGAAATCTGCTTCTGATCATAATATCTATAGTTGGACCAGTTGCTTTTTTTTCATACTAACATTTGGTTAGGACTTCTGTCTCAGAAACAACAAACAACTAATCTGAAATAGATATGAAAACATTTTTAATAGCATTTAATCATAAGGTTGGTTTCACTTGAACCCACTTAAGCATTCATGTTAATGTCATAATTTATTTTACAAAAATTTCCTGTTTAGAAAAAAAATGATTTCTACTATGTAAGAGTATCATAATTTAGAGATTGCAAAATTTTCAGGCAAGTGATTTTACTTTATCTTAAAGACAGGGTTACCAACATTATATAGGTCACTATAATGTTTATATTGTGAGTTTATAATCATGAGATGCTGAGAAAATTGTGTTTTTATTCCAATAGATCAAAGGATCCCACAAAGTCTGGAGATGGCAAAAACTGTCCAGGGCACAGGAACAACTGGAAAACAACAAGAAATTATATTTATTTCATTGGAACTGATAACACATTACAAGTGAATTTATCTCTGTTTTATATTCTCCTTTTGCATATTTTTTATTCCTAACAGTAATGGAAAACAAGAAAAGAATTTCCCAAAATTTCATGCTGTAGAAGGATGCCAAGTTCAGAATTTCATCCAAATAACTTGTACACCACATTCGAAACATTGTGTTACTACAGTTCATATGAAATATGCCTGCTTTATTGATTAAAGTTGTTTGGTTTCCCTTCACTTGATGAAATCATCCTCATTTCTTACCTAGAATAGTATAAGCCTTGCTATTCGAACAGACTAAAAATAACTCTTTGATTCTGCAGGCCTAATTCCAGAATGGATATTAGGATGGCTAATCTGAGATTATGATGGCCATAGCACACATGGATTATCTTTATTTTACATAAGGAAATATGATTGATCCTAGCCACGGTGGTCCTCCAGTCCCCACAGCTGTGGCCACTTGTTACAGGTCAAAAGTTGCCTCAGACTCTGGGATTAATCCTCTCCTCAGCAAAAATTTAAACTCTAATAAATAAAATCTGAGCAGAATAGACCATGTCTTAGCTAGAGACCAAGATCTATTAACTTGATTTTTTTTATACCTATGAATGGATGTTGAGCTTTTACTCAGTTCTATTGGAATAAAAACACAATTTTTGTTCCAATAAAGCAGTTTATCTTCTTGAAAAATCACCAGATTCTCAGTCATGCCAACACATCTCTCTGAATATTAAGACTACCAAACTCCCCTTCTCATATTTTTTCACTAATAAATTCTGCTAATAAAATACATCTGAAAATCTAAGTACAATTACCCCTTAAGCATTGCTTCCTAGGAAAATATGTTTACTCTGGCCAAGTTAGCATACTTTCTAGAACTTCTTAGGTCATTCTCAGATAAATACTAGGATCGAAAATGATTTTCTATATAAATAGATACCATTGTCCTTGGTAAAGACTAACCACACACATAGGACATGGAATGAAAACATTCAGACCACTGGGGAGAAGTGCCCCTTGCACTCTCTAAGAGTGGCTACAGTTGCTGCTTGGGTGACTGCAAAAAACACGTGAAACAGAGGAGAGAATGATCTCATGTTCAGCCACGTCTCCACGGAAGAGGGCATCGCATTGCACTTGTTCCAAATCACCTGAACAAATAGGCTCCAGTTAGATTTATCTCGATGCACCAAAGTATAGGAAACAAAACTGAACTTTAAGACTGACAAAAAAAGAGAAGACATTTCTGAAAAGAGTTTGGTAGTGCTAATGTGAGAAAACGAAGGGTTAGAGATATTGGCTCAATGGAAAGTACTGACTTCAAGATGAAGGACTACATGACAAGGGTAAACTTTATAAAAGACACTTTTTTTTGTTTTTTTTTTTGAGATGGAGTTTTGCTCTTGTCACCCAGGCTGGAGTACAATGGAGTAATCTCTGCTCACTGCAACCTCCGCTTCCCAGGTTCAAGTGATTCTCCTGCCTCAGTCTCTCTAGTAGCTGGGGTTATAGGTGCTCGCCACCATGCCCAGCTAATTTTTGTATTTTTAGTAGAGATGAGATTTCACCATGTTGATGAGGCTGGCCTCGAACTCCTGACCTTAGGTGACCTGCGCCCCCCCCCAACCCTTGGCCTCCCAAAGTGATGGGATTACAGGCATGAGCCACCACGCCTGGCCAAGGGATACTTTTCTTTCTTCCTCTCCGCTCTCTTCCGTTCCCTTCCTCCCTCCCTCCCTCCTTCCCTCCTTCCCTCCTTCCTTCTTTCCCTCTTTCCTTCCTTCCTTCCTTTTCTTTGCACACTTTTCACTTTTCCCCTAACCTGGCCTCCTTTTCTTTTTCTCTGATGCTCTGAAGATAATGAATAATCCATCTGACAGGACACATGCAGGAGCCAAATCCTAGCCTGATTTGCTGTACCAGCATTAATGGGATTTCTTAAAGACCCTCATCAGGGCACAGATTCTTTATGCAACCTTTTCTCTCACTGTCCCATATTCTCCTTTTATTCTATTACCCATTCCCAGAATCTTCTAGTTTGATCCACTTCAAGTGTCTGCAATTAACCAGGCTATGCAGGCTCTTGTTTACAAAGGCACAAACACTAGAAGTCATAGAGTATCATAGTCATTTGTAAACATGACAAGAAACAATGAGTTTTTAAAGACTTTAAAAGAAATTATAGGTCAGCATCCATTACTGGTTAATTTGCTTTTTGGAAATTTATATTTACAAAATATTAAATCAGATTCACTGTTACCATTTTTCCTAATCTCCACCATGAACTTCTTATTTAACTCTGTATTTCTGATGTCTAGAATAGTACCTGGGCTATAGTAAATACTGAATAAGTATTTAATAGAATTAAATTGAAATACATGATATTTAAAATATATTTTGTGATTTTATTTCTTATCTCATCTTCAAAAATAGAAATATCCTTAGTAGCAGCTCATAATAGGCAAAGTGAATTATATATTTGAGTTAATTTTCTAAGCAATTTGAGATTTTATCCCTCTCCCTCCCTCATAAAATGCAGTAAAAGAAAAGAATCCTCCTTAAATCCCACTCTATTTTTTTACATAGACTTTAATAAAGAAGAATTTAGTGTCCATACAGCTTGAGAGAGATAATACTTTGAATTTACAAAATTGCAAATACAAGGCAAAGAAAAAGTATGTGTGAAAAAAATCAAATTAAAACTCACATTCTACATAAGTTTAAAAACTATATACAGACGCAATTTTTTGTCAATTTATGAAGCGGGGACTCACTCTAGTTGCTAGGGAGACATTTAGGGAATAAATATTTGATGTGAGCACAGAGGAGAGACATTTGATGCTGCCTGATGAGTTCATAGTGAGATGGAGTTTGCTCATGCCCAGCACTTTTCATAAAGGACAGTAAAGTGTGGAGTAGGGAGAAGGAAAGAGTAAGGTTATTCCAAATAGAGGAACAGCATCCACAAAGCCCAGGAGCATTGTATAGTCAGGAAAATGCAACCAGCACTGTGCAATCAGATCTTGAAATTCTTCTAAGAGCCAAGCCTAGAGGAAGAGACAGAGTAGTAAGTCAGAGTCTAATCCAGATTGAGTGATTGTTTGCCATGAAAAAGGAATTAAGGTCACAGGACTCCTTTTTACAACTTGCTCTTTGCATAGGACCACACTTACCCATGAAGGCAGAGTAAAGAGCTGACAACACTGCTTGATGCCAGAAGTTAGGGAGACTGTTTCTTGCTTAAATCTTTATCCCTTTGTCACCCTGCTTTTGTGCTTTACTCTGAACACTAGAGACTCATGAAAATCTTCTTTAGGACAAACAGCAACAAAACTTTCCAGAAAGTAAAATACTAAATTCCCTGCCTTTTAAATCCTATCTCTTCCCAACTAATCATGGAATTGAAGAGAGGAATGATTTTAGAGGCCAGGGCACTCTCTGCAAAAGTCAGTCTAGGATAGGTGGCAGAGAATTTGTAAATTGGAAAATCAAGGGCTGCAATCACCCAGGCAGGCAGGTACAGGGTCAAATGGACACAAGTAAACAGGAGAGACTCACTAAAAAATAACGTCAAGGAGGGCTAAAAAGCAAAACTGTTAATAAGCATCTGTTAGTATTTATTCTGAATCTTGTGAAAAGTACTGCTAATTATGCAAAATTGCATGGGGCACAGCCACTGCCCTCAAATCACAGGCTCTCTGTACTCAGAAAAATACCTGGACACCTAGCAACTGGAAGTCTCAATTGTCAGGTGTCTAATTTGGTCTTACGGTTTTATTTCTACATTGTGTGAGCATCACTAACTTCTTTAGAGAAAGGCCTGTACTGCTTTCTGCAGAGTCACTTTGGAGCAGGGAATAAGCCATGGAATCTGGCTGTGTTACTTCTCAGCTATGTGATCCTAACCAAACAGCTTAACTGTTCTTTGCCTCCATTTTCTCGTTTGTGACATGAGAGATACGGAAGCATCTCCCTCACAATGGCATTGGAAGAGCTAAAAGTTTTAATGCTTACAAAGTCCTTGAAAGGGTTAGGCCAGGGGCAGTGGCTCACGCCTGTAATCCCAGCACTTTGGGTAGGCCAAGACAGATCACGAGGTCAGGAGTTCAAGATTAGCTTGGCCAAGATACTGAAACCCCGTCGCTACTAAAAATACAAAAATTAGCCGGGCATGGTGGCACGCACCTGCAATCCCAGCTACTCGGGAGGCTGAGTCAGGAGAATCACTTGAACCCATGTGGCAGAGGTTGCAGTGAGCCGAGATCACACCATTGGAATCCAGCCTGAGTGACAGAGCAAGACTCTGTCTCAAAAAAAAAAAAAAAAGAGATTCTGCCATGTGGTAAGTCTGCAAAAGTGTTAGCTGTTATTACTTCATCCAGGAATTGCAAAAATAAAATGAAGCAACATGAATGAAGCTAGAAACTTTCTTATGTGACTCTCACAGAAATCGTTTAATAAAGAAAGATGAGTTCAATTTTTTAAAAAGTCAGCCTCTTGTAAACATTGTACATGATGGAAATCTAATATCTTGCATAATAACTTTTTAAAAGATGATGTTTTACCACTCAGGCCTTGACTTTTGCTGTGGCCATCTAAACAGTAAAACAAAAAAATAATAATAAAACAGAAAAAACAAAACGAGTATGAGCTCATGACAAACGTCTACTTGGTAAGAAAGTTGAGTTGTTAGAATAATCATAGTTCAATTCCATTAATGTAACAATGTCTTATTATTGATTTTTATTTTATGTTGTGTTGGATTTTGCCCCAGGATAGTCATTACTTTTTATTATATCAGCAGAAGAGCCTTCCCTCCATTTGTAGCTCAGGAGGCCACAAATGAGTCTAGGAATTCTGCCCAGTGATGATTAATTTGCTCAGCTAATTTTGCGTTGTGGTGAGATTCTGATAGAGATAGCTTGGATCAAAGACCCCTATCACCTATGCAAACTGGATTAATCCACACTCACCATTCTCCAAAAGAACATCTAACAGTTCTTCAGACATGAAGAAGGCTCTGGAGGAAAACATTCCATTTTTCCTCTCCTTACCACCTTACCTCTCCGAACAGACTCAGCTCAACATGGGGTAGTGGGGAGAAGAGGTGCTAACATGTTGCTTGTGTAGCCATTTACATGGATGACTAGAGCTCAGGGTCATTTTGACTTCGCTCCACATTTGCTGCTCTTTCTTTGGAGATCTGTTGAAAATAACAGCCAGTGTTTGTATTGATTCATGATGAATCTTGGTAGCCTCACTGCACTAGGAATCACAACAAGCTGTGTGGTGGTTAACAATGAACTTCTGGACATGAGGCCCACTTTCCAAGCTGAATCTTTTATTAAAACTTGAATCCAACACTGTCTGAGTCCCCAGGTAGGATGCAGAAGGCACAACGGGATTCACAAAATATTCTCACAAATCAAAAGTGAGTGAAAACTGGTAAGAATTTTGGAAGGTAAGATAAAAACAGGCCAGAACTTGTTTAGAAGAACTTAATAAATATTCTTAGAGATAAAAGAGGGACCAAATCCTAGGAAGTGAAATTTATGAAAACAAAAGCTTTTGTCAACAATTATGGTTATGTGCAGAGAAACGTTGTGAATGTTGTAAAGGTTTTCTACGTTTTATCTCCTGCTTTCTGTGGATGTTTATACTCATCATGGACACTGGTCAGTCAAACTACCTGGGTCATTTTCATCTTATGTATTCTCACTAAGGACCATGTGGAGACAAGACCTCAGACTGACGCCCTGACTACTCTAAACACATTTGACTTTAATCTTTCAGCCAACCCATTTTGAATTCTTAAAGGTACGTTAGTCAATTATTTCTGCCAAGCTGGTCAAAATCTGCCTATGCATAGCTCACTATGCATGTGAATAGGCACATGCCTCATCATTATCTTATTTTTCTGTTTTCTTTGGCTTATTTTGGACCATTATTCATAGCTACAATTATCAGCAGAGGAATAATGAACAAACACAAGTTACTTGGTAATGTTACTCAATTAGCAAATGGGTCACTTTCTCTGTGAATGATAAATAGGCCCTTCCCCATCATTTCACAGGAAGACCGCCAATGGGGCAATCAGAAAACATGCCTTATTGTCTCAGCTGTCACCGACTGTGTGTGAATCAAGGCAAGTCTCTTCACCTTCCATTTTCCTCATCTATAAAATGAGGTGTTAACATTAGATGATCCCAGAGGTTCTTTGCAACACCAGAACACCACAATTCTAAGCTCAAAGAATAATTTGGGGCCATTTGTTTAGATGGAAGCTAAGAAGACTAAACAAACATTTGCAGAAGAGGGACTGACTGGGCACATTTTCCTACGTGTTAACATCTACACAGTCAATCCCTTCAAGACTCTACTTGTCACAATAATTTCCAATGATTGGTTAGTGTTTCCTCTTTGTTCTTGTCACTGTTAACATTACTAATTGTACTTTTTGTTGATTTTGCTACTATTATTATAAAAATAATACATGCACATTATAAAATGAAATGAAATGAAAGTTCATGGGATAATAGATTTTTCCTCTGGTGGCGATAGAGCAAGACTCCGTATCAGAAATAAATAAATAAATCTCTAGTTTCTATACCTGAAATGAATTGGGACACAGTTATTGAGGAGTGTCCTGCTACTGAATGAATATAAACAACTTCTTGTCACTAAAGGCTTCCCAGCAAGAATGACCAGAAAAATACTCAAGTCTTCTGGCTAAGATTCTTTGCAGCATTTAACATGGTTTTTCCTGAATACATCAACAGCAATAGCTAAGAAAGCCTGGACCCCAGTAAAGTTCTTGGATTATATGAAGATGATGAGGCAATGGCAAAATATGTAATTTTTTTTTTTTTAATAGCGCATGTTCCAGTGCATCTGTGTTCCTTGCCTAACTTGTTTACTAACTTGGGCACAAATCTCCAACCAATCTTCAATTATTCTTAATAATTTTTCTAAAATAGTCTCTTAATGTTGAATATTTTACCTTTGCATTCTCTAGTCTGACATTCTTCTTCCTGTATCACCATTTCTGTGTTCATGAACACAACCATGGATTCAAGAAAATCACACCGACCAGTGATCAAAAGGTATTATCCTACCTTTAAAGAAGGACTACACATTCATATTTTATCACTAACGCCTCTTTCTTTTCTCTCCCATGAATCAGGGGCTTTTTGTTGTTATTGTTCCACTACAACAATCTGTAGAAATGAGAAGCAATTGCAGAGAGAATGACATTGAGCAAAATGAGACCTTTCTAACATCTGTACATGACAGTGCTCATTGTCACTTTCCTCTCAGAAAATTTAGAAGAAAATGCTCTCTATAATAGATGACTTCAGGGACAACATTGGTGTAGCCCAGATTTATGTCTTAGCCAACAGCCACCGGCACTTCTTTCCACAGAGTTCTGAAGAGGCTCATTAAGTTTCACGATCCTGCTAAACAAGTATCACTGACTTAAATCCCTCACTATATCCTTGTTAACTTCTCTAATCTTTGTGGTATAAAGGCCTCAAAGACTACATATAAAATAAAACCAAACTAAACAGTACCTATCATTATAGATGGAAAATTACCCTGGGAAACAGCAGCATGTTTTAAGGACAAAGGGTGAATATTCTGGGCACTGCAGACTGTTCTCTTTCTGCTCATATCAGAATCAGGTTGTTATAAAGACCATGCTTCCCTGCAAACCTTTCAGTAGGAACTGTGTCCTGCTCAGGGGAATCTGCACAGAAGAAGTGTGAAATACTTTTACACCATTATAGAAACTCCCCAAATGCTTTGCTACCACTCACACTCTTGTTTACACACACTTCCACTAAACTTTTCTAACTGCATTACATTTCACTTGAATGGATTTATATGAATCCATTCATATTTAAATTCTTTATGCTTATGTAACTTTTACAACCTTCCATGTGATTAATCAAAGCATGCAAACTGAGATTTGTTTTTGTTAAGCTATTTTTCTGTCTTTAGATTTAGTTCTAGCCAAAGATTTCAGCCTATTTGACACAGGTGAAGGGGAAAAAAGGAGTAGAAAGAATAGGAAAAAAGTACTCTGTAAAAGGTAAAGCCAAGAAATATAATATCACAAATTTTCAAATTGGCATTCTTTATCACTCTACTACTGGAAATGTATGAGATAAGCAAGAATGGTTACTAACTTTTCCCAGACTATGTTTCTTAAATGTTACTACAGAGCCAAAATATCTCATCCTTCAATTTATCTCAGAACTGAACACAATTTTGGAGTTCTTACATTAGGACAACTAAAAATTGACAGATGTTTTTAACCATTATAGATCCTTGATAATTTTATAAATGTGCTCCTTGTTAATGAAATAACACACACAAAGCACTCATTGTTCCTGAATTTAGCACTCTCGAACTACAAAAGAATTAGTCTAGTAGGTAAAGGCTTTCCATCAGTGTTCTAAAATAATCATCAATTTTCTTTTTAAATTATAATCCTTGTAACATTATATTTAGAGAGTACGTACTCCAAAAGGAAATTGTTCAAATTTTGATATGACACAAAATAAAATAAAACATAAGATCCTATCACTATCAGTAAAAAATTTCCAAAATGAACTATTTATTGCTATTGTGTTTTTAATTTATTTCACAATAAGACTTGAACCAACTATCTTCCAAAGGCTGTTTCTGATAGCTAGAAATGTTCTCTCAAGGGAATAATTATCTACCTTTATTACTTGTTTGCAGTCTTCAATGAAGACTAGTATATTTTCCATTTGTTTTAAAAAGTAGGATATAAAATTTTCTAGTTGATATTATCAGCATAATTCAATTCCATGTTAAAATGTCATCCTCTTATGTTCATTAAACAATATGTTATTTTATGCTGGAAAGAGGAATGAGGTGAGGATTACAGTAAAGATCATTAACTACACAACTGTGTTTTCCAGTCCCCAGCCCCCTCAGCCCCCAGGATTCTATCAGAAAATAACACATGCATTTTAGAAAGAAAAGTTATGCTTCTATATAGCTTCTAAATTTAAGAGGAAAGCATGGAATCTTTCAGAATCCTTGGCAGTCTTGATGCCCAAGTTATTCCCACACATAAACAGAGCTTCATTTTGATTGCAATTAGAAAAGTATATTGTTCAGGGTCAGAAGGCACTTTCTGACACTAGCAAATATTTTCAGGGAAAGCTCAACTGATTTTCATCTTAAAAAATATGTAATTGCAAAATAGCAAACCTGGATAGAGGGTATAGGATGACTGCAGTTGAATGACTTACGCTTTCCTGTCTAAACATTAGTGATGCTTCCCTGGACAGACTTGACAATTGATCATAAAAAGATGCTCACCCTTGGCAGGGGGAGAGGTAAAACATATGGCTTAATAGATTTTGATGCACAAACAGGGAAGTCAATCACCTTCAGATTGGATTGTTTGGATTTGATGCCAAGTGGAAATTTGCAGATCTGATTATTAAAATGGCAAAGCAATCCTTTATGATGACCACAGGGATAAACATCATTTGGAAAATAGAGCACAAGCCAAAGTTTTAGTAATGCATAATTTTTCAGAAACTCAATCCACTTCTTTCAAAGTCAGAGGTTAGTATATAGGTAGTCTTGCTTCCCCATAAACCCCACCAAAATTATTCCTGACCCTGAGAAATATGGCTTTTTAAATACAATGTCCACACTGGTAGCCTCATGACCAAAGCTGGTGTTTGAAGGAGCTTTTTATTTGGAGCTCATATTACAAGGTTCTGAAAGGCAAATAACCACTTTGACATAACGTAAATTAACATTAAAAGCATTAAGACAAAAGAATGAGAAGAGATGTGAAATAACAGTGAGAATGAACATTAGGTTAGTGGAAAGCAGAGGCAGGGGGATCATGAGGTCAGGAGTTCAAGACCAGCCTGGCCAACATAATGAAACCCTATCTGTACTAAAAATACCAAAAAAAAAAAAAAATAGGCATCGTGGTGCGTACCTGTAGTCCCAGCTACTCAGGAGACTAAGGCAGGAGAATTGCTTGAACCTGGGAGGTAGAGGTTGAAGTGAGCCGAGATCATACTACTGCACTCCAGCCTGGGCAACAGAGCAAGACTCTACCTCAAAAACAAAAACAAAAAAAGAGTTACCAAAAAGACATATGCATTCTCATGTTTATAGCAGCACTACTGACAATGCAAATACATGGAATCAACCTAGGTGCCCATCAATGGTGGATTGACAAAGAAAATGTGGTACAGATACACCATGGAATACTACACCAGCCATAAAAAAGAACAAAATAATATTCTTTGCAGCAACATAGATATAGCTGGAGGACATTATCCTAAACTAATTAATGTAGGCTCAGGAAACCAAATACTGCATGTTCTCACTTATAAGTGGGAGCTAAATATGGATACTCATGGACATAAAGATTGCAAAAATAGAAACTGGGGACTAAGAGAGGGAAGAGTGGGAGAAGGGCAAAGGTTGAAAAACTAACCATTGGGTACTGTGCTCAGTACTTTGGTGACAGGATCATCAGTACCCCTAACCTCAGCACCATGCAGTATACTCAGGTGACAAGCTTGCACATGTACCCCCTGAATCTAAAATAAATTTGAAAAAAAAAAAAAGAGTTGAATAACACAGCCCAGTTAATGAGACGGAATGCAGAACATTCAATGAAACAACAAACTCACCACATTTAGTGAAAAAAAATATGTTAAAGGTTGTGAAGATGTGTGGCTGTCTTCTTACACAAACATGTCTTACATGTAGCATGATGGGGGTCTAAAACGCAGAATAGATGTCTCAGTGGGGCATATAGATTGGGGATTTGATTGCATTATCGTTAATATTTGACACAATGTGAGAGGATTAGAACCCCAGAGGAGAAGGAAAGTACCAAGCTGATAACAGAACAGAGTGCAATATCTGTCTAAATAAGAAAAGCAAGAGACGCTCAGAAATAAGCAGGAGTCAGAGAAGCAATGTGAGATCTAAGAGGAGTTATAGCAGAGGGGTAATGGTAAGCATTGGTGAATAAAGGTCTAGGAAAATGACATCTTGAGCCCAAGGGCCTTGAGAATTCAGAGGTTGTGCCGATTTATCTCAGTAAGAGTCTCAGTGCAAAGACAAGGGCCAGCTTGCAAGATATGGACTGTCGAAATGTAAGGAAAGAGAAATTCTGTGTGCAGGCAACTATTCGGAGAAGTTCAATAAAAATGAATGAGATACATGACAGTAGCTATAGATTATGTGTTATCTGGAGAGAGGAAGAAGGGAGAGAGAGAGAGAAAGAGAGAGAGACAGAGGAAGAGAGAAGAGAGAAAGAGAAAGAAGAGAGGAGAATAATTAATAGAGGAAGTTTCCACTGCTAAATTGTGGATCGTAAAAGCACATCTGAATACTTGGTATGAGGAACTGAAATGACAGTTATGTCAGCAAGAATCTGAATTCTTCTCAACTTAGTAGATCTTGTTCTTGTTACCTTTCAAGGTAACTCATATGATATTCAAACTGTGAAATTTCACTGCTAGTATTTGGCATGCCTTTCAGAGTTATCAGATCTTGTGTCTCTGAGCAAGATAAAGGAAGTCTATACAAATGTACCAGAAATCCACATCTCAGGGTTGCATGAAGGAGTAGAAGGAAATTCAAATTCATAAAAATGTTAATGACTCCCAAATAAGTATCAGCTGAGCTTCAGACATTTCTGGTTGACTAGCTCAAAGATTTAACATCTTCAAAGCTTAATTAGTCATATTTATCCTCATACTATTTTCTCTTCCTGTACTCCTATCACTACTGTCGTCAATTTAATTCCTCCATTTTGACTTCTTCCTCCATCAGGCCCTTTTGCCAATGAATCATAAAAACCTATTGATTCCATTCTAAATATTGCAGAAATCCATTTCCACTGACTTGCTCTAGACCACCATCACGTCTTTCCTGGATGCCTGCACAACTTGCTCTTCTTTTACTCTTCTTTACCTTTGGTACATTTCCTGCACTAAGATCACAAAAATTAGCTGGAAAACATACGCCTTATCAGGCCATTCTTTTACTTGGAAATTTTCAGATTAACCTCCCCATCAATTCAAAACTGGTTAATGTGGCATGCAATGTTCTTCATGATCCAATTCTTTTTTTTCTTTTTTTTTTTGAGATGGAATCTCACTCTGTTGCCTAGGGTGTAGTGCAGTGGCACGACCTTGGGTCACCACAATCTCTACCTCCCGGGTTTAAGAGATTCTCCTGCAACAGCCTCCTGAGTAACTGGGACTACAAGCGCACGCCACCAAGCCCGGCTAATTTTTTTTTTTTTTTTTTTTTTTTAGTAGAGACAGGGTTTCTGTATGTTGGCCAGGCTGGTCTCAAACTCCTGACCTCATGATCTGCCTGCCTTGGCCTCCCAAAGTGCTGGGATTACAGGCGTGAGCCACCACACCCGGCCTGATGCAATTCTTGCTCACCTCACCAACTTTAGTTTTTTTCTACTTGAAACTGCTCTCTGTCCCCAACTTCAAAACACTCTAAATTCCATTCCTACCTAAGGACTTGCAGTTCTGTAAACATATTATGCACTTGGTCACGTCTAAGTTGGGATGTCCATTAAGCCGTCAAGGTCACTGTTTCACCATTTTTGTCCTGGGTTAGTAAATGCTGTTTACCCTTTGGTAAATGCCATTTCTCCCCCACCTTGAACCCTTCCCAGAGTAGGATTCCTCTACAAAGACCTTCCATAGCATGTAAGTCTATCACAGGCAGCACTTATATCCTAGAAGCACTCTAATTGTCTTTTTATTTGTCTCTCTTTGAGCTCCTTTGATTTAGGTGGCTTGCCTAAGAAAACAAAGTCAGTAAGCAGCAAAATCAAAATTCAAATCTATTTCTGCTCTCTCTCCATTGGGCCGCACTGTCTGAATTTAATCTCATGGTGTTCAACAATCCAACATGCTTACTTCCTCATAACTTTTATTACAGAATAAGAATGGAGAAATTTTCATGCACGTTCCTTCCACTTACATCAAACATGTTTTCATTACCATGATTACCAAAACGAGTTCAGTAGTTACTCCATGGTATTCTGTTGGTTTCTCCCCATCTGAACTAATACATATATACTTAAAATCTTTAGATTTAAAGGGATGTTAGAACACTGGTTTTCAAACCTGACTGCATACTGAAGTTACCTGGGGAGTTTCAAGAAATATTGATGATTGAATTCCACGCCCCAGAAATTCTGATTTACTTGTTAAAGGGTATTACCTTGGCACTAGGTTTTGTTTTGTTTTGTTTTGTTTTTAAACCTGTAAGATCATTCTACCATGCAGCAATGTTTGAGGACCACTACATCAAAGAAGATCTAGCTCACAGTTTCTTTTCAAAGATGAGACAAGTGAAGTGCAGAAAGATTAGGTGATTTGCCTGAGGTTAAATGATACAGTTCATGTGAGTAATTAGTCACATGTAATTAATTCCCGAATTGGAGACTGGCTGGCTGTGGAGGTGAAAATAGGTAGGGCTTCAGGATTCTATCCTGACTGCAATGCTGCTACAGCAAAATAAAAGAGAAAACCCATTCATTTCCTTCGATATTACAGCTCTCTCCTGCTGCTCAACAAAATAGCAATATTCTCCATTTACATCATGCTTATGGTAAACACTTTCAGGTCTACTTTAATAAGTATGTTTATGAAGTGCTTCTGTTACATACTTTCATATCCATTGTATAATTTTTCTACAATTTTGAAATAGCATATTTATTAATGTAACTTTTTAAAAAGTATAACCTGTAGCAAGTAGTGAGTTAGAATTTTAGGCTGATAAATTCTGTTAAGAAAAATATATAGAAAAATTTAGTGTAGACATGTATATAGTGCATGCTATTAAGAGGAGGGGCTTTGGGCTGGGCACAGTGGCTCACACCTGTAATCCCAGCATTTTTGGAGGCCACGGCAGGTGGATCACCTGAGGTTAGGAGTTTGAGACCAGCCTAGCCAACATGGTGAAACCCCGTCTTTACTAAAAATACAAAAATTAGCCAGGTGTGGTGGCAGGCGCCTGTAATTCTAGCTACTCTGGAGGCTGAGGCAGAAGAATCCCTTGAACGTGGGAGGCGGAGGTTGCAGTGAGTCAAGGTCGTGCCACTGCACTCCAGCCTGGGCAACAAGAGCAAAACTGTCTCAAAAAAACAAACAAAAACAAAAGCCCAAAAAAATAAAAAGGAGAAGGGGCTTTGAATCAGCCAATGTTAAATTTAAGTATTTATCCATTCAAACATGAGCTGTGTGACACTGAGTGTCACTTGAGTTTTCTGAATGTCAGTTTCCATAGAGAGAATAATAGTCATGCTATCTATCCTGATAAATATTAGCCCTTACAAATGTACGATCCATATGCAAATATTGGTGATACAAAGGTAGGAATGGCCATTACTATGTACTTAGAAAATGTTTTTTGGAGGAGGAAAAAAATGTGGGTTGAGTTTTAAGACAGGAACTGATATTCATGGGGTTTGGATTTCCATACTTTTTAAGTGAAGATGAGGTACAGAAAAACTAAGTCTTATGAACAAAATCAACGTATTCACAGTTTCACAGTGGAGCTCTAATTAGACTTAGTCTTCTCTCTGTAATGCCCTTGCTTATTTAGACTTAACACTCAGAATGTGGTGAAGATTTCACATCCAATCTCCCACTAACTTTAAAATTATTAGATAGGCTGGGCACCGTGCCTCATGCCTGAAATCTCAACACTTTGGGAGGCTGAGGCAAGAAGATTGTTTATGGCCAGAAGTTCAAGACCAGCCTGAGCATTGTAGGTAGACTCCCATTACTACAAAAAAAAAAATTATCTGGGCACAGTGGTGCATACCCATAGTCCCAGCTACTCAGGTGGTTGAGGTTGGAAGATTGCTTGTGCCCAGGATCTCATGACTGCTGTGAGCTAGGACACAACACTGCACTCCAGCCTGGGTGACAGAGTGAGACCCTGTCTCTAATATATAATATGTATAATAATATATATAATAATATATATATATAAGAGACATATATTATATATAGCTAATATAATATAATATATATATATTATATTAGCTACAAAATAGTCTTTTTGCATCTGGGTGGAAAATTTTCACGAACCAAAGCGACCACCTCTACCTCCAAATGGTGTCAAGTCTCCTGGTCAAAACTTCCAGCCCAGAAATGGGGCTCCTAGGAATTGGCATCATCTTCTGGAAACAGAGCAGAGATAAGATTTCAATATCATTTAATAAAAGATACACTTCATAATTCCTTCTAGGAAAGGAATCAAGTGCAGTTTACCCTAGGCACTTGCTTTTAAACTCTAAGAAGAAGTCAACCATTGTCCTCTCCAAAGTCTAAGAGAGAGTGTCTGCGGCCTGCATGGTAAAGAGAACGTTGCTAGGTGTGTGTGCTCTCCAGTAGATAACCATGGACAATTCTCATAAATCTTCCAGCCATCATTTTTTTAATTGGCAAAATGGATGAATGTCATTGATTTTGTAGGGCCTACATGAGGAATGAATACAACAAAGCATGGAAAAGTATTTTGCAAACTACATAGTTCTGGGTTAATGTCCGTGATCCTGATCTCAGCCAAAGCACAATGACTGATCATTCCAGGAAAGACTGAGGGCCATAATGTTTCTTCAGGGTGAACATTTCTGCTGCAGTGAAACCCAATGATGTTGCATTCTTTTCCATTTTTCACGCTACCATGGTATTGGAAGTAATGATAAATCCTTAGTTGCATGAGGTGATGGATGATTACCTAATTAAAAATTCATTCTCTTTTTTTCCTTCTAAGCTATCTGAAAAAAAATTATCTGCCTGGTTTTATGAGTAAATTCATTGTTTCAGGTTAAATGGGAAGCTAGAAAAAAAAGAAAAACACAGCAGATGGAAAGCAGTGAGGGGGCCAACCAAAAGCATTTTGGAAATCTTTAAAAAGATCTAGGAAGTAGAAGAGATTTCTAATGGGATCTCAAGCTCCACTTTTCTGTTCTCAATTAGTTAATGCATTTCATTCTTTCATCAATTACAATCCATAAAACGTCTGCTTTTGTTTCCCATCAGGCCTGCTGTTCCTCTCATGACGTAAGATCCCAGAGGGGAGAATAAAACAAACAAACAAAAAAATACTTCTCAGAATCATAGGATAGACGTGCTCTGAGAGAAACTACTGGCAGCAAACCTTCCTTTTCATGAGAGGAAAAAGGATTTTTCCTACATTTTTGGAAGTTGAGAACAACTTATTAATCACATGACAGCTGAAGGCCTCATGGCAGGCCAAGTATCTTCATCATTCGTTGCCATTTTTTTGGTAGTGTCCATCTCACCACACAGCTCATGATTCCTATTCTTATTCTGATTTTTGGAAACAGTTAAGTTTACAAATAAGAAATCAAAATATGCAACTCCATGTGAAAAAAGAGTAAAGCACCAGGGAATGTTTTTTTTGAGAAATGGCCTTTCCTGTCTTTTTTTTTTTTTAAGTCAATACTTCTTAATTTATTTACCTATTTTTTTTTTTGAAAAGTCCATACTTTATTTGAATTTCCTTAGGATTTTCTTTTAAACTTTTATTTTTAGTTCAGGGTTAAAAATGCAGGTTTTTCACATGGTAAACTTGTGTTATGGGGGTTTGTGGTACAGATTATTTTCTCACCCAGGTATTAAGCCTAGTACCCAATAGTTACTTTTCCTGATCCTCTCCCGCTTCCATGAAGAAGATGCCAAAAGCAATTGCAGCAAAAGCAAAAATTGACAAATGGGACCTAATTAAACTACGGAGCTTCTGCACAGCAAAAGTAACTATTAACAGAGTAAACAGACAACCTACAGAATGGGAGAAAATATTTGCAAGCTGTGCATCCGACAAAGGTCTAATATCCGGCCTCTGTAAGAAGCATAAACAAATTCACAAGATAAAAACAAACAGCTCCATAAAAAAGTGGCAAAACGACATGAATAGACACTTTTCAAAAGAAGCCGTATGTATGGCAAACAATCATATAAAAAAAAAGCCCAACATCAATGACCAATAGAGGAATTCAAATCAAAACCAGAATGAGATACCATCTAACACCAGTCAGAATGGCTATTATTAAAAAGTCAGAAAATAAGAGATGTTGGTGAAACTGTAGAATAAAAAAAAGGCTTTTTCTATCTTAATATCCATGTCTTAGGCCAAATACCAGTGGGCAACTAAATATGGACCACTTGAGTCCTTTTATGTTAAGGGCTCACTAGGGAGCTGGGTGTTTTGAGGAATCTAAATGTGTAAATTGTCATAATTTTCCTTGCCTTCATCAATGAAATACACCTCAGAAATTCCTTGCACCTAAATGGAACCAATTCCCTGTGCTGAACAGAAATTCCCTGTGCCTAATAGAACCTAAGAATGCAAAGGATGTTATTATCTTTTTTATTAATAGATGAGAAACCTCAGTTCAAATTAAGTGATCTATCTTGTCTTAAATGACCAGTTAGAGATATTTATTTTGTATTATAGTGATTTTCTTTTGGCTTTTCATCATTTGCATGTCAAATAACTAAAAGATGCTACACTACTTTGTTTTAGTGCTTTAAACCTGATCCGCAAAAATCATTTGGAACAAAAGAAAAGGAAAGTGATTCCCATTATTGACACAATTCAGTATTTCTTAATTAAGATTCAGATTCTAAAAATGCACAGAAGGGAACAATTGGGATATAAAGGAAATAACAGACTCCAAAATGTAATTATAGATGGATTGTTGGAAGGTTTTTGCTTTTCCATCTCCACCATTTTTGATTCTAGACTAAACATATTTATGATCAGGTCACACATGCCCATTGGTAACAATACTTTCTAAACCCAGATGACAGGTATTCTTTTCTATTTCCAGCCCAACTGGAGCCTAACTACTGGCCTAAAAATATTAAAGTTCATTCTCTTGATACATATTTCAAGATAATTAACCTTTGGTCTACCATTTTAAATGGTAAATGGCTTAATTATATTAAATGAATGGGATGAGAGGGAGAGGACCAACTGGGCATTTTTTTCGAGTTGGGCAATGACTCAAGATGAGGGATTCCTTCAAGATATGCCACTTACAAACTTACAACAGATTGTTGTAGATTAGTCAAAAGATCTATTAATAGATTAGTCAAAATATCTATTGAAACATCTCATGTGACTGTGATTAGTTATTTGTCTTTTACATCCAAGGAGGGGACCCAGATCTGTGTATAGAATGTACATAGAAATTTCGAAAAATATTCTTTACAGTACACGTCACCTGCATGGTTTTCAAATCTACAATGCCTGAGCATTATTTCTCCCCCACTGTCTTCTCTGCCCACACTCCACGCCCCAGTAGGTTCTTCTCACCTTTTAAGCTCTCAATCTCATCACACGATGCCTTTTTCAGGAGCCACATAGGGCCTCAAGTTCTAATCCTTTAAGTCTCCACCCGGCCTATTTTCTCCCAGCAGAGACAGGAAGGATGAAAGATTTACGGTTTTTTAAAATTTCACTTTATACCATTGCAAATGTTAAATTTCCCAATTTGTTAATATTTTATGTTTCTAACCACATTTCTTCCTCTCTTCTTCTGGGCACTTGTAGTAGGTTCTATTTCTTCTTACCTCAGATTATAATTAGCAGGGTCCATATTTCTATATAATCTCTTTATGTATTGCTCTGTCTTCTTATAATATAACATTCTATTTTTCAGATTTAATCTTCTAGGCTCTGTCACTTTAATTACTTGGTTTTCTATGTTGTCTGGTTCTGTTATAATTTTGCTAGGAAATTTTAGACAAGTCATTTAACAAGTATGTTTTCATATTGTTTCTTTCATATACAGGTCTTAATGCATATAAAAGTGCTTTACACATATCAGTTTAGCTTTATAAATGCTAGCTCTGAATCTTCTTACACTCTTTTCTTCTCTTTCTAAGGCAATCTTTCTAAGCTCTGGCCCTTTTTGCAGGGCAGATATAAACTGCCATACTTTTATAAATGGCACATCCTTTCTGGCCAGAGGTAAGTGGACTGAAGATAGGACATCTAGGGCTTGACCAGTGGCCTATGAGATGGTCTGGAGAATAAAGCTCTATCAAAACAGTGAAGATTTGGTTCAAAGAGATTCTTCAACTTAGAAAGCAGAATTGGGAAATTGTAAAAAAATCAGGAAGTTGTTTACAGGAAATGAAGCAAAATAATCAATCATAAAGTGAACATAACAGAATTCACCATGAATCATGAGTGAGCCAAATAATTAGTAAACCAAAAGTATGAATACATAGACATTATCAAGAAGTACATGGTAAGAAAGTCAACTAAAATTGAGAACATTTAAAAGACATAAAAATGGATCAAGACAGTAGCTCATTTAAATTCTGGTATTGTGCTGTTAGTTTCTATTTGTCCTTTCAAACACACTTTTCAAACTTAGCTGGTCTGCTTTATCCCCAGGTAAACATCCATGGCTTGCTTCATACAGGCTGCCTTGCCTTGTGGCTACTAATTGAGTTTATGATGGCAGGTGCTGGTAGGAGATGGGAAGAAATGAGGAGAGATATTGCAGCAATTGCTGCAAGGGCCATAACACCAGATGGGTAGCACACTACTCTAGCCCCAGAACTTGCAGGACTTCAGCAGTCACACCCTCCCCTTACCCCTTTAGGCCTAAGCCTGGCCATGGCTTCCTCTCTTCTAACCCTGGGATGTGTTCACTATCCTTTGCCAGTTTTCTTAACTTTGTGTAAATGGCCCCTTCAAAAAAATTCTTAACTTTTCCTTTTAAAGATATCATCACTTCCTCCCTGAAACTTGATTGAACCAATAATGACAGAATAGATTTTCATACTCTTGCTACTAAGGCACCTTGGATCTAGAATGACTATTCAGTTCCAGACTTTGAATACAAATCAAATCTGACTTACCTCCTTTTACAACCACTCATAATTACATGGCAGTGTGGCTTCAGCCTGCACCTCTCCAATGACTAGTGTCTTGTGTAGGTCTCCATGAAAATGTGTTGCCAAGTTCAATGAACAGTTTGCTGTCCTCGTATTATTCAACGTCTCAGCAGGCTCACATACCACCACTTATTTTTTAATTATCTTTCCCACTCCCAGATAGTTCCGTGTTATTACTGTCATCACAACAACAATAGTGACACATGTCAAATGATTTTATAAGGTTTACATATATAGTAGTCTCCTAAAATTATCTTTCCTCTCCCTTAATTCTCATTTTTCTAAAAACGACAGCTTGCACTTCTTTCAAATTGCTCTCCCTGATGCTACACCCTGGTATTTGCCTCTTAATTTCTAAATAATATATCTTACGCTTTTGCATGGCTATTTCAGTTTTGGGGAAATCTACTGATTTCCTATTAAAGGAGCTGAGACTACCATGTCTGTTACATTGTCCCCACATAACTTCACACATAGATTATCTTTTTTCCTTCCTGTTGTTAGAGTTGTATCACAATTTTTAGTAGAACACTATGATGTGTTTCTATTATTGTGATTAGGTAAACACTCATAAGTAATTCATGCACTGTATGGGTTTTTTTGTTATTTTCCTAAACTTTCTTTTTATTCACTTATTTTTCTCTCTGGAACCATCCCTAGTGTACTATCATAAGTAAAATTTTCTCTCACTAATTTTAAGCATTTTTTTATGGTAATACCCTTTTTGAAGATCCGTTGTTTCCTTCGATATGGCTGTTGAAAGGACATTATCTTGGGATATTTCTGTTCCCTTCACCATGGAAATTCTTTTTCTTTCTTCCACATGTGAGATTTTCATTTTCCTAGACCCCATAATTTTTACTTTCTTGGCTTACTTCTCTATGTTAGTGGAGTATATTCTCCTGGAAAAGGGCATAAGTAAGGAAAATTTTCCTAGAACTTTCATATCTGAAAGCATCTTTAGTTATAAAATTCTGGGTTAGAAAGTATTTATTCTGGCCGGGTGCGGTGGCTCACGCCTGTAATCCCAGCACTTTGGGAGGCCGAGGCGGGTGGATCACGAGGTCAGGAGATCGAGACCATCCTGGCTAACACAGTGAAACCCCGTCTCTACTAAAAATACAAAAAATTAGCCGGGCGTGGTGATTGGCGCCTGTAGTCCCAGCTACTCGGGAGGCTGAGGCAGGAGAATGGCTTGAACCCAGGAGGCGGAGCTTGCAGTGAGCTGAGATTGCACCACTGCACTCCGGCCTGGGCAACACAGCAAGACTCCGTCTCAAAAAAAAAAAAAAAAAAAAAGAAAGTATTTATTCTCAGAGTTTTGATAGCCTTCCCCATTGTCTTCCAGCTTCCAGTGCTGCTATTGAGCAGTTTGATACCTTTTCTGATTACTTTGTATACAAGCCATTTCAGTCATCTCTGAAATTATTTAAGATTCTCATCTTGTCCCGTAGGTCTCATGATGGTGTATCATTGGGATGAGTCTTTTATCCACCATACTGGCATTTGGTTAGTAGGGTAACCAACTCTTCCCAGCATTCCTGGACCCCTTGTAATTTTAAAACTGAAAGTCCTTCATCCCAAGAATACCTAACCCCAGTCCCAGGCAAACCAGGGCAGATAGTCACTCTACTGAAGAATCGTGTAAGTTTGAAAAATCATGAACTTTAGTTGTGGGAAGTTTCCTTGAATTGTTTTTTTTTTCTTTATTTTAATTCCTTCTGACACAGTTATTTTTCAGATACTGAGTTGCTGAACAGAGAAGATTAATCATATTTTTAAATTATCATAATTTGATTTCTTTTATAGCTTTTATAAATTGTATTGCCACTACCACTTTTCTATTAAATTTTCATATCTGCTATCTGATTTTTATTTTGCAAGGACTTTTTAAAATCTCTGAATGTTGCATTTTGTAGAGCAACCCATTGCTGTTTAATGAATATGTCATTTTTCTCTCTGTCCATATGATTTTCTAATGCCTTTTGCATGATTTCTCCGGTATTTTAAATACTTACTGTTTGAGACCTTCTGCAAATATTTGGTAACCACTTGATGTTTGTCACATTTAAAAGTGATGCACTGAAAATCCATTAGGAAAGTGCAGGTTCTGCATCAAAGAAAATGATTTGGCTGGACTCTCTTGGAGTTCTCTAATTATTAGTGGCTAAAGGTCTTTTCTTATCAAGTGATTGGTAGTCCCAGAAGAATTTTCCAATATATTTCCCCAGGTAGTGTAAGCCTGGCATTCACATTCTTGAAGATGAGTAGAAAAATCTTAAGATTCTCACCATTTTGTATGTAGAAATTTACCTTAATCCCCTTCTTATGAGTGTAATTTCATCCCCTTTATTTGTGCCCTTGAGTTAGAATCTCTCAGGTTAACAAACCTTGGTAGAGAATAAATCTCTAATATTCTGTGATAGTGAAGGGAGTCCAATTACTTATCTGAGATTAGTGAGAAAGGAGACTTAGTAGTCTAAGTATTCTTATACAAACGTTCAAACATGCTCCTGTCTACACGACTCGCTATACTTTCATTTAAAGTACAAGTATCTTCAAATTTTGAGGATTCGTGGCATCTTTCAATCTAGCTACCTCAACAGCCTTCCACACAATTTCCTTGGTCCAGCTCGATTCAGCATCATTTCTCAAAAAAATGGCCAAAGTTATTTTTTGAATCAAATCACATCATATCTCATCTCAGAATCCTTCAGTGGCTTCCCAGAATAGTTGCAAGAAAATCCAAATTTATTGCATGACATAATAAATCCTTCATGACCTAGCCCTGGCTTAGGGCAAAACCTTACATAACCTCATTGTGTACAACTATTTTTATTACTCAGCCTGACCACATTATCATTTTGCCAAGCCTTCTCCTCATACAGGATCTTTGCATGTGGTATTCGTATTGGTTGGAAAACTCTTCACACACACACACACCACATACATATACACACACCACACATACACACACCCCACACATACCAACACCACACATACACACCACACACACACATATACACACCACACATACACACCGCACGTACACACCACACATACACACACACTACATACACACCCCACACATACACATACATACCCCACACATACACACACACACGCCACAGATACACACCCCCCACACATACACACATCACACATACACACACACCACACTTACACATACACACACCACAATACACACACACACCACACATACACCACACACTACACACACACACACCACACATATACACACACACCACACATACACATACATACACAACACATACACACACCACACATACACACACCACACACACACCCCACACATACACACACACCACATGCACACACACACCCCACACATACACACACACCACACATACACATACCCCACACACACACACACACACACACACACTCTTGCACTTTGCAGGCTGGGTCCTGCTCATCTTTCATGTTTTAGCTTTAGTGTCATCTCTTCAGCAAGACCTTCCCTGACCACTTGCTCTGTGTATTCCCCCATCCCTAATTCCTGCTTTATCCTTTTGTTTATTTCCTCTTTAGCACCAACCACCATTTGTAATTATTTTCTTTATTTCTCTCAGGAACACAGTAGAGGGACATTTGCATGACTAATTTAAATGTGCAATGTAATTTTGCATATCTATGCAAACCACATTTATCTTCCTGACCAATGTGTACACTAGATTATTTTCGGGAAATTGTGTTGGCTCATATTACTCAGATGCCGTTGTTTTCACAGGATATATTGCAGTGCATTTACTGGTTACTGGGAGGCATTTTTATAAATAAAAACTGAACCATACTTGTCAAAATAAAAGAACAAAGTGTGATGAGAGTTGACTGTTTAGATATTCTCTTCACTTGAGCAGTCAGAATCAGAATACTAACCTCAGGGGGTTAAAACTGGCACAGGAAGATAACTGATAGACATGAAACAATGAGAAGCAGGGTGAACAAAGTGCATTTACTGAATTCAAGTAATTTCAGATATATTTTCCATATACAAAATGAGAGAATGAAATTGATCTAAAATAAAAGGCAACATCAATGAACTAGAATAAAATAACATCAGGGTTTTTCTTGCAGAAGAAAGTTTGCACACTACAATTTAGTAATTGTAGTAATACACTGTGTTAGATGCTGTGATATCAACATGCCCAGGATGCTATAGAACTATCCAGGAGGAACACTCAAGCTAGGCTGCAGGTAGAGATGGCTGAGTCAGCAGGACATGAGATCATAGTGTTTTGTAATCTAGATTTACAAAGAAACTTAGAAACGATCATGTCTTTTTTCTTTCTTTTTAAATGAAGCGTATGAAGTGCAAAAAGGTGAAATGAGTTGCTCGATTTTTCGGCAGTTAACAGAATCATAAGTGGAAGGAGGACTTATAGCCTCAGTTATCTAATTTAGGACTCCATGCACCATGGATTAACCCTTCTATTGCAATATGTTGCAGGTTGAATTGTGTGTCCCCAAAACACATATTCAGGAGCTAATCCCTGGTGTCTGTGAATGCAACCTTATTTGGAATGGGGCCTTTGCAGACATAGTCAAGTTAAAAAGAGGTCATACCAGATAAGGGTGGACCCTAAATCCAGTCACTGGTAGCTTCATAAGAGAAAAGCAAGGAAAATTTGCATACAGACACAGAGAAGAAGGCTATGTGAAGAGGAAGGCAGAGATTGGAGTGAAGTTTCTAAAAAACAAGGACCACCTAGGATTGCTGGCAAACATCATTAGCTAGGAAGTGGTAAAAAAGAATTGTCTTCCCCTGGCGTCTTCAGAGAGAGTATGACATTGTGACATCGTGATTTTAGACTTCTAGGCTTTAGAACTGTGTGAGAATAAATTTCTGGGTTTTTTTTAAGCCACCGAGTTTGTTTAAATGTGTTACAGCAGCCCTAGGGGATGAATACACTGTCCATCAATAACAGACATATCTTCCCACCCTATCATGATGGCCTCTCTTACCACTTCCCAACAAGAAAGTGTCAGGTGACCCACTCATGCACGCACCCCCAGCAATCACTGAACTGCGATTTTCTGTTTATTTTTCTGACTATCCAGCCAGTTCATCGGCTCTATAAGAGCAAGAAGTCTGGGGAGTTTTAGTTAGTTTGTTTGTTTGTACCATATTTTTCCTAGATCCTGTTATGTTCATTATAGGCAATCAATAAACATTTGTTCAGTCAAAATAAAAATAAATGAGGGCAAAATATATGGATAGATAATTGAATAAGGAAGATATATATGTCATCAATAAGCCCAAAAAGAAGTGCTAAATATTGCTAGTTATTAGGAAAATTCAAATTAAAACCATACCTCTAATTATCTACCTGAACATGAACATTTAAAGAACCTGGCACCACTAAACATTGGCAAGAATATAGAGCATTTAGAAAGTCCTCTTCTTGGTGGGAGTGTAGAATGGTAAAACCACTTTGCGTGAAAAACGTCTGGCAGTTTCTTTTGAAACTAATTATTGACAATTGTGCTATACAATAATTTTATTTCAAAATATTTACTCCCTCCTCCACACAAAAGAAAACTATGTCTACTAAATGCTTGTACAAGAATCTTCACTGAAGCTTCACTAAGAAAAAAGCCAAAGTCTAGAAATAGACTAGGTGTTCATCAGTAAGAAAATGACAAGCAAACCACAATATATTCATTTATAAAATACTATTCAGCAATGAAAATGAATGAATTTTGAATATACACAAAAACATATATAAATCTCAAAAATATTATATTCAATAAAAGCAATTTAAAACTAAAGCAATACCATTTACATAAAGTTACAGCATAGACCAAACTATTCTGCGTTGAAATAAACCAAAAATATAGTTACTTCTGGGGACATCGGGCAAGAATTGCTAGAAAGGGATATGAGAGAAATTTCTGGGTTCCAAGAGAGAATTGGTTTGTACAAGTGTATATATTTGTTTAAATTCGATAGTGCATTTATGACGTGTGCTTTTCATTGTACATAAATTTTATACGAAGAATAAAGAAACTGTAAGTTGTAAATATTGTTGAAGTATTTAGATGTATAAAAAGTACTGATGTCTTTTTATTTATTTAATTATTTCTGAGATGAAGTCTTACTCTGTTGCCCAGGCTGGAGTGCAGTGGCACAATCTCAGCTCACTGCAACCTCCGTTTCCCAGGTTCAAGTGATTCTCCTCCTTCAAAACTCTGAGTAGCTGGGACTGCAGGCATGCATCACCATGCCTGGTTTATTTTTCCTTTTTTTTTTTTTTTTTTTTTTTGATAGAGACAAGGTTTCACCATGTAGGCCAGGCTGGTCTTGAACCCCTGACCTCAAGTAATCTTCCTGCCTCGGCCTTCCAAAGTGCTGGGACTACAGGTGTGAGCCACCGCACTCAGCCAAACTGTCTGAAACTTAATTTGAAAGATCCCTCCCACCAAAAAAAGAGATTAATTGATTAATGAATAAGAAGATAGGCAGATAGATAAATAATTTAAAATACAAATGTAGCAAATATAAATTGTTGAATTTAGAGAACATATATATGGATGTTCTTAGTTCTTTCAACTTTTCTGTAAATTTAAATATTTTTCATAAAATGTTAGAGAGGAATCCATATAACATGAAGGAGTTAAAAAATGAGTCAATCAATGAATTAAATCTTATTTTGGAGATTGGCAAAATAAAACTAAATATAAGATTTATGAAGTTCATTGATGTAAGAGTCGTAGAATCAGCCTTCTTAACTGGAAAGCCCCAGGCTGAACAAAAACCCAAGACAAACAACAGTTATCCTGGAGCTGCAGTGGTGGGGCTTGGGAGGAAAGATCCATGTAGGCTGACTTAAAAATCTTTGCTGGAACTTGAGCTATCTATCCATATTCCTCAGACAACATTCAAAACCAGCAGACAATAATAGATGGCTTTGCCTTAGCTTTGTTAGGTGAGAACAAATCCAGCCAGCAAACAAGATACATCTCTGCCCTGTTAGGCTTCCCTCAAACTCCTGCTGGGAAGAATTTGGCAGTGGTACAGGGAGAACAGTCCTGTGGTTTAAAAGTGTCTGACTGAATGGAAAGATCCCTCTGCCCTTGAAATGAAAATGCTTACTGCTGCCCCCTGCAACGTTAGAGTGAAAGAGGGGTAAAGGACTACTTTGTAAGGAGACAGAGTCTGTGTGAAAATCTGATCACCAGAGGAAAATTCGTGTTTTCTGAAATGCTGCTCACGTTGTTTTATGTTGGGCCTGCAGAGACAGATTATAGGACTAATGAGGGAGCCCTTATAGAGTCTAAGGTTTTAGCTGTTGAAGTTGGAAACAACAACCTGTTAGGTCACCAAATTATATTTCCTCTCCTACAAAGGGAAATAAGAAAAACAGCCTAATCCCCTACCCCCCAGAAGACACACTTACACACACCACTGCAGACTCACACCCACTCACACTCACACACACCATTACAGACCCACACCCGCTCACACTCACACACCACTGCAGATGCACACCTGCTCACTCACACACACCACTGCAGACGCACACCCGCTCACACTCACACACACCACTGCAGACCCACACCCACTCACACTCACACTGCTGCAGACCCACATCTGCTCACACTCACACACACCACTGCAGACTCACACCCACTCACACACACACACACCACTGCAGACTCACACCGGCTCACTCACACACCGCTGCAGATGCACACCTGCTCACTCACACACACCACTGCAGATGCACACCTGCTCACTCACACACACCGCTGCAGACCCACACCCACTCACACTCACACTGCTGCAGACCCACATCTGCTCACACTCACACACACCACTGCAGACTCACACCCACTCACACACACAACTGCAGACTCCCACTAAAAAAAACAAACAACAACAAAAGAACAAATAAAGATAAAATAGCCTTATCTAGTTGCTGTATTCATCTCTTCCTGGTGGTCAGAAAAATATATAATTTTTTGCAAAATTACTTAGCCACACAATAGAGAAATAACTCATGAACATTTGCAGGAAAAGTATTTTTAAAACAAACAGAAACTTCTCTCCGAGAGTGATAATAAATTTTCACTTTAATTTTTTTTTTAAACTCCAAGTATGCTGAGACAAGCAATCAGCCATGAGAGAGGGGTAATACAGCTTTAGGTTTAGACTCCAGAGTCATAAATAGAATTCCTGACTGTAATGTTTACTATTTTTGCTATCTTAGGCAGGTTGTTTCTACTGATGTCAGATTTTTTTAATTTGAAAAAGGCTCATTTTAAAAATTTTATGTCTGTATCATTTTGGATATTAAATTTGCAAATAATAAAACAACCAATACAAACTGACTTAAAAACAAGAGGAATTACTTTGCTATTAGTATTAAAAAGTCCACAGGGAGGGCTTCATCCAGCAACTCAGGTCATAGAAGACATTATTTTACTCTCTCTTTCTCTCTTACGTCTGCTTTTCCCCTTGGGTTTGGCTTCTTTCTCAGTAAAGTTTTACTATCTTCGTCTCTACTCTCTTGGTTTCTTGACAACATGGTTGTCAAGAAAATAATAGAATGAAAGAAAGAAAAAATGGCAATAATAACAACCATGTTACTATGGTAATGACACAATCAGAAAATCTAGAAGAAAACATGCAGAAAGTGCAATACCAAACATACTGTTCTCCTGGAGCTCTCTCTCTCTCTCTTTTTTTTTCTGAGACAGGGTCTTGCTCTGTCACCGAGGTTGGAGTGCAGTGGCATGATCATGACTCACTGCAGCCTCAACTTCCTGGGCTCAAACGATCCTTCCACCTCAGCCTCCCAAGTAGGTAGGACTACAGATGTATGCCATGAAGCCCTGCTAATTTTTATTTTCTGTAGAGAACACGTTTCACTATGTTGCCCAGGCTAAACTTTGATTTTTCTTTAACCATCTCCAACCTGGAAAAGCATCTCTTCAGGTAGTTCAGGAGAAAAGGAATGAAACTACTTTCCTATAACTCTCAGAAAACTTCTGCACGGATGTCATTGTCCCCCAATGAGCCACATGCAGTGGAGCCACCGGAATGGGACATTTTGACCACTCTGGGGCGTACGGTAGGATTAGCTTCCCCAAAATCAGAGTGACTGAATGTGAGGAGAAGCAATTCAGTACAAGAATTGAAGTATCACTACTAACAGCAAAGGATACCGGTGGCCCCAAAGAGTCAACATCGAGGACAAAGCCAAGTAGTGGTGAAGGTCATGAGATAGTAGGTTTGAACATATTTCATGAAATGAGAGCCATATATAAAGTAATGTGTCTCCAATCTTAAACAATACAACAAAACAATCTTAAACAAAACAAACAACATAATATATTAAGAACAATGGAAATTACTGGGTTCAAAAAACCCAACAGTTAGCTCCACAAACCTTACCACCCAGACCATCTATACTTAAATAACAATAGCAAATACTACAAAGATAGACATCATTTACTGGTTACCTGTTACGTGCGAATCTTGTGCTAGTGGTTTTTAAAGTCTTTATTTTAGAAATGGAGAAATCCATCTCTGGAAGGTGTATTGATTTGCAATGACGTGAGACTTGAGGAGTGAACGGGAATGTAGATACATAAAGTACTAGATACCAGAGATTAAAGAATCTGTGAACAGAACCCTTCTCCAGTAGTATAAAACTTTGAAATGCTTAAAAACACAACAGTGAAGTAAAAAGAAACACCTTAAATTAATGAATCTACGAACAAGTCTTGCTATCGTACAAAAGCAGTGTTCTTGGGGCCCCATTCTTTTTCTAATTAATGATGAAAATATTTAAGGCAATTAGAGCACTTGAGAGTGGATTAATTATGTTTGATCTACTTCAAGAGTGTTTTGCAGTTACGTAATGTTTAAAAAGTGTTCTGAGGTTTAGGTCGTAAATGATTTTCTAATATACATAAATTATAACACTTGCATAGAAAAAGTATTATTCAGACATATATTATTAAGAAGTATACCTTCAAAAATATTACACAGGATGGTAAAATTACCATAACACAGGAATACAGGAAAAATGTGCGTGGATAACAATGCTTTAATTCTGTAAGATTGTGTGAAATTTTCAAAGTTGTCTCTCTAGTTGGAAAAAATGAGTATTAATCTTAAAAATATGTTTAATGTTTACGGCTAGATGTAGGGCCTTTAGTTGGTTTTTACTTATGCTTTTCTGTATTTTATAAATTTTCTATAATGAGCTTATTTTATTATTACAATGAGACAACAAACTATCTTATTTAAAAGAGTTCAAATAATAAAATGAGCTCACGCAGGGTTAGCACAAATCACCATCTTCAAAGCACATCTCTTCCTTTTTGGAGCATTAAAACAGCTCCATATCCACAGCATAGTTTGACAGTAAGGATGGAGGCAGGACTGTAACTCAGAAATACAACTGTCAGCAAGGATGGCCCTTTTCCATGTCCCCATCATTTGATAGCTCTCACTTTGCCAAGCGCAAAGGTCTTAGATCACATGTGCCTTTCAAAGTCTGGAACAAATGTAATTTCCAAATGTTATCCCTCTTTTATCACCTACATCTGTAATGAACTTGAGATTTTTTTCATGTAAAATTAAAAGGAAGTAAAACTAGTGAGTAGACAAAAGCTTTAGATTATTCTGTATGTTAAATAAGTCTAATTTATTAACCTCATACTTCTTATAAGTATAAGGTCTATGAGGGATTCTACGTTGTCCTAAATTCCGCATTTAAAAATTTTCCAAACCCAGATTTCAAATGAATACTATGCTTCTTAAAGTGTGGAATCACACCGTTTTTATTCCTGTCCAAGCGATTTTAGTGCACACATTCTAAGAGTGAAAGCAGTCAATGGATGCTTTTTGAATTGAACAAATGTGTAAACTAATGAATAACATATCTCAATGAAAGTAGCTAAGACCTGTTTAGAGAAAATAAGTTTATTTACTTACTTTGGCTATTTAGTATGCATCATAAAATATTTTCTTTAATTTATGAAAGTTTAAACATAATTATGTTAAAATTATCTATTCAAATTTCTAACATAAAAATATATTTTAGGAAGCTATGCTTTGTATACACTGAGACACTGGAGGGCAGTTCCCCCCTCTCCATTCAAAGATATCTCCATATCAAAAAATGAATAAATAAATGAATAAACAAATCTTCAAATGATTACAAAGAAGCACAAGACATTAAGACATAAATATTAAGCATGTCCAGTAAAATGCCCAAAATAAAGTTAAAGACAATCCCATATCTATTCTTGCCTTTCTTAAAATATTTAGGAACACTTCCTTTGATCCAGTAAATAACACATCATAAGGCAATTGAACTTAACAGATGAACTGGATGTCCAATGAATTGTCTCTTGTATATATTAAATAGTAGGAATTCAATAAATATTTGCTACATTAAGTTGAAGCAGCACTTTTATGAGTTATGCTAATTGCAATAATTACTCCAATTTCTGTGATTAAGCTTAAATTACATTTGTAACAGATCAGTCTATAGTACCTTAAGCTTTACTTTTTAACTTCTTTCAAAGATAGAATTATATATGTAAGAGAAGTACGAGGTTTGTAAAATGTCATGGAAGAAGAGATACACAAGGAAAACAGTCTTCCCTGAAACAGCGTAGGCAGGGCTTGTCAGAATCATCATGGGAATAGTGTAATCATTTGTTTTCCATTGGCTGGCTGTCCACAAGGCAGACAGTGAGAATGCACTCTGTGCTAAAGCCTGGAAGAGAAGCCTGCCCTGACTTCAGAGCTGTCCATGCACTTATGACCCTGAGTGACACAGTTCTGATAAATTCTCCCAAAGCACAATGTCACATCTTCCACAGGCACCTTTGGCAAATCTGTAAAGCAGGCATTGTCTTCTTCGGTCCCTTGCCACCCAACTTAAATATTCTGTTCACTGTATAAAATCCAGCGTCCTTCCTTCTTTTCCCTTTTTCTTTACCTGGAAACAGCAAACTTTCCTTTTTTGAAAAGGCAAACAGTGCTCTTCTAATCCAATATAGAATTTTAAAAAGACAAGAAAAAGCTGGTTTGTCTATCTGGGCCATATAATTTTGGATGGGCTATCGCAAAGAATTTTGCTATGAACATTCTTGCATATGTATCATGCACAAGATCCTCAAATGGATATAACAAGAAGTGAACTTGTTGGATCCTAGGCTATGATGTTGTCCACTGAACTAGATAATGGTAAGCAGTTTTCTGAAGCAGTTTCAACACTTTACACATTATTCACACTGTATGAGAATTCTCATTCTCCATATTCCACCAACACTTGATTCAGGCCTTTTGCTCCACATCTTAAATAACACTCATAGTGTTAGGCTTTATAGTTTTGCCAGGCTGGTAGGTGTGAAATTGTAACACTCTGTAATTTTATGATTAGGTATTCCCTTGGTTGCAATGAGATGGAGCACCCTTTACATGTTTATTGCGCATCTTTATTTCCTCTATTGTAAAATGCTTGGGTAAGCTGTTTTTTGGTCGAATTCCTCGACCAAAAAAATATTTAATATATGTTTATTATGTATATATTTTATAAGATTTATAAATACCATGTGTGAATATATATATGCATACATACATACATACATACATACTGGAGGTAAATTCTTGTATACACACACACACACACATTTACTGATAGTGGTGCAAAAATATTCACATTTGGGCCAACATAATGAATATCAATTTTCTCTTACCTCCATAATTCATTTGCATTATAATGAAAGTTGACATTTTAAACTAGGTGGATAAGCTTCTGTTCAAATCTCCCAACATGAGTATTTTATACATCTTTTCTCAAGTCAATCCCCAAGATGTTGTGATTAACTTTTCTCATACTCTGCCCATTTTCTGAAGTCAATCCAAGATGTTGTGATTGAGTTTTCGAGTATACTTCCCATTCCTGTCTTTCTTTCTTTTTGCACTCAATAATCTTCTTGACAACACTCACTACTTACAAACCACATTGGATGAAGAACAACTTTATTAGAGGTCATAGAAATTACAGAATGTCAGAACTCTTATAGAAGGAAACCTTGACTTGGCCTCCTTCTTTGATTGATAGAAAAAAACCAAAAGCCCTGTGCCTCTGTGTGTGTGTGTGCTTGTGTGTGTGTGTGTGTGTGGTAGTGGAGTGCTCACAGAACTGCCTAGGGTGGCAAAGTGAGTTATTTATGGTCACAGACAGGATAGGTCAGTCTTTTTTGTTTTTTAACCTCATGCTTCTCAGTCACTTGAAAATATTATGTTCCAAAAGGTTTATGGCAGTGGAAAATAAAAGACAGAGAGAGAGAGAGAGAGTGAGAGAGAGAGAGAGAGAGAGAGAGAGAGAAAGGATGAACTGGATAGTTCAGAAACATGGGAGAACATATATTCATATCTACCATGTGCCAGCCTCCCAAAACGCACCAAATCCCATTACTATTTTCCAGAAAAGAGGAAAGGACTCAACTAAATGCTCATTAATATATTTTTTTCTGGTTCTCACTTTGCTAGACAAATCTAAATAATCCCTCTCTGGCTTTTTCTAGTTATAGGCTGAAATCACCTTGATTTTCTGGTATCTTGGCCCTTGCCATTCAGGTCTCCACCAGAGACGGGAGAGCACTGGGGAGAGGAAAGGGAGGGGATGGCAGGGCATTCCACTTCCACTTCCCAATTCACAGTGCAGCCTTGCTGTATCATTGTTTTTTTTTTAATTTTACTCTATGTTCTGGGATACATGTGCAGAAGGCGCAGGTTTGTTACATAGGTATACATGTGCCATGGTGGTTTGCTGCACCTATCAACCCGTCATCTAGGTTTTTATGTTTTTTTTTTTTTTTGGAGACAGAGTCTCCTTCTGTCGCCCAGGCTGGAGTGCGGTGGCGCAATCTCGGCTCACTGCAAGCTCCGCCTCCCGGGTTCACGCCATTCTCCTGCCTCAGCCTCTCCGAGTAGCTGGGACTACAGGCACCCACCACCACGCCTGGCTAATTTTTTTGTATTTTTAGTAGAGACGGGGTTTCACCGTGGTCTCGATCTCCTGACCTCGTGATCCGCCCGCCTCGGCCTCCCAAAGTGCTGGGATTACAAGCCCCGTCATCTAGGTTTTAAGCCCCACATGCATTAGGTATTTCTCCAAATGTTATCTTTCCCCTTGCCCCCCACCCCCTGACAGGCCCCAGTGTGTGATGTTCCCCTCCCTGTGTCCATGTATTTTCATTGTTCAACTCCCACTTACGAGTGAGAACATGCAGTGTTTGGTTTTCTGTTCCTGTGTTATTTTGCTGAGAATGATAGTTTTCAGCTTCATCCATGTCCCTGCAAAGGACATGAACTCATTCTTTTTTATTGCTGCATAATATTCTATGGTGTGTATATGTCACATGCTGTATCATTGTTAATGTCACTCAGAACTACTGCTTTATTTAAAAAAAGTGTTGTCGTATTTGCAGAGTAGAACACTCTTTGAATACAAGCGTAATTTTATAATGTCCAAAAATATTCACACCTCCACAAAGATCCACTTTTCTGTGCCCTATGGAGCCACATGTTTCAGTCCCTGGAGCAATCTTCTTGACTTTCATTGCCTAATGTAAAATTTAAGTAAGTCCTGAGTAGTTGAGGAAATTCTCTGGCCTCTTACCATAGAGCAAACTTCTCTGCTCCAGAATAGTTCACGTGTTTTTGCAGAAATAGATAATGCAACTCAAAGAAATGGAAAGAAATGAGCTGTTTGGTGATTAACTGTGATGACTTACAGCAGAGTCTGAAAGCCTTTCTGAAGAAGGAATCTAAATCAGCTTGGTCATCTTAGAGTAAATTTTGTTAAATTAACGTATTTTAAAATCTATAATTATTTGTTAATATCAATAATAGTTATGTGCCAGGCACTGTTTTAAATTATGCATATATATTATATTTAATTTATTATATAAATGTATATATATAATTTAATCTTTAGACTAACCATATGGTTAGTGTAAAATATGTACCTCATAAAAATATGAGGTACGTATTTTTATGATCACAACTTTACAGCTCAAGAAATAAGGCACAGAGAGGTTAATATACTGCCTAAGGTCACAGAGCGGGTAAATAGAAGCTGACCACAAGGTATGTACTGCGAGTTTCTTCTTTATAATGCCAAACCAATTGGAAATGAAAGGGAAGTATAAAGTCTTTCCCTATGAGGAAATAAGCCTGCACTAGACACTGAATCTGTCAGCATCTTGACCTTGGACAGTCCAGCCTCTAGTACTCTGAGAAGTAATTTCTGTTGTTTATAAGCCACATAGTTTATGGCATTTTGTTATAGCCATCCAAATAGTTGGACTAAAATGGGATAATCTGAGAAAATGGTGTTGGACTTGCATTTTATTCTAAACAAATGTTCAAACTTTTCTTTTGGAACCAAAAGCCTTTAAGAAGATGAGTACCTTAGGTCTTTTTTAAAACATTCATTACAAAGTGTTCATGCTATTCATTCCCAGTAATGCAGTACATATGGCATCTAGGAACTAACAGACTTCATTTGAATTTAGGAGACTAAGATTTAAACTCTGACACAAACTGTGTAATCTAGATCACGTTAGTGGTTTGAAGTATTCAACACTGTAGTCCATAAAAATAAAAGTACTTCCCAGTCCTTGAATTTGGGAATGCCTTCTGTTTATAAGGTACTTGCTGTATGTCAAGCAGAGTGTTAGACACCAGCAGAAAATTTGCAGAAAGTAGACTAAGAAACTCCTTGGTTAATACATTATAACCTCTTTAAAGTTGAATATTTCCTCTCAGAGCTAATTTCACCTTGCTAGTATTGTCTTTGAAGCCACTCAAGACTACTAGATTATTTGGGAATGTGTTGATGCTCATACATTCCTAATAGGAGAAGTGCATACTTGGATGGAACCCTGATTCTGCTTTTCAAAGTCCAGCACTAATTAAAATCCCTGCAGTGGTCTGTGGTTCCTCTCCTACTTACTTGCTGGCTCTATCACTTCATCATCCTCATGTATGCCTTCACTTTGTGCATAAAAGTCAATGAGGCTTGAAAGGGTGACCAGTGGATGTTTCTCTTAATGAACTCTGCTTGTTTCCAGCATGGCAGCTTGGATATTTGGAATAAGACTGCAGGGCATTTTGTTTGCAAATATTGTCACTTTAGTCTCTTTTTACTTCCCAAAAGTGCTTGAAAATTTCAGCAGGAGCTGTGTGCACAGCTGTCATCTCTGAGGCCCCTGCCATGCCCCCCTCAAATGTTCCATTTGGCTTTGCCGTCTTTGTCATAGCAGCCACTTGGCTGTCTGCCACAGCATCTGGATATCTGCCCTGGTGTAGTACCTGGGCATCATAGGACTTACTGCCACTAAGTATCACAGGGCAAGTTGCACAAGAATCACTAAAGTGGATTCACGGATTAATAATGAATGGTCCATGTCCCCAAAAGGCTCTAACCATCCATTAGGAAAGATGGACATAAGCATAAATAACAACAGGAAATTAGTAAGACAGAATGCCTAATGATACGGCAAGCAAACAGAAGCAGCCAACTTCAGTATTTCAAATCGGCTCATTGGAGCTATATAGTGCGACATCCATTGTAAAATCTTAGCATCTTTGGGTTTAGTTTCCTCATCTGTAAAATAAAGATTGGACTTTATGTATCTACATTCCCGTTCACTCCTCAAGTCTCATGTCATTGCAAATCAATACACCTTCCAGAGTTGGATTTCTCCATTTCTAAAATAAAGACTTTAAAAACCACTAGCACAAGATTCGCACATAATAGGTAACCAGTAAATGATGTCTATCTTTGTAGTATTTGCTATTGTTATTTAAGTATAGATGGTCTGGGTGGTAAGATTTGTGGAGCTAACTGTTGGGTTTTTTGAACCCAGTAATTTCCATTGTTCTTAATATATTATGTTGTTTGTTTGTTTTAGAACACCGAGGCTTTTGTTTTTAAGAACTTTTCACTGAAATGCTGGCAAAATGAAGGTTTATATTATTGTTTGATGGGAATAGGGATACCTTAAACCTGTAAGCTAGTACCTCTAGTATCAGATATCATTAGGTAGAAAAAAACAAAGTGAAGAGGGAGGGGGAAGTCTTTGAGCAGCAATACCACTCCATCAAGAAACTGAAGAAAATAGGAGCAAAGTTTCTTGCAAACGATGGAAGCCAAAACCAGACTTTGTTATCGGTGCCCATCCAAGGATCACTTATAATACATACAGTGGACAGGAATAGCCATTTAAGAATGAGAAGTCTACAGCAAGAAGATTCCAGGTGAATCAAGGAGAATGACCCCAAATGGAACAGCATCCCTCAGCTTGGGCAATTGTTTGCTATGTGAGAATGAGTTCCCAGGGCTGTCTGGCATCTGTTCATTTGATTGCTTTTTTATCAAAAGCCAGAAATCAAGATTCTTATGATAAGTTTCTTAAGCTTTAAATACTAGCAAATTATTAAACGATAAAAAAAATCAATGAATACAATCTTAATGAAATGTATATTTGAGTTAATGCTCCCAGAGTGCAGTCAGATAGACATGTCTGAATTTGGCTTTCAGGCGAGTTATGTGGAAGCAACACTCAAGAGAGAGAGAAAAAAAAAAAGTGGTGGGTAGACATAGTAGAATTCTCTTCAAACTAATCTAATCTCTTTATCATGGAAAAATTAATAGCATTCCACTGTCCCTTAGATGCACTTCCTATGTCACCTATTCAAAGGATATTAAACATGCAATTCTATGCGTTTTCAGAGCATAATGGGAGGGAGGCTGATGGTGACTCCCCAAATCGGAGACAAAGGATCATAGGATA
This sequence comes from Nomascus leucogenys, assembly GCF_006542625.1. Classification (NCBI taxonomy): domain Eukaryota; kingdom Metazoa; phylum Chordata; class Mammalia; order Primates; family Hylobatidae; genus Nomascus; species Nomascus leucogenys. The sequence continues at coordinate 22,946,361 of NC_044402.1, forward strand.
TTAGAGCTGGAGTTGCCTTCATAATTGTCTCATGCAGTTCACATTTTAACATTGAAACTGAGTTTCAGAGAAGTTTAGAGATTCATCTAAAAATCGCACAACTTGTTAATAGCAAAGCTGGTACAATAATCCGTGTATTTTCATTTTGCTTGGAGAGAGTCCATATCTTCTGAATTTAGATCTTCTTTTACAAACTATCCACTTATCCCAACCAGATATCAAAAAGTCAATCCTCTTTTTGTTATTAAAAATATAAAATCACTTGGGCCTGTCTTCAAGAGTTTCTCCACATAGACAGAGGTTAGGAGTGTGAGGAAAATGGCCTCTGGAGCAACAATGATTTAGAGCTTGAGCTGTAGCCTTTGATCACTAGCACACTTTGCCCTGCTGTGAATTCCACAGATGGAGTTTTCTCGGGGAGCTATATAACTTTCTTGCTTATGTAGTTGAAATAAATCTCCCTCTAAACCCACTTACTTTGCTCTCCTGCCCAGTCTTTATTAACTACAGGTTGTAAGGCAAGTTTGGAAGCATTCGCTCCAGCCAAGTTTTGTGCATGGTACGCCACTGCCCTCTACTGGTGGTACTATTCAAACCCCTCCTGCTGTCTCCCAGTGATGTGATGTTAGTCCCAGAATAACAGGGAAATTGTATGATGCCGACAGTTCTTTTGGCTCCAAGACATGCAAATAAAGGGCAGTAACAAATGATGTATTACATTAAGGAATTTATTTCAGGTAAATGAGTTTCACCATTTTCTGTGTTAATGTTTCTGTATCCCTGGTGAAATCAAGGATAAATGGGGTGTGTGTGTGTGTGTGTCTACATACTGGAGACATCAGGCCTGTGGGTTCATAACTGTGGAAGGAGAAATTAAACCAAAGCAAAGGACCTGTTAACTTATGCCAGTTGGTTTTGTGCGGTGAAGTTGGAGGGAAGTTTTTTGAAATATTCATTGGTTTGTATCAAGCATAGTTTCAAGTATAGTTGAGTTTTAGTCCTAGACCTTACTTAATATGTAGGTAATGGGGTTCATCTGGCTTAAAATATTAAACAGAAACTGCATTTTGCAACTAGTATAATCTATCTTCTTTCTCTCTTTTGAAACAGTGGCTCATAGATTGTCAAATGTACTCTCTTCTGTTTCCCATTAATGCTAAATTGAAGAAGAGTTGAATTGCTTTTTTCTATATTAATACCACATGGAGTCACACAATGAAGAGCCAATGAACAGGAATTTTGCAGGAAAAAAGAAGGATTTCTCTGTCAACATACCCAGGGTCTCAACAGTTTCTAGGTTATTAATGTGCCTCAAAAACCTGTAAGAGCTGCATATGTATTAAGGCAGCTAATCATTTTTCCATCAGCTTTGTGTAATCTTCCAATTCTGGATGCAACCAGTTTTCAACACATTGTGAAAGAAAAGCAAATGCTCTTGCAACTGGTCTCATGCCATGTAGCAAAACACAGACTTGGAACAACTAATTTGAAGCTGAAATTAATGCCTTTTTTAATTCTGGGGAAACAGTGTTCTCTTGAGAAAAGTGTTTTTCCTTTTTTTCACCTATATGTTACATGAGTGTCAGAATTACATGTTTCCTCACAAGATTTTACATAAGCCCAGGTATTTCTATGCTGATAAAAGTGAATCCATATGACAATGGAAATATTTCCTACAGAGCATTTAAAATAAACATATTAAATAAAATTAGAATTCAGAGGGATCTCAAAAATAATACTTTAGGATTGATTACATAGGCACTCCTTTTATTATTTTGGTTGATCTATCTATCTATCTTTCTATCTATCTATCTATCTATCTAACAGTTAAATTGTAAATGCATCCATTTTGAATCCTATGGTATTTAACAGACTTGAGCGGTTGGAATGGTCAAAGTATACTTTTTATTTCCACCTGCCTGAAATATGCAGAGTTAAATGACAGTGGCAATGAAAATAAAATTTCTGTTCCACAGATAAGAAAGTAATTACTTATTATTCAACTTTTAAGTGGTCAAATGTATATTTCTTAATTGGACAACTACACTAAAAGTACTTGTTTGCTTGAAATAAATCTTGTGCCTAATTTCTTCTGTGTATTGATGGCTAACTTAGTCAATTCCATCTTACTCTTTTTCAAAAAACAGCTATATTGAGCTATCATTCACATACTATGCATTTCAGCCATTGAAAATTGCAGAATTCAGTGGTTTTTAGTATATTCACAATGCTGTGCAGCCATCACCAAAATCTAACTTCAGAAAATTTTTGTCACCCCAAAAAGAAACCCCATTTGCATTGGCAACCACTCCCCCATCTTCTCTCCCATCCCCCTCCCACCACCCTTTCCTATCCCTAGGGAACCGTCAATCTACTTTTCTTATCTATAGATGTGCTTTTCTACATATTTAATTTAATAGAATCATATCGTATATAGTCTCTTGTGACTGGCTTCTTTTACTTAGTATAAAGACTTTAAGATTCACCCATGTAGTGGCAGGTATCAGGTACTTCACTGCTTTAATGTCTGAATAAAGTATTTCTTTGTATGTATACACCACATTGTATTTATCCATTCATCAGATAACAGAACAGACATGAGGCTTTTATTTTTATTTTTATTTTATTATTTTTTTCTTTTAGACAAGGTCTTACTCTGTCATCCAGGCCGGAGTGCAGAGGCACGATCATGGCTCACTGCAGCTTCAACCTCCCCAGGCTCAGGTGATCTTCCCAATCAGCCTCCTGAGCAGCTGAGACCACAGGTGCAAGCCACCATGCTTGGATAATTTTTGGATTTTTTGTAGAGATGAGGTTTTGCCATGTTGCCTAGGCTGGTCTTAAACTCTGGGCTCAAGCGATCTCCCACCTCAGCTTCCCAAAGTTCTGAGATTACAGGCATGAGCCACTGTGCCTAGCCTGACATTTGGCTATTTCACTTTTTGGCAACTATCAATAATGCTGCTGTGAGCATTCATAGATACATTTTTCAGTTCTCTTGAGTGTATACCTCAGAGTGAAATAGTTTAGTCATATTATAACTCTTTGTTTAAATTTATGAGAAAATGCCAGCTGTTTTCCAAATAAGCTCCAGTATTTTACATTCCTGCCAGTATTATGTGAGAGTCCTACTTTTTCCATAAAATCTCCAGCATTGTCATTGTCAATCTTTTTCATTATAACCCTCCTACTGGGTGAAATTGGATTATATATCTCTTAGTTATTGAGTTGTAAGAATACTTTATGTATTCTAGATGCTAATCTGTTACCAGACATGTAATTTACAAATATTTTCTCCCATTCTGTGGGTTTATCTTTTCATTTCTTGATGATACAATTTGCAGCACAAAATATTTTAGTTTTGATCAAGTTCTATATATATATATTTAACATGTGCTTTTAAATATATATATATTTAACATGTGCATATATATACGTGTGTATATACACACACACATATATTTTTAACATGTGTTTTTGGTATAGAGAAAACATTACCTGAACCAAGGTCACAAAGATTTACTCCTCTATTTTCTTCTAAGTGTTTTTCGTTTTAGCACTTATATTTAGGTTTATAACCTATTTGAGTTAATTTTTGTATTTAGTGTAAGGAAGAAGTCCAACTCCATTTTTTGTATGTTGTTATCCAGTTGTCCAGTACCATTTGTTTAAAAGACTATATTACCCCCAAATTAATTCTCATGATGTCCTTGTTAAAACTTCATTCACCAAGAAGACAATGGTTCATTTCTGGACTCTCAAGTTTGCTCCATTGACCAATATGTCTACTTTATGTCAGTGCCATACTGTCTTGATTACTGTAGCTTTGTAGTAAGTGTTGAAATTGGGAACTGTGAGTCTTCCAACTATGTTCTTCTTTTTCAAGTATCAATTATATTTTTCTTAATTGGACAACTTCACTGGAAATATCTCTTTGGCTCTAAACTGAATGTTGTAGATGTTTCTTCCTATACATTGGTATCTGCTTCAGTAATTACCATCTTGTTCTTTTTGGTTAAAGCAAATTACTTGGTTTTAATCTTATGTCTGGCAAAATTTACTAAGCAATTTGAAACAAACATGAGGAATTGTAAAAGGATTGTTGCTTTTTAACTCACGTTAATTTTGCTTCTAAAGGTTCTTCCAAGAAAGGTACACACCGTGTGGTCTTCTTTGATGCAACTGGGCAAAGAGCCAGGATTGGAACTATTAGCTTTCACTGGGCCCAGGTCAGTTGCCACATGTTGCAAGTCGGGGGTTCCATAATTGGGAAAAAAGAGTGAAAGAAAGTGTCTAGGAAGAAAAGAAGAGTACCAGTGTAACAGGAAACAGAAACCAGCAAAATGAAGTAAGTTAACTTTATATTTTTGCTCATTTTTCTTTCCAAAGAAGCATTAAGTTTGATTGTTAGAACTGTATGATGAGAAGAAAAAAAGTTTTGGTGAATGACCTTGTTCTCTTTATAGCAAGGAGGTCACTAGAATTCTAATAAAATCTAGAATAATTTCAACATTTTCCAAAAACACTGTTGACTACTCCAAGATTCTAATTTTGAAGATAAGCAAGAACTCTAGATGAGATAAACAAAATTGTCCAGATGGCAGACACCCAAGTCACTACGGAAACTAAGATCCTTTGGCTCCCAGGTCAGATTTAATAAAGGTTTACCTTCAGCAGAAGTTACAACAAATAAGAGTTTTGTTTTAGAGGAAGAGTTGAGAGGAAAATAGAAAGAAACAATAGGAGACAATATAACCTTGTATAAATTTGGCATTCCCAAATTTTATATATATGGCACAGGAAGTCAGGTGTATCAATGAAAACTTGTGTTTATGTCTCCCAGGGAATCATATTGTCTGCCTAATACCCTATTTTAAGACTGTGCTAGAACCCCCATCCCAGACTGATTGCAATGAGCAATTACTGACCTGCATCTCTCTGGGCTGGAGCCCCCAGGAAATAAACAAAAGACCGTTGGCTACAACCACTACTAAGGTCCTTTCTTCTGCTGCCTCAAAATTGAGAAAAAAGCAAACAACTTGGAAAACATATTTTAGGATCTTATCCAGGAACACAGGCTCAGTGTTTTGTGCTTTTCTCTTTTGCACATGCTCCATTCTTATTCCATAGGATGATAAACATAAATCCTAACGTCACTCCAGAGCTGTGGATGGCAGCTCAGGCGTGCCAAGCCGTAATCTACAGCCAGCAGTCAAGTGGGAGAAGAGCCCACACTTGCAGAGCATTGAGAGGGAACATGACTGCAACTGTGAAGAAATATACGAGAGCCACATGGCTGAGTGAGAGCCAACTAACTGGCCACTATGCCTAAGTGCTACTTACTGGATCACACCTCAGAGCTTTAAGTCCAAAAATACCTCACTAACATAACCTCCTGTGAAACCAAAGACAGGAAGTCAGCTATAAATAAAAACACTGCATAAGGGCTCAGCTATGTGAAAACTCCAGAAAAGAAGTCTGTTAACTGTACTGAATCTACATCACAGTTAAAGGAACACCTACATGTAGATACGGAAAAGAACTAACTCAAGAACTCTGGCAACTCCAAGGACCAGAGTGTCTTATGTCCTCCAAATCATTGTACCAGTACTCCAACAAGAGTTCTTAGGTTAAGCTGGCTGAAATGACAAGAACAGAATTCAGAATACGGAATGGAGATCGTTAGGATTCAAGAGAACATCAAAACTCAATCTAAGGAACCTAAGAATCACAATAAAATAATACAGAAGCTGACAGATGAAGTAGCCAGGATGAGAAAAGAACCTAACTGATCTGATAAAGCTGAAAAACACACTACAGGATTTTCACAATGCAATTGCAAGTATTAACAGCAGAATAGGCCAAGCTAAGGTAAGACTCTGATCTTAAAGACCGATTCTCTGAAATAAAACAGTCAGGAAAAAAAAAAAAAAGAAAAGAAAAGAAAAAAGAGAAGGAACAAACATATCCTCTGAGAAATATGGAATCATGTAAAGAGGGAAAATGTACAAATCACTGGCATCTCCAAAAAGGATAGGTAAAAATCAAATGACATGGAAAACAGATTTTAGGATATCATTTATAAAAACTTCTTGAACCTCACTATAGAGGCCAACAGTCAAATTCAGGAAATGCAAGGAACTCCTGCAATATTCTACATAAGATTACCCCAAGACATATGATCATCAGATTTTCCAAGGTTGAAATGAAAAAGAGAATGTTAAAGGCAGCTAGAGAGAAAAGGCAGGTTACCTGAAAAGAAACCCCATCAGGCTAACAAAAAGTCTCTCAGCAGAAACCCTCCAAGTCAAGAGAGATTGGGGACCTATACTCAACATTCTTAGGGAAAAAATTTTCAACTAAGAATTTCATATACAACTAAATGAAGCTTTCTACATGAAAAAAAATAAGATTGTTTTCAGATAAGCAAATTCTTAGGGAACTCATGACAACCAGACTCACTTTACAAAAGATCTTGAAATGAACACTAAATATGGAAAGGAACAACTCTAACTAGCCAATACAAAAAACAGTTAAATACACAGACCAGTGACACTATAAAGCAACTACGCAAACAAGCTTGCATAATGCAATGCAAACCAGCTAACAATGCAATCACAGGATTAAATCCACACATATCAACACTAACGTTGAATGTAAATGAGCTAAATGCTCCATTTAAACAGCGAAGAGTGGCAATCTGAACAAAAAAGAAAGACCCAATGATATGCAGTCATCAAGAGATCCATCTCACATGCAGTGACACCAACACACTCAAAATAAAGGGATGGAGGAAAATCTACCAAGCAAATGAAAAAAAACAGAAAAGAAAACAGGGGTTGCAACCTTAATTTCAGACAAAACAGACTTTAAACCAACTAAGATCAAAAAAGACACAGAAGGGCATTACATAATGGTAAAAGGTTCAATTCAATGAGAAGACCTAACTCTTCTACATATACAGCACTCAACACAGGAGAACCTAGATTTATAAAGCAAGACCTAAAAGGAGACTTAGACTCCCACACAATGACAGTAGGAGACTTCAGTGCTCCACTGACAGTATCAGACAGATCATTGCAGCAGAAAATTAACAAAGATATTCAGGACTTTAACTAAACATTGGACCAAATTGCTCTAATAGACCTCTACTGAACACTCCACTCCCAAAACAACAGAATAGACATTCTTCTCATTGCCACATGGCACATACTGTAAAATCAAGAACGCGGTCAGAAATGAAACAATCCTCAGCAAGTGCAAAAGAACCAAAATCATATCAAACACACTCTCAGACCACAGCACAATAAAAACAGAAGTCAAGACTAGGAAAATCACTCAAAACCATACAACCACATGGATATTAAACAATGCGCTCCTGAATGACTTCTTGGAAAATAATGAAATAAATGCAGAAATCAAGAGGCTATTTGAAACGAATGAGAACAAAGATACAACATACCAATGTATCTGAAACACAGCTAAGGCAGTGCACAGAGGGAAATTTATGGCAGTAAATGCCCACATCAAAAAATTAGAAAGATCACAAATTGGCAGCCCAACATCACAACTGAAAGAATTAGAGAAGCAAGAGCAAATCAACCCCAAATCTAGCAGAAGACAAAAAATAATAAACATCAGAGCTGAACTGAAGGAAATTGAGACACGAGAAACCATTCAAATGATCAACCCATCTTTCACTGGTTTTTTGAAAGAAATTAATGAAATAGTCCCCTAGCTAGACTAATAAAAATATAGAGAGAAGATCCAAACAAACACAGTTTGAAACAACAAAGAAGATGTTTCCACCCACCCCACAGAAACACAAATAACTCTCAGAAACTACTACGTACAACTTTATGCACACAAACTAGAAAGCCTAGAAGAGATGGATAAATTCCTGGACACATATACCCTCCCAAGACTAAACCAGAAAGAAATTGATTCCCGGAGCAGATCAATAATAAGCTCCAAAATTGAACCAGTAATAAGTACCCTACTAACAAAAAAAATCCCAGGACCACATGGATTTACAGCTGAATTCTATCAGATGTACAAAGAAAAGCTAGTACCATTCCCATTGAAACTACTCCAGAAAATTGAGGAGGAGGGACTCCTCCAAAGCTCATTCTTTGAGGCCAGCATCATCTTCATAGTGAAACCTTGCAGAGACACAAGAAAAGAAAAAAAGAAAACTTCAGGCCAATATCTTTGATGTATTTTGATGCAAAAATCCTCAATAAAATATTTGCAAGCCAAATCTGGCAGCATATCAAAAAGTTAATCCACTGTGAAGAAGTAGGCGTTATCTCTGGGATGCAAGGTTGGTTCAACATATGCAAATCAATAAATGTGATTAATCACATAAACAGAACTCAAACCAAAAACCACAGGATTATCTCAATAGATGCAGAAAGGCTTTCAATAAAATTCAATATCACTTCATGTTAAAACTCTCAATGAATTACATATTGAAGGAACTACCTCAAAATAATAAGAGCCATACATGACACACCCACAGCTAACATCATACTGAATGTGTAAAAGATAGAAGTGTTCCCCTTGAAAACTGGCACAAGACAAGGATACCCTCTCTCACTACCTTCATTCAATATAGTATTGGCAGTCCTGGCCAGAGTGACGAGGCAAGAGAAAGATATAAAGGGCACCCAAATTGAAAGAGAGAAAGTCAAACTTTCTCTGTTTGCAGAAGACATGATTCTATATCTAGAAAAATCCATGGCTGGGCGTGGTGGCTCACACCTGTAATCCTAGCACTTTGGGGGGCTGAGGCAGGAGGATCACCTGAGGTCAGGGGTTCAAGACCAGCCTGGCCAACATGGTGAAACCCCATCTCTACTAAAAATACAAAAATTAGGCAGGAGAGTTGCCTGAATCCAGGAGGCGGAGGGTGCAGTGAGCCGAGATTGCGCCACTGCACTCCAGCCTGGGTGACAGAGCAAGACTCTGTCAAAAAAAAAAAAAAAAAAAAAACCCATAGTCTCAGCCCAAAAGCTCCTTCAGCTGATAAACAACTTCAGCAAAGATTCTGGATACAAAATCAACATTAAAAACTCAGTAGCATTCCTATACACCAATAACAGCCAAGCCAAGAGCCAAATCAGGAGTGCAATCCCATTCACATTTGCCACAAAAAGAATAAAATACCTAGGAATACAGCTAACTAGGGAGGTGGAAGATCTTTAGAAGGAGAACCACAAAACAGTGCTCAAGTATATCAGAGAAGACACAAACAAGTGGAAAAACATTCTATGTTCATGGATAGGAGGAATCAATATCATTAAAATTCCCATACTGTCCAAAGCAATTTACACATTCAATGCTATTCTTATCAAACTAACAATGACAGTCTTCACAGAAATAGAAGGAAAACTATACACATATATATACATAACATACATATGAAGCCAAAAAAGAGCCCAAATACACAAGGCAATCCTAAGCAAAAGAATCAAAGTTGGAGGCATCATGCAACCCTACTTCAAACTATACTACAGGGCTACAGTGACTGAAACAGCATGGTACAGGTACAAAAACAGACTTATAGATAGACAATAGAGCAGAAATGAGATCCCAGAAATAAGGCTGCACACTTAACAAGCACCTGATCTTCAACAAAGCTGAGAAAAACCAACAATGGGGAAATACTCCCCTGTAATAGTGCTGGGATAACTGGCTAGCCATATGCAGAAGATTGAAACTGGACCCCTTCCTTACACCATATAAAAAATCAACTAAAGATAAATTAAAAAGTTAAATGTAAAACCCCAAGCTATACAAAAGCTGGAAAACAACCTAGGCAATACCATTCTGGGCTAGAAATGGGCAAAGATTTCAGGATGAAGATGCCAAAAGCAATTGCACCAAAAGCAAAAATTGACAAATGGGATCTGATTAAACTAAAGAGCTTCTGCACAGCAAAAGAAACTATCAACAGAATTACCAGACAGCCTACAGAATGGGAGAAAATATTTGCACACTATGCATCTGACAAACACCTATTATCTACAAGGAAATTAAACAAATTTACAAGAGAAACCCAAAGACCCCTGTAAAAAGTGGGCAAAGAACCTGAGCAGACACTTTGTAAAAGAAAACATACATGCAACTAATAGTCATATAAGAAAACCCTCAATATTACTGATCATTAAAGAAATGCAAATCAAAACCACAGTGAGATATCATCTTACACCAGTCAGAATCGCTATTATTAAAAAGTCAAAATAACAGATGCTGGCAAGCCTGCAGAAAAAAAAGGAATACTTATTCACTGTTGACAGGAGATAAATTAGTACAACCATTGTGGAAGATAGTGTGGTGATTCCTCAAAGACCTACAGGCAAAAATACCATTGACTCAGCAATCCCATTAGTGGGTATATACCCAAAGGAATATAAATTATTCTACCGCAAAGACACATGCAAGTGTATGTTAATTCCAGCAACATTCACAATAGCAGGAACATGAAATAAACGTAAACGTCCATCAGTGGTAGACTGGATAAGGAAAATGTGGTATACATATGCTGTGGAATACTACACAGACATGAAGAATAATAAGATCATGTCCTTTTCAGGGACATAGATGGAGCTGGAAGCCATCATCCTTAGCAAACTAACGCAGAAACAGAAAACCATAATTTCCTGTTATTTTGTGTGGGTATAAATATTCCTTGCCTCCTGGAGATTAGTAGAAAAGAAAAAATAAGAACATAAAGATCTTAATTAAATCTCTTTGACAAACTAGCTCAATAAAAAAGGTTAAACTGATTTTCCTATCATTCAGTCTTTATGCACATTGTTGCATTTTTGAAGGAAAAAGAGAGTACGCATCTTTTATTTTTTTTAAATATCTGAATTTACTGGCTTCCACTTTCCAAGCCTGAAATCTCTGAGATGTTTTGAGAAGGAGAAAATAACAAAGGCCACCATGTTCTTCCTCTCTCAAAATTATCCTCCAAGGAGAGTTTTGCCACTTCACATTTTCTTAAGTATGGCTCATGAAGCAACATCTTAGGAAGAGGGAAAAGATAAGAAATGAAGTTCATTAATAGTATTAAGTTACAACTAGGAAATATGTTTCAGAAAGTCCAATAGCATCAGCCTTAACAGCACCTTTCTCTCAGTGTCTGCCTTTGTACCAGGTTCTCAGATTGCCAAAATGGCACTACAAGGAAGCATAATTACTTGGTGGCATCTGACCAATTTCTTGTTCTTTTTTGAGATTTTAAGTATTTCTCCACATTATATGTCAGCAATTGATCTTGGCCTGAGGATGTTCCTATGTCTGTCCACTGGGTCTTCTCAATTCTCACCCCTACTGCCAGGCGTTTCCCTCCTCATATTACTAGAGATGGTCTGTTTTCTTTCTGTGCACCTACGTCCTTCTATGTCCTTCTCCTGTAATGCACATCTTCCATCTTTCCTAGTGCTTACATACAATTTCTTTTTAATGAGTAAAAATTGCTTCTTTTAGCCAAGACCTTTTCTATGTGTAACCATTACAGAAGAGGGAAAGTCGATGTTAGGGAGGAAGTACAATGCGTGCTATGCTTGTACAATCAAGAGAGAAACATGAAAATTATAGAAAAAGACCCATGACTATAAAAGCAAACAGAAACATGATTGGATGTTTATGTAAAGTTGCAGGCACTGGTGGTAGCTTTTCCTATTTCAAGGATCATTTTCTTCTGATGTAACAAAATATTAATTTTGTTTGGGTTGCCAATGGGCTTTTTACAAGGGTTCAACCCCCAAGACTTGCTTGTAACTATATGTAATCATGTGACACAGATCTGCCTGGTGGGATTTGAAAAAAAAGTAAATCTCTTTGACATTTTACCTTTTGTCTTTCTTATTCTTTCTTTCTTGGAATAAAGATATGATTCCCAAAATGAGAGAAATTATCTTGCGACCTTGAGGAAGAAACCACAGAATGTTGGTGGCTGAGAAAAGATACCTAGACTATCAACCACACACCTCTTGACACATTAGAAAAATTAACTACCTTGCTTGTGTGTGCTGTTGAGTATTTGGAAGCATCTAAGTATAATCCCAATATGTTTGTGCATGAGTATATATGTCTCTGTATGTGTATTATAAATTATAGTACCAACTATACTCCTAAGTCTAGAAATAATCTTTTAAAACACATTATAAGTGTTTCATGAATGAATATACCAACATTTATTTAACTAATGCCCCATTACAAATGTTTAGACTACAGCTTCTCAAACAAGGCTAATATTATTCTCCTAAGGGGATAGAAATATGTGTTGGTGGAGTGTTTCTTGTTGTTACAAAGGTTGACGTAGGCACATTTCTGGAATTTCATGGATGAATGAAAGGAATGTAAAATCTCCTGATACACAGGCCAGGCACAAAAATGAAGAACTTCTCACCTAACGTGCCAATACAGCCTGATTGAGAGCCATCAGTTTACGGGTTTTATACTTTTTTAACATTATAAACAATATAAAAATGTTTTGATTAAAATTTGTGTACAAGCAGCTAATTATTTTCTTAGTGGAAATGACCTAGAGATAAAAATACTAAAAATACTGGGTCCAAATTCAGTTACTTTAAGATTTTAGGATTCTGTACACACGCATGTATGTATATACAGTGTTTTCCAAGTTGTTTTTCAGAAAATCTGTGCTAATAAAAGTTTTGAAATTATTTACATCCTGCCAGTGAAAGGAAATTAGTCTTTTAACAGTAGTAGTTGCTTAAAGCAAGGGTTAACTTAATGGTGGTAGAGATGACAGTAGATAATGATGGTTAACTGATAGTATAGAGTTCATTTCATCTCTGCCATCAGGTTCTATGCCATCGCTGCTGTGTAAACCATTGTGGGGCTTTCAAACTAGGTGTGCGGGCTACATCTGAGGTCTCCTGAACCAGGTGTTCACCTGAATATATCCCTGTTTAATAACCTTGTCTGTTAGTTCTAAATCTGTTATAGCTTCAGTTTGATTTTGGGTGATATGTTCCTGCTTCTCTGAATGTCTAGTATTTTTCTTTAGATGCTAGTCATTTTGAATTTTCTCTTATTGGGAGCTAGATTTTTCTCTTTTTAAATTCCTATTAGTATTTTTTAGCTTTCTTCTAGGGCATAATTCAAGGCTCAAAGCTTTCTTCTGGAGTACAAACTTGGAAAGAGTTTGATTTTGAGGAAGAGAGAGAAGATCTTACTTTTAAGATTTGTTAGGAAGAAACAGGACTGTGCTTCCTTTGGGGCTATTTTTCCCCGCTTCTGAGACAAAAGCCTCTGTATGTTCTACTCAACAAATTCCCCCTAAATAATGAGGCTTTCTAGTCTGGCTGGTTGAATTAGTACAGTTCTAAACTCTATGTCAGTACCACAAACTGTTCCCTCCAATCTTTTTTGAGTGTTTTCCCCCCTCACTTTGGCGTGGTTCCTCACATGCAAGTGTTGAGTAGTATTGGTTGAATAATCAAGTGAAACACTATAAAATTTTAAATTTCTCTCTTGATTAGCTTTGCGTGCTATGGTTGGATACAGGTTTACCAACAGTCAGAGGGTTTTTTTGTGTGTTTTTGTTTTTTAAGTACAGGATGATTCCTACGTAGCAACTTGTTTAGGCATTATTGTATAGTTAGAAAGTAACAACAGTATTTTAAATATGCTACAGCATTTATAGCATTGAAATTATCTCAAAACTTTACAGCAATGGTACGTACCTGGTTCTTCCACGAACTGCGTAGCTCACCTGTCCACCATCATCCTCATGTTTCACCTTAAAAAAAGAAACCAGTTTTCCCCCTTTAATCATTTTGCTCAAATTTTCATGAAAAACTCAAGTAAAGCCAAGCACTAATTTTAGAAACATCTTTAGTACTGTTATCTTTGCACTGTGATCTGTAACAACAATAGCAAAATTCCTGGTAGTCCTGTGATCGAACCTCCCTTCTGCAACCAGATCATTTCTATGTCTAATGAGTACATTTTGATCTGACTACCCAAAATGTGGAGATAGAAACATACAGGTGATACTCCAGTTCTTATCTACTCTGTAAATGTGGTACCTTTGCACTGTTTACAATAGCCAAGATTTGGAAGCAAACTAAGTTGCCGTCAACTGATGAATGGATAAAGAAAATGTTTTACATATATATACATATATATATTTTATATATATATAAATAAAATGAAGTACTATTTGGTCATAAAAGATAATGAGATCCAGTCATTTGTAACAACACGGATGGAACTGGAGATCATTATGTTAAGTGAAATAAGCCAGCCACCGAAAGACAAACATTGCATGTTCTCGCTTGTTTGTGGGATCTAAAAGTCAAAGCAGTTGAACTCATGGACATAGAGCATAAAGGGATGGTTACCAGAAGCTGGGAGGGGTAGTGCGGAGGAGGTGGGGATGAGGTGGGGATGGTTAATGGGTACAACAAAACAGAAAGAATGAATGAGAGCTGCTGTTTGATGATAGTACAAGAGGGTGACTACCGTCAATAATAACTTAAGTGCACATTTAAAAATAATTCAAAGAGTGTAATTAGATTGTTTGTAACTAGGTGGATAAATGCTTGAGGGGGTAGAAACAATGTGGTAGCTTTGGTAAGAAATCCTGCTTTAATTGAGATAAAGAAAATTTTCTCGCAAATGAGCCATTAAAATTCTAGCCATAGATATTTAAAAAAATTGAACTTAATTTAGAAAGCTGTGTTTAAAAATTATAAATATTGCAGAAGGTCTTAAATGGTTTCCATTGTGAGATGTGAAAGGGTTCCCTGGTAATAATTCCTGGGTTAAATGAGAATGAGTGATTCATCAGTGCTTTTTAAGTTTAGAGAAAAAGGTGAATAAGATGAAATGAGAAAAATTTTAGGGAAAAATAAATACAAATTAAATCTCTTCAGATCTATAAACACTCTGTAACTCTGCAGAACATAACATTTTCTTCTTTTTGGTTCTCTGTTCAAGGATAACTGCTATCTCTTTTTACAAATAAAAAGCCACAATGTTCACTGCCTGACTTGAGAATGAAAATTAAGCCCAATGATCTTTTTGCAATAATCTGGGTCTTTCTTGGTGATATTTCCATTTTCAAGAATGTTATTTTTAATATAGCAGCCATCACAAAATAATTCATACCAGGGTGTCTCAAAAATATACTATGTCCCATAAATCATTTATTAAAATGCTTCCTGAAAAAACGAAAGATTTCATTGTCAAAAATGTTTTGGATAATCTAAATATTAGATAATTTTCTTAGAGACTTAAAATGCACATTGTCATATATTGAAGAGTTCTGTAGTAAGTCAACCTATATGATTGTCTAAATTTGCAATTCTTGAGCATATTTAATCAAAATTGTAAATTTCTATAATGTATAAATACTATTATTGAACATTAAGAGAATGTTGACACAAGTTCTCTTCAACAACATCTTTTATTTTTATTGTTTTTCTAACTTTTTTGTTTCCGGTTAAGAGCAAGCTTAGACAGGCGAGAGGCATAGCCCTGGAGATGGTGGCTGGGCTTGAAAGACAATATTGATCACCTTCCTTATTAGACCCAAGGATACCACTGCTTGACTCACCCATGATCCCACTCATAGAGCCTTCTGGCCAGAAAGCCCAGGATTTCAGCCCCTGCAACAGCATTGCCTGAACTCAGTGAAATGTATTCATCTCAATAGCTTGAAAAGTCACTGGCCCTGATTTATCTCATATCTGCCCCATCCAATTTCTGAGTTATAAAGTCAAATATCTCTCTGACAGTAATATTGTGAATTCCTATATGTTTTGTCAGGGAAATTGGAGGAAATTTCATCTTCTCCTTATTTATGTGTATAGCCATAAAAGTTAAAATTTTTTTAATATGATTTTCTGTGGCTTCTAAAATGAGAAAGTATAACCTCATATTTCAAAACATGTAGAGGAGGAGGTAATCTATATTCTTAGATTTGTGATTTTTAAGAAAAAATGCTCTGGAGGGAAAGAGAAATGGGAAAGAAAAAAAGTATTAAAATGTCATACTGAACTTGAACTTTTGGATTTGAATATCTTTACTAGAACTTGCGCAGATTTTATTCAGGTGATTTAGGACTCGGTGTCTTCACTTAGATGTTCCAAAGCAACAAAACCTCAACTTGTTCAAAATTAAAATCATATTCGTCCTGCAGATCCTTTGTCCCAAGCTGGATATTCTCCCTTGAGGAATAGAATCACTATTTAACTAATTGTAAGATAGAATCATAAAGCAGATTCTTGCAACTTCTTCTTCATGCCTTAAGTCTAATCTATTGCAAATGTTTTTCAGTTTGGCCTACTAAATATCTCATGAATCCTTTCATGTTTCAGTTTATCAAGACATGTCTATAGAGGTCCTACTAAGTGTCTGTCATTGTAATAATAGACACAGATCACACAGCTTTGAAGATAACAGAGTTCCTGCAGAAGATAGCAGAGTTTATTCTAGTGGGGCAAGGGTGCAGGGTGTAAACAAATAAATAAATATCTGATACATCAGGTGAAAATAAGTGTTATTACAAACAATAAAGCAGAATAAATCCAATAAATGACGACCATTGGACACATACCATTTTGTATATATAGCAGCCTTTGTTAAACTGAAAATTAGAGTCATATAATCCATTCAGTGAGTGAAGGCCAGCATTTGTAATAAATTGTATAAAAAAGTAGAATCCAGAAAGAAAATTTCAAGTGAGCATTTCACATAGTAAAAATGACACTACACCTTGTTTCGTAGTTTTTTATTGTAATTTATTAGGGTTTATGTATGTATATTTATGTAACTAATTTGTAAGTCTCTCCTAAAATACCTTTTAAATATGTCTTACCATGAAGTATCACTAAAAGAAAACCAAAAATTCAAGAAAAAGAAAGAAAAAAAATACATCATGTTGAACCATTGTTAAGAGAAAAACACAGCTATGTGGTGGAAGAATATTCAGAAAATAAAACAACTTGTATATGGACTCCAAGGTAAGAGGTGTGTTCAAGGAGCATCAAAGATCCCTGCATGGCTGCAGTTCAGTGAGAGAGGGGAAGTGTGATAGGATATGTGGCTAGACCATTTAGGGCCTGGTAGACTAGGGTTAGATCTTTCTAATTTACTCTAAGTAAGATAGAAAATCACTTGAGGGTTTGAACAAAAATGTCATTTTCTCATTCACTTTTTCAGAGATGTTTCTGTCTGATATGTGGAGAAATGTAGGGAGTCAAAGATAGAAGCTAAGAGAACAGTTGGAGGGTATAGCATGTAGAGTCTAGAAAGATATGAGAATTGACTTGAGACTGGGAGGTAATTGTGGAGAAACACAAAAGTCATTCGATTCTGGTCCCATTTTGAAAGTATGGCCTAAATTATTTCCTGGTGAATTGGATGTGGATGGAAGAGATGTAGAGGAATGAAGAGCACCAAGAGGTTTTGGTCTGAAATAGAGGAAATAGAGTTTGCATGTATTGAGAAATTCTATGAGGGGCACTTTGATAATCTGTAGGGATGATAAGTGATCAACTGAGATTCAATTTTGAACAAGCAGTAGGGCATATCGGTTTAGTATTTGGGGATGTGATTTAAATTGGAAGTTAACAAAAAATAAATGATATGTGAAGTCTTGAGAGTTAATGAAAATAGCAAGGAAGTTTATTTAGACAGAGAAGGAATGCAAAAAAAAAAGAAACAGAAAGGAAGGAAAGGGAAAGGAAATGAAGGAAAGTTAAAAAAAAAGAAACAGAAAGGAAGGAAAGGGAAAGGAAATGAAGGAAAGTTAAAAAAAAAAAGAGAGATGTAAGGACTCAGCCTTGGGGCATTCTAATTTTTAAAGGTTTGGATATTGAAGCAGAAAGATCAGCCAATAATATAAAGGAGAAAAGAAGAGGAAGTAGAATCCTACGTAGAAACTAAGAGATAAAAGTGTTTCATGAAGGTGGTAGTGATTAAATATTTCAAATACTGATAGGTCAAATAAGATTGGATTTTTTAATGCAGATGTTATTGGTGACTTTCATAAAAGTGGTTAAATTGGTAGAAATTAAAGCATCACTGGAGTTTTCTACAGAAAACTGGAGAAGTAAAAGTGGTTAGTAAGTAAAGTTAACTTCTAAAGCTTTGATAATAAAGGGAGCAGATAAATGGAAAAGCTGATGTTTGATTGGGTATGTGGGAATGAGATCTAATTAACACATAGTGGAATTAGTCTTAAATAGAAGAATAAACCTTTTTTCCATAGTTTCAAAGAGAGAGGAAGAGAATATAGATGGAGACACAGGCAATTTAATAGAGGTGTGTGAAAGTTTTCAGCTGATTTCTTTCATCTTCTCAGTAAAATATAAAACAAGACCATCAGGCAATGTTAAGAGGAACAAAAAGGTGATGGGGGCTTAAGGATTACTCGTTAGACCCTTGAATCTTCAATAGCCATCTACTTTTGATCCTAATTAAACTCTACTTGTCCAAGTATCTAGAGTATTTCTTCAATTCGATCTGAGAATGGTACTGTCTAGAACCATTTAAAAACTTAAAACTTCAATAGCTCCCCATTGCTCTTTAAATAACACCTAGAATATTTAAGTGGCTTATAAGCACCTCCAAGAACTGGCTCCTTCTGCACGATCACCATCATTTCTCACCTCTTTTCTCTGTCCAACTTTTAAGCAAAACTGACATGAAATATGATTTTTTTGTTGTTGTTGTTATCAAAGCCTTTTTGCATGCTATTTTCAATACTCAGAAAGCCATCTAGCCTCATTCTTGCCTATTTAGCCTATTCATCCTTTGCAGCTTAACTCAAATGTTTCTTCCTCATAGAGTCTGTTTCTGTCAACTCTCACTACCTTCCCACTCACAAGACTAGACAACATCTATTTGTTATATGCCCTGTTGGCTATTTTGATTTCTACCATTAGGTTCTTATCAGTTTATAATTCTTTAATTTTCTCAAGAAATACCTATGCCTCTCTGTAGTTTCTTTGGGAACACTGTCCATGATTGTTCTGATCAATTCTGAGGTCTCTAAGGCAGCCCACTATACAGTATCCCTCTTTCTTGACTGAGTTCTAAAGTGATTAAGAAACAAGACAAAGGGTAAATCTCATGGGGACCAAAATATCACCCTTATGATTGATAAAGTTTAAATAGTAAGATATACCTTATATCTGAAGGCATATGAGCTCTCTAAAACTTGTTCCCCAAACCAGGCAGACTCATATAATTGTGGCAGATCCTCCCTCCCTCTCCAGAAGCAAAGAATGTTAGTTTTCTGGAGCAACTCACTTCCAAACATAATGCAAGAGAAAGGGGTTAAACTATACATGCCCATTATTTTATTTCAAAATCACTAATCATATTAAACCACTGCTCTACTCTTGGGAGGAATGAATGAGAAGAAAGAAAGAGGAAAGAGCTCTTTCATTATAGGAGAAAACATCATGAGTAGGAAATAAATATTCCATGCTAATATGCATGCACTGGAGTTTATTCAAATCAGTGTTTTGTTTATAGCACACAAGCAACGCAATTTGTAAGAATGAGTGAGTTAATAAGAATTAGTCATTGGCTTCTTGGCTTTCAATTATTGCAGCACTATTCACAATAGCAAGGACTTGGAACCAACCGAAATGTCCATCAATGATAGACTGGATTAAGAAAATGTGGCACACATACACCATGGAATACTACATTCTCAGCAAACTATCACAAGGACAAAAAACCAAACACCACATGTTCTCACTCATAGGTGGGAATTGAACAATGAGAACACCTGGACACGGGAAGGAACATCACACACCGGGGCCTGTCATGGGGTGAGGGGAGGGGGGAGGGACAGCATTAGGAGATATACCTAATGTAAATGACGAGTTAATGGGTGCAGCACACCAACATGGCACATGTATACATATGTAACAAATCTGCACATTGTGCACATGTACCCTAGAACTTAAAGTATAATAAAAAATAAAATAAAATTGCTTTAATACCCTGAAACCCTAAGTCCTTTTGGGTAGTCATATCACTCATTTAGATTCTCTTTTTTACCTTATAATGGGGGTTGGCAAACTATGACCCCTGGGCCTAGTCCAAACAACTGCCTGGTTTTGTCAATAAGTCTTTGCTGGAAGAGCATTCATGTGTATATTGCCTATGGCTGCTTTTGTATGATAGTAGCAGAGCTGAATAGTTGCAACCGAGACTGTGTGGGCCACAGAGACTGAAATATTTAACCTCCTACGCTTTACAAAAATAGTTTGCTGACTCTTGCTTTAGAAAGTCAAGAAAAGGACATGGTATGGGATGAGCAAGAGCATAAGCGACCACGTATTCTAGACGTAAACCTGGAGAGGAAAGAGGACATTTAAGAAAATTCAGCAGGATGAGGAAAAGAGAGGTCTTGCTGGACAGTTACACTTTGGCACCGTCTTTTTATTTGATTGATAAATATATGGAGACAGCTGCAAAGAGAACACATTTTAGCAGGAGGCAGTGGTTTGGCTCTGGCTTGGAGAGTGCTTTATGGTTACCCTTATTGACCTCTCCCACCTGGAAGTAAGCTTGAATATCAACTCAACTTCTCCACTTCCACCTGCTTTATTCACTCTCTGGAAAGGATTTCAAGCAGGCAGTTGCTTTTACCTGAGGCTGAAGCAAAATGCTGTCACACTAATGGCATCCTGCCTGCCGATTCCATAAAGCTATAGCTATACATATTTTTAGTCTTCCTTGTTAAGCATCACTGACCATGTAGCTGAGAGATTCAGACAGAGAAGCTGTCTTTTTATAGCTTTGTTCATAATATATTTCTATCCAGCTGTGTTCTTAGCAGCACCTCTGCCAATTTCTGTAAAACTACCTTTTCAAAATAAAATGGAAAATGACAAAACAAGAAAAATGTAGTCTAATGCATCCATTCGTCTAATTATCTCATCCTATAACAGGTAGGGGGGATACCTACAGTTTCTATTAGAATATACATATATTTTTAATAGATTGAGTTTTTTTTTGTTTTGTTTGTTTGTTGGTTGGTTTGTTTGTTTGACTGAGTCTCACTCTGTCGCCCCAGGCTGGAGTGCAGTTGCATGACTTCTGATCACTGCAAGCTCCACCTCCCAGGTTCACGCCATTCTCCTGCCTCAGCCACCCGAGTAGCTGGGACTACGGGCGCCCACCACCACGCCCAGTTAATTTTTTGTATTTTTAGTAGAGACAGGGTTTCACTGTGTTAGACAGGATGGTCTCAATCTCCTGACCTCGTGATCAGCCCGCCTTGGCCTCCCAAAGTGCTGGGAGTACAGGTGTGAGCCACCGAGCCCCACCGATTGAGGGATTTTTTTAAGCCACAAAACATTAGCTGTGATACTAGGTTTCTGAAGTATCTTGGTGCCTTGAAAATATGTGAGGTGGAGTTGAAAACAAAAAATAATAATAATAATAGCTAACATTTATTGAGAGCTTGCTATATACCAGACAATGATCTAAGAATTATTTTACTTAATCCTTATAGAAAACCTTGGGGGTAGATACTATGAGAAGCCCTAATTGATAAAAAATGGCCATGCCCTTGCAATCACTAAGTAATAAAGGAGGGATTTAAAGATCTTATACAAGAGACTCCCTGATTTTCTTGGTTTATGGCATCCTTACCATTCAACTAATTTTTTTACAATGCCCTAGTCCAGAAGAAATACCACACCACACAGTTTCACTCACTAAGTAGTTCTGTCCAAGAATGTTAGTTAGCATTTATGTCCTCCGAACTTAGTAGCCATTTAAAAAAAAATAAATTCAATGAAAAAATATTTTTATTTCATGTTTACACAACCACAATCACATACCGATGAGATGTGTATTCCTGTTGGGCACTACACAGCTTCTCAAAGCCTGGAATCAGATTGGATCCTATCAGCATAATTTTTGTTCCACGTTGATTTTCACATGGTCCTTAATTTGTATCTTAGCAACCTCCACAAATTTTTGCATAGTTACGGCATCACCAAAAGGAAAGCAGTGTGATCTCATTTTGAAACCATAAGCTACTTAGACCTAATAGTTTTTGAGGTGTCCGACAGCTGTTGTTGTACTTCCCTGGGGTATTTAAACTTTCCCATAGTGACCTTATAAATTTATCATGGCATAGTGGAATGAATTTGGTACACAGTTCGGGAACTCCAGCCTTTCACTTTTCATAGCCTTCCATGTTGACTGTCTGCAAGGAATAGTAATTTGCGGTATGGGGAATTCAAAGGACCAAACAAGTAGCTCTTACCTTCTGGTAAGTGAGGAAGATAAGAGAGAGAGACATAAACAGGAACAATGGAGAAATGATGGAACTGGTGTGAGGTGAGGGAGTATGACAGTCCTAAATTACCATTGAGACCCTATACTACTGCTAGTCTAAGCACAGATGTGTGCTAATTCCTGCCACATCTTACAGGCACACAAAAAGATTCTTATTTGGGATAAAGTTAAATGATAAAAATCCAATAAATATTAGAGGCAGAATTTGGTACCCTGCATTTCTACCTCAGTAATAATTCCTAAATTCATTCTGTATTTTGCCTGTCTGCTATGGTTTCTTAACTCAAACATTTGTTACTGTTGTTTATTTGTCAATGAAATTCTGGAGTCCTAGGATCCTAAACATAGTTTTTGCTACAGTGCTACTCAAATGCAGTCTACAAACTATTGTCAGTTTGTGGAAAGTTTGTTATTGTTCTGCAACAATATAAGGGCAGGAATTGATGTAGGAATGTGGAAACTTTGATAGCAATTTGGCAAAGTAATTTAATTTTTGTTGGATCTAACAATAAAAAATTAGATCTTGCATTTTATATGTCACCCTTAAGGTTTCCTTTCTCTAGTAATTAATTTTTATTATATTTTACAGAAGTTTTGTCCACAGCAGATTGGAAATTAAAGGACAAAATAAAACTGGTTCTTCACCACAGACAATTTGAGAAGCCCTGGTCTAGAAGGGGCAGCTGGGTGGGCATGTTTCTTGGCCCTGTAGACTACTGACCCCATGGGGAGGGGCATAGCTTGGAGAAAGAAAGGAGGTCTTTCTCCAAAGCATAGGACTCAGGATAGAGCCCGAGGTGCCCTGATCTAAGTGCCACACCGATTCTGCTCAACACCCCAGCATAATTCTGTAGGATAGAAAGATAACTCATTTTCACCAACTAGCCTTATAGTTGGTGTATTACAGGCACTAAATAAATAATATTTGAATGAGCAGGGGATTCAATATAATAATGATAATGATGATCATGATGATGATGATTTCTAACATTTATTTTAATTGTGCTGTGCCAAGTGCTATGCAGAAAAGTTTATATAAATCATCTCTAATCTTCACCAGAACCGCCATAACACTGAAATAGGTGTTATGCTCTTTACTGAGAGAGGATGTTATAATTTTACAATTTCAAAGAGAGAATGTTCTCTTAAGGTTATGCTTGGGGGAATGGAGTGGTGGTTTTATTGAAAAAAAATGAGATTTTACTGAGTTTTAAAGGTGGAGTGGAGCTGTTGGAGTAGAGATAAAGAAACACCATGGTCTATTTGGGCAGAATTATACAAACCAAAACATTCTAGACAAAAGGCACCTTCAGAACCAGAAGAATAAAAAAAATATGAAGTGTCTAGACATAAGATACTAGTGCCTGGGAAAGATTATCATCTACATTAAGAGGGCATGTTTTAGTTAAAAGTATTCACATTTATTAAAAGCAAAACAACAGAAACAAAATTAAAACATTATGCCACTGAATGCAAAGGATTTTATGGGCCTGACTTGGTGCTGGGTTCCTGATTTATTACATCAGAACGTGTTCTCCTTGCCTTCTTTCTATCTCTTTTACATATCCTGTTTAAATTTCCTGTGCAAAAATGTATCACTACTTGAAATGCTTATTTATGGTGTTTTAGTCCATTTTTTATTTATATATATCCTTATTCTGTATGTTCTAGGCTTTAAGCTCTATGAAATGAGGGTCCTTGTCTATCTCTTGTTAATGAATACCTAGCACTTTGAAATGCTTCTAGCACATGACTGATGCATCAACTACTTTTCCTCGTAAGAAACTACCAGTACTTACCAACAAATACTTCATGGCTTAAAACAACTTTATATTGTTATTGTCATCACAATTTTGGGGGCAGGAGGGGCAGTTTTGCTTCTGGTTTCACCTGGGTTTACTCCTGTGGCTGTGCTTAGGTGGAGAGTCAGCTCATCTGGCAATTGGTACTGGCCATCTGCAAGGATGCTTCATCTGTCCTCCCCGTGGCCATATATATGGGAGTTTATTAAGTATTAACTCACATGATCACAAGGTCCCACAATAGGCCATCTGCAGGCTGAGGAGCAAGGAGAGCCTGCGCAAGTTCCAAGACTGAAGAACTTGGAGTCTGATGTTCGAGGGCAGGAAGCATCCAGCACAGAAGGATGTAGGCTGGGAGGCTAGGCCAGTCTCTCTTTTCACAATTTTCTGCCTGCTTATATTCTAGTCATCATAGCCGCTGATTAGATGGTGCCCACCCAGATTAAGGGTGGGTCTGCCTTTCCTAGCCCACTGACTCAAATGTTAATCTCCTTTGGCAACACCCTCACAGACACACCCAAGATCAATACTTTGCATACTTCAATCTAATCAAGTTGACACTCAGTATTAACCATCACAATTAGTCATATGGATTCTTGAATATAAGGTGACATGATCAAAGTGGAGTTTTAGGAAGATTAATTTGCCTGTAGCTACAAGAGGAAATAAAATAGGGAAGAACCAGATGCAGGAAAGTCGTTTGAAACCTGACTTGATAAACCAAAAGTAATAAAATGAGTTACTGAGAAAGCCATCATAAGTTATATTCCTATTTCCCATTTACTTATTTGGGATTTTACAGCAATGTATGATGGTGGTATATTGCTAAATGATTGTTTGCCTTGGGATAGATATATGGAACCTGCCAGTGTATTGCAGGAGAATAAATAAAAAACATCTGGAAAGGGATTTGGATAATACTCATATCTGAGTGGCTCCAGCCAGTTATCCACATATTTATCAATTTGCTTCAATTTATTGGCAACTCAAGGTAGTTCAAGTAATGCAAGGGAAAATGTGAGAACTGTTATTTTGAAAAAAATAATAACTTCCTTGGGGTATTTTTTTAACTCCCAAAGACATTACATTTAGAGGTAGTACTTTGTGTACTTTAAAGTACTTAAAGTCCCATAGCCAGTTACTAAGAACTGGCTGATACAAAAGAACTAGAAATATTAACACATATAGCATTTCAGTTTTCCCTAGAGATATCCTAATTTCGTGTCTTCCCATGATGCTAAAAACAGAGTCTAATAAATCTCTATGTGTTTTCACTCTGGATGCTTATGCTTGTCAGTTCTTCTCTGGTTCAAAGATAGATTTGAAAAACACCCCATTTTTAGGAATGTTTTCCTCTAGAAAAAACTATTATTTTATTTCTTAGAAAAGCAATAGGAAGACAATTCAAGCTTAACAGGAATCAAGTCATAAATTTATCTGGGGAGTTCTGACGTTTGTGCTTCACCATAAGAAAAAGAAATGGGTGGATATAATCCTTATTCTTATGTATAAAGCCAATCTTTCAGAGTTTGAAACATTAAATCATTGTTAAAAAAATTATCTCGTGAAATTAGTGAAAATTGAAATTTTAACTCTAATGCATGGGGCCTAGACATTAAAATCCTTTATATAATCATAAATTTTTGATGGCTAAAAACAATAACAATGGAAAATTTCAATAAATTTTGGCTAATTGAACTTTTTCAAATTAAAGCCCTTGAATTTGTAGGTATAAGAATGTAAAATTGGCATATCTTTCATGTATTACTCACAATGCAATTCTATTTTAGCTCTTTTTAAAAGGGTTTTTGTTGTAAGTACATTTTGACCTTTTATAATAAAAATAATAATTCAGGTTTCAGATCTTCTTTTCGTCTTTAGACTTCCAACTGCCAATTATACTACTTCACTTGGCTAGATGGAGATTTTTTTGCTTTTTAGTTTCTCTGAGAATTGTAAGCCAGTGAGTCTGTGAGTTTAGTCCATCAAAAATCTACATCAAAATAATCAGAGGCCCCATTTCAAAATACAAAATCAGAATCTCTAGAAATGTAGTTCATTGAAATTTTTTAAAAATTAATTACTTAGGTAATTATTTTGAACAATTACACCTGCTCTGTATTTGACTCCCAAGTAATTTGTCCAATACAGTCGAAAGTAGTAGGAAGTAATCTTCCCTTTAAAAACAAAATTGGAGTAACCTATATATTTTACAAATATGTATTGGGTGCTTTCTTTGTACCAGGAAATTCCCAAAGTAGTGGGGATTTTGGCACTAGTCAGATCAATTGGCTGCCCTCAGGAAGCTCTAGATCCAGTGAGATAATTCAATCACAATACAATCAGAAAAATACCATGAAACATGTCAGTATCCCCAACCCTAAGAACTTCAGGAAAGACTGAACATACAGATGTTAGGAAAGGTTTTCTGGAAGAATAAAAATCACAGCATAGTTTTAAATGCAGATTGTAAGGAATGAGTTTTGCATAAAGTTGAGAGATACCATGGTCTTTTCAATTAATACTATCTGTTCTGTATTACTGGAACAGAAAACATAAGTGGAAAACTAATAAGAGATAAAGAAGTCTCCTGCAGTCATTTGTGAATTTCTTTTCTTATTCTGTTTTCTAAAACATTTTTGAAATTTATTTGGCCAATAGACCCAGTATATGAGGGTATCTGATATCAGCCAACTAGTTTGTACAGACTATTACTAGAGAATATGATTAGTATTATTGTCAAATATTTTGCTGAAGCAAAAATCTCATTCTATAGGAACATATAATATCTTGTTTCTAAGATGAATCTTTTGGTACATAAAAGCAGCTTCCTGCCAAAAAATCTAGTCCTCAACTTGTTCCTATTTCAGAAAACAATCTTTCACAACTCTGATCTTCATCTTCTAACTCACACCCATTCTATCAACAAATTTGTTGGCTCTGCCATCAGAAAGTATACAGAATTTGACTACTTTTCACCGTTTGTATTACGACCACCTGGGCCGAAGCACCCATGTTATTCTCTGTATTTGTATAGTAAACCATTCCAGCTTTCATCCTTGTCTGCGTGTAATTTGTTCTCTACACATAATCTAGGATGAAACTAAAGTGAGTTTTCTATTATATAATGGGGTCAAAGAGAAAATTGGCTTTCAGTGGATCCACCTGAGGGCCTTGTGTCATTCCCTTCCCCAGTTTTGTTGGTAAATGTGCAAATGTAGCAGGCGTGGCCTGAGGAGAACATGGGGTGACAAGGGCTCAGATCATTGTCAGTGAAGCTCTGCATCACCCCCCACTAGGTAAGTCCAGCAGATCAATAGAGGGACAGCACAAAGCTAAATCTAGAAATGGCACTAAAGGAGGAAATACTGAATATCAGTTGTGGCCTTATGAGTAGCTCCATCTTTGGAGTTACAGTTTTTTGCACAAACCTTCCTCTCATATTGTTTTCCCTCAGAAATCACTCAAGAGTCCTGGAGAAACTATTGCTAGAAATTATACAAATATATCTAGGCAACATGAAGGGTGAGCTGTAGTGGGCAATGTGCTGTGTCGTCTAGATCTGCTTTCAGACTGAAAAATTATTCTCCTTGGAAATTGTTGTTGGCTAAAGCCCTCAGCTATCAACATTCTGGGGTTTTATCTTGTCTGAAGACTACCATCTTTCCCAAGGTCATGCTTCCTTTCCATTAATTGTGTGTAACCAATGAATGAAGGATGCAATGATGACAAAACCTGGCTCTCCTGTCCCAATTTCAACGACTCTGAAGTAACACTCTCGCTTCAGAGTGCCCCATACAACTAGCTGAAGCTATAAGTTTTTTGCAGCCCTACTTTGTTCTCTTCTCAGCTGGTTTCTTTCTCCTTATCACATGTGTCCATTCTAAAAGCACTCAAAATAAATACTTTGCAGGTGAATATATCTCATATTCTTATTTCCAATGAATCCCATCTGTAACAATACACTATATAACTGCACAATAATGATCTATTTAGGCATAGATGGAAATGATCCCCCCAGCCTGAAATTACATTTCTCATTTCATCCTCATAGACAACTTCAATAATAGTAATATTCATGATTATCATTACTATAATGGTAATGTTTACTAATGACTTAAGTGCCAACTTTGTTAAATACTTTATATACACTTATTTATCCTCCCACCACCTACCAGTTGAAAATAAGTTTTTTGGGCCGGGCGCGGTGGCTCACGCCTGTAATCCCAGCACTTTGGGAGGCCGAGGCGGGTGGATCACAAGGTCAGGAGATCGAGACCATGGTGAAACCCCGTCTCTACTAAAAATACAAAAAAAAAAAAAAAGTTAGCCGGGCGTGGTGGCAGGCGCCTGTAGTCCCAGCTACTCCGGAGGCTGAGGCAGGAGAATGGCATGAACCTGGGAGGCGGAGCTTGCAGTGAGCCAAGATCGCACCACTGCACTCCAGCCTGGGCAACAGAGCGAGACTCCATCTCAAAAAAAAAAAAAAAAGAAAAGAAGTTTTTTGATGGCTGGAACATATTCTAAATGGCCACCACTGAGTCATCAGCACCTATTAGAGTAAACAGCACAACATAGTTTCTCAATAAACTTACCCTGAGTGAATTATTTTAAAATAAATTAACTTTTGTAACAAATACGTGAGAATGTTTTTATCAGCAGAATTTCATTATATCAAACATATTTAGCATATGCTACCCTCAAATGTATGCATTTATACAAGGCAGATTGTTTCTTCTCTTTTTCTTTTAATACATGATTTTCTCAATATGTATTTAAAAGCCTTAGTGAGTTTTATAAAACAATATCTGGTCTGTTTTCTCATAAGTTTTAGATAATTCCTAGAATGTTGACCATAAAGTATATTGAATAAGGGAACTGGTTTCCATTTTGAATCTCAACTGAATCTCACCAAATACTAATGATCTCAACATTTTTAATTTGCTTACTGCCAGTCAGAAGGGAATATGGAATTAAAGGAGTTTTTAATACAAGCTTAGGTTGTTTTCCTTTGAGAACCCTTAGAAAATGCTTTTGGAGTAGCTTGACAGGTGCTTAGGTCTTAGACATATTAAATTTCTTCCTCTCAGATGAGAGAATCTAGTCTCTGAAAAGAGTAAACAGAATTATCCAGCAGGAAGGAGGAGACACTCACACATTTTTCTACTACTGCTCTTGTCCTTGAAAATATATGTGTATCAGGCAAGCCACTGTTCCCTTCTCTCTATTAATGTGACAATCTTTCCTAAGTCACATGCTTTAAATAAAACATATTTTGTCATGACCTGTACTTCCAAGATGTACTTTTGTTTCTGGCCTGACAAAAAATGGCAATATGCCTCATTTCATTTTCTTGTTTTTTAAGACCACTTCCTTCTGGTTTCAAAAATTCTTAGATAGTTAAAACTCAAAACTGAAGAAAGAATGTCTAAGGCAATAGTCAACCTCATCAACCTCATCAAACCTCATCAAAATACTTCCTATGCAAGAAGATTAATGTCCACCTTTTCTAAAAGCTCCAACTTTCCCATGACATTTTGACTCCACACATATGGACAAACATATGGTTTTTTATTGGATTTTTCCTGAATGTTGTAACACTCTCCTAAGCCAAGGTGAATTTGAAATTATGAGCATAAACATTAAATAAAAGATTTTTTGATTCAGAAAAAATGAAGACTTCATTCTTCACTGATTTGTTTATTTATTGTTTTGATAATTCTTTGGCCACTATTTAATAGTCATTGGACAAATATTAATAGTAAAAACAATATACTTTGAGACTTAGGGGCACCAAATACAGCTGTATTTTGATTTATTGGTTTATATGCTTGCATATTACCTATCTTTTTATATTCTAAATTTGGAATATAAACTCAGAACATTTAGAAAAATTCAAGACATTCAGGTTCACACAGTAAAAATAAGTCACAATATAAAAGTCCTCAGCTTGCACATTCAGAAGATCAACACGTGTTTATGTGATTTTGATTAACTCACTCTTTGGATCTCGTTTTTGTCGTGTGTGAAAATATGTCACTGAACAGAAATTCCAATTTAGGGATTTGGATCTTACGATTATTAAACTTTTTTAAACTAACTCAATAAACATATCTGAAGCATCCCCAAGCAAAATCTGTTCAAATCCAAGGGACTTGAAAAGCAAATAAGATTAGATTAAAGTGAACATTATGGTGCATTCTATTATTTCTTTAGAATTTATAAGTCGCATATCACAGTAAAAATATATTTACCTATTTATTCTCTGATGGAATATTAACAAATATGTCGGATTGTTGTTTGTGCTGGTCACGCTTGTTGATTTTGTTAGATTGTTAGAGAGAAAAATATGGATTGCTGTCACAGGCTTCCAAACGAGACATATTATGGGATAGACAGATAATTGTTTATTCTGCAATGTGCCCTTCTTCTATAATAATAGAATTTAAGACACCTAGAATAATAAACAAATTTGTCAGCCTTCTTTGCAGCAAGATTAAGAGCTTGTCAATAGCACATAAATGGGAATTTTTTATGTCATCCTCTCCAATCATCTTTAAGGTCCTCTTGTTGCTTGTTCTTTGCTGCTGCTTCTTTTCCTCTATCTTTGTTTAGCAGAGTAAGACCCAGATTACACAATCTAGGATAAAATCAATACCTAAGGGATTGTGAAGTGGTCAACTGGAAACTACGTCTCTGAGAACTTCACCATCAGCTCTTACATGCAATAGTGAATTGCTTACTTTCACTGATGTAGGCAATAAATATACTCTTTTTCTGTTTTGGCCACAGCAACTCTGGGTGTCTCTTACACCCCACTGATTGGAATCATAACTAATACATCTATTTTAGAAGTTTAGCAAAGGAGCAAATTTAATTTGCACTTAATGTTTTCTTTCTTTCTTTCTTTCTTTCTTTCTTTCTTTCTTTCTTTCTTTCTTTTTTTTGAGAAGGAGTCTCGCTCTGTCGCCCAGGCTGGAGTGAAGTGGTGCGATCTCGGCTCACTGCAAGCTCCGCCTCCCTGGTTCATGCCATTCTCCTGCCTCAGCCTCCCGAGTAGCTGGGACTACAGGCGCCCGCCACCACGCCCGGCTAATTTTTCTGTATTTTTAGTAGAGACGGAGTTTCACCGTGTTAGCCAGGATGGTCTGGATCTCCTGACCACGTGATCCGCCCGCCTCGGCCTCCCAAAGTGCTGGGATTACAGGCTTGAGCCACCGCGCCCGGCCAATGTTTTCAATATAGTATTTTTATGCAACATTAATGAAAAACAGAATAATGAAAACAATAAAACCCAAAAGAAATAAATAAAGTAAATATCCTGTCCTCTCACTCACATCCAATTTCCTTGTGACTAAACTTTACTTTTTTAAAAATACGGAATTCATTGATAGATTGGGCCCTATTTAAAAATTAATTAACTGAGATAAATAAGCCCTTTGGCCCAACTCCTATTAAGAATATTTATGATAATTTATACCCTCCATTTAACAGATAAATTCATGTGAGTGTTAAGACAGTATTGGCTGAATTAAATCTAAAATCACTAACTGAATGACTTTCTGTGGGGACTGCAGAAAAACTTAATGTTCTTTTTTCTTTTTTTTTTTTCCTGGTACAATGTTATTTTCTACAACTCAGAGAAAGTCTCAAACAGCAATCTTAATCTTTAATTTCTTCCCCAAATATGTGCAAATATAACTTGGGTATTTTGAAAAGAAAAATGGGGAAAGGGTGGTATATATATTTTTCTTAGTCTTGGTAACATTAGTAACTGACTTTCTAAATCAAAAGTAATGTTCCAAATAAGAAAGATCTTGCATGAAGCCAAACCTCTGTCTTAACTCTCAGGAGTTCTTGATAAATGTCCAAAGACTGGCTACACCCAAGGTATTTCCTGCTTCTTTGGTCAGGACTTTCAATAAACAAGTATCTTTCTTCTCACATTAATATTATTTATTAGGGAGCTTGTCAGTGAAAGGAGGCAGCCAAATGCCTTCAGGAAATAAAAGACCAGCATCATCGCTGTCTAAACATTCAATGTCTTTGAGTCCTGACTTTCCCACAGCTGCAACCCCAATTGTATGTTTTATCAAGGTGAATCTTAACAGAAATTCATTTACATTCCAAGTTTTCTCAATTCTTAAATTTTTAGTGTGGCTCATCATGCATATGAATGGAGTTTAGGTGAAGTGGGAAATTAATTCTACCCTACTTCCTATTCTTCTCCCCGACAATATTTTTCCTTTGACCGAGTTCTCATATTTATGACTAAGCTATTTGAGCAATGATGTGGGTTATCTTTCATGAGTATCACCATCCAGACTTTCACATCTTCCATCTTTCTTGGGCCAATGCTCTGCCCTATCACTCTGTTCAAAGCCCTTTGTGTCTACATGTGTTCACACAGGGTTTGTGCACTCAAGCTGAATGATCTGTTTATTCTGGAACCAGTCAGAATACCATATTTGCCAATGTGAGATCATTGGAATAACTTTTGCTGATGTCTTCCACATGTTGGCTAACTATTTGAATTCTAGTTTAACCAATGTGTGCAGTGTCTCATTTCCCACATATGCTGAGCAATGCTCTTATTCAGAAGGTGGAGGAATTGCCAGTTGTCTGATAAAAGTATTCTGTGAAAATGTTGCCTTATCTAAAAGAAAATGTGTCCTTAAACAATCTGAGATCTCCTATTGTTAAGCTAGTCATACGTGAAAGCAACTTGGAACAGTAATATTTTTTCCAGATTTCTTGGATTAATAATAATGAAAATGGAATAGGCAAAAAATTAAATAAATCCCATGATGTAAATGATTGTATCATCCTTTCTTAGAGGGAAAGCTTAATGAGACTCATAAGGCATTGATGGAAATAATTTATACACAGTATCTTGTTTCAAATTTGATTCTATCTTGTCTCTATTTCTTGAAGAACATGGTTATTTTGTGCTGGTAAATGACAAAGAGGTGATAATTCTGATTTTTCATGCATTCTTGCCATTGAATTTACCTAGGTCTTGTATGAAATGTAATTGGTCATGCTATTAAAATGGTCTATTTTTCGCCTATTGTCATATTACTTGCTAATCTACTTCAGGTCTTTGTCATAGCTATAAGGTGATGTATTTCAGAGTAAAATGGTAACAGTATGTACATATTTTTAATAATGTTGAATTGGAATGTTTTGCACTTTTTTGGTTAAGAATAACACTATAGGAATGTAGACATATCATGACTAACTCTAACTTTCTCTTTAGATTTTCACTGAACTTTATTGATTTTTTTACTCATATTCAATTTGTTTCTGCCTTATAATATCTCCTCATAACTCAGCTCATTAAACTTTTTAACCTTTGATCATATCACTGATAAATATATTCTTGTCATATATTCTTGACCTTTATCTATTAAGGTTATGCCAAGTTCCATTTGAATAAATTAATTGGTAGAAAGTCACTATTTGAAGCAATATAATCCTGATATTTGAGAACTGGTATCATTTGTTTGTTGCGACACAACAAACAATAACAATTCCACTAAAAAGACACACAAATTTTGGAACTTCTGGGAACTATCAAGAATAAAAAGGTTGATATAGTTAGGGCTACTGTGATCTTGGGCTGTGAATTTGCCAATTTACTGCCTGTCACTTGAAATAACAATACAGAAATTTTCAGTATATGAGGAAGTAAGGTGAAATTTATACTTTATGTTGAATACAGAAGCTAACTTTGCAGGAACCTTCTGAGAACAGAAATGTCTAAACCTGGAAATCACTGAAAATAAATCCATGATGTACAGTTATTTGTGAGCTTAAAAGAGTCACACGTTTTCCCTGAGTCACTAAAATTAGACTAAAGTATCTTCAGGCCCACAACAGAGAGTCGGTATTTATATCTATTAATATGCCCCTAATTATAAAGATGTCTTTTTACCTTTCTTGTGGTTTCAATAATATTGGTGATGGAATGATGTGATTAAAGGGTATGCAACTTTGGCTGCATAGGTAACAAATCCTGTGCTTTTCCGAGTAATCTTGTGGATAGGTAGCTATTTGGTCTGGTATGCACCTCTTGTTTATCTATTAACCCAATATTAACCCTACTAACATCAAAAAAGTAATCACTATAATACAAAGATAGCAGAATCCATGTCAGTGGGCATCCAGTATTGGAAATGGAAGAGTATTATTGTAAGGAACTAGGAATATTATTGAATTCTTAGTCTAACTCCATAGCATTGTTGATAAAGAAAACAACCAGTTTCTACTAGCTCTGGCTGCAGTACTGAAGCAGAATATGCCACTACGGCAGCCCGTTTGGGAGCATGAGGGAACAGGTATATCTATGTCAGCACATCTGAGTTGACATCAATTTCTGCCAGTAAGAGGTCAATCTACTACAAAGGCAATATACTGAAGATCATCATATGAAAGGTACAATAAAAACAGGGATCTGGATGCCTGGATACTTAAGTCTTATTATTGTTATTTGAAGATGAAAGTAACTTGACCTATAAGTCTATTTCCAGCTTCAAGTTTTATACAGTAATAGCAGATTTAAATGCAAATAGTCTAGATGTCCACTGTAAAATTTTGATGCCCCAGAACACTCCTACTTATCCAAGTAAATATTAAGTATATAGTACAGAATATATAGGAGCCTTAATGGAAATATGATAACATAAAGCTTTCATGGGCTTTTACAAATTATGATACAGACTTGGTGCAATAGTTAATTTCATGCATCAAATTGACTAGGTCATGGGAATCAGACAGCCAATTAAACATTATTTCTGGGTGCACTTGAAGGTGTTTCTGGAAGATACTAGCATTCGAATTGGTGGACTCAATAGATTGCCTTCCCCAATTTGGGTGGTCATCATCCAGTCCATTTAGATCCTGAATAGAATAAACATGTACAGAAAAAGATGATTGGCTGGTTATCTGACTGACTGCTGGATCTGGAATATCAATCTTCTTTTGCCCTTGGAGCTCCTGTTCTCAGGTCTTCACACTTACACTGAAACCTACACCATCAGCTCTCCGGCTCTCAGACCTTAGAACTCTATCACTGGCTTTCCTTCTTCTCCAGCTTGCTGACAACAGATCATGAGACTTAGACTGCAGTATCTATTTATTTTTATTTTTTATTTTTTGAGATGGGGTATCGTTCTATTGCCAGGCTGGGTGCAGTGGCTATCTTGGCTCACCGTAACCTCTGACTCCTGGGTTCAAGTGATTCTCCTGCCTCAGCCTCCCAAGTAGCTGGGATTACAGGCTCGTGCCACCGCGCCCAGCTAATTTTTGTATTTTTTTAGTACAGACAGGGTTTCACCATGTTGGCCAGGATGGTCTTGATCTCCTGACCTCATGATCTGCCCACCTGGGCTTCCCAAAGTGCTGGGATTACAAGCGTGAGCCACCGCGCCTGGACTAGACTGCATTATCACGTGAGCCAATACATTAAAATAACTCTATTTGCATATATATGTGTGAGTGTGTGTGTGTGTGTGTGTGTATAATGTGTCTATATATAAAACATGTATGTGTCTATAAATAAAATAAATATATGGCCAGGTGTGGTGGATAACGCCTGTAATCCCAGCACTTTGGGAGGCTGAGGCAGGCGGATCATGAGTTCAGGAGTTCGAAACCAGCTTGGCCAATTTAGTGAAACCCCGTCTGTACTAAAAAATACAAAAATTAGCCAGGTGTGCTGGCACATGCCTGTAGTCCCAGCTACTTGGGAGGCTGAGGCAGGAGAATCGCTGGAACCTGGGAGGCAGAGATTGCAGCAAGCCGAGATCGCACCACTGCACTCCAGCTTGGGCAACAGAGTGAGACTCCATCTCAAAAAAGAAAAGAAAAGAAAAGAAAAGAAAAGAAAAATATATATATAACGTATATATTATATATGTATCCATTTATCTGTGTGTGTGGATATATATATATATCCTATTGGTTCTGTTTCTCCAGAGAACCCTAGTACACTTGAGAATGTGGAAAGAGGTATGGTATAGGATGAAAAAGCTGAGATGCTGTGGTAAATCTTATTTCTTCCAGGTAATACCCTCTCTCCATCACTATGGTGACACAGGGTTAGTGAAATTTATTTTCCTCTTAATGTCTGTATGCTTACCCTGTACTTTATACAAGAAAACACATAAAATCCAGGTCACGCAACCTCCAGTAAAACATAATGAATTTTGGTGGTTTAGGGAAGTAGTGTGTGGTGGGCTTGGCCTCTGTTTTTTTGTTATTTGCTTATTTTAATACCAACTGCTTTAATTACAGATTTTACAGATAGGGAGGGATAATAAAGAGTTTCAGAATAGACACTCAAGTTTCCTGCCAGTCCCTGATAAACAAAATTATGAATGATGAAAAAGGTTTCAATATTATCAATTAACTCATTTTTATCACACTTATTTTCTGTTGTCTGATACTGTCATATTTACTGTTATCTATTTACAAGGAGAATGGAAAATATGGTGCTGTCTTAAGTTTGTTCCATTATGTGGGATTTATCCATAAACATGATTTAAAATTTACATGGCTTAGGTTGAGGTTTCTTTATTTTCTCTGATAATTAGCTATTGAAAAGAATGCTATCTCTGTGTGATTCTAAAAATGTTATCATTAAAAAGCTAGTAAGTGATTCTTGCGCATGAGTGCCCAACAGAACAAAATGATTTAACTTATAACTTTATTTCTCAGGGTATGCTTAAGTTTGTCTGGCATCCTGTCTGAATTTTAGCAACAAGACAATCCAGGGAAGGACAAGTCATCAAGCTATATGAATGACTGGTTAGAGTATTTATTGAACCTGTAAGAGAGAGAGTTAGAGGCTTTGCTTAGATTCCCTCTGTATTCGAAGTAGCCACTGGGAAAGTCAAATAACATTTCTGAAGAGTGAGCTGTAGGCAAGAAAGAAAATGCATTCCATGTTAGCATTGACAAGTAGGGGTAGTGACAGTGCTAATGGGGGCTGGTTCAATGAGTGGGCTTGTTTCTTCATACGCAGAATAATCAATGACTGTGGATACCAATGACCTTCCTTTGAACGCAGTTATTATCCTGGCAATAACATTTATAATTTTTTCTCTTAACAATTTTTTTTCAGACTGGGGTAAATGTTAGTAATGTATACAGACACACACATACAAACACTGGCGTGCACACATACACTCATACCCATGCCTTTCTAGCACATATATGTTAATCACCTTTCTCTCTAATTCTTTTAAACAGAAAAGGAAAGAAAGTTGGAAAAAGAATGAGAAATGGTGCTAAAGTTCTTCCTCACAGGCTTGACATTAGGTTCCCTGGAATTTCTCCACTCTCCTCGCACCTGTACACACTTCTGGCATAGCACTTATGACACTGCATTCTATTTGCTTATTTATGTATCTATCTCTCTTTTGAAATTATGAGATTTTTGAAAGTCAGGACTGTATGCTGTATAATGGGTTGGTAAAATTCCATAAAATGAATATATTGAAGGTACATGAATGGCTCCACCTACAATAATCCCTCATTCAGAAATGAGGATCATTTCACTACTGAATGACTTATTCCCATACAGTATGGAAAAACACGGTTGGCTTCATTTTTTTTTTCATTTGCCTTATTCATAAAAAAAAAAGCTTTGGCTGAGTTTTCCAAATTATCAGATAAGCAAAAAGAAGATTGATAAAAATTGATTTCACTACCCTAAGTGACTTTGAATATAAGGATTTCTAAGACTATTTTGTTTGATTTTTTACAGAGGACAGGGCAAATGAAAAAAGCAGAAATTTAAAATGAAACTGGAGGGTTGACATGACATCTGGTGGTATAGGTGAAGCTGTTTATCTAATTCAAGTCTTGGGAACTGAGACAAATATTGACTTTCTGCTTTATGGAAACTTCACTGGAAAAGCACTACATACCATTTATTATGGAGGACAATCAATCTCTTTCAACATGATTTAGTTACTAACATACCAAAAACTGTCATTATTAAAGATAGACACCCTTCAAGTGATTGTAGCTGTCTACCAAACCTGAGGATAATTTTCTGATAAGTGCTAGTATGTTTGGGAAAAAAATACTTAATTTACAATTACAGAATAATGATTAATGAACACAGGGTGACCAAGGAGATGAGACAGCATATATATCTATGTCAGCATATCTGAGTTGACATCAATTTCTGCCAGTAAGAGTGTAATCTTAGACAAGATGTTTAACCATTCAGTTCCTCTGTTTCTTTATACCTAAACAAAGAGGTTGGGTTAGATTAGATTTTGTAAATTGTTTTCTGAAAAACATGAGTATGATAGGAGGCTAAAGATTTAATACAATATAGTTTCTCTGGCAAGGAAAGTTAAACACTTGCATTTTCTGCAGGATCATCCACAGCCTTTATATGTTAATGTGCACTGTGGCTCTTTAAGACAGAGAATACAGTAGGTAGCTGCAAAGTTATATGATTCTACCTGGTACTAAGCCAGGCTTGGTCACTTCTCAACCCTAAAGAGATGAATTGTTTTGGATTGTAAAAGTCTTCTGCATAAAGAAGTACTAGGCTTTTAAAGTACCAGACCTTGGAGGCCTCAAAATATTGCATGAATGGAAATCACATTTTACATTCACTTTTAAAACTACTAAAGATAAGGCTATATCTCCATCCATTAATGGTACTCTACAAAGACAAAATACTTTCTCATTAGCTAATGCCCAGCCCATTATTAATTGATATTAATATGTTAGTGATAACATTAGGTGAGGTTATTTCTTGAAAGTACCAAAAATTAGAGTATTGTTTTTGTGTGATACAATTGGATGAGTTTTTTTTCTTTTTGATAGATCTGCAAGACACTCTAATAGATATCAATCATTTTATTATAATATGCAACCAATACCCTTGCTCTCTATCACATTATGAACTATAGGAAGTGAAAAAGGCTACAGTCAGTAATTCAAGCTATGGGAAACATCTAAGAAGAGGCAAACACATTGACAGGTTAGTTTGTGATTTAAGAAGATACAATTTTGCCTAGCCTAATACTCAAAAAGTGTCCTTCTTTCATGCACATATAGCAATAAATAATGGTTGAAAAATGAAATTTAAATTCTGGGTGCGCAGATAAAAGATTCAGAAAAAGCCTCCTAAATTTTATTAGTACAAATATAAATAATACTTTACCTTTTATGCCCTGACTTTAGCGCAGGGGAATATTTTGTAGCCAACAGATTTCAATGATGTTTTACTGGCATTGATTTCATGGAAGACGGAGTGAGGATGGACCAAAAATAGAGACTATTAGTAAATATTTAAAGCCCAGAGAAAACAGTGGCCGTGATATGACCTTGTATATAAGAAGCAACAGTCTAAGGAGGCCATTTGTCATTCTCAGTTTTTAATGTTCCATTTACAACAAATATAGAATAGGTTAAAATTTGTTGTGAAAAAAAATTTTAGACTAAAAACTGAAAGGATTATAGGGCAGGACAATATTTCACTGAAGATACAGAATCATTACTACTAATAAATATTTATTGAATGTTCACAAAATCCATGGCCATCTGACTCAAAATCATAGGGAGAAAAAACTAACTCTGGTCCACTTTACATTTAAAAGAAATATTTAGTTCCCAATCCTTGAATGAGTAACAATCCTCTGGAGCTTGAAGAATGATCTAGATGAATTGTACTTCTTCCCAGTTATGACTCTACCATCCTTTTTCTGTTCAGTGATTGGTGGTGTTAGCCTCCGCTGTACTGTTTTTTTTCCAAGTGGATAAGTCCTTTCTAATAAAAATTCCCCCAGCTCATAGGGCATTTCTTCTCTCCACATTCTCTGATTCTGCTGAGGGGTGTTAAGGATGTTGTTCAGCAGAAGACATTTCTCTCCTACTGCTGACTAATATGACCTCCAGTGTTATGTAGTTTTAGGATTGCATTAGAAACATTAG
The DNA here is from genome assembly GCF_006542625.1 of Nomascus leucogenys. Lineage (NCBI taxonomy): Eukaryota > Metazoa > Chordata > Mammalia > Primates > Hylobatidae > Nomascus > Nomascus leucogenys. Next base: position 22,986,446 of record NC_044402.1, read on the forward strand.
TTACAATAAATTGTGCCATACAGTAACCACAAGCACAGTTTTGTAGGATGATCCTTTAATAAGAGCATCTCCTCTTGCTCCTGCTTTCCCGTCAGCAAGGACGGTCTTAGTCCTTGCCACTCAGTTTTCCACCTTTGGTTCCATTAAATCCATCCCATCTATCTGTCTCTCACTGCATTGCAAAACATTGCAAACTTACAGATTTGCCTGAAGTGCGAAATTAACTAGATTCTTAAAATATAATAATTCCAAAATTGTTACAAGAAAATTTAATATTAAATTAAGTATTTCCTCATATCCTCAAATTATACATAGTAACCCAGTGTCCTGAAAACAAAATAGAAATCCAGAGTTTCAGTGAAGAAAATTTACTAAACTTCCAGCATATTGACAAGTCATTACGCTTCATAATGATATGGCTTTTTAATGATATATTTTTATTATTTAATTTTTAAAACATTTAAAAAATAACCATAGTACTATCTAGATCCGTTGTAAAATATATAGCATCAAAAGAAAATGGCAATAGCCCAAAACAAAACCATCATCAAAGATGGACATTTTAGCTCATTTCCTTTTCTCTATTTATGGTGCATAATTTTTATAATTGAGATCAATAGTGTATACAAAATGCGTAGCCTCCTTTCTCACTTATAATTATATCATAATATTTTTGTCTATTTGTTTAAAAAATTATAAACATTAGTTTAAAAGCTTCATAGTATTTTATAGTATGCATATGTCCACTTTATTTAAATATTTCCTGTAAAAATGAACATTTATATTGTGTGTAGTTTTAGTTTATCTATGTATAAATCTTTGAAAAGAATAATCAGACCTCTAAGATTTTATTCTTATAAATTGAATTATTAAAATAAAAAATATAAACATTGTGTTCTTTACTCAGTTCTCTTTATTCATAGAGAATGTTTATTACTGAAAGAATGTTAATGGTTTATCTAATTCGTGAAAGTTTACCAACTGAATTATTAAGATGTCCTGCTCTTTCACCAGTTAGTTATTTTATAAAGAAGTATTTCTCAAGAATTGCATATGCAAGATGTTTTCTAAGTTATTTTGTTGCTGTTGATGTCTTTAAACTTTTATGAGTAAAATATTTTTAATATGGTTAGATAATAGCAAATGAGTTCATACTTTTTTTCTGTTGCTGTGGTTTAATGTCGTGCAACAAATGTTATCATGAACCTGAAACATTTAACGTACCTTAAAAGAATGATCTCTTTATTTACTTATTAAACTCAGTTATATAGGTAGATAGTAACACTTTTTTCCTTGGCACATGGAAAGACTAACATCCAAATAGTTAACTTTATTGAATAGATTACACTACTTTAAAAATCTAGTAGATTTTTGGAGATACGCTGTAGGCAAAATATTACCTGAAGCTCATATCAATCAATACCTATCTTTCTCTTTAGTAATATATTTGAAGAAGGCTTTAATGTCAGTGAATATACAAGTACTCTTCCTATTTGCTTTTCATGCTGTAACTGTTTTTTTTAAGTATCAAAAATTTCCAAATTGTAGGAAAGCAAATTCTTCAATTTTGGGATGTTTTTATTTTGAGATAATTTCATATTTTGGTGTTTCATTTTATTCTAGATGTACAGAACTGTAAAGGAATTCAATGGAGTCTTCTATTATTTACAGAAGAATTAATACTTAAAACTTTTCAATTTAATGGGATGGATATTTGAGGAACAGACATCCCTCATACTTTTAAGCATAAATTATCTGTAAATCTCTTAAATTGCCAAGTTCCATTGTGAGGTTTATATTTAAATATTGACAAACTAAACATTAAAACCAAGTCTAATTACTGCTCATATATTCTAAGACTTTTAATTAATCTCTACCACTTTAATACTTTCTACATCTCTATGTAACTTTCAACTGCTTTCTAAACTTTTCAAGTACTGGGTATTCTTTGATCTGAATGATAGATAAAAACACATTACACCAAAACTTTAGTTTCCACTATTGTTAAAATACACAGCAGGGACCTATGAAAGTGCTGTCTACTATATAAATATATGTTGATGTTTCATGTGTAATTGCTTCCACAGGGACACTAAATATATTCCATAGATTGTAAGGCAATCATAAGTCAGAAGAGACATTGAGTGTGTAAATAATGTAAATGCTTGTCTTGAGTCATGGGGGAAAACCCTTGAACCATTTTTCTTACCATATTTCAACAGCTGCTGTCTTTGTCTGAGAGGCAAATAATTGGAGGTACTTACGTATGTCATGGTTATTTCAGAATCCCTGTGTTCCTCTCCAGGCAGAATCCCTATGAAATTTGGCTCTTACTTATGTGTTCTCAGGATACTGAAATTCCAGAGAGCAAGGGGGGACAATGATAGCCCCAGAGAAACATTTCCATCCTTAGAAGTTAGTGCACATTGGGTTATCAGCTTGATTGTATCCTTACTTCAAATTCAATGGTATGGAGCTTATAAATCCTGGATCTCCCTATATAAATGGCGCCATCTGACTCGGTACCTTCCTTCTCAGGCTAGTTTGTTTCTGGGCATATTTAAAGCAAATGTATTTTGTAATGTAGCCAAATAATCCTGAATAAACTCTTACCCACAATTCTTGAAGTAACATTTAGAAAGAGAAATATATTTAAGCAGAGAAAAGCAGAGAAAGTATTTAGAAGCTTAAAATTAGAAAATTCTTTATAGAAATAAGTATCTATTTGTGTCGATAAAAAGCAACAAAATAAAATCAACATTTTTCAGTACACGATTTTTATAGACATTTGCATAAGGGTCAGTAATTATGTATGATATAGTACAAGGAAAATGATGGAGCAAACTAGCTTATTTTGTAACAACTTGCCCAATAAACTGAAATATAAAATAATAACACATCACCAAAAAACTTCTCTTCCAAAGTATCTCATCTAAATATTTACAAGTCATGTATCTTCTTGTAGTTTAGTTATATCATCTGTAAAGTACGGGAGAAAAACTAGATAATATTCTAACGTTGTTTTTCACTTTAACTTTGATTCTAAGATCTCACATTGATAATTTGTTAATATTTTATATCATCCTTGAAAGATTTGACATGCTTCACGAAAGTAAACATAGCAAGATCACGTTTCCTAAGTGAGAGTTGAAAAAGGTAAGGGTAAGTTGAAAATAAGACAAAATAAGAGAGTTAATGCATATACCTACATTTTCTCCTAATACTGTATCTGTTTACCTGCAAGAGTAATTTGCAACCTCAAAATAATTACAATTCACACTAACTACATGATAGGATAACTAATCATTTTAATCACAGAGTCATTGAAAGACTTAACCTAACTTATAGAAAGTATTATGGGAAACGATTTTCCTGCTATTGTTGTTCAATATGGCTGCTGATTGGTTTGATTTTTTCTTATGGTAGGTTACATTAAGGGCCACAACCTTTCACCACTTCCTATAAAGCTGACCTTTGCAATGTGACTTTGTATTACCTGCCACTAAAAAGGTATAGTGGTATTGCCTTATCACGTGAATCTAGCCTTAACCATATAATTTGTTCTATGTAATACAATGTTAGCAGGCATAATATTACTAGGAAAAAAATACTCTTATGGAAAGTACTTGTACAGTCAAACTCACTCTTGTGCTTCTGCCATGGCCAAGAGATAGGCATGCCTAGGCTAGCCTACTGGGCCCAGGAGAAGAATAATGGACATATGACTTAGAGCTGCCTAGTTGTACACAGGTTAGATAAGACAGCCTTGCGGTGAGATGTGTGACAAATCAATTTTGCTATATATCACTGGGATTTGTGGACTATGCAGCATTAGTATTCCAATAATTCTGAGTTCGGCATTATTATCTCCAAGGAGTCATAGTACTGTATGGCTTAGACACACAGATGAGAAGTATGTCTTCCTAAAACAACAGCACAACATGGGAACACTACAGTGTCAAGAATGGCCTGGGTCTCCTACCCAGGACTCACGCTCTGTACTGGAACTGAGTATCTTAGAGATTGAAGGCATGAAGGACTTGCCATTCTAAAATATGCCTAATTAGTATATTGATCCTTTCAAGATGAAAACAGTACAGAAATCGCAGTTTTAGAAAAGGCTATCTAACTTGTTTCTCGCTGTGTGCACAAGCCATAAAGATTTTTCTGGGAGGGATACTATTCCTGTGCCAGGGGAAGAAAGTAGCCTTTATCATCAGAGACTGGGAATTGCAGGCTTCAGAGGACCTGAATAATTATGCTTACCAAAGCAACCCTTATCTTCAACTAGCTTTACAGCCCCCTCCCTTGCATTTATCTACTAGTGACTTTCCTAGAAATTTACTTCTAGGCAGATCACCTTTGTTCTGTCATTTCTTCTTGAATTTATCATTCTTTGTCTAAAAAGTATAAAAACATCAGACTTCATGCTCTTATAAACATCCAAGTGTACATGTAAAACTAATACAACCTGTATGCTTTTCTCTTGTTAGCTTGGCTGGTGTCAATTTGGTTTCTAGATCCAGCTGAAGAGCCCACATGAGAGTTAAAGGGAGGTTGGAGGTGATCTCTGGCTTCCCTGTGGGATCTAGACAGCCAAGCCGACACACAAGCCATTCTGTGAATAAGCTGACTGTGATAGAACCTAGGCTTAAGAGAACACCATAACACCTGCTTGTTTTTATTTCCATGATTCTTGCTAGGATTTGTTACATTCTATTAATGACATTTTTGTTTTTGTAATTCAGTGTATTGCTCTTTTCCTCTATTTTTAAATAACGTGTTTCTTCTTGTAGTATTAATTCATTTTCATCGGCTTCCTTTTCTGCGAAGTTTATTTTTTATTAGATTCTTCATTGGCTTGATTTTTAGCCAGGAAGAGAACATGTTCGTTGGCAGATTTCATCATTCTCCAACACCTTGAGGCAGTATTAATGAAAACGTCTGTTTTTTAAAAAATATTTAGTTTAGTAAGCAATTCATTTTGGTTCCATAGCATTCATATTTGGAATGTGTACCTCACACTAATCACAAAGAACAATGCCATTATCTGTTATAGTGTCAACAAGATAATATCTAGTGATAGACACACTCAAAATTTCATTAATTACATTATTTAAGCTTTTAATTACACTCCAATATACTTCCCCATTTACAAAACAAACTGAAAGGATTCCGCTGCTCACTGTCTCTTGCTGCTATTTGTTTCCCAGGAAGATTTATCAAACGCTATGAAAGCTATGAATTGGAATTACCTTGAGCTTTGTTTTCTTAACTGCTTTTCCTTTCTCTGTTCCACTAATAAAATCTTAATAACAAAATAATTGAATGCATTATTTCCAGCTACCTTTTTTCATTTTCTGGTCTTGTATTGAGACCAGGATGCCACCCAAGGAATTAAAAGCACACAGCTAGCTATCACCTTCTTCCTGATGTCTTAAACAAACAAAGGCAATCTCATTCACAAGAGTTTTCATTTGATATTATAATAATCAGGATCAAATTATTGTGGCACTCCTTCTTCTGTCACTTGGGAAAGAAAGCAGAAACAGTCTTTGCTAGTTAGATTTACATGACTTCCTTTGGAAGCAAGATAATAATTTATATTTAAATGAAATGATGATTAGCATATGGGTTTATCATGGCAGCCAGCCCACAGCAAGCTTTATTTGTACTTACCTGATGCAACAAAGATAAGAAATGTAAGTGCAGTCCTAGCTCCTTCCCCACAATTAAAGCACTTTGAGGCTTTAGTCCCCAAATGACAGGTTAACCAAAATGATTTTAAAATAAATGTTAATCTACAATTTTTGTAATGTTCTTATAGAAAATAATGATGTCATTAAAAACAACACTAGCTAGGAGACTTATGGCAGCTGTTAACCCAAGATTGTATCAATTCTGGATGTCTTTCAATGTCTGGAAAGACAATATAGGTTTCTGGCTTCAAAGTCCTCTTTTATAAAATGGAAATTTCAGAATGTCTTCTTAGGTTTCCTCCAGATCTAAAATTCTAGATTTCTGTAACCACAAAGAGGTGAGTTTTTATCACACCTATTTAACTGACTGAAGAATTTGAATTCTTTCAAGAGATGGTAAAACTTCATTTTACAGAAGAGTCTCACTTTTTATTATCTTTCTCAGCTTTTCCTGTTGACTTGTAATAGGACAAGTTGTGTAAGATAGGTGATATGCTGGGGTGATTAAAAAGCCAGATTCTATGGCCATATAGCCTGATTTTAAATCTCGGCTTTGTCACACATTGCTGTGGACTTCGGATAATATATTTAGCTTGTTTATTTCTTAGCTTTTGTTAAAAAAAAAGAAGAAGATAAACATGGGGCCTGTCTAACAGGGTCTCTTGGTATTTTTGCCTGTACTAATACATCTGTGAGAAGGGTGAATCTTAGCACTGAGCACTTAGCTTCAGTAGAAATACTGTAGTAATATGGAGCTCTCTTTTGAGAGAAAGCCTTTCTTAACTACCCACATATAACTTTGGGAAACTATCCTTGGGTATCCTTCTCAGATTACTAAAACTGAGTCATCCATCACAATAAAAACAGAATAAAATGTATCTTTTTTTCCATCTATGAGAACTTTACCCAAATAAAGTTTGAAATATGCAAAATTTGAGTTGTATTCCTTTATATATTACTTACTTTCCTACCTTCACAGATGCTAGAGGGTAATTCTAAATCCTAAAGTTTATTACTATTAGTTATTATACATTAATCATTGCTTTGGTATTGCTCTATTTTTACAAATTTTTTCTTTAAAATATCTATTAAGACTCTGCTTTTCTAGGCATGTCATAAAATGTTCAATATGATTTATCTTCAGAAAATTGCATATTAAAGCGAAAATGAGCTATTGATATATAAGTATTAGAATGGCTTAAAAAAACTGAATAGGCTATGGGACAGTAGAAACCTTCTTTCATTGCTAATGAGAATTCAAAATGGTGCCATCATTCTGGGAGATATTTTAGCAGTTTTTCACAAACTTAAATACAGTTTTAATATACAATCCAGCAGTTGAGTCCCTGGCTATTTATCCATTTCAGTTAAAATTTTATGCCCACACAAAATCCTGCATATGAATATTTATAGCACTTTCATTCATAATCAAAAAATACTGGAAGCAACCAGGATATCTTCCAATATGAACAGATACACAAACTGGGATTAAAAATGAAATGAGCTATCAAGCCACAAAAAGACATAGAGGAATCTTAAATACATATTGCTAAGTTAAAGAAAAGGCTATATACTATATATTCCCAATTGTATAATGTCTCAAAAAAGGCAAAACTATTGAGACATTAAAATGATTATTGACTCCCAGGCATTAAGGAAGGGGAAGGCATGAATAGGTGAAGCACAGGATTGTTTTAGGGCATTGAAACTATTTTGCCTGATACTATAAAGGTGGACACATGACATTATACATTTGTCAAAACCCATGTAACTTTAAAGCATAAGGGGGTAAACTTTAAAATTAAAAGGTAAGAAAAAAGAAACATTTAGAAGGTCCAGGGATTCCAAATGAATGCATGCGCAACAGGAACATTTAATTGTATGGCAAATAATGGTGAAATTACACCTGTTTTCTCAAGTAGATTATTGAAACAATCTCACTGAAGATGGTGAGGAGAGGAAGATGCTGAGCTGAGTAACTTTGTAAATGAGTAAAGTCTGTAAGAGTAAGGGCAAAAGAAACTGCCCATAAGCACTGCACTCTATTTGGTAAAGTAGCCTCCTGGTGAGCACTAGTTACCAACTTTGAAACTACTGCATATATGCACTGAAACTGAACAATTAAATAAAGGAACAGTGGATGGTGGGAGCCAAACTTCTCACTGCTGGAGTAGGGATTTACAGATAAAGCAATGGAAGGAGATAAGCATTTTCCATGCAATCATAGATTGGATTTGGAGAAATCAGTATAAACTCAAATTTAGCTTAATCTGGATGCGAATGGTTACATATAGAAATTCTCTGTGAATCTGAAACTGCTCTAAAAATAAAGCCTAATATTGAAAACAAAATTTATTTCTATATTACTTTCATATTCCTTCTCAAATTATTTTACTTCTTCTCCTCCTCTTTATTTTGTTCATCCTACTTCTTCTTCTATCTTATACCTGTAGGGAAATATTTTAATTCAGCTTTTCTAAGCATATTAAAAGTTGCTCAATAAAAATAAAATCAATATTATATACACTATGTATTTCACATATTGGGTTAATTTCTATAATTTCCAATGGAAAAGAACATTATTTGTTTGTGTTCCTCACTGCCAATTCCCCAGGACCTTGCATATTGTCAGACAAACAATGTTCATTTTTCAGCATAAATATTTAACAAATATTGCATGGAAAATATTTCATGGGACATACTTATGCTAAAAACAATATTTTTGTCTATCTGAAATTCAAATTTAGCTTAAAGTCATGAATTTTTGTTTGTAATGTGTTTGTTTTAACTAAATCTTTCAACCCTACCTGAAACTTACACAATTTCAGACACCTACTTTATTAAAAATGGAAAATTACAAATTAAAATTATATAGCCCAGAATGGGGTCCATGTAAATGAAGATTCCCAAAACTTAAGCTTCATTAGCTTCATGGAAAAATCCATCTATAGGAAAACAGCTGTAATTTTTTACCCAGATGGGGTTTGCAGAATCATGTCAATAGAGTAGCAGTTTTGCCACACCCACGTGCTGCTGCCATTAGCATTGACAGAAATTCTAAAGATCCTCAGAAAGTCAATATTTGAGTTACTCTTTAGAAGACTCTTTTGCCATGTTATAAATTCAGTTCAGCAGCCCTTACCAGGGAGTCTATTATCTCGTTAACGATCACTTAACTCCATGAACATTAATGTCAAATAATATGCCACGTCCTCCAAAGGACAAACCTTTTTAGAGGTCTGTGAAACATGAAATGAGTGCTGTTTACAGAGCAGAGCCAAATTGTGATCTCATTGGTACCTAACAAGATTTCAAACACTGGGAAACAGCAATACAAACTTTGCAATGGGGAACTTCAAAAGAAACACTCTAAGTAAAGGGATAAAGAGGCAAACCATTAACTTTGCAAAAGGATTAACATCCAGGACGAAACCTCAGTCTTCCTGGGAACAAACAGCAACCCACACATCCTTCAGGAAGAGATAATGGCAGCTCAGAATGGAAAGCAAGTCTCAGGAACAGGCTAACACGGAGGTGAACCCTCGGGGATAAAGATAATGCTTCCCTGGCCCAGTGTCTAAAGAACCTGCCATCTTCAGAGTAAGAGAACTATGTCTTCCTTTTAGTGTTAAGCCCTTCTCTTGGAGCAACTTTTATTCTAATATTAAATCTTGCTTCCATGGCTAACACACATTTTACAGTCCAGAGATTTGCCTAGTAACCCATATAATTCTAACTCCAGTGTGAGTAAAGTTTACCTGAAGAAAATAGAAGACTGCCGGCCGGGCGCGGTGGCTCACGCTTGTAATCCCAGCACTTTGGGAGGCCGAGGCGGGCGGATCACGTGGTCAGGAGATCGAGACCACGGTGAAACCCCATCTCTACTAAAAATACAAAAAATTAGCTGGGCGTGGTGGCGGGCGCCTGTAGTCCCAGCTACTCGGAGAGGCTGAGGCAGGAGAATGGCGTGAACCCGGGAGGCGGAGCTTGCAGTGAGCCGAGATTGCGCCACTGCACTCCAGCCTGGGCGACAGAGCGAGACTCCGTCTCAAAAAAAAAAAAAAAAAAAGAAAATAGAAGACTGCCTCACTGTGTGTGTGTGTGTGTTCATGTATGTATTTTTTGAATTGCTTAATATGGGAGACTATTTAAACTCAAAATAAGGAAGGACAGAAGTAAGTTTAAAGACATCCTTAGGTGTAGAGACATCCATGTGGTCCCCTGCAATGGGCTCACTACAAATGACTACTTGTCTGAAATTCAGAGTTTACGTTCTAGTGTAAATATTCCTGCTTTTTACTAAAGCACTTTTCTCCTTTTTCTCTTTTCCCTCTGTTCACCTCTTCCACCTCTTTCTTTTTTAAGTTAACTTTGAGGAGATGACCTGAAGTCTTGGCATTAAAAATATAAATCATTCAGTTAAAAATGCTTTATCTTTATGTGGAATGCTGGATTGGTTAATAAAAACAAAAGAATGAGTAGTGGTTTAGAAGTCCACTCTGTTTAGTTCTTCAAGATGTTTAAATCATCGTATAGTAAATGATGAAGTTTCACATTTCTTTCACTTGTTCACTCTGCTTTTTGTACTGTCTCTTCCTTCCTCATCCTCCTCCAGCCTCTTTTTTCCACTATTGCTTTGGACTTTTCCTCACCTCCAAGGAGCTATTTACAGTTCCCTTTCTTTATTTCTATTTTAACCAATTAGACTGATAGTGGAAAAGTTAAAGTTTGTAGTTGTGAAAAATGTTTCCATTTGCTGAAGCCTCCTGATTTGGAGCTTATTGGCTGGTTCATCCTCCAGAACTGGTACCAAAAATTTGCGTTTGGGTGACATTTAGAGACATCCATTTCTCAAATTTTAAGAAAAATTAAGATAACAGAACTATAAAGTTCAAATCAGATAAGGAAAAGAATGAGGACAAAGCAAAATACCCAAAAGGAAATGGGGTCTTTTAAAGTTTGCACCCCTAATATTTGTGAATATATGATTATTTTGTCTCTAACTTGGTGTGGTCCTGTGAGGTGCTATGCATTCAAAGGCAGAGGCTGCACCCAAGGCTCCGTATGGTTGAATTGACTTTTAATTGATCAGTGAGTCTGGTGAGTTTTGCAAACTCTCCAGCATGCAAAATTATACTTTGCTTTTCCATGTTTTAGTCTCATCTTTGTCAACTGCACAAGTTTGATTACCTGTGCACATCACAGCAATCTTAGTCCAGGCATCCTCACCTAGATTATCCTCCAGACAACCATGCTAATGACTGAGTACTTTAAGCAGCTGAGATGAAATTAACTGCAGCCAAATATTTACCAACATCACATAAACAGATTCTTACTCATTTCTCCCTCTCTCTCTCTTTTTTTTTTTTTTTTTTTTTTTTTTTTTTTGAGACAGAGTCTTCCTCTGTCACCCAGGCTGCAGTTCAGTGGCGCACTCTCAGCTCACTGCAACCTCCACCTCCTGGGTTCAAGCGATTCTCCTGCCTCAGCCTCCCGAGTAGCTGGGACTATGGATGTGGGCCCCTACACTGGGCTAATTTTTTGTATTTTTAGTTTTTAATAGAGATGGGGTTTCACCGTGTTAGCCAGGATGGTCTTGATCTCCTAACATCGTGATCTAGGCCTCCCAAAGTGCTGGGATTACAGGCGTGAGCCACCACGCCCGGCCTCTCTTTTACATATATTTTTTCCTTCCTCCCACAAATAAAAAATATCACAGTGTATTTAAGCAAAACAAAAACCTATGCATGTACTTTGAAGCAGGTAGCTCTGTGAGCAGTAGCAAATTCATACGAGTCTGTAGTAACCTCAATTCTTGCCTCCTCAGAAGAAAGAATTCCACCAAGGGGCATAAGGCAGAGCAAGAGAGCAAGGCAAGTTTTAGAGCAGGAGTGACAGTTTATTAAAAACCTTTACAACAGGAATAGAAAGAAGTAACGTACACCTGGAAGAGGGCCAAGTGGGTGACTTGAGAGATGAAGTGCCCTGTTTGACCTTTGACTAGGGGTATTACATGTTGGCATACTTCCGAGGGGAGAGGGTTGCATCCCTTCTCCCCTGATTCTTCCCTAGGGGTGGGCGGTTTGCATGCGCAGGGGCTTGCCAGCACTTGGCAGAGGAGTGTGTGCAGTGTGTGTACTGAAATTGTACACATGCTCACTCGAGGTGTTCAAGAATGATCTTATACCTGTTAAATGCCACCATTCTGCCTCTTAGTGAGCATGATTGAGCCCACTCGTCCAACTCCTGAAATCTTATCGAGAAGCAGTTGATCACTAGTTTCAGGTGTTTCTATCCATTGGGAGACTGCCTTTTCCTGGTGCTGGCTGCGACCAATTGTTATTTTAGAGAGATACTGTAACAATCGCCTGAGATATCTTGGTAAGTGGGTAGGGAGTGTTCAGCCCTCCCCTACCCTGCTCATGTCTGACTAGCTACCTACTGTAACAGCTCTGGATTTAACTACTGTTTTCTACAATTTGGTAAGTGGATTTCTGGTAAATCATTTATATCGATAAGCCCCTACTTATCTCCTGCTAAGTGTTTTAAAGTTAAAAGTCCCTAGAACTGAGTTGATGCTTAAAAAAACCAGCTATGATTAATTCTCTTCTAATAACTGCTCCTATGTTATTCTTCCAACCTGCATTATATTTTATTCTTAGCATTCTTATTCCTCAATGGTAAGGGATTAACTTTCTCAAACATTGGATAAATCAGTAAGAATAAAACAGCCATGCTGCAAAACTGTCTGCAATATTGTGACATAATATGAAATATGTATTTTATCTTTTTCCCCAGTTCCTAGCACAAGCCCAAGAGCTTTCTAAAGCTTTAGGAATTTCCTGAGTGAAAGGGGTAAGAGAAGCATCTTTAGTCATTCGTAATAAGCCTCTTCCAACCATACCTGAGTTTATGCCAAGGAAATCACTCTGGTGGCAGCCTTGATAGCTTAAATATACACCTGGTTGCCAGAGAAACAAACCAGATGATTAGAGGCTTGGAAAGTTCCCTTATTCCCTACTTCAGGGGAGACAGGGGAGAGGGGTTAGAGATTGAGTTAAATGCCAATGTCCAGTGATTTAATCAGTCATACCTAAGTAATGGAACCTCCTTAAAACCCTAAATGTCAGGGCCCAGAGAGCTCCTGGGTTGGTGCACCCATCGTAGTGCTGGGTGAGCAGCATACCTGGAGAGCATGTGGAAGCCCTGCCCTCCTGCCCTATACCTTTTTTATGCATTGCTTTCATTTGGCTGTTCCTGAGTTGCATTCTTTATAATAAAGTGATAAATGTAAGGAAAGTGTTTTCTTGACTTCTATGATCTTTTATAGAAAATTATTAAACCTGAGGAGTGGGTTGTGGGACACTTCCGACTTTACGGGCAGTAGGTCAAAAGTAGGAGGGGCCCAGAATTGCCAAGTGAGGGCAGTTTTGTGGGACTGAACCCTTACTTAACATGTGGAGTCTGACACTGACTCTGGGTAGATAGCGTCAGAATTGAATTAAATTGTAGACTCTTGGTTACAGTCTGGAGAATTGGAGAATTGGTTGGTGTAAGAAAAACCATACATTTGGTGTCAGAAGTGTAGTAAGTGAAAACATATAACAGACTTTTGAAGGAGGGCATTAGCACAATGATCAGACTCTCAGGCTCTGTCACTAATCAGCTGTTTTGTTAGCTCTATCACTGTTTATTCACTACACCTTTTTCTAAAGCTTCTCACACATCGTCACCCCCCTGGGGAGCTTGATCTGACAGGGTTGAAACTGAGATGATAAAAGTTTAATTATTATCAGTGATGATGGTATTTAATAATTGCGTTCTCACTGGGAACAATTTCCAGGAGAAATCATCTTGCTTCATTACAACATGTGAATGATGAGTCTAATAAAATCTCGCATGAGAAATTTTAAACTCTAAGATAAAACTTTTCCCAATAAATGTTTATTACATTTACATAAGTCCCAAGAGCCTTTTGTTCAGGTCAAAAGAAGATGGCAGAATTTTTTATTTTCTTTGTTTCTAAAGGTCACAAAATATAATATTGATTTCTAATGAGGGGTGTGTGGGGGGGGGGGTGGGGAGGAAGATAAGGAAGACGAGGGATAGGAAAAATGGAATTCACTTCACCAGGACATGAAGCTTAGAGAGGATGGGCTTGGAGACAAACTAGTCTCGACTTTGGAAAACAAACTGTCTTCAGTCTTTGAATTTTTTACAGATTAAATAGTACTGATCTTTTTTTCTGTACTCATTTGAATGAACTTTAGCAATACATGGTAAGAAGTTGGCTGCTCCAATTTAACATGAAGGTGAAAAGGGTGCCAACCAAGGAGAATGTCAGTGAACCAGGATTTTGAAGTTTACCTTATTTCTCAGTAACAGCATTAATGCTTAAGTCTCCTTTAGGAAGATCCAATTCTATTATCCCAGCTCATTCTAGGTTCCTTGTAACCCAGAAAACTCTAGTATGGACTAGGGATGATTCTAGGAATGTTACTATGGAGTGTGTGTGTGTGTGTGTGTGTGTGTGTGTGTGTGTGTGTGTGATATGAAAGAACATTTGTAAAAAGCAGCATTTCAAATGTTCGTTGCACTCTTTTTATTGTATTATGTATCATCCTTGGTACATTTGGAAACTGCATTATGTTGTGGGACTGAGAAGCAAGAGAGCCTGATGCCAGAATTTTAGTTAAGATTCACTATGTGATGAAAACATTATCTGAGACCATTACACTTAGGCAGATGATAAAAAAAGGATCATACTTTTAGGTATCATTGCATGATTTTTGTTTACTTCTTTTCTCTTCAAACTAAGACAAGTAATAAAACAATGTTGACAGAATGACAAGGGAACAATAAATATTTTCTGATCTTGGGAAATCAAGCTCTGCCCTGCAGTGTCATGCTTGAGAAGTGAAGTGCTCCTTAAGTAGAAAAAAAAAAAAAAGGAACAAACAACAACCCGCAAAACAGAAACCTGGAAATCAAAGTCAAGTCACATTTCTAGATAGATGATGACCTTCACTTCCAAGAAGGTCTTTGTGTGGTTGTGAATTCGATGTTCTTTAAATGACACCCTGTAACTGCTTAGTGACAGCCAAACCATTTTCACTCTCTTTTTGTGCCCAATTGCTACAGCTGGTTTGACAGAAGTATCTAGTGCAGATTTTTCTCAAGAATGCTTTAGCAGTGTTTCAATCAAAGGTCTCACTTTTTTAGGCACACAGTTCTTCACTTTAGATTGGCATGCTTCATTGTTAAACTTTTTTATTTGAGGAGAAAGCTTGAAAGGAATAGTACAACAATTAGAAATGAATATTTAATAAATGACAAAAAATGAAGTAATTGCGTGGCCAGTATTCTCTATTTCCAATGGAGCAAAATTAGAAATTATTAACAGAGCTGGAAACAAAAATAAAAAAGAAAATACTTAAGATGTTATCAACTGGTATTTTAATACTTTTGTTACAAAAAATCAATCATCAGAATCACTGGATTCAAATAAAAATAAAAACCAATTTTCCCAATATGGATAAAATGACAATAATAAAAGACATAATAAATCAGAATATATGGAAAGAATAAACATGGCCAAAAAGAAAATTTAGTCTTAAATTCACATACCAATAAGCTTAAAAGAATGTAAATAAGTTAAGCAGCATACTCCAAGCATTACCAAAAATAACCAACTAAAGAATAAAAAATAAAGAAATCAATACAAATAAAAGCAGAATAAAATGCAAAAAAAAAATTTAGAACTAAAATATCCAAAATTTGGTCCATTGAGGGAAAAGAAACAGATGACTCAATAGTTTAATAATAAAGGGAAAAAAGGGAAGGAAGCATAAATATGTAAAATAAGAAATTGCAATGCGGAATTTACCAAAGATAGGAGAGAAAATAAAAGACCATAAGAAATAATTCTCTCAGTTTTATGTGATTTAATTTTAGAACCTAGATGAAATATATGATTTTTTAGAATGTATTTACCCATGAAATTTACCCCATGAAAGGTGGAAATTTTAAATAGACAAATCATTACCAAAGAAGAAAGAGAAAAAAACAAATAAAATGTTCATTGGCTTACTCAATCATTCTCCAACCTTTTGAGGAACAAATGACTTAAAATGTTGTTAGATTATTTCAAAGAGTAAAAAATGTAGGAAAAAATCCAGCATAACATTGATACTCAAAACCAGCAAAGATAACACAAACCCCACCCCCAAAATATTAGAAACCAATTTTACCTGTGAATCTGACATAGAAATCCTTTATAAATACTAAAACAAGGTCTAGAGGCACATTAAAAGAATAATATACTCTATCTAAGTGCAGCATGTTTCAGTAATGAAAGATATCTGCTGACAAAATATTCATATTCATAGATTTGAAAATCTTTGATTATCTTTATAGATGCAGAAAAGTGACTGATAAAATTCAGTATCTTTTCATTTAAACAATATCTTAAATTTTTAAATATATGTATATTTTCTTAATATGTACATACATTACATATTTACTCGTAGTTTTTATGGCTATATGATTATATATGCACACTCAAGATAAGTAAATATATGTATTTATTTTAAAAATATGCATTATTTAAAAGATTAGCATTCTCTGTATATATATATACAAATATATGTGTATATAACTAAAATATGTTCCTATATCAACCATATTAAGTATAACTGCAATGGGAGAAAATAGTAGAGGCACTCCAGTGAGAATTAAAACCAAAAGTGAATTTTTATTCTTCTATTATCCTGGAGATACCTGTTGACACATGTATAAACAGCAATGGAAGGTAAAAACTTGAAGGAAGATAAAGAAACTATATATATTTGCAAATTATATTGTAGGAAAATCCTGGTTCTTGTCATATGGCCAGAAAAGATTAGACTCACGGACACACAGAAGGGTGGGAAAAATGGAACTTCTTGGGTGAAAAGGGAGAAAGAGAAAAACTTTCAGCAGAGCAAGAAGGAAGTCTGTTTACTGGCTCTGGCCCCATCACACAGGAACTCAAGAGGCTGGGCTCCTCCCCTCTGCAAATGGCGCGAACTTCCGTGGCTCCATCCCATTCTCCCAGTGCGCAGGCCCGTCCGAGGTTCACCGGGAAGCCCTTTTTACTTGGCGGTCTCAGTATGGTTGGAAAAGCAAAGAAAAACAACTGAAAATCTATAAATATAATACATAATTTTGAGAAATGGCTGGGTAAACAATAGTATACAGAAAGAAATTGCTTTCATATAGTCAAATGTTAGGCAGCCAGAAGAAATAATTGAAATTAAAAATCACATTTTCAATAGCAACTTTAAAAGAAAGAGCAGGAGAAATTTGAAAAACTATACAAAATCCCTAGAAAGAAAACTAAAATGACACTGAAGGACAAAAGAAAATTTGAACAAATAAAAAGCAGATCATGTTTTGATATCGAAATCTAAACAGTCTAACTATGCCAATTATCCTGTATAAATGCATCAATTTAGCAAGGTCCTTCCCAAAATTGCCAAAGGAGGATTTCAAACTCTCTAAATGATCTTAAAGGTGATGTCACAAAATAAACATCCGAGAAGAGTCAGGAAAACATTTAAAAGAAGGTTAATGGGAATGAGATGGAGACAAGATAAAATAAATACTAATCCAAATTCTAAATTTTCAATGACTAAAATAATTAAATAATGTCTAAGTGGAAAAGAAGGTAAAATTTAGAGATATACCCAAATGAATACAAAAATGAAGTATAAAAGTTAATTTTAAAATAGAGAGTTTTTTTTTTTGATTGTGGAGACAAATGAGTAGATGTCGGGAAAAATATAAATTAAATTACTACTACTCATCTTGAAGTAATATCTTTGTGTTACAATCTAGGTAGTATTCACACTGATATTCACATAAAATCATTTCAGCTTTTCTTCATATTTGAAAATGTTAAAATACATGGAACCATTTTTTCAGCTTTCATTTGGCAAAACAATAAAAATAATCTGACAACACAGTAAGAGAGGGTATTAGGGAATAGACATATTCATATATCTTTATGGAGAACAACCTGACAATATCAATATTTAAGTCACATTCTCTACTGTGTTTAATTTTTAGTATTTATCCTATAGTCCACCTATTTATCCTATTAGTTGATAAACTATGCATGTGTAATAATACCCATTGGGTCACTGCATAAAATAACCAAACCTTCTAGACATTTACGTTATGGTCAATTGATGAATGCTTAAAAACAAAATCTATGGTAAAACCATACATGAGATATTGTGTAATTATTAAGTAGTATGCTGAATGTGTGTTTTTATGGGCCAAAATCCAAATTGCACAACACTATTCAGGGTATGGCAATGTTTGTTTAAAAAATAAGAATAAGAAGGAACACATGCATATAAACCTATAAGACAGAAAAACACACGTATATAAAATTGTATATGACAAAATATTTCTAAAGTAGCTTTGGAAAATAAAAATTTTTTAAATGGACAAAAGTAGTTTTTCTCTAAGGAACACTTGTGAAGAAATCCCAGGAATTTTACCACAAAATATGGCATCCTGGTATGCTCATTATTTCAAATTTCAGGTACTTGAATGGCAGCAGATTCTGGAAGAGGCTCTACTCTCTTTCCCTTATCTATCTTAAGACCAGATCCACCGGAGAAGACAATTGCTTTTCATTCCCTCTCTGCAATCTTATTATTTATCACAGAAAAGAAGACTGAGAAATGCAACCACACCTGGATAGACTTTTTCATGAGATACTGTCTGCCTCTCTGGCTCATTCAAATTCTAAAATGAAACACTTACAACTTAATTTCTGTCTCCTGAGTTCATTCATTCTCCCTAATAATCATTTACTATTCCTCAAAAGAACTGCCTACTTTTCCCCATCTCCCCCTCCCCTATAAAGAAGGATATGTAAGTATCTCTATCTTATGGGTTATTTGGTAATCGCTCTCTTGTGACTCCCCCTTGCTTATGCATATTAATAAAAATGTATGCCTTTTTTTCCTGTTAATCCGTCTGTCGTTAATTCAATTCAGGGAAAGGTTGAAATTCCTTCATTTAGATGAGAGAGCTGCTGTGCACAACTGCATTAGATAAGTTTATTGTGTGGATTTTAAAGAGACGTTACAGAAAGAGAAAAAAATAGAAATTGAGAGTTTGAGAGTTTATTCCTGTAAATTTTATATAATATACAAAATGTTTGCTTCCCCAAATTATAGTATTAGCCCATACTATTACTTATCAAGATGTTAAATCAAAACAAAAGTTATTTTAGTGTAAATTTCAAACCACTATAATTTAGCTCAACAAGTTAATCCTCATAAATCCTCACATGCAATTTATTATGAGTCTTTTTGAAGGCTCGAAAAGACCTATTGGGAATGTTTCATCATAATTTGACTGGGTAAGAAGACAAAAGATGCCTAACACTCATGTGTAGTTCTAGGTTTTGTACAGACAAGACCACACAGTACACAAGATTATATAATCTGATATCTGTCACTACTTCCTTTCCACTCATGATGACTTTTATTTCTTTCTCTTGCCTACTTGTCTTGGTAGGATCTTTAGTACAATGTTAAATAGAAAAGGTGAGAGTGGAAATCCTTGTCTCCTTCCTCATCTTAAGGGGAAAGAAATGAGTCTTTCACTATTGAGTATGATGTTAGCTGGATTTTTCCCAGATGACTTTTATTGGTTTGTAGGTGTTCTTTTCTATCATTGGCTGGGCATTTTTATTATAAAAGAGTATTTGACCATATTATGTTTTACTACATGTTTCCTCATATTTTGTCCCTTACTTGGCTTAAAATATTGTTATTAGTATTTGATATTTAATGTAATTTTATTTCGCAAAGTTATTACTGTCTTTGCCACTAGAATGTAAGCACTTTGAGAATAGGGACTCTATTTTGTTCTCTATTGCAGGTTCTTAGAATAGTGGCTGGCACACAATAGGTACTCATATATTTCTGAATAATTCAATAAGAGTAGGTAAATATGATTTTTATCCTTTTATGAATTACACTGAGAAATGTTAAGTTTGGAGAAGTTAAATAACTTTTATGAGGAGGACCTATGATTAAATCTGAGGAGTTTGAATCTAAACCCAAATTTGTAAACACTATATTTAATGATTATAATTATAGACACAGATGTGCCTTCTTTATATGCTATTCCTTCATTTTACATGTGAACTTCTCAGGGGTAAAAGGAAATTTTTAAATTAAAGAAAGAAAAAGTTATTTCTTTTATTTATAAAAGAAATGATTAAAATAAAAGGTTGATCAAAGTGTCATTTTTTTTTTTTTACTTTCTCTGTGTATGTATAGGTCGCTTTAAAAACAAATACAGCAATTCTTACTTCCAAACAACAGAAATATGTTTTGGGGTCTAGAGGGCATCCCAAGATTTCTTAAATCCAAGAATGAAGAAGCATTATGGAGACTCTAGTGTGAATAAAAATGCCATCTCATATTTGGACATAGTTGACATTTTGGTACCTACCTCAACTTTAGTCTTACTGACATTCTAATAACCCTCTGAAATCTCCAATGGTTTGGGATACTCACTAATTGAAAAAAATATTGGATGTGATTTTCATGTCTTTTCTAATGAAAAAAATAGATCATTTAGAAACCTTCTAGTGCTCATAAACCTTTTAGTTGAAAGTATACAAAAAGTTACTGTAGAATTTGCTGTGAGATACTGATAGAATTAGCAAGTACAGAGTGACCTGCTTTGCAGACAGAGCTACCATAACTTTTCCAAATATTCTGTTCATGAACATGAAATTTACAAAGATGGCATATTGACATTTTCTTTCAAATTCATTGTAATACTGTGTAGAACTTTGATTTAACCTGACAAAAACCACTTTTGTATAGAGTGAAACTTTCTCTTTTTCCTGATCATAGGACTCATTTGCTTGTTTATGAATATAATATTTAGAAGCACTGATGAGCTAGTTTGCTCTAAGGAAATCAGTAAATAAGCACACATTATGTTAAGGAATAGAAATTTTACTACATCTAATTGAAATAAGATGGTGACATTAAACTCACAAAAATGCTTTGGAATGCAGTTGCTGAATAAATGGAGAATTTCTCCTTTTTTATTTGTGAAAATTTAGGATTGATATCGAATAATGGAAAATGTTATCATAGAGTCAACAGGTGATAGTAATTGAAAATAATGCATTTTCAGATGTAAAAGTTTTAGACTCCTGAAAATTTCTTGCAGAACCTTGCACCAAATTTACCACCATCTGATATTTTACTAAACTTTTTGGCAGCTCGACTTAATAGCTCTTATTCCTTGTCTGTATTGTTGCTTTTCATTTATTTTTCTTTTTTGAGATGGAGTCTCAC
The DNA here is from genome assembly GCF_006542625.1 of Nomascus leucogenys. NCBI lineage: Eukaryota > Metazoa > Chordata > Mammalia > Primates > Hylobatidae > Nomascus > Nomascus leucogenys. The sequence continues at coordinate 23,007,531 of NC_044402.1, forward strand.
TCTATCACCCAGGCTGGAGTGCAGTGGCATGATCTCGGCTCATTGCAACCTCCACCTCCTGGGTCCAAGCTATTCTCCTGCCTCAGCCCCCCAAGTAGCTGGGATTACAGGTGCATGGCATCATGCCTGGCTAATTTTGTATTTTTAGTGGAGATGAGATTTCACCATGTCGGCCAGGCTGGTCTCGAACTCCAGACCTCAGATGATCTGACTGCCTCAGCCTCCCAAAGTGCTGGGATTATAGGCATGAGCCACAGCACCCAACCTACTGTGGCTTTTCAATGGAGGTCACGCAAATCACTGATTTCCTCAACACACATTCTTCAGTTGTTCTTTGGCCCACTGTCTCTTTATCTTAAGTGAAATTCTTTAACGGTGTGTTCATCATTGTGGTACCTATGGGCATTTCAAAAAATAGCAAGGAAACAAAACATTTATTTGTGAGAACACATAACAATGCATTTATGCTGCTTTTAGAATTAAAGACTATAAAGGGAAGAAAATGAAAGATGAATCAGAGTAGATGAGGGGTATCTTAGTGTATTCAGATTGATTTAACAAAATACTATACCAGGTAGGTTATAAACCACAGAAATTTATTCTCAGGATTTTGGAGGGTGAGAAATCCCAGATCAAGGCAAATTGTGTGTTTAATGAGGGACCCACTTTCTGACCCATAGGTGGTGGATTCTCAGTGCATACTCACATGGTGGAAACAATGAAATGTCTTCTTGGGCCTTTTCTACAAGAGCTCTGCTCTCATGATCTAATTACCACTTAAAAGCCCTACCTCTTCCTACAGTTACCTGGGGAGTCAGAATTTCAACATGAATTTTGGGGGGACACAAATATGCAGGCCATAGCAAGTGGTATATTAAACTTAGAATCTGATTTCAGAACAAATTGATCAATAAAGAGTTTATCTTTACCTACCTTTAATCTGATACATTTCTTCATTAATGTGAACCATAGAAAGAAGCAGTGCTCCTGATTTATGAGGAAAAGATCAACATTTTTGTTTAGAACAAAATAATTTTCCCCATTTTCAGTACATAATACAGTTATAAAGAACAAGTTTAAGCATGAATTACTGGTGGTCAAGTAAACAGCAAGGAAAAATGTCCCTTTGGTTGTCGTGCATACCCTTTGCTTTCAGCCTCAAAATATGATTGTACATATATCTCTATATCTATCTCTATATATACATCCACCTATATCTCATTCCTCTTTACTCTTCCATCCTTCCCCTTCCTAAATTTCCCAACTTCATGTCAAGAAGGTTACAGCTCCAGAGTCAGGGTTCCTGGCTGAGAACCCTAGCTACACAATATGTAGTACTATGGAAGTCAGGGCTCCAAAAGTAGCCCCCACACACCTTGCCTCCCCAGATTCATACTCTTGCATATTCCCCTCACAAACTGAATTGAGTCTGGCCTCAACGCATTTTAGCTGATAAAATGCAGTAGATGTGAAGCTTTTCCAGTTCTATGCCTAAGCCTTAAGAAAGTCTGACGGCTTCTGCATCTATGCTTTCAAGAGCCCTAAGTTGCCATGAAAAAGATCTAGTTACCCTGCTCAAGAGGCCAGAAGGAAATATCCACCATATGGAGAGTCCACCTAAAGATGAATAAGCCCTGAGGCTGCATGGAGAGTAAGGCCCAGTCTTTCTGCCATCTCCACAAAGGCACCAGGTGTGTCAGTGAGCCATTTTGAATATCCCAACCCATTCATGCCCAAAGAGCTTCTTCCCAGGTGAACCAAGTCATGCCACAGAATTATGAAAAACAATGCTTTTTTGTCACCGAGTTTTAGTTTGGTTTGTTTTATAGCAATAGATTAATAAAACACATACTAACTCTGAAATCTTGGCAGTGACTTGACCTTATCAAGAGTTTGTTTTCTCATATGTAAAATCAGAATTTCAATAATAATACTTAATTCATTGTGTTGGTATAAGTATTAAATGAACAAGACATGGAAAGCTTTTAAATCCATATCTAGCCTACATTAAGCCTCAATAAAAATTTTTTGTGATGGTTATTTCACTGGCTTCTTATAATTCTCTAAATTTCCCAAGCCATTTTATATGAATACTGAGCTTGCCCTTGTTTTCACTTTTTTCTCTTATTCTGTATGGGGGTTAGAAGACAAAGAATATGTATAAAAGCCTGAGTTTACATTCTGACTCAGACATTTATTAATTGTTTAACTTTGCAGAAGTCTCTTTCATCACTATCTGCAGAATGGCCTTAGCAACAACTGTCTCTGCTGGTGGGAGGCTTGAAAATTTTAACAAATGTAAAGAATGTACATATATTCATAAGCTAAGAACAATAGCAATTATTAAATAGGCACATGCTTTGAACAAATAGCAATCTTCCCAGATTACAATATGCAGAATACTTTGCTCCTGTATCTGTCTTCCCAAAGTAATCTATTTATCTGTGAAACATCTTATGATATATATTAAAACACTATGTTTTAATTTGTTGATGTGTCTGTCCAGATTAACTGTCCAAAAGAATTTCTCAAGGACAGACACAGTGGCAACAATCCAGTCATTTCTGTATAATGTGCCTATGCTGTAGACTATTTCCAATACAGTTGGCCCTTCTTATCTATGGGTTCATCATCCCTGGATTAAACCAACTGCAGATCAAAAATATGTGCAAAAAAAATATGTGAAAAGAAAAAAAATACATGATTGTGTTTGTACTGAATATGTACAGACTTTCTTGTCATTGTTCTTTAAAGTATAACAAGTATTTACATAACATCTATGGTGTGGGAGGTATTATGAGTGATCTAGATATGATTTAAAGTATACAGAAGAATGTGTGTAGGGTATATACAAATACTACACCATTTTATGTAAGGGACTTGAGCATCCAAGGATTTTGGGGTCTGTGGGAGTCAGGATACCAATCCCTCATGGTTACAGAGGGATGACTGTTGTAATTTGGATGTGGTTTTTTTTTAATGGAGGTCAGGGATGCTCAGGAGGATATTATACTTTTATGAATCTGGAGAGTCAGCCAAGGTAACGATCTTGGTGGAAGGCAGAACCTCACTTGGAGTTTTAAAAACTACAAATGCCCACTATTTTATCTCCTTGGCCCTTGGCAACAAGATAATGGGCATAGTTTGGCCAGTTAAATACTTACAGTCATGATTTTGACTGTAGAGTAAGTGACCCAAGGAGAAATGGAGAAATCACATCACTACTGGCGACAGTGGTAACCATAGCTGACCAGACACAGAGTTGGTGATGGCAGTGGCATCTAGTGACTTTTGTGTCCAAGCAGAAGTGACAACAATGTCCCAGCTTGACTCTTCATGTAGGATTTTTGTCACTTCCACATCCTGATTCTCCACATTTCCCTTAGTGTATGTGAGATTTTTGTTATTCTTTCCTAAATTCTTTTTCTTCTTAAGATCCCTGGCTTTCACTGTTTACAGTGAATAACCTGGACCAGTATAACATGTTGACAAGAAAATCTGTGGGATACAGGCTGTAATGAGATCCCTAAAGGAGACAGCTAGTGACATTTTGGCTGGTAAGAAAAATTAAGAAAGAAAAAGAATAAAAAAGATAGTTATATTAGGAAAAACAGCCAAGGGCTGTTGCCTGTTACAAATCTTTAAAAAATTAATAAACAAAGGTTTTTATATTAATACATGAGTTTTCTGGAAAACAAGTTATTCAGCTATTTTTTAATGTAGTCTTCAAATTCTTGACATGTGAGTAATGGAACAAATCCAGTATAGATACTAGAAAGGTAATCATAGCAAAGAAGGAAAAGTCTCATGAGTAAAGAACTTTTCTCATCTTCAGATATCATAAAGAAGACCAGGATGATGTCATTAGAAGAACTAGAGAAACAAGCTGGCCAGATTCTTATAGATGATAGATAGATAGATAGATAGATAGATAGATAGATAGATAGATATAGATAGAGTGTGAATGCACTCTTACTGGGGGAACCAGCCCCTGATATTTCAACACAGGTTCCTTTCTGTTTTCCCTAAGTGTTGGCCGGTCTGAGAAATAAAGGGAAAGAGTAGAAAGAGAAATTTTAAAGCTGGGTGTCTGGGGGAGACATCACATGTCAGCAGGTTCCGTGATGCCCCCTGAGCCATAAAACCAGCAAGTTTTTATTAGCAATTTTCAAAAGGGACAGAGTGTACGAACAGGGTGTAGGTCACAGAGATCACATACTTCAAGGGCAACAAAAGATCACAAGGCAGAAGGTCAGGGCGAGATCACAAGGTCAGGGTGAAACTAGAATTACTAATGAAGTTCCACATCCCCCTGTGCATGCATTGTCATTGATAAACATCTTAACAGGGTTCAAGAGCAGAGAACTGGTCTGACCAGAACTCGCCAGGCTGGAATTTCCTAATCCTAGCAAGCCTGGGGGCGTTGCAGGAGGCCAGGGCATGTTTCATCCCTTATCTACAACTGCATAAGGCAGACACCCCCAGAGTGGCCATTTTAGAAGACCCCCTGGGAATGCATTATTTTCCCAGGGCTATTAATTATTAATATTCCTTACTGGGGAAAGAATTCAGCGATATTTCTCTTACCCATTTTTGGCAATAAGAGAAATATGGCTCTGTCCTGCCTGGCTCCCAGGCAGTCAGACCTAATGGTTATCTTCCTTGTTCCCTGAACATCACTGTTATCCTGTTCTTTTTTCAAGGTGCCCAGATTTCATATTGTTCAAACACACGTGCTTTACGAACAATTTGTGCAGTTAACACAATCATCACAGGGTCCTGAGGCGACATACATCCTCAGCTTATGAAGATGACAGGATTAAGAGATTAAAGTAAAGACAGGCATAGGAAATTACATGAGTGTTGCTTGGGGAAGTGATAAATGTCCATGAAATCTTCACAATTTATGTTCTTCTGTCACGGCTTCAGCAGGTACCTCCGTTAGGGGTCCCTGACTTCCTGCAACACACACTCTATCAGTAAGTGCTTTCATTGCTTCTCTACTAATGATCTGGAATAGACAATAGAGAAACGAAGACAATTAGCTGTTGGGGAGATCTTGGTTTGTAGCTTTGAAGCACAGCTTACAGGAGCTGTCACATTTTTAGCTGTATTTTAAGAGAATCATGTGAATGAGATTTAATAAAAGTTATGGGAGTAAATAATAACAACTCATGATTTTTCAAAGTGGAGTGTTCGGATCCACTGAGTGGGAAAAAATGACATATAAGAACTGTGCTCAAATATTCCACTTTTTTTTCCTCCAAGACTCGGTGTTCCCAGGGGATTGGGTGAGTGGGCAATGAGGACCAATGATACTGAGCAACACACATCTGGTTCTCATAACATCAGGGAGGACCTTCTTTACTCTGATTAGATTATCCGGCATAATATCCTTCTCTTCTAACTTCCTGGAGCCCATGTTACCCTTATTAATACAGAAGACAACATTTGCTGTTATGGCTGTTTGTTTGTGTTTTATATCTCCAATTAACCTTAAGGGGAAGGACTTGAGTTAAAATGATTTTATCACCCAATAACAGAGGTAATGACAAAAATTACATGATAAAGGTGCTATTTTATTAATTGATCAATTTCCCAAGTCAGAAACATTGTTTTTAAACTCAAGTTATATACTCACATCTCAGAGTTTGAAAGTTCTTGAAAAATAATAGGCAATTTGGAGAGAAAAAATAAAATCAAAAGTAAAATTGTTGCTTTTACTTGAAATATTTAGAAATGCCTCTACCATGTTTAAATTTTATTTCAAGAACTCCAATTAACAGCAGGAATTATCTGTCCACACGGTCTTTCTTTAGTTTAATAAAAGATCATTTGGCCTCATTTGTTTCTCCTTGCCTTTAAAGCAGTGTCTGTATTACTTGTGATGTACTGCTTAACATTGACATTACAGAGTACAAAAAAATTGAAACAATCTTGAGCTGAGATCTTTCAGCTTTGGTATTCCAGGGCCAAGTACATCAATTTGAACACAGTAGGAACTCAATAAATACTTGTTAGTTTGATTTATAGCAAATATTACTTTAGACACAGGCTATATACACTGTTTCTAAAAATAAAAAGAATGTATAAACATAAAGACAGAAAAAGCAATGAATTACCTCACTCTTTTTAAGTGACGCCCTTTTTTTCCCAAATAACATTATAGTCCAATATTATTAATAAGCAATTTTTGCACTTAATTGAATTTTAGTAAATGAGAACATTCTCCTGGCAACAGGATGTCTCCAACTTATTCTTAATTTGATCCCTGTCTGTTTCATCCCGATGTAAAAGACAAATGGAGATTGTGCAGAACCCTGGGTTCTCTACTGCTTTTTGCTGTAAAAATCGTTCTCATGCCCAAAGTTTGAAAAGCGATGGTGCATAACCACACTTTCATTTTTTTTAGAGGTCAAACTTAGTCCTTTTTAGTATGGCTCAGATTAAACAGAGTAACTTCTTTTTACATTATTTCTTCAAGTTAAATGATCCAGGCACCATCTCACTTCAAGGACTTATTATTTCTCAGAAACATAAATGAGAACTGTGTTACCTTAACTCTGCTGAGAAACAGTTGGGTGTTAGCGAGCAGTAATTCCCTTAAGTGTCATATCACTGTCCGTGCTAAACCTTTTGTGTACCAGGCTGAAATAAGTGGAGACTTTGCTGATCTTACCAAGGACAGAGGGCTATGGAGGCTGATATAGCAGGCACCTCATGGAAACAGGTATAAATTCTTTTTCAACTGTACTTTGAGGGATAGCCTTTTTACCACTGTGAGAGATTAGTGTGTATGCAGAAAAAAGTCATCATGGCCATTTTGGACAAGGAGTTTCCAAGACTAGCAAAAATAGAAAACGTAGGCCTGTCCTGGTCTGCAGTGATAGTATCTGTCACAAGACTGGATGAAGGTTTGTGCTTTCCCACATTTTCCTTCTACCAAAGGGCAATCTTAGCACTTTTACTGCAGTCATGGAGAACATTTGCTCTTCCCTTTATATGTTATGCATTGAATTGTGTTCACAAAAAACAATGTTAAAGTCCTAACTCTCAGTATCCCAGAACGTGACTTTTTTTGAAAATAGGGTTTTTATAGAAGTAATCAAGTTAATCTGAGGTCATTAAGGTGGGCCATAATCCGGTATGGCTGATGTTCTTATGAAAAGGGGAAATTTGGACATAGAGACAGACATGCACACAGAGAAGACAATATGAAGATGGAAGCACAAACTGAACTGGCTCAGATGAAGGCCAAGGAATGGTCAAGGATTGCTGGCTACCACAAGAAGCTAGGAAAAGGCAAGAAAGGATTTTACCCAGAGTGTTACAGAAAGTATGGTCCTGCAGACACCTTGATTTTTGACTTCCAGCCTCCAGAACTGTAAGATAATAAAATGCTGTTATTTTAAGCCAACCAGTTTACAGTAATTAGTTATGGAAGCCCTAGAAAATGAATATTGTCTTAGATAGTCTAGGCTGCTATTACAAAATATCATAAACAGGGTAGTTTATAAATAACAAAAATGTATTCTTCATAGTTCTGGAGACTGGGAAGTCCAAGATCAAGGTACTGGCAGAATCAGTGTCTGGTGAGAACCTGTTTTCTCATGGATGGCACCTTCCCACTGTGTTCTCACATGGAAGAAGAGTAGGTGAGCTCCCTCGGCCAGTTTTATAGAGGAGCTAGTTCCATTAATGAGAGTTGCACTCTCAACAATTAATTGCCTCTTAAAATGCTCCATCTTCTAACGTCATTGCCTTGGGGGTTAGGTTTTCAACAGGAGTTTTGGGAAGCCACAAACATTTGGACCATAGCAAATACAGAATGCTCAGCTCTAACTTAGTGTTCTCTTTATGCCAGGACAGTAGATTAGAGAAAAGAGGTTATTATGTGGATACTTGAGAGTGAAGTAATAATTCTAGTAAATAACTGCATATGTCATATTTTATCAGCATGAGGCTTTCCAGTTTGTTTTTAAGTCATTACTATTACTCGATTCATGGAGCAAAGACTTTTTCTCCTTTGTTGTGGTTTATCAATGCTTTGTGGAAACACTGTCATGTAGTTGTATTTAGTTTCTGATATGAGGATACTATTCTTGACTTAAAGTGTCTGTTTGAATATATAATGTTGAGTTCATGTTACTGTGGATATTAAGCTATTCACATATAATGTTATGCTGTTTTGTGCATTGTTATTAAAAATGTCCTATTCTGCCATCTTTGAAGAAAGTAAAAAACAAAATGTCAAGTAAGTTCTAAATATTTGTTAATAGGGAAGAGCCAGTATAGAATATTACATTTCATATTCCAAGAAAAATTATAGCATGGAATAAACCCATAATAGAGACTTTTAAAGTTGGTGAGGTAATGGTGGGGACCCTTTAGTTGTTTTTGTGAAACCATGGAGAAATGAGTTGAATGTAAACTTATGTTGCCATGTTTTAGATTAAAAAATAAAGATTTCTCTATTGACATTTTACCAGCTTCTCATAATTACTTTTTTATTTGCTCCATTCCTTTATCATTCTGAAGCTTCAAATTAGTTTAAAGCTTGCATTTACTGTTCTTCCCAGACATAAAATAGTGTGCTTAAGATATCTCAATATTCAACCTTTAAGAATAAAAAACTGACATTTATATTCATCAGGTGCAGATAAAGCCATGCAGCAGTTACCAGACTGGGCTTTGAGGAAGAGAAAGCAGGACTAGATGATCTTACTTTCTAGCTGTGTCCACTTTGGTAACTCAATTATCTTTATGATGCCTCAATTTCTTCATCTGTCACTAAGAAATTAAAATTTAAGTTATAGAAATTTTAATACAGATTTTAATAAAAAGTAAATCATTTAATAGTCATGTAACAATCATCATTATTTAATGGTTAAAAGCTCTTGTTCCCACTTTTAAAACTTCTTCTCCAACACCCTTGGCAGGCATTTGTAGTTCTGCAAAAGAAAACAACATGTTTTATGAGTTTTGGTGTGAAGCTCATCCATAGAATACTACAAATTCCTAAAGTCACAAATTTGAGTTAAAGAAAAACTTTTTCGAAACTATACTTTTGGGTGCACCTAATAGAACTCCTTGATTTATCTTCTACAGATGTTGTCTGGGTGATGTTTATGGATAAGAGCTAATAAGGTTGGGATAACGATACATGTTTAATGATATATAACTGTGTGGACCCCTGAAAACATTCCTATTATATAATCCATATTTTCTTTTCTCATAAAAGCTTCTATTACATCATGCTCTTTCATTCTTTGGAAAGTTCTAGGTCAAACCTGCTCAGTTTACAAGTCAAATGATTTCCCCACCTGCCACAGGCATAAACACTGACCTTCATTTTAAAAAGGGATCAGGTTATCATTATTTTGTCTTTGAAACTCCATGATTTTTGTAGTAGGAATTAATTTTTTCTTTCTATCAGTACTAAAGATTCTTGTTGTCAGAGCTCCTCTGACATGGTTTTGATGTTGTACAAAGTGGAAGGGAACCAGTTCACACCCCTGTGGCTATTTGTCTCTGCTTTGACATCTGGGGATAAACATGGCTCTGTCAGTGCCACAATCAGAGAGCTCTCACAGGGAACACCTGCAAAAACAGTCTGAAGCTGTTTTGTCATCATTACTAGGGCAAATAATAGTCTCCTCTTGCACCTCAGCACCTCAAATCTTTCAGAAAAGATTTGTCAGCGATTCCATATTTTGCAACAAAAATTTTTAGCATCCCTCAGTGTAGTGGGGGAGGATTGCATACTGGCCATGGGAGAAACTCTGGGGACTTCAGGCAGCTATCCTGCAGGCTGTAATATTGCAGGAAGAAAGAAGAGGCAAATGCCAGCCTGTCAACTTCTTGAAGAAGATGGATGGAACTATCAATAAACCAATAAAGCAAAGACAGACTGATGCAAAGCAGTGATGCCTGTGACAAGGAGCTAGCTGCAAGAGTGACAAGGCAGAAGTCAATAAGGCAGCTTATTACACCCGAAGCTGATAAGTGATATCATCATCAATAAGTAGAGACTCAGCCACCTGGGAGAATTCATGTCCCTTCAATCAAGAAAGTCAGAGTGGGTGGGAGAGGGAGTTCTGTATCTCCATTCTAGGGAGAGCATAAACTCAGTCTCCACTCACTGCAGACCACCTTGGTCCAAGGACAGGAGGGTGAAATACACACGCCTGGACCAATGACTCACCACCCCAATGCTGCAAGGCAGGTCTTAAAGGGAGAAATGTTGAGTACAATTTTAACTTCATCTCATGTTTACTCATATTAGCTTATTACAAAGCAATGATGTTTTATTTTTGAAGATTAATTATTTTTCCAGAAATTTTTACCTATGTCCAAACTAGGTTAAGACACAGTTATTCTGCATATCTTGTATCACCTACGTGCACTTGTCAAAAAATCATTAGCCTATCAGTGAATATTGGATGATTCTTCATCATCAGGATGTACAAAATTATTTCACACAAGACTGTATGTGTGTGTTTTCCGTGCACTAAAGAATGAAAATAATATCAGCAGTGAGTGGAGAAAAGCTTGTAGGGACTATGAAAATTTAAAACTACTATGATCTAGACATGATATTTATCTAGAGATTCCCATTGTTTCTAATCCAGGGGGAACCTCAGATGATTTCGATCATTTTCAACTACCTAATGTCTCCAACAGTGCATATTTTTTCTAGATACAGTCTTTCTACTGTATCATACCATTGAGGACTGAGATGAGATAGACTAGGGAAGAAACCCATGTCAATATGGTTTTTCATCATTATTACGAATATTTTAATAAAGCAGAAGTGGTTAAGTCAGGCTCACTGATATGTATGATGAAAACTTTTTCTATAATCAGAGGACTCTGATAAATTTGCAAGTTTCCTAAGAGAAGTTCATGTTCTGCAACTGCACTGAATCTTTTAGTCTACTTGCTCTAGCTAGCATCAACAGACTCCCTTTCATCAGAATTGGAAAAGTCTCAAGAGATTCGGGGTGACCCAGACCACCCCAGATTATTAACCTAAAAAGCGTGGATTAATAGGGAAGTAGGAGTTGGTTTGGATTATATTTACCAGACATAAGACTCATAGTTAATTTTGAATTTCAGATTAATAACAAATACTTCCTTAATGTAAGTGTGTGTCATGCTATATTTGGGACATATTTAGACTAAAACATTATTCATTGTTTATCTGAAATTCACATACAGGGTGTCCTGTATTTTTATTTGCTAAATCTGACAATCCCAAAGGCAGCTCGCTGAAATTTTCATGCTAAGGTGAGGCAGAAACTTTATTTTCCTGATTTGGGCTTCCTGTACTTGCCTTTCACAGACCACTTTAGAATTCTTTAATTCCCAGCCCTCCTGACCCACTGCAGATAGACATCTGTGCAGCTCCAATTGCCTCCGTCAATCTTGACTCTGTCCAGCTTTAATTTAAGCCTGAGGCTACATTGCAGCATTTGTTCAATTGTTCTTCCGCATATAAGTCATTCTTTGGCACATTGCTTGGTGGAATTCCAGGTAAAGCTATACATGAATATAACCCAGGATTAGGCCAGTTATTCTCAGAGCTAGTTACTTCCTTATTTTCTTCTTGCTTAGAATCTACTGCAATGTGAATACAATACTAAAATCCCCAGCATCATGTGAGACCAGCCCAGCAATAAAAAGGAAACCATCCATCTAATAAACTGTCCCATTACAATAATGGGATGAGATCAGCCAAACTGTAACTTTTAATGGGATGTTTCAACACTCAGCAGCTAACACCCTCATTGCACTGTCTGCCAGAATCCAATGTTATTTTCCACCTGTGGTTCAATTGATTTCACCCTCCTCCCTTTTGTCTTATTGCCCTGACCTGCCAAAGCTTAGTCCAGCACCCAAAGCTTCTGCCTGTGGCAATAACTGAAAATCTAAATTGCTCCAGGAAACAAAAGGCAATACTGAAGCTCATCCCATGAAGACTAAAGCTGCTTTATCCCCTCTAAGTTTAAAAGAGATTTGTTGCTTATTGTCTAACACTCTGCAAATACAGTTTGGAGAGGTTCAATCCTGTGCTTGTGACTCAGGCCAGTCAGGAGGCAGGTGAAAGAATGTTTTAGTACAATTGGTTAATATTTAGGGAGAAGGTAAGTTCAATTACTTTCATAGAGCTCTCTAAGTTAGAAAATTGTCTGTGGTCATGATTTAATTGTTTGCATTTTTTTCTCCCATGAAATGCTCATGAAATTTGTTGCTGTACTATTTCATTGATGGCTTGAGATTTGTAAAAGGAGAGTTGGAGATGAGGTTCGAAAAACATATTTTCTAATGAATGTGATTTTAATATATTACAATATCCTGGTCTTTAGTCAACTGGATTGATTCTTCTTCCCAAGAAAAATACTGCCCTCCACCCCTGCACTATTAATTTCCCTTCTTAGGAAATCACATTATATCACTTTCAGAAATAAAGAGTACTATTTTAGTTCTGCCTTTCTCAAATTTCTGAACCACCGAAGTAAGCAAGATGCTGCAAAGTACTAATAAGAATTTGAGTGATGATTTTTACACTGCAAAAAGATTTATCAAAAAAAGCACACATTCAGCCCAACACATGACTGTCTAGAGTAGACCAAATTCTTAACTTTTGACTAGAATATTATCAACTCAAAACAGCTGTAATTTAATTACAAGCCTCAGAAGCTTCCTAACAAATATTTATATGTATGTTTTGACTACTAAATGGCTATACTTATAAATGGCTATAGCTAATCAGAAAAAAAAGTTTTCAAAATTTTTGTTTTTTATTATACTTTAAGTTCTAGGGTACATGTGCACAACGTGCAGGTTTGTTACATATGTATACATGTGTCATGTTGGTGTGCTGCACCCATTAACTCGATCATTCTCAAAATTTTTGAATTAAAAAGAAATAAAAATTAAATATTTATCTCTCATACTACATCAAATAAAATTTGGGTACCAAAAGAACTAGAAAAATCTATATGTAAATTCTATGTAAATAAGAGGCAGTAAAGAGCTTTCTAAGTGTGACATCAAGGTAGAAATCTAATATAAGAAATTTTCAATAGAGTGACTATACTAAAAGTAAAAAATTTTACCAGACAAAAAAAGGCATTTGAAAAAAATAAAAAGGCAAACAATAGCAATTGAATTAAAAGTGGCAAACTGTTAAGATCTATAATATAATGTTAAACGTTGTTGTAAATCAGGCCAGGTGCAGTGTAAACCCAGCACTCTGGGAGCCTGAGACAGAGGATTTTTTGAGCCCAGGAGTTTGAGACCAGCCTGGGAAACATAGTGAGATCTTGCCTACACACACACACACACATACACACACACACACACACATTAGCTAGGTATAGTGGTGTACACCTGCAGGCAGGAGGATTGTTCGAGCCCAGGAGTTTGAGGCTGCAATGAGCTATGATTATGCCTGTGAATAGCCATTGCACTCCAGCCTGGGCGAGACAGCGAGACTCCCTCTCAAAAAAAAAAAAAATTTTAAAAATTAACTGTATGAGATGGGGCATGCCTCTGGTCCCAGCTACTTGGGAAGCTGAGGAGGGAGAATCTCTTGAGCCTGGGAGTTTGAGGCTGTAGTAAACTATCACTGTGCTGCCTCACTCCATTCTGGGCAACAAGCAAGACTCTCTATTTTTTTTTTTTTTTTTTTTTTTAGATGCTGTTTCACTCTTGTTGCTGAGGTTGGGGTGCAATGGCGCCATCTCAGCTCATTGCAACCTCTGCCTCCCGGGTTCAAGTGATTCTCCTGCCTCAGCCTCCCAAGTAGCTAGGATTACAGGTGCCTGCCACCACACCCAGCTAATTTTTTTTTTATTTTTAGTAGAGACGTGGTTTCACCATGTTGGTCAGGCTGCTCTCGAACTCCTGACTTCATGATCCACTTGCCTTGGCCTCCCAAAGTGCTGGGATTACAGGTGTGAGCCACCAAGAAGAAAATTAAAAAGAATTTTTAAGAATTAGTGTAAATTAAATAGAATTTAATCCTGTAGGTCATGGTGTAAATTAAATAGAATCAATAAGGCAGAAAAGTCAAAAGTTATTAGCTATAGTTTAAAAATATAACCCACCACTACCAGAAACTACAAATTAAAAAAATAACAAAACTTTTTTTTTCTACTTATCAGTATAGATATTATTTTAAAAAGTGATTATGCCCAGTGCTGTTCAGAGTAGGAAATGGAGGCACTTTCTGTATCAGTGGTTGGATTTTGTTTTAGAGAGAAATATGGCAAGACTTATCAGATTTCTAAAATCTCACTATAACCTTGCCCTAGTAGCTTCACTTTGAAAATTCTCTTAATAATTAGAAAGGTGAACAAATATGGAGGCTGGCTATTAGGGATTTGTATATAAAATGCCCATCACAGTAATAGAAAAATTTATATAAATCTCAATGTCTAACAACATGGCAACATACAAGTGATATAAAACTCATTTGCAAATTTTCTAGTGCCAGCCGAGATGGAGTAGATCCTGTTGGGGCTCAGAAAACAATGCCCCAAAATGAAGGCCTCGGAAACAAAAGTGCTTCTCTGACCTTCTCCTGCCCTCCTTCTCTCAGTCCCATTCTCTCTTGAGGCTAGCCATAAAAACTCCCATCCCTCTTACCCAAGGCAGGTCATAGAAACCAGAATGCATTTTCCACCAAAGCCAGCCATAATACCCAAAGATGTTACTCTAATTTTTCCTCCACTTTTATGGGTAAAGAAAAATGTCCACAAAGAAATTATCTCACTTACCTTGTTTGGCTGTAGATCATAAGACTGATCCCAGAGAGGGTCCTGCCTCATACGTAGAAGGGAGAAATGCTGCACAGAGGGGCCATAAAGAGTCTAGGCAGACAGGACTTGCTGGGTTTCCTCACTCTGTCTGTTAGCATTGGATCAGACCCTTATGTCTAATGATATTTTACCTTGTTGTCTATACTTTGTTGAACATAAGCATAAAAAAGGACAATTTCTCATATATACAAGTTAAATAAATTTGTATGTCTTTTCTGCTATTCTGATTTTTCAGCAAACTTTCCGAGGCCCAAACAGTACATTACAGCCTCAATCTGTCATATATTAATCTCAAATCTCTGAATGAAATACAAAAAACAACTTCTTTAAGATTCTGAAAAGTTAATAGTAGGCAGAATGGAGATAGGAGCCAAGCTTGAAGAATGTTCTTTAAGCATGGGTCCTCCTCCTCCCCCCTCCTCTTCCTCCTCCCTCCTCCTCCCTCCTCCTCCTCCTCCTCCTCCTCCTCCTCCTCCTCCTCCTCCTCCTCCTCCTCTTTCATATGTGAGGGGGACAGGAAAGTGCTGGGAAGGGAAGGGCATAGTCCCTGACTCTGGCTTCACTCCCAGGCCTGTGTCCACGGACCTAGGTGAGGACAGGCATTTCTGTTTTTATGGCCAAATGTTGCGTTTTCCAAGAACACTTTGGTCCACCACGCCCCCATCCTATGCCTATAAAAACCCTTACTGGGCAGAGACACAGCGGCTGGACAACCAGAGGAACACAGCAGCAAAAGAACACACAAGTGGCTGGACATCGAGAGGACGTCGAAAGGAGCACGCGACAGAAGAGCACATCGGCAGACACCAGCAGATTGCGGCAGACCCACCAGGGGAACAATGCAGTTTGGTCAGGGAAGCCGAAGAGCCGAGTGAAGAGCCGTGAGGCCCCCAGGGGAAAACCACCTTCCCACTCCATCCCCCTTTCGGCCTCCCCATCCACCTCGCTGAGAGTTACCACTCAATAAAAAACCTTGCACGCCTTCTTCCAAGCCCACGTGTGATCCGATTTTTCCGGTTCACTAGGGCAAGAGCCCCAGGATACAGAAAGCCTTCTGTCCTTGTGATAAGGCAGAGGGTCTAATTGAGCTGCTAAACACAAGCAGACCATGGATGGCTAAACTGTAAGAGCACACTGTAACACACTCCTGCTGGAGCTTCAGCTGTAAACATTCACCCCTAGACAGCGCCCTGAGGTCGGAACCCCATGCTCCCCGTAGAGGTTTGAGCGGAGGGGCACCTAAGAAGCGAACCACACCCCCATCATATGCCCTGCAGCGAGTGGGTAAGGGGGGGCAAGAGAACGTTTCCCATTTTTTTATTATTATTATTATTATTATTATTATTATTATTTTGTCATCCAGATTTGTCCTTAATGCAGCCCTTCTGCCATGCTATGCAGTGAGTTGAGGTATGACAGTATTAATCTATTTCTGGTTAGGACATCCGGAAAAGGAACCTCTGGAATGAAGGTGATTCTTCTTTTTTTTTTTTTTTGAGACGGAGTCTGGCTCTGTCGCTCAGGCTGGAGTGCAGTAGCATGATCTCGGCTCACTGCAAGCTCCACCTCCCGGGTTCACACCATTCTCCTACCTCAGCCTCCCGAGCAGCTGGGACTGCAGGCACGTGCCACAATGCCAGGCTAATTTTTTGTATTTTTAGTAGCGACAGGGTTTCACTGTGCTAGCCAGGATGGTCTCGATCTCCTGACCTCGTGATCCACCTGCCTCGGCCTCCCAAAGTGCTGAGATTACAGGCATAAGCCACAATGCCCGGCCTTTTTTCTTTCTTCTACTGCTGAAGGTGGCCTCAGTTGCAGAACTTCATTTGCAGGAACAAGAGCCATAGTGCATGCATGTAAATCCTTGAGGCAGACTGCAATATTTCTGTACAGAGAAAGTGAAAAAAGAATCTTTCATGGGTCAAAGAGCATAGGGGAATCTCTATTATTTCTTTCTGCCTCTCTTTCCTTGAACCGTAATGTCCAGATGCCTGTTGCAGTCACAAAGACTATGAGATAGTGCTGAGGGATAAAATTCTGAGAAAAACCCTGGCATTATAGGCAGAGTACCAGAAAAAGATAACTCTGGAAGCCAGAAATTGTGAAGTAAATCCTGGAAGCAAAAGATCTGGAAAGGTGGTCCCTTGATATTGTATGAAGCAACCTCGCTAAGCCTTAGGCTGCTATGTCTCACCTACAGATGTATGGGTAAGGCCATGTGCACATAGAAATGCCCTAAAAATTAAACTGACATTGGAATGACCACGCACAAAATGCAAGGTACGAATTACAGCCTAAACCCAACTGAGTCGATGCTTTTCTAAAAGAAAAATAAAATCAACATTCTACAAAGGATTATAAAGAGACCTAGATTCTTTACATTGTAAAGAAAAGAATACATATCTAGGATGGAATCCAAAATTGCTCAAAATACAAAGAAAAAGGAATCCATGGCAAATTCTCAAGGAAAAAGATAATTATCAGAGACTAAGCCAACTCTGAAATGACCCATATATTGACATTATTAGTCAAAGACTTTATCATAGTTATAACAACTATGCTCCATGAAGTAATAATGAACATTCTTGAAATAAATGGAAAGGTCACATTCCTTGGCAGATCAATAAAAACTATTAAAAAAGAACAAATGGAAATATTACAAAGAAGAATTATAATATCTGAAAACAACAGCAACAAAACAAAACAGAATGGTCTCAATTACAGAATACAGAAGACAGAGAGAACAAAATTATTTTAAAAAGAATAGAGACTTATACACATAATATGTATACATATAAACACAAATTTCAAAAGCTTATATGGCTATGTTAGTATCTGACAAAATAGACTTTAGAACAAAAAAAATCACCCAGAAAAAAAAAGAGCTGTTAAAAAATGATAAAAATGTTGATTCACCAAGAAGAATGACAATATAAAATGTGCATCAACCTTTTAACTTCATGGCTTCAAAATAATTAAAGCAAAAATTTATTAAATTTGAAGGAGAAAAAGGCAAATTCATAATTACTTATGGATCTTTGAATATTTATTTCTGGGTAATTTTTAGAATAGGGAAACATCAAGATTACACAAAATCTGAGCTATACTATCCAGCAACATTATTTAATTAATATTTATTGAACACTCCATATAACTGCAGAATTATTTTCAGGTGAACATAAATTATTACCAAGACATACTATAATCTGGGCCATAAAAGAAACCTTAACAAATTTAACAGGATATAAATTGTACAAAGTATTTTTGTTTACTATAACATAATTACATAAGAAGCTAATAACAGACATATAACAGAAAATATTTTAATCACTTAGAATTAAATAATGCACTTATAAACAACACATCAATACAAAAAGAACTCTCTGAAAAATTAGAAAACATTTTAAACTGAATAAACATAAAATAGTAACATATCAAAAGTCGTTTCAGTAACATTCACAGCATTAGAAATTTAACTTGGAATGGAAGAAGGGTTGCAAGTCAATTTTAAGCTTTTACCAGAAGAAATGTGAAAATCAAGAACAAGTTAAATGAAAGCAACTAAAAATGAAGATAAGTTCGTTTAATAACACAAAACAGAAATAAAAATAGAATCAGAAATGCTGTAGAAAAAATACCTGAAACTAAAAGCTGTTTTTCTTTGGAAAGATCACTACATTGGTTAACCTTTAGTCAAATGCAACTTACCACTCTCAGAATTAAAAAAGGGTAATCATTAAAGAGTCTGCAATTATTAAGAAGATAAGAAGAAAGACTGATAGCCACTCTTTGCTCATTATAAAATTTAGATGAAATGGATCAGGTTATTGAAAGATATATCCTATCAAAATTTACTGAAGAAGAAAAATAAGTTGTCCTCTGGTTGTTAAATACATTGAATTCATAGTTGAAAGAAAACCTCAGGCTTATATTGTTTCGCTGGTCAATTCTATAGATCATTTAAAAATGAAATAATACCAAGTATACAAAATCTCTTCCAGAAAATAGAACAGCATGTGACTCTTCTCAACTTATGTTATTGGGCCAGTATTGCTATGATACCAAAACTAAATAAAGACATAATTAATAGAAAAAGCACAGACCATTATACTTCATGAACATAGAAACAAGTATATTTGATAAATCCACTATTTTATAAAAAAGATATTACATCATGACCAAATCAAGTCTACACTGTGAATACTAGGGTAATTCACCACTCAAAATCAACCAATATATTTCATAAGAAACTAAAGAGAAAATATACGGTCAACGCAACAGATAGAGAACAAATCGTTTGCCTAATTCAATACTTCGTCGAGATAAAAACTCCCAGCAATAAAAGGATACATATTTAATCTTGTAAAGAACATTTGTAACACACTCTAAATAATCTCAGACACAATGATGAAAATTAAATGCTTTAATTCCCAGATTGGTAATAAGGCAAAGATATCCATAATCACCACCCTTATTCACCATCATGCTGTTAATTCTAGCCAGGTCAATAAGGAAAGATAAAAAAGTAAAAGCACGTAGATTTGAAGGGAATAAATAAATTTGTCTCAACTTGCAGATAGTATGATTGACTATACAGAAAATCCCAAGGAAAATAAGAAAAGAATGTTGAAACTTCTAAGTGAGTTTAGCAAGGGTACTAGATACAAGATCACTGTGTGAAAATCAACTTTCATTCCTGCATGCTAGCAATGAACAACTGGAATTTGAATTTAAATAAACAACACCATTAATAGTAGCATCAACAAATAAAACTGTTAAATATAAACTTTAAAAATATATCTCATTTTTATGCTGAAAACCACTTAAAAAGATCAATTAAGACCAAAATAAATTTAGAGATATATCATGTTCGAATAGGGAAGGCTCAATTTTCCCTAAATTAATTTATAGACTCATCACAATTGCAATCAAAATTTCATTAAGAATATGTAAATATTGACAAGCTAATTCTAAAATGTCTTTGAGAAAAATAATTGCAATAGCTAAAATAAAAATTGAAAAATGCAGAATGCAGCTGGGAGATGTACTCCCTATTTTTAAGTTTACTGTAAAGCTATAGTAATAAAGACAATGTAGTATCCACAAAAAATAGATACGCAGATAGATAGATAGATAGATAGATAGATAGATAGATAGATAAAACAGACAATAGAGTGCAAAATAGACCTACAAAAATTTTGTCAACGTGATACATTTTGACAACACAATGAAGAAACAACAGCCTTTTGAGGAAACTGTGCTGAAATTTTTGGTTATCAATGTATAGGAAAATAAACCTTGATGGCTGCCTCATACTTTATTAAGAAAAAAATAGATCATAGAATATAAAATTGAAAATTATAAACTTTTGATAAATAGAAAAATATATATGACTCAGAGTTAGGCATAGAGTTCTTAGATACAATACCAAAAGCATGATCCATAGAAGAAAAAACTTGAAAACTATATCTCACCTAAATTAAAAATATTTTCACATGAAAGTCACTGTTAAGATTATGCAAAAGCAAGTCATAAAATGGGAGAATATGTTTGTAAATCATTTATCTGTCAAAGGACTTATATCCAAAATATATAAAGAACTCTCAAAATACAACAAAAACAAAAATCTCAATTTAAAAGTAGAGGAGTTGAACAGATATTTTATCAAATCAGATACACAGATAGCAAATAAACACATACACAGATGATCAGCATCTGAAGTCAAGAAAATGTAGATTAAAACTACAATGTGATCTCAATATGCACATTACCACTACTATGATTAGAATGACTAAAAACTAACCAACCAATCAACAAACTGATAATAACATGTGCTGATGAGGGTGCAGAGAAACTAGAATTTTCACACATTGCTGATGGGTGTACACATTTAAAAATCCTTATTGAAAGCAGTTTGTCATTTTCTAATAAATGTAATACAGAATTAGCATATGATCCAGTAATCCACTTCTAGGCACTTACCTTAAAAATGAAAATTTGTGTATATAAATGTTGATCTCAGCTTTATTCATAATTGCCAAAAAATGACAATAGCTGCATTGTCACTACCTATTGAATGGATAACCAAACATATCAATGCAATGGAATACTACTCAACAATATAAAAGAATTGACTTCTGATATATTCAATAACATGGATCGATCTTAAATGCATTGTGCTAAGTGCAAGAAACCAAACTCAAAAGGCTCCATACGGTACATAAAATTCTGAAAAACGCAAAATCAAAAGGAAAAAATCATAGAGTTGAGAAAAATTCAGTGGCTCTTTATGTGTGGGCATGAGGAAAGTGGTTGACTGCTAAAGGGCAGCATGAAAGAATTGTTCTTTACGTAACTCGATGGTAGAGGTGTTTATGCTTCCTCATGCTATTTTGAAAATTCACAGGATTGTACAACAGATAGGATGGTTTTACTATATAAGAAATTTCTAGTGGACTAAATTTTCTTCTTCCTTACACTTTGGATCACTTTTATATAGTGATTATATATTACTTATCACATGATATTGTGGATATTTATAATAAAACATTCAGATAATGAAAACATAGTTCACTTTTGTTAATACAATATTTGAAAACAACCAAATCTAGTACATTGAAGCAGTAACTCAGTTCATCAACAAGGTTAGAATTGATGTTAGGATAAAGGAGATACTATTTCTAAGTTTGCTTCATACATTTTAATTGTTTGGTTACACTCTAAGACTTTGGGAATATTAATTGGACAGTAGCACTTCAGACAAGTGAAATAATTGCTGAAGATTTTAACTTGTATTAAAAATATACTGCTGTGTTCTATGATCAATTAAGTTGCTAGCGAAAGGAGACACAGGATAAAGACGTTAAAAACTACCATCACAAAAAACAGAGGCGGTACTTCCTCCTTCAGTGAAATTATACTGTATCGACACAATTTTATGTAGGTTAAATATTGCCATTACTTTTTAACATTTTTAATATGAATATTTTTAGATGAGTAATATATTATATTTCTGGTATTGAGTTTTGGATAAGAGGTTAGAATACACTGTGAAAGTGAGTCCTAAAAATTAAATTAATGAGAAGAGGAGAGTATCTTAGTAATGGGCACTGAACCAAAACATCCATTGCCTCGCTGCCTTAGGGCTCCTGTGTATCTCTCATATATCTTCACGCAAAGCTTAAGCCAAAAGGGGAATTTCTTTCTCTGGTATCTCTCTCTTTTTCTCTCTCTCAGTCTCATGCACACACACAGACGCACACACACCCACACCCACACACACACAGTATTCAAGATCTGCTTGAACATAATAGGTTAATTTGAGAAAAAAATCTAAGAACTGATCATTTGTTATATCGCTGTCAGGGTTTAAAACAAGCAAGAACTAGAGCTTTGGACAGTAGAAAATACATATTTTCCTGTAATATAAAACATATTATATGAAATCAATTTTATATGCATACTTCCACAATGCTTATCATTTGTATAGAATACAAATTAAATAGGTGAATAAAGTAAAGAATTTAAATTTGGTAATTATAAATTATTAGAAGTCAGACAAAATATTATTAAGTCAGGAGGCTGAGGGAAAATAATACATTCATAGGAAATGAAACAACCTTGAAGTAACATCTTTACACTTATGAGAAACAGAAACTGAGGTAAGGTGTCAAATCAAGGAAATACATATTCTTCAGGAAAAGAAAAAAATTGCAAAAAATATGAACTAATGATTAAACTAACAGTATTTCCTAGTAAAGATTTTTTAAAAAGGAGAAAATAGTATGGATACTTAAACTGCAAACTTCTCTTTATATCACATAAGAAGGCAGTTAACATAGCAATTTGTGTCACAGGTAAGTAAAGATTTGATACGTTTATATGAGATGGTAAAGGTTTCATTCAAATAGAATAGTAATACAAAACTACTTAAAACAAGGAATTTTGCTGACTGAATCCTCTACCATCTCATAAACAGGAAAAATGTTCTTATAAATAAATATAAATACATGTATAAAGCACATCTCATGGCACCTTGCAGACAGTGTAGAATAAAATGAAAAAATTGTAGATTTAAGCAAGGTAAAATAAACAATCTGACTAACTCCAGAGCCTAACATTTAAAAATTATGGGATGAAAAACTTTTAAGGCTTGATTTTATAAGTGAACCCAGATGGATGGGTGACAAACTATATGAATCTATTTTTTCTGAGGACAGACATTACTGGTGACTTTTAATTTATACCTTATTGTATTCTTTATGTATAGCAAAGAGGAGAAACAAACCTTAATGAAATAAGTTTACATTTGTTGTCTCATAATATTTTGAAGATGCTATGGTTTGAATGTGTCCCCTTCAAAATTCAGCTCTGGAAACTTAATTTTCAAAGGGATGGTAATGGGCCCTTTAAGAGGTGATTAGGTGATGAGGTCTCCTCTCCCATGAATGAGATTAGGTGCTCTTATAAAAGGGCTTGATGGAGGAAGTTTATCCCTTTTTGCCCTAACCCTCTGCCTTGTGAGGACACAACATTTCTCTCCTCTAAAGCACACAGCCCTTACCAGTCAACTGAACCTGCTGGCAACTTGATTTTGAACTCCCCAGCCTCCACAACTGTGAGAAAATAAACTTCCATTACATATACATTACTCAAACTTTTATGCTGCTATTTTTTTTGCAGCAGCGCAAAATGGACTAAAAATAAGAATATGAGATCCCTATTATGCCAAAACCTTATTGTGTAGGGAATGTTTTAGGAAAAATAATGTGTCAAATTCATGATGATATTAAGTCTATTCAATAAGTTTTACTGATTGTCAAGTCTAATCTGTGTAACACCCTGGGGAATTGTATCCTAGGAAATTATGATTTACAGGAGAACAAGGCATAAATTTGTCCCTATGAGTCTCAAATGCTTGTGTGGTAGGTAGAGAGATGCAAACACAAATTTGCCAGTTTGCATACAGATGCTTCTTGATTTACGATGGGGTTACATCCTGAAAAACCTATTGTAAGTTGAAATATTATAAGTTGAAAAAGCATTTACTACACCTAACTTACCAAAAATCATAGCTTAGCCAAGTCTACCTCAAATGTGCTCAGAACACTTACATTAGCCTACTGTTGTACAAAGTCATCTAACACAAAGCCTATTTTACAGTAAAATTATTTAATCTCATGCAATTTATTGAATACTGTAATGAAAGTGAAAAACAGAATGGTTGTATGAGTACTCAAAGTACAGTTTCTACTGAATGCATATTGCATGTATGCCATCATAAAGTAAAAAATTTGTTAAGTCAAACCATTGTAAGTCAGGTATTACCTGTATTTTTAAAAAATTGAAACATCAGCTGCTGATTTATAGGTTTAGATAAATAAATTCTAAGTTGTGGGAAATACGTTGTCAATATGCATTGAGCCAGTTGTGCTTACCATCTACATTTTTTTGTAGTTATTAAGACGGATTTATTTATTTATTTTAAATGTCTGTTTTCTTGCATCTATTATGCTTACTTAGTATGTCTTCATTATTATCTGGGGATGGATAAAGTACCTTTAAATTGAAAAGAATTTTTTTCTTTCTTCTTCGTTCTGTTAATACTTAAAATTCTGAATCCAATACAAATAGAAAAAAAACCTCTTATTCTTAATTCTTACAAATCACATTCCATTAAAGTGCTAGAACAGTTAGAACGAATCGAAGTCTTTGTATAATAGTTTTCTAAAGCCTCAGCAAATGGCTTTCTTCTTTGATTAAATGCATTCAATACAGTAAAATTTCAGAAGAAAGAAACTTACTTAATGTTTATGAAACATCCATATAACTTGAAATTCTCTTAGAAAACACAATAGACTTTCACTAAGTTGTAATTTAATTGAATACTATTTGATAGCGATAGCGATGAAATATATTCAGTTTTGTACATTTCTCAAGGCTGCATACAATGATGAGTGTTTAGTACTCGTGTAAATACCGTAATGGCTTTATTTCATAATGTTTCACAATGTAGCCTGAAATCACTGCAGATTCTTGTCATTTGTGCCAAGACTATCTGGAGGTGAACATAAATGTCCATAAGGTCTGGTAGTATGTTATTTTGCTAATGTTCCTCGAACGACCTGCTTGACAATGGGAGGCTATTAGCTCCATTGTCAAGGAGCTAAGCAACACCTCTAGGTGACTCTCCTGCTGCAGCTCAGGAACATTTGAAAGGCAATATACTCCTCTTTTCAATCTGCAGAGAATGGATTCACTAAAGATCACCCAGGTGAGCAGGCTTTTTCATCAGACTACACAATTAATTAAACATTGGGACCCTCCCAGTGGCCAAGGCTACTGGAAACTGGGAACATCTCCGTGTTGTTCAGGATACAAGTGTCACTTCACAAACATGTTGATGCTAGTGACATATCAACTGCTCTCAAGCTAGGTAAGCAAAAAATAGACTTGCGTTGTAATTACTTTTGATAATGTTCTTCTTAAATGTGTCATTACATTCTGTTTGGTTTTAACAAGAGGTTACGCTATCATTTTTTTTTTACCACAAACCTAAGAATCAATTGGTACTATTATCTAATTGCTATTTGAGAAACAAGATAACTGAGACTTGCTTAGAGAGTTTGAAAATAATTCCCATAGCTACCCAGCTAGTAATTAATAAAGCTGAGATTTAAACCCAAATCTGTCAAACATAAAATCCTATGCTCTGTTTCCACTCCTGACTGAACATTATGTAGCCAAACTTGTAGTAACATAGGGGCCATGTTGCTCAATAGATGACTCTCAATAGAGATACGGCTGAGTAGAATGAAGGGCTAGCTAACTATGTTCATCTTTATGAAATTCGATAGAATTCATAATTCTATCTATTTTAGAATTGAATTTCTAAAAGAATTCAATTTCTTTTAGAAATTGAAGAACACAGAATATTTAAATATCAGAAATCTCCTGGAGCCTCTTTCTTCCCAAATTTCTTTGGAAACTCTTAATCTGTTTTGTTAAAATTCGGATGTCTGCATACTGGCTATAAAAACTGTTTTACAATATTTTAAATGTAATTACATGAGGCTTGGCCTTCCTATGAGTGTATAATCATAGCATGTATTAACGTGATGTGTAACATGCAGAATTTGTTATATATTAGTTTGAAATAGTGAGCCCTTTCACATGCTCTCACCAACTTGCTCATCTAGGCAAGAGTAAAATCAACATTTTGTGTACATGTCTAGGAGTGTACATCAAATTTTTTGTGTGTCCAGGCCTAAACTTTCTTCCATTTCAAATATTTTCTCCTCCTGCGTCTTCCCTTTTAGTAAAGAGCATGATTATCCACCAGGTAATCTAGGCTGGGATCAGACATTGCCTTCAGCTCTTCCATCTTCCTCATCCTTTATATCCACTCATCAGTCTAATTGATTCTACCTCTTAAAAACCTTGAAGTCTCCTCTTCACAAGTGTTAAGATCTAAGTTAAGTACAAAAAGTAGAAATTACATATGAAAAAAATTATTTATTTAGACAAGCAGAGACTGATATTGACTTAATGAACAAAAGGTTTATATCTCCCATTGCACTCTCTGTTTGGAACACACATATTTACTTTATTTATTGTTTGAAATGGCAGTGGAAGTTGCCCAATGTTTAAATTGTTCTTTCTGTAGTGTTCATGCTCTCTCTTGCTCTCTCTCCCTCTCCTACTTATTCTTTTACTTTTGGCTAAGTATATGTATTTGAATGTGTGTAGGTTAAATATGTCTATACATATGTCTGTTTCTCTTTATCTTCCTGGCCCCTTACTCAATCTATGCCACCATCATTTCTGAACGCATCAGTTGCCTAAATGGACTCCTTCCCTTCCTGATTTTGCTCCTCATACTTATTCTCTATACTGTTACCAGAGTGAATTTTCTACAGTACAAATACATTCATATTGCTTCCTGCGCTCAACACCCTTCAAAGTCTCTGTCTTATTCCTTGGATAAAATATACTTTTGCATGATTAAAAAGTTTGAAAATAATCTGGCAACAGCTTGATTTTCTAACCTCCATTCCAACTATCTCCCAAAGCATCAAACAATCGCAGGTACCACCCCGTCCTCAAGCATATTCTATGCTTAGGTTTACTGGGTCTCTTTCATGCCCTTCAATTTTCAGCATTCAGACATTCTGCTTTCGCTGCCTGAAATGACTCGTCTATGTCCTGTGCTACTTGCTGCCTTCATCGTTCTCACTGCTGAGTGCCAGCAGAGCATGCCCTGTGGAGATTACTTGGACACATCTGGCACCCTCTGGCATGCAGCTGGCTTGGTAAATGGGGAGCAATGACAGGCAACTGGAGGAAGAATATTGATGACCCAGCCCTTATTCCTCTGGCACTCTTCATAAAATACTCCCTCCCTTTGGTTTTTCACACCTTGGGACATCACAGAGCCCCACTGTTCCCAGACCCTGGATCCTACACTCTTCTTGAAGTTTCCTCATAGCACGCTGACACTTTATAAATATGCTTTTATTAAACTAGCTTTAAATTATCCTATTTTGTGGATATCATCCATTTCAGTTTTGGCCCTAACCAAGGCAATCATTATTCCTCCTCGCCGATGACTAGTTTGTCGGCCAACCCTGCTCATCCTTTGGTTCTTGGTATAAATGCTGCTTCCTCTTAGTAGTTTCCTTTAACTCTTAAGCCTGGGTGAGGCGTCCCTCTGTTTTTTCTCATAATAATATGTACTTTTCTCTGTCATATCACTTACAATTTTCTAACTTTTTCTATTTTTCGCTTTCCTAAACACAGCCTTGTAAGGGTAAGTGTTACTCTAAATGGTTCAAGCTTTGATGTCCAAATGTAACATGGGCCTGGCACACAGAGAGGCATAATAGCACCTGAGTACCAACCACTCAGATTCAAATCCCATCTCTATGACATCCTTACTGTGGGAATGTTGAGTAAACTATTTAGCATGCCTGAGCCTTCACTTCGTCATCTTTAGCATAAAGATTATCTACTTATGATGAAATTGGCAGATACCACAAGCCAATGCTTAGAAAATGGTTAGTACTCTGGCTGACAATTAAATACTTAATATATATTTGGTATTATTATTCTTATTTTTTTCTTTTATGTTTTTGTAGAGAATGGATCTCACTACTTGCCTAACTCTTGAACTCCTGGCCTCAAGCAATCCTCCTGCCTCAACCTTCCAAAGTGCTGGGATTACAGGAGTGAGCCACTATGCCCAACATGGTATTATTAGTATTGTTATTAATAATACATTGCACTTCATAAATAATTGCTAAATATACAGCAATATGTTTGTTTCATTTCATGTTATCTGAAAAGTAAGATTCCCTCAAAAAATCATGAAGACAACAAATTATTTGACTTGCTATGATCTCCACTCAATTAGTTGAGATAGCACATATATTTTTGAAGTCACGTATTGTATTTATTTCATGAGACCAATCTTGTGATACCTTAAATAATACAATTATAAAATATAAATTAATTTATTTTATCCATCATTTCCCATGAATTCAAAAGGATATGAAAAAGACTTCACATTCCCTCTGACAGTAAATGATATTTAAATGAATAAATATATAATTTAAGCACAATTTGTTTTCCATAAATTTCAGTAAGTTGAGTAAAGGTGTGTGTCTTGAAATACTACATTCTTTAAAAGGGACACTTTTTTCAAAGAAGAAATCAAAGCTTCAAAGACTGAGAAGTTCAATTAGCTGGCAACTGCTATCAGAAAACTTTAACCCAGTACAATGCACTAGAACATCCAAGAACCCACAATAGGATAAATATCCAACAGAAATAACCTGGGAGTCCAGTAACCAATTTATAAGCAATAGCTCATGAAGAAGAAATATTGGATAGAATTTCTGAAGGGAAAACTTAGTGAAGCTCAATGCAATTGTCTCTTTTAAATTTTCCCAGTATGTTGACCCCAGGGTAAAAATCTCCTACACACTTTCCACCTACTCTCTCAATCCAGGTGACTAGTTTATCTCAGTCCATTTGAGCTGATTTTTCAAGTCCATTTCAAGAGAAAAGAATCAAATAACTTCCCCCACAGCTCAGATGGCAACTACAGAAGAAGAGAAGAAAAATCTTTGAAATGAAAAATGAAAGAAAAAATAGTAAAAGTGATATCCATATGGCATTACTGATAAAAAATTATCTTAAGCCAAAGAACTGGTCAGGATCCTGAGTTTCATTTATTAAATAGCTGTTTCAAGAGAAATGAAAATGGATGCAGAATTATTTTGCTGTCTTCAGTTTGCACAGCAGAAAACAGTACTCAGTGGAAAAAGATCCCCAGCATCAATCACTGTAACTGACAGCTGTAACCTAAATCTTACTCTAATTAATTAGTCTTAAAATATTAAATATGACCAAACTTTTCTGGAATTATTTTATGTGGAAATACAAGCCTCCAGATGGATCCTTACTGAGTGGAGACAGAGTCACTGGAATCTTTGTTATTTTGGAAGAAATTGTCAAGTGAGAATAATCTCAAATAATGTTGCAGCTATTTCTCATTCTGTAGGGTCACAGTTACAGGCAAACTACGAAAAGTTTAAAATCATCTTTAAGTTTTTCTTTCAACAGCTGAAAGGCAAGTAATGAGATAAGTCTTGGTGACAAAACAAAAACCACAGCCTTCTCCAACACTTGCTTCTGTCCTTTTTAACCCGAGATATTAAATGTAAGATTGCTCCTAACTTAAGAAGTGCAATGTAACAGCCCTTCATTAGATCCTGGAAATACAGCTGGAGTTTCTGTCAAGGTGGGTCAGCTGGATCATAAGAGACACTGACGGATGTGTCAGTTAAGTGAAATTGCAAAGATGAATTCTAATTCTTTTTTCTACCCAGAGAACTCTTTTCGTATTAAGGTCACTGGGCAGTTTTATCTTTGGATGAGAACTGCCAGATTCATTATATTTCCTCACATCCAGCTCCCTAAGAAAAGATTCGGCTTTAAAATATTTGATATTAATATTGTCTGTCTTTCTGAAGTTTGCATTCCATTGAACTCGGACTTGAAGCCCACTTGATTTACAGTAACTCTGATTCTGATGACAAAAAATGAATACATTTAAGATATCAGCAAAAGGCTGGTTTGTTCATTTTAAACTGATTTAAAGAATTTTTCGGGAAAATTCACGCAGACACTGATACACAGAGGCACACACACATGCACGCGCAAACAGCACTTGTGCTTATCAACAACTCAACAATCAGTCCATCCTTCCATAAAAGGAGAGGCTAATTTTCCCTTCAGTCTTTTCTGTCACAGACTGTTGTTGTCAGAATGAAATATATTGCACCTGGGTATGATTAATTATTTTCCGAAGTAATTGTACGTTGAAAAGTAACTTGAATAGCTTAATTCTCTCTCAACATATTTTACTAGCTTGGTGTTTAAGCTTCTACCTGGACAGTTTAATGACATGAGGCATTTGTGTTGTTCTCTTGGAAGAGATAGTGATTTCATCTCTGGGCCTCAGTTCATGCTTTTTGCAGTGATTTCTGACTGTAGGCGTTTTGTTTTTGGATAAGTTTGTGTTTAATTTTGAATAGTCAACTAGAATCATTTTCTTATTTTTGTAATTCTGACCTCTCTCATGTTTTCATTGCATTGAATCCATCTCATTAGTTCCTAATCAAGCACGGAAAAGTGAAATTTATTTATACAGAAAAGCATAATTATTACATTTTTTCATTAATTTGTCTACCACTACACTGCATAGTTAGCAACTTATATGTACTGGAGAGATAGCTTCTGCTGTGTTGAATGTCTCCATAAGAAAATTAACATAGCACAATAGAAATACAGGATCAGGCATGAAGGAAACTAAGACATGAAAGAAATGTTCACCCAATAGTAACACTATTGAACTCTGGGTAATAATATCTCTCATAGGAACCAGTGTAAATACCAGGGTAAATTATATACTTTTTTCCTCAATGTCCATAGAATATCTTAGAATACCTCAATATCATGAAATTTAGATAACTTCTAGCCTATGCCATTTTAAATCTTGCATATTTAAGAGATACTTATAAGACAAACGACTTTTCATTGAGGAAACAAGCAAGATAAATTTCTTGTTTAAGAATTTACATTTGGCCGGTAGCGGTGGCTCACGCCTGTAATCCCATCACTTTGGGAGGCGGAGGTGGGCGGATCACAAGGTCAGGAGATCTAGACCATCCTGGCTAACACGGTGAAACCCCGTCTCTAATAAAAATACAAAAAATTAGCTGGGCATGGTGGCGGGCGCCTGTTGTCCCAGCTACTAGGGAGGCTGAGGCAGGAGAATGGAGTGAACCGGGGAGGCAGAGCTTGCAGTGAGCTGAGATCGCGCCACTGCACTGGGCGACAGAGCCAGACTCTGTCGCAAAACAAAGAATTTACAATTAACTAGTAGCAGAGTTGTTATTAGAGTAAGTTTCTCATAATAGAACTCTTTCACCACAAACCAGTATTATTGAATTGTGTTTTTATATACAATTATGCACTGCATAATAATGTTTCAGTGAGCAATGACCTGCATTATGACACTGGTATCATAAGATTATCATGGAACTGAAAAATTTTTATCTCCTGGTGATAGCCATCATAATGTTAGAGTACAACTTATTATATGCTTGTTTGTGGTGATGCTGCTATAAACAAATCTAGTGTGCAGCCAGTAGTATAAAAGTATAGCACGTACAATTATATAGAGTACATGATACTTGATTATGATAATAAAGACTATGGTACTGGTTATGTACTTACTATACTATACTTTTAATTGTTATTTTAGCATGTATTCCTTCTACTTGTAAAAAAAACTTAGCTGTAAAACAGTCTCAGGTATGTCCTTCAGCAGATATTCCAGAAGAAGACATTGTTATAATAGTTGACAGCTCCATGCGTATTATTGCCCCTAAAGACTTTCCAGTGGGATAAGATGTGGAGGTGTAGACAGTGGTATGGATGATCCTAGACCTGTGTAGGCTTAATGTGTGTGTTTGTGTGTTAGTTTTTAATAAAAAATTTAAAAGTAAAAATAAAATAAAATTTAAAATAGAATAAAGCTTTTAAAATAAAGGTATAAAAAGATAAAGAGGCCAGTGGCTCATGTCTATAATCCCAGCACTTTGGGAGGCCAAAGCTGGTGGATCACCTGAGCCCAAAAGTTCAAGACTAGCCTGAGCAACATGGCAAAACCCCACCTCTACAAAAAATAAAAAAAATTAGCTGGGTGTGGTGGCACCCAACTCTAGTCTCAGCTACTCAAGGGGCTGAGGTGGGAGGATCACTTGAGCCTAGGAAGTGAAGGCTGCAGTCACCTGTGATTGCACCACTGCATTTCAATCACTCCAGCCTGGGCAACAGAGCAAGATCCTGTCTCAAAAAAATAAAGAAAAAAGAAAAAATATTTGTACAGCTGTATTAATCCATTCTCACACTGCTAATAAGACATACCCAAGATGGAGTAATTTATAAAGGAAAGAGATTTAATTGACTCACAGTTCAGCATGGCTGGGGAGGCCTCAGGAAACTGATAATCGTGATGGAAGGGAAAGCAAACATGTCCTTCTTCACATGGTGGCAGGAAGGACAAGTGCCAAGCAAAAGGGGGAAGAGCCCCTTATGAAACCATCAGATCTTGTGAGAACTCATTCACTGTCAGGAGAACAGCATGAGGGTAACTGCCCCCATGATTAAATTACCTCCCACTGTTTCCCTCTCACAGCATGTGGGGATTATGGGAACTACAATTCAAAATGAGATTTGGGTGGGGACACAGCCAAACCATATCCACAGCTATACAATGCGTTTGCATTTTAAGCTGTGTTATTATACAAGAGTCAACTTTTTTTTTAAAAAAAGAAAAAGCCCATAAAGTTAAAAGCTTATGGTAAACTAGGTTAATTTTTTATCAAAATAAACATTTGTTATAAATTTAGTGTAGCCTAAGTGTATAGTGTTTATAAAGTACAGTAATGTACAATAGTAATGCCCTAGGCCATCCCATTAACTCACTACTCACTGACTCACCCACAGCAACTTCCAGTCCTACAAGCGCCATTCATGGTAAGTGCCCTACACAAGTGTACCATTTTTTATCTTTTATACTATATTTTTACCGTATGTTTTCTATGTTTAGATATGATTAGACACACAAATACTTATTATTCTGTTACAATTGCTTACAGTATTAAGTACAGCAACATTCTGTATAAATTTGTAGCCTAGGAGCAAAAGACTATACCACATGGCCTAGATGTGTAGGCTGTACAACCTAAGTTTGTGTAAGTACACTGTATGAGGTTTATATAAAGACAAAATGGCCCAAGGACACATTTCTCTGAACTTATCCCCGTTGTTAAGTAACACATGACTGTACTAATTTGTATTATTTTCCCTGTGTAAGCAAGGATAAAATAGAAATAGTGTCTTCATAGTCTCTAAATACCCTGTAAATCCAGTTCTGTGTTTTTTTTAATATATTAGGTGTTTTTAATCACTAAATATGAATGACTGACTTAGTGGATTAAAGCTGGGCATTCTACCAATGAATTGAAGTAATTCTGTTATTCTGTTTACATATTTTAAACAGCTGCTAAATAAGGATATCTTTCTGTCTACCAAAGTAAATCTAAAAAACACTATGGATACTTATCAGGCTAGTAGTACTATTTGGGTAAGCTCGTAGACAGAATAGTATTGGAAACTAAACGTAAACCTTCTTTTTTCAAAATTTTTCTGTGCTGAAATAATCAAAATTAAAAAACAAAATAAAAATTACCTGAAATACTACATTTGAGATAATTTGAAAAGCTGCATATTAACAGTTTATGTGGAGTTAGATATATTTAGACTGTGTATCAAATTATGATTTTAATTGCATTGACTGGTCTATAAACTGCTTTTCTGCAAAGTGCTTATAGGTTATAGATGAAAGATGAAGAACTAAGAATGGTAACTCACTTGAACTGAAACCTAATCTAATTTATGATGTACCTTACCACTGACTGCAGTACAAACAGGGATCCAATTAAATTTGGAAATTCTGATCACAATTTGGGAATCATGAAAACTATAGTGAGTGGATGACAGTAAATAACCACATAGCTTTTAGAGAAAGAAAAATTGGCAAAGATACCCTAAATTGCACATATTAGCTATGTTTTTACTAAAGGGAAATGGTCTTAGAGGTGGATAATTGGGGCACATGGCTTCATGAGTGGGCCTTGGTGCAAGCTGTTACCCTCTGACACAAAGTATCTAACATACAGTCAAGATTATGCAGCCTCGTGTGTGTGGAAATTGGCTTGAGATCAACTTCTGTGGATCTTTCAAGTTTCCTTTATGGTATTCCTCTTAGTGGAGGATTAGTTTTGCACTGTATTTTCATTCTCATTTGCATTTCTGGAGCTATGTTCAAGGCAAGTGGTGGAGTTAAAATTGGTTAGCGCTTATAGTTGTCACAGAAAGACAAACAGTATAATGACTTGAAGATATACTTGGATTATTTTATTTTTTATAAAATAAGAAAAATCAGAAGAAAGGTGTTAACATTGATGTAAGTCCTATAATAGAAAACCTTAATCCTACAAAGTATGAATGGAGTAGGAAAGCTTTCCCATATGCATTACAGAGAATTAAAATACACAATACACGTAACCTAGAGAGATCACAATTGCAAATGAGGTATTGTTACTCTTATTGGTGTGCTCCATTTTTATTACTTCACCTCAGAAAATGATTCTTATTATCTTCCTACTTTCTTTAGAATAGTGAAGAAGTTTACAAGTTGTGCCTACTAATAGAGCAAATAATCGTTTTGTCCTTAAAAAAAAAGAAGCCCATTCTTCAAGGTTTCTTCAACCATTGGCCTCTGTGGGGACACAGAAGGGAATACTAATGTCAAGAATGTGATACAGATGCATGGATTTTTTGGAATCTGACAAAACCAGTCTATTTGTCAAGCCATAATCACCAAACAGTAATTGACTTTTAAATATGTGTAGCTTTGATGTTAACTACTGAGAGAGGATAAGGCCTTGACATTGATTGATGTCAATGTCAATTTCATTTTCTCAGAAGTCTTTATATGTTGAACATTAAAAATTTTAAAAATACCACTGTGACTTCATAGTGTCTCTATCAGCAATCTGCCATTGCTGTAAGTCTTCATTTTATATGAAAGAAAATTCTGACAGTAAATTAATAAAGAAGTGCCATACCAAAAAGATGGACAGCTTTCCAGTGACCTTCCCATGTAAATTATTTCACATACTGGCCTAGCCATGATTATTTATCATTTCTACTATCATCATCATGAAATGACTTAACACATTACAGTGAGTAAATGATCTTTCCTCAGAAGTATCTAGTGAATTTTGTGTTCTGCATTTTTCAGGCAGGTGGACAGAAAGCATAATCTGTATTAGAATTAGCATAGGAAAAAAACAATTTAGTGGCTACAATTGACATAACCTGAAAGGTGCAAATACATTGCTTGAAAATGAATATCACTGTAGTAAGATTCTTTGACTGAAAAGATTACAGGTTAAGGATGAAGTGGAAGAGAATTAGCCAAAAATTTTAGATGACTGAAGAGAAAAGAAAAGCAGAGGCATGACCAATTGAATGGCAAATTGTAAGATCATAGGTTCTGTCACATATTTTCATCCTATAATCTGAATGAGATAATTTTGGTATCATAGTTGAATGTTTCAGTTGGATATTGCCATAGGAAGCACTCAGTACTTTTTTCATGGTCATATTTTGAAAAGTAAGAGAATATACATGAAAAGTAGAAAAGAAAAAAATAGTTTTTAGCTTAAACAAATTATAGAATCTCAATTTGATAAAAATCAGATATCAAAGAGAGGATCAGAAGCAAATGACACTGTTGGGTACATTGGTTTAGAAAAGAATTGAAAAGTTTGCTTTTATTAAAAACATACTAACAATTTCTTGCATATCTCTCCTAAAATAAAATGTGGAAGCATATTGCCATAGAACTAACAAGTACTCAATAACTATTTTTTCCTAGTACTTAAAGATACTGGTAACCCTATTATATCAATATACATTGAGGCCAACAAACCACTGTAAAACTTGTGGCTTAAAACAATTTGTGCTCGTGGCCTGGTGCAGTGGCTCAGGCCTGTAAAGTGTAATAAAGCACTTTGGGAGGAGGTCAGGAGATTGAAACCATACTGACTAACATGGTGAAACCCTGTCTCTACTAAAAAAAAAAGGAAAATACAAAACATTAGCCAGGCATGGTGGCACACGCCTATAGTCCCAGGTACTCCAGAGGCTGAGGCAGGAGAATTGCTTGAACCCAAGAGGCGGAGGTTGCCGTGAGTCGAGATTGCGCCACTGCACTCCAGCCTGGGTGACAGACTGAGACTCCGTCTCAAAACAAAGAAATAAACTACAAAAACAACAACAACAACAACAAACAATTAACACTCTCATTGCTCTGATATCTCTAAGTAAGCTGGTCAAGTCTGCTGATCTGAGCCAGCCTTGGTTGATCTTGGTTGGACTTGTTCATATAGGGGTCAGCTGGGCCAAAATTTGCTAGACTAGAATGGCCTAACATATCTGGGAATTGTTGTCTCTCAATGGGAAAGATGAGGTAAATAGGCAATATGTCTTTCATTGTACAATAGACTTGTTCTGATTTATTTAGGCTGGGTTCCAAGAGATAAAAAGAGTGGAGGCATAGGCTTGGAATTGCCAAAACATCATTTCTGCTTCATTCTTTTAGCTAAAGGTGAAGAATTAGGGTTGAATTTTTACATAAGAACAAAAATGTATGAATTGGTGTTTGATGAATATGAGGAAATGTTTATATTTTTATTAGGAAGTAAGCTTATCTGCTTATTCTCAGGGAGGAGTTCCATAAACATAATTATTTTTTCTGTAGGAATTTGGCCAGAATACTAGAACCAGATGCGGTGTGGGGAGATTAGCAGATAAAGTAATTTTAACCAGAATTACTGAAATTAATTATTGCTTCTCAACAAAAGCTGCACAGAAATTCTGACCAAATATGAAATGGTTATCTGACATTTTCATAAAACCAGCTAACATTATTTGAAATACTCTCACAATTTCTGGTTAGAAATTTTTTGATCTTTTGACAAATGTATCCCAACTGCTACATTTGGATGCTGAGCCTAGCCCTTCTTGTGTATATCCTTGCTCAATTAAAAATTTGTTATACACAATCAGGCTATGGGGATCTCAAGCATTCAGATTTTTCTTTAAAGTAATTAACTATGTAGAAAAATTCCATATATATTTATATAAATTTATATATATATAAATTCCATATATATATACACACACACATATATGTATATACATATATATATATAATTGCTATTCCAAATGTAACTTCATCTGTATACCATCCATGAGAATTGTGGTGGGTTGCATAGTGCCCTCCCTGTCTCCTCAAATTTATGTGCACCTGCAACATCAGAACCTGACTTTATTTGGATATTAGGTCCCTATAGACATAATTAGTTATTGGATTAGGCCCTAAATCCTATAACTGGTTTCCTCATAAGAAGAGGAAAGGACACGCAGAGACATAGAGAGTAAAGTCATCTGAAGATGGAGGCAAGGATTGGAGTTATGCTGCCACAAGCAAAAAATAAAATTAAATTAAAAAAAATTAACAACAACAAAAAAAACCAGCTGGGGACATTAGAAGCTGAAGGAAGAGATGATTTATGGATGCCAGATGCATGGGAATATTCTTCCTTAGAGCCTTCAAAGGCAGCATGGCCTGGCTAACATCTACCTTGATTTCAGATTTCTAGCCTCCAGAATGGTAAGAATAAATATCCATTATTTTAAGTCATCAAGTTTGTGGCAGTTTATTACAAAAACTCAGGTAAGCAAACATAAGGAAGGATACAGTAACTTGTAAGTATATTAATTCTTCTTTTCCATCAGTCATAAGTATCAGATTTTCTATGAATCTGTGCATGTTTTGGTGAGGTATAATTTACGTAAAGTAAATTACAGTTCCATGAGTTACACACATAGAGTCGTGTAACCAACACATATTCAAGATACAGGATGATTTCATTATCCAAACTTATTCTCTTATCCTATTTGTAGTAATCCTTTCTCAAATACTGGAAATCATTGATTTATTTTCTGCCCTTAACGTCTTGCCTATTGCATAATTTCAAACAAATGGAATCATACAGTATGTAAAACTCTG
This sequence comes from Nomascus leucogenys, assembly GCF_006542625.1. Taxonomy (NCBI): domain Eukaryota; kingdom Metazoa; phylum Chordata; class Mammalia; order Primates; family Hylobatidae; genus Nomascus; species Nomascus leucogenys. The sequence goes on from NC_044402.1 coordinate 23,045,637, forward strand.
GCTTCTTTCACTTAGTGTATTGCCTTTAAGATTCATCCACGTTATTGCATGTATCAGAAATGCATTCATTTTTATTGCTGTGCAGTTCCATTGTATGGTTGTACAGCAGTTTGTTTATCTGTTCACAAGTTGAAGAACATTTGCTTTGTTTCCTGTATGAGGAGATTATAAATAAAGCTACTATAAGCATTTGTATACATGTTGCTACATGAACATAAGTTTTAATTTCACTTGAGTTAATACATACAGCTGGGATTGCTGGACCATATGTTAAACAGTTGCTTAACTTTCTAAGAAAGCGTCAAGCTGTTTGACATATAGTCTATACTACTTTGCAATTCTCATTTTAGTGTAAAAGAGTTCCAGTTCCTCCATTTCCTCAGCAGAACTATTTAGTACTGTCAAATTCTCCCTGCTTTTTTTTCTTTTTCTTTCTTTTCTCAAGGATAAGTGATAAAAGTATCTAACTTAAGTCTTAATTTGGATGTACCTAATGACTACTGATTTTGGACGTTGTATAGTGTATTTATTTGGCATCCATGTGTCTTTGTAAAAGTATCTATTGAAATATTTAGCTCATTTCTTAATGTTTTGAAAATTTAAAAAATTATTCTGAATGCAAACCTTTGATCAAACGTGTAATTTACAAATATTTTCTCCTAATTTATGGCCTGTCTTATCATTCTCCTAGTAGTGTCCTTTTTAAAACAGATGTGTTGATACATAACTGTCATGCAATTAACTACACCTATTAAAATATATAATTTGATATGTTTTGACATATGCATACACCTGTGAAATCATAATGACTATCAAGATGATGAACTATCCATCACCCTCAAATATATCCTCATGCTCATTTATTATTTGTCCCTACTGGCCCTTCCCCTTATACTCCCTCTGTCCTTAGGCAACCACTGATACCCTATGAGTGTAGATTCAAATGTCCCAGCTATATAACTATATGATTAAAAAAATTTACTCCTAGTAAGCCCTGCACCTAGTATTTCTTAATTCTAAGGAATGTTCATATCTCAGTTTTAGAAAACATGCCTTCATATGTCAGGGTGAGTCAGATTAAGACACATTTCTGGCCTACATTCCAGTAAAAGTCATTCAGACATAGTATTTATAGCACAGGTGTGGAATCAGACAGAATTAAGGTGTGGAATCAGACAGATTACAGGACAGAAAACTTTCTTATTTCTTGTAAGCTAGATTAGCATAAATACCTATTGATAAATATATTTCAGATGGCAGGCCAAAGAAACAAAATTGAGCTTGTGTGAGCAAGACATTTAACATTCCTAGACCTTTGTTTAGAATCTCTTGAATGGGGATAGTACCTACTTACTGAAGGTGTGATAAAAATTAAATCATCTGCTTTATGTACATCTCTGAATTATGAAAGGCAAAGTTGACCTTTAACAAGCATTTGCTGTGGTACTGCTTTATGGAAGGCACCAACAATTAAAGGCACGGTAGTTCTGAAATGATTGCAGTGAAATCTTTCCCTTCAAAAATCCAACACTTGGATGAGGGATATTGGAACTACAAATATATCTTGAGCTTCCCTAATTGTTTTAAAACTTATGTGATAATGGACACAAGCATTCCAACGGCTTAATCAGAAAATATCTGCAGTAGGCAGTAATGGTTAGGGTTGTTCATTCTATTTATTTAGGATAAATCGAGTCTCCACTTTCTGTGATCCAATGAATGTAAAATTTAATGAATTTCCAACCCTTAAGTTTGTACAGAATTTTATTTCAAATTCTGAGCACTATAAACCTATTTGTCTACTTTTAATGATAAACTCATTTACTTCTTTCCTCTGTCCTTCTTCCTCCTCATAGCAAATAGCATCTGTTGCAAGCCTAAAGACTAATATCATTATCAGAACTTATCCTGTTACCCAAAACCATGTGTAGTACATAGAATAAGCTGAAGATGACTCTAGTTTAGCAAAGACTAGATTTTTTATCTGAAGCTACCCATGGTGAACAGTTATGGAATTTCAGATTATTTGGTCAAATTGGATTGGCAAATAGGCACCCAGGAATGTTCAAAGATTTATGAAGTGTTTTTTAAAGAAATATCTTTGTATATCAAACTATATTTATTTTATTTCTCGACTTCACCCTGCTGAGTATATATTTGACACATTTCTTGGCAAAATCTCCTAGTAGGAGTCTACTGTGCCAATTAGTGAATAAACATTTTGGGAAAAGAAGAGTATCAGAATCTATGGAGTCATTAATTTTTCTCATTAAATTGTAAATACGTTTTTCTTGTTTACTGCTAAGTGTGGAGCATATGCTTAAAACTTTCCTTTCTTTTTTGTCATTTGTTAATCTCTTGGGATATATTATTTAAAAGCAAGATGTAAATAAAGACATCAAAGAAATAGAATTAAATGAGGACCATTGTTTGGCCCATAAGGTGCATTGAAATTAAACGGTGCTAGACTTTGAGACAACTATATTAGATAATTTGTGAAACGTACTTCTTGAGGTATATTACAGGAGAGAAAACTTTCTTATTTCTTGTAAGCTAGATTAACATAAATACCTATTGATAAATATGTTTCAGATGGCAGACCAAAGAAACAAAATGAACAATTAAATGTGGATAAAGATGACCTTTAACCAACAAAACACATTGAAAGGCACACTATCCTGCTTCTTAGGCTCAATTTCTGCCTCTAAAATGGAGTTACTAATAGTTATTACATGACAATTAAATCATATAAACATAAGGCATCTATACATAACATGAAATAAATGTGAGTCTTTTTTTGTTTTATGTAATTTTGGATGACTAGAAAAGAATACATATTTCAGAAAAACATAAGAAAATGTTTAAAATATTGATTGATGCAATGTTACAAAGGTTTTATTTTATCTTGAGGAGTCGTGAAGTATTAGCATATATCATGGTTTTATACTATAATGCAGCTGAATTAAATCCATAAATACTAGTAACTTTGAATCTCTCTCTAGAAATTAATTACCCCTTCCAGAAATTAATTACCCCTTCCAAGTTTACCCTGTCAACAGTCATTGTGGAATCATTTTATAAATTTGGGATTTAAAGACGGCCATAGCAGTGAGGTCATACTTTAAATATAGATAGATAGATAGATAGATAGATAGATAGATAGATAGATAATAGATATTAATTCAATTATTTATGATAGATAAAGAGGATAAAAACAAAATTGCAGTAACAATCATGGTTCAAGGCATACGTTGGCATACTTTAAAGTATGTCTTTACAGGCAAAAATCACCTTTAGTAATAAAAATAGAGTGAACACATGCCATATACGGTCAAAAAATGGGGTAAAATTTAAAAAAATGATTTGAAATTGGTTTTAGAGTCTCAGTTTTTAAAAGGCGTTACTTTTCAAAATGTCTGAACATCTCTCATGGAATATAATGGATATATCATAAAAGAGATTTTCAAAACCTTTCCATAGTTTTCATCTGTCATCTGTAGAATAATTGTTGTTTTGACCACCAAGACTTTTCGAGGTGATACCCACTCTAAATAATTGTCATGAATTTTCTCTACCCTAATGAAAGCTTCTTCAGAGAAACTCTTACTTTAAGGTTTATGAAACACTTCTACTTCTTGCTTTTTTTTGTACCCAGGAAGCTCTTTTTCTATATATGGCATGTCTTAAGAATGAACTAAATTTCTACTAAAAAGATATGAATATCTTGGGAAACTTGCTGTTACAGAATTTGATTAGAAACCACTTCTCCGGATGTGCTCCCTCTTTCCTAGTCATGCAGTGGTATTCCATTTCCTCCATTTTTTACCAGATATTTTTGCTTCATCGTTTCTACCTTAGCTTTATAATAATTGTATACATGTGTGTGTTTGGTTATTTTTAATTGCTATTTTTAACAGCTGTATCTCCATAGGCCAAGTAAATAATGCAGAAACTATTTTTCACTGTTTTCTGGATTGTTTTACAAAACACTCTTTAAACAGTCTTCAGAAGATAAAAGCTGTTTAATAGACAGCTGAGTATATTGAAACAATCTCTTCTTAGTAAGCCACTTTATGCTAAACAGAAAGATAGCTACTGCAATTTCTTTTTACATAAGAGCTTTCTACAAGACATTTATCCATGTCTGGAACACCATAAGTTGTCTGCCTAGATTCTTATATTCATTTAAGCCAGACCTTGAATGCCATGTAAATATCATGATGGTATTAATAATCACACTATAAAATCCTTTGGAAGCCAGAGTGCTCATTAGACATGAGCGGCAACTTACACTTTGCCAGGAACCCCATACGTATGGGCATATCTTACTTATGTATTTTGGCTTAACCTGTGTAGAAAGCATCATATCATCAATTTTAAAAGGTGCCACATGCAATATTGTTATTTTTTTCTCCAAATAGGTGTGCTTTTAGAAATTTCTCCCTTTCCTCATAGCTAATCTCTGACTTTGTCAGAAAGTGATAAATGAATTGTAATTATGCATATCTTCAAAATTCTTTAATAGAAGATATGTTTTAATATGTAGAGCTCCATAAAAATAATTAAAATGATAACAGCAACAATAAACTATCTAGTTTCAACTATTTTCAAAACACTGTACTTGACATCTTGCATATACTGTCTCTAACCCAACAAATAACTAAACAGTCTCTAAACAGAAGATAAAAGCTGTTTAATAGACAGCTGGCTATATTGAAACAATCTCTTCTTAGTAAGCCACATTATGCTAAACAGAAAGATAGGCACTGTAATTTCTTTTTACATAAGAGCTTCCTACAACAGTAATAGAGTAAGGAACACAAGGCTATGTTATAACTATAAGATAAATTGCATCCAAAACTCATTTGTATGCATATATATCATTAGAGATAATTGGCAATTTTGATGAATTATTATATATAATTAAATAATTTCAGCACTCCTACTGCCATTTAAATTACAGAGTGAGCGGAGCTAGTAGAGCTGAGTATTGTTCACGTTTTCCAAATCTTTTTACACAGGATTCCAAATTTCTATATGGAAGGGGAAAAAAATCTAGGAATATTTTGCTTTATTTCAATGTCTGACTGTAGTATGAGAATTTACTTTAGAGTTGATATAATTAAGAACATTAAAAAATAATGACAGTACTAGCTAAAATAAACAGTGTGGGCACCACCGATCTTTTAAATTAAGAGAAGCAATCTCTGAGTAATGTACCACCCACACACATTTTAGTGCCGTGTACTTCTTATTGGAGAGTACCACAGAGGGAAATGAATACATCTTATAACTTTTCTATTGTCTTTAGTTTTCACTACCAACCTTTTGTCTTTTCAATTTCAACCCAGTTAAACCCTGCATTTTAAACGTTTTGGAGGGAAGGTCTCCTTTGTTTCTGTGAGTGACGGGGGAGCAATCTTTGGGAATCCCTGGTTAAAGACATAAGAAAGATCTGTTATCTTCATTGGAATTGCCCCTTCCAGATATTCACATCAACAAGCCCCAGGTATGCACTGATTCTGGGCTGGCTTTAGTACCCCACTGTTACGTGTGAGCAGACCTCTGAGGATTCACAAAACTGACACTATATGAAAAGCAGAAACAAAGGCAAGCAAACAGAAAAGAAAAAGTAGAGGAAACAGAGAGAGAAGAAAAGAGACAGGGAAAATCTCTGGACAAAAGGTGGAATTCTCTGTGCAAGAAAGCCATCAGTTAATTATGAAGATGGTCAAAAGACATGATCACGCTTGTACAAGTGCCCTTCCTCAAGAATCTACCTGAGAATGGGCTCACCTAAAAAAAAAAAAAAAGAAAGAAAGAAAGAAAAAGAAAATTACACAGTGATAGGTACCAGTCCCCCTCACAGCCGGTCAGTGGATCTCAGAAAGAGGGCTACAAGAAGATAGAATTGATCAAGAACTTGAGAGAATCTTACTAATCCACAGAGAGAATCTTAAGAAAATTAAGGAATAGCATAGTAATACTTACTGGTTAAAAAAATAAGCAAAATACAATTTTAAGAGAAAAATAAGTAATTAAAATGTGATATATGGCTCATTTATGTACGTCACTTATTTAGCCATGGTAATATGGCAATATAAATACTGAATATTGATCTAAACCAAAGTTATTATATATATATATGGAATTCAGGAATATTTGTGTTATGGTAGAAGTGTAAGAAAAACTCAATCCTCATCTGATGTAGTAGTTATTTGATAATATCTTAAATTTAAAAAACGTAAGAAGCACCACCATAAACACTTTATTTAGATAGTACAATGCTAAATTTGATAGGATGGGGGGAATAATGAAGGAGACTGATGCTTTGTTTAATATGTCTTACAGTACTCACTGATGCTTTGATATGTCTGCATCAGAAATAATGGTTGAATGCTTAAAATGTGTACATTATCCCATCTGAGGTTAAATTTTTCCTCACTCTAATAATATTAAACTTCATTGAAGGGCAGGATTTTGCAATGCTCTTTGGGGCCTTGTTAAACATCTAAACTACTTTAAGAGTTGCTTAAAGAGGTCTGGATTTACACAAATCTTCTGACCCTCGACTGAACTATAAATCCTCTCTCTTTTTTTCTAATATTCTACCATTTGAGAAAACAATGAACAAATCAGTGAGAAGAAGCAAGCAGCTTATATTCTTTGATAGTCTCTGCTATTCCGTTTTTTGGGGGAAATATTTCGTAATCAGTCCTCCAAAATTGAAGTGATGTGAAAAAATTGGCAGATATTTAAATAAAGGACCCTTAAGTATAAAATAAATGGAAACTGTAGTAATGAGGCTATGAAATATATAAGATGGTTTATTCATAGATAATACAGACCTTCCAGAGAAAAGTTTATACGCCTCACAGAAAGGACGGGGACTTTGAAATTAACAATGAACTTCTTTAGAAATTCTGACTTTAATAGTTAACATTTGTAAGACTTAAAACAAGATATCTTGTTTAATAAACTCCACAAACCTCAATTTTTTTACAAGATGGGGACAATAATAGCTACCTTAGATGAGTATTGTGGGGATTAAAGTAAATAGATATAAAATATCTAAAAGAATGCCTGGGGCTTTGTTAAGTGTTATAATAATTTAGTTTCATAAAGCTCCAATAAATAGTCATGTACATATTATTTTATACAAGTATGAAGTTCAGAAATATTTGTGATCCTTTTTCTTATTTGCAGTCTTCGCAGTACTAAATGAAATGACTAAGAGTATCTTTAATCATTAAACAACTCCTAACCTGAAAACAAATGGATTACGTTGGTGGCTGACTCACAGAGAAAGTTTATGCGGATAGAATTTACATGGCCAATTCAAAAAAAGGATACATTTTTAGAAACGATATCCAGGATGTCACAACACCTTGTCTACACTCATCAATTTTATTGTCACCTTGCCACTATTGAGCTTAGTGTTGACACTTCCCAGAGCCCAGAAGTTGCCCCTAAAAATTATGAATTCCACTCTGGGAAAGCAAAGTAAAGTAATTCTTTTGTTGGGTTATTGATACTTTGGAAGGGACATAGAGATATGGATGCATACATAGCTCAAAATAAAAGAGAATTTATTCTGGAACATGGCCAAGATAAGAATGCCACCGAAGTTCACCAGGCCATCATTTGAGAGTAGCTTCAGCAGACTAATACATCAAAAAAGCCAATAAAACAAAACATTGAAATGTAATTATTTATTAAATACTTGAAGGAATTATAGTAGTTGAGTTGAATCATATTTTTAAAAAAAGATGAAGAAGAAAAACACAGTCTTTAAAATTTCTCTTTGGATCCCCTTTTTCTCTCTTCCTAAAATTCTAAACCTCAAGGAAGTTGACTTATAAGATGTTCCTTTTTTAAAATCAACCCACTCTCAAAATTCCTCTATCAGAGCAATCTAACTTTAATGCTGTCTTCATAAGCTATGTGTTTATTTTTTTATTTGCATAAATTTAGGGGTACAAATGTAGTTGTGTTACACGGGTATATTGTGCAGTGGTGAAGTCTGGGCTTTTAGTGTTAACTATCACCCTAATAGTGCACATTGTCCTTGTAAAATATGATTTATCCCTCACATCCCCTCAACCTCCCACCCTTCCAAGCCTCCAGTGTCTGTTAGTTCACATTTTATTTCCATGTGTACACATGATTTAGCTCCCACTTATAATGGAGTATTTGAATTTCTGTTTCTGAGTTATTTCACTTAAGATAATGATCCCTACTTCCATCCATGTTTTTGCAAAAGACATGATTTCCTTATGTTTTATGGCTGATTAGTATTCCAGGGTATATGTGTATATCACCTTTTTTAATCCAATCATCCATTCATGGACAAATAGGTTGATTCCTAAATTGTCACTCTGACTTCTAATCTTTTACTCAAGGTGATACATTTCTTGAGTACAGGAATAGTATCCTGTGTTTCAAAATCACCAGTTTTTAATTATCTCATAGATTAGGCAATAAATTATGTTTACCTTAGTTCATTCTGTGCTGATAGAGTATCACAGGTTGAGTAATTTATAAAGAACAGAAACCTATTTCTCATAGTTCTGGAAGCTGGCAAGTCCAAGATTAAGGTGCTGGCAGGTTTGGTTATCTGGTGAGGGCTGCAACCTTCAGAGGAAAGAAAATCTGGGCTGTTACTGGCAGAAGGTGGAAAGGCAACAGAGTCAAATGTGTATGAAGTTTCTTTTAAAATGACCTTAATCTCAGTCATGAAGGAGGTGCCCTCATGACCTAATCACCTCTTAAATGCTCTACTTCTTGATACTACCACATTGGCAACATCTGGATTTTGGAGGGGGCACATTCAAACCATAACATTCAGCCCCTGTCCCCACCCAAATTTATGTCCCTCTCAGACACAAAATACATTTATTTCATCCCAATACCCCCCCCTCAAAGTCTTAACTTATTCCAGCATCAACTGACTCTCATCTAAACATCATATGGGTGAGACACGAGAGTGTGTTTTATCCAGAAGCAAATTGTTTTCTAGCTGTAAACCTGTGAAATCAAGCAAGTTATGTGCTTTCAAACCTGTGAAATCAAGCCAGTTATGTGCAATGGTGGGACAGGCAAAGGACAGACATGTCTATTCCAAAAGACAGAAATATAAATGAAGAAAGGCTAACACGTCCTAAGTAAATCCAAAATCCAACAGGACAAAGAACATCAAATTTTACAGCTGGAGATGACATCTTCTTTGACCCTATGTCCACCTTCCAGACACACTGGGATGAGGTTTGGGTCACCAAATCTCCTGGAGGCCCCACCCACTTGGTTTTGCTAGGCACAGCCCATGCCACAGCTCTCATGCGTTGGAATCAGGTGCCTGCAGCTCTCCAGTTTGGCCTTGCACACTGGTGGCTCTACAGGACTGGGGTTTGGGGGAGTAGCCCTGCTTCCATGCCTCCACTAAGCACTGCCCTAGTAGGGGCTCACTACAGTGGACTTGACCCCATGGCTCCACTGGGCATTGCCTTAGTGGAGACTCTGTTGTGTCTCTATCCTTGAGGCAGGGACCTGCCTGAGCGATGAAGCTCTCTGAGGCATCACTTAAAATCTAGGTGGAGGAAGTTATGACTCCATAGCTGTTGTGTGCATGTGAAATTAGCACTATGTGAATGCTTCCAAGGCTCACTGAGAGTGCCCTCCAGATCAGCAACCCCAGCCGTACCCAGGCCCACCTGAGTAATAGCTGGTGCAGATGAGGAGTGTTTTGCCAAAATGTGGGGAGCAGAGACTTGAGGTGGCCTGGCCAGTAAGGCCCAACATCCACATATGCCCTGGGCCCCTCTCTTTAAACCATTCTGCCCTCAAGGTCCTGGCTCCCTGGGCCTATGGCAGTCTCAAATATCTATAAAAGTCCTTGGAGTTATTTTTAAAATTTTTTTAATAAATGGCACCTGGCATCAATCTATTCATAGTAATGCCCTTATCAAATGATTGCTTAGCCACATCCTTGGCTTTCTCTCCTAAACATTTTTTTACACATATATTTTTTACATAGGCAGGCTAAGAATTTTCCAAATATTCATGTTTTGCTTCCCTTTTAATTATACATTCCATCTTTAATATTTTCTCTTCTTTCATTTTACTATAAGCAGTTAAGAGAAATCATGTAGCACCCTGAACATATTGCTGCTTAGCGATTTCTCCTGCCAAATATTTTAATTCTAAACTCTTAAATTCTTCCACAAAGCTGTGGATCATGAACATAATTCAGCCAAGTTCTTTGCCACTTTGTAACACAGATGACCTTTCTTTCAGTTTCCAATACCTTGCTTCTCCTTTCTGTCTGAGACCTCATCAGAAGAATCTTCACTGTCCCAACTATCTTAATAATCTCTAAGAAGAATGAGGCTGTTCCAACTCTGCTGTTTTTCTCAGCTCCTACAAGAATCACCCTTTTCAATCCAGTTATGGCGATATAGACTTTGTCCAGCATTTGCTTAAAAGCTGTTCCAGCCTCTACCTGTTACTCAGTTCCAGAGCTGCTTCCACATTTCTAGGTATGTGTTATATAGAAACTCTACCCCCAGTACCGATTTCGGTCTTAGTTAATTTTGTGCTGTTATAACAGAAAACCACATACTGGGTCATTTATTTCCAGTTTATTATTATTCTCATTTATTTATTGAGAACAGAAATTTATTTCTGACAATTATGGAGGCTGGACAGTCTAATTTCCAGGTGGTAGCAGGTTTAGTTTTCTTATGGAAGCTGCATGCATTCTCCAGAGAAGAAGAATGCTGTGCCCTCATATGGTAGAAGGAAGAAGAGCAAGAGAGCCAAATGCTGCATGAAGCCTCTTTGAGACGGATCTTAATCCTCTTCACAAGAGAGTAGCCCTTATGGTCTAATCTCTTAGAGGTCCCATCTCTTAAAACTATAACATTGACAGCACCTGATTTGGAAGACACACATTCAAACCATAGCACTGTTAAGTGAATGATAATCTAAATTTGTGAATAGCACGGGACTTATATCTCAAGAATTGAGAAAACTTGGAAATATGAAGACTTTGTATTTGATTAACGTGAATTTTTTCTGATAGCTTGATGAAAATATAAATGTTAATGAATTAGATTTTATAATTATTTAAATGTTCTAGATGGAAAATATTTAGAGTGGTGGCCCACTTTTATTTGGGAAATGTGTCCTCTTCAACAGAACGTAATGCATTATGAGAAACAGATGTAAAGCTGTGATGAAGAAAGAAGCTTTCTCCTTGGCCAGCTCTGTCAAAGGCACAATAGCAATCAGGGACATGCCATGATGCCATGAGATCTCCTCAGAACTACAGACCATTTTAAGAAATTGTCTTATCAGAGCAGATAAATAAACAAATGTTGCTATTTGGATGATTTTACAACTGACTAAATGGTTTTATCCAAAGTATATGGAATATATATAGAATTATAAATAATTCTGTTTAAAACTGTGCTCTCTTGAACAATTCTAAATTAAGGATTTACATAAGGGTACTGCTAAAACACTTACTAAACTCTAGGATCATATGAACCTGAAAGAAGGACTCAATTAGAATCCAACAGGATATCAACAGAGTAAAACAATGGATTGAATTAAGAAGATAAAATATATTAAACATAATATTTGCATTTAATCAGTTCTGGATCTATCCTTTATTGCCATCCACTAATGCTGACCTTAACATCTCACAAACTTCTCAATTTAAAATGATAGAAATATGACTTAAAAACAATATGTAAAACAAATTTAGATGTTTTAATAATATTTACATAAGTGAACAATTTTTATATGCTCATCTGTACATTTTTGTTTTTGCTAAAGTATTAATGCAAAATTAGCTCACTTTGAAGATTGTCTAGTGTCAATAAAGAAGGCATGTTTCTCATGAATAGCTTAAAACTACATCTGCAATATTTATCTTTGCCACAAATTACAGTGTATAGAGAAGATGGTGTCAATTGACAAGTGAATCAAAACCTAATGTATAAGAAATTGATTAGAGAATTGGAGTATAAGCCAGGAAGACAAGTCACAAGGGAGATTGAAGAATGGCCCTAAATACTGGTACAGGTATCATTGCAAGAAAGTTTTAACCTGTGCTGTTTGGTCCTGAAGGTACAATTAGGACCACAGTAACCATTTCCTGAAGCAAGATTTTACTTCAACGTTGAGAGAATTATACTTTTTGAGAGCACTCTGGAAATTTTCAACTCTTGGCTCAGATTTTAGACAACATTCAAGCGATGAATTGGTCGTTAAGTTTAGATGACCTCTAGGGTTTCATTCTATCATGAGACTCTATTGTCCTACATTTATATTTTCTACTTCCAAAGCCCTGAAATAGAGAGATATTTTCTGAGCATGTGATTAATGAATTACTGTTTGGGATAGTTTCAGGTTTATGTGCTTATGATTTAAAACTTCTTACCCTTGGGAGATGGCTAGAATAGAGAACATCTTGAATTAATATTCTAGACCAAAACTGATTGCAAGTAAAATTAACCTCCAACTTATGTAAAGAGCATTGGTTAAATTATTCTTAGAATTGTATAGTGGAAGAAGGAATATATGTGATTATAATTCATCCATATTTCTGCACACACATATATATATAATGATTTATAAACCATCCATAAACTGAGCTACAAAAATATATCAAGGGAAATATGCAAGTCTACATTTTATGATAGGTTTCAGAAAGCTGTAAAACCTCAAGTGGCTCCAGAGATCAACATTTGACTGCATTTTGTTTATAATACAATTATTAAAAAGTCAGCCACTAGCGAGAGGCTTAGGGTGATATCAAGCAAACATTACCATTTGTACTTAACAATTGACATTCTTCTCTGGCTGTCCAAATACATATGATCTTATAAACATTTTTGCTTGTCATTGTATAAGTCAAATAGGTACAAGGTGCAGCTTGAAATACCGCTTCTTTCAATATTGCACAAATTCAGTATTTGTCTCTAAAAAGAGCAAATCATTCTAATGGGAACTAAATAAATTAATAAGCATAAAATGTTACTGCTTCTTCTCCGCACTAAATAAAAATAAAAATTTTAGGCCATTTGAAAGAAATGCAGAACACAGACTGTGTTCGAGAGAGGGGGCAGGTTTGTCAGTGTAACCACCATGCTGAAAGAAATATTGCTCTAAGAAACATCAATAGCTTACTACAGTTAAATGGAAAGATTAGCGTGGTTCTTTTACTTGTGAATAAGGGTGGCACTTGAATTCTAGAATTAAAGCCTTGTGAAGAGGGTTGAAAACATTTCCTCAAGATAGGAAGACTCTGGCTTACAGTTACCTGTTGACCTCACTGTAGAGGTTGACATTGTCCCAGTGTAATTGTGCTTAGTCTGCCTAAGCCAAAAACTAACTTAATATAGACTAAGATCTCTATGACCCTAAAACTGAAGAGTACACGTAAGCAAGGGAGTTTGGGGCCATCTTCCAGGTGCCTCAGCAGAGTCATGGTCATTCTGTCAACAGCCCATATGGAGAGAGAACATCTCCTTTTCCACTTCTTTAGTTCCTGCCACTTAGGGAACTTTAATAAGACTTGAGTCCTAATATGTTGGCAAAAAATAATAACAACCCATTAAAAAATCTCAACAGCAATAAATCAGATTCATCAGAAATAACAGAAAATACACTGTCTTAAGAGGCACTTCAAGGAAGAATAGAAATTAAATTGAATTACAAATAATAAGAATATTTAATATTCATTTTTTACACTGATCATAAGAATAAAAATTAATGCAACCACAATAGAAAAGTGGTGCTATCTTCTAATGGTGAAAATACCTATCCAAAATGGTCTAGCAATTTTACTCCAGAATTCCGACAGTAATGAGAATCATGTTTTCCACAAACCATGTACAAAATGTTCGCAGTGCATAATAACCAAAAACTTGAAGCAACCTAACTCTCCATCAACAATAGAATATATGGATGTTTTATTAATGTATGTACGTATGTTTTCTTTTTATAGTGTAGTAAAACACAGCAATGGTAAATTACTGCTATGTAGAACAATGTGGATGAATACTGTAAACATAATTCTATAAGCCAGATACAGTCTACTATATGATTCCACTTATAGGAAATCAAAAAGAGGCAAAACTATTCAATGATGGCTGATGTCAGAATGGTAGTTTTGGAGGGAAGAACCATGTAAGGAATAAAAGAAGCTTCTTGGTTGATTATTCTATATTTTCTTCTGTGTGTTGATTACAATTTGTGTATATATATGTTATATATATACATATATGTAAAATAAATTTGGTTGTTCACTTACCAGTGTGCATTTTATATATGTTACACTCTTTATATACAAAGTTAAAAAGGAAAACTCATAAGAGATTGAGAGATTTTAAATTATAGATTCAAATATAGTCCTCTCTTGTCCTAAAGTATACCTCTTTGAGCTAAAAACATGATTTTTCATTAAAGCAATTAAGCACATAAATAGAAGCATATGGTTAACATAAATATAAAGAGATAAAAATCATAAAGAAAGCGATGACACTTGGGTATATCTAGAAATGTAATATCCCTAATAGACGTTATGGAAGTAGAAAGGAAGGATAAGGAAGAAATAATTTTTAAAAAGACACATTCCCTGAACTGAAGAAAGCCCTGTGTATGTAGATTAAAAGAGTATATGGAATTTTAGAGTCCTAGCAGTGTTTGAACTCTAAAGATAAAGAGAAGCATGTCCAACCAGAAAAAGTAATTTGCCTACAACAGAGAAATGAATTAGTTCATGATACTGAAAACTTAAAGACAAGATTTATGTCTAAAACTTATTTGAGCAAAAAAAGAATCTATCTCCAGGCTTTCTAACCAACATATCATCCATCTGCTGGACAAAAGGAAAATGTTGAAGTCATTCTGGCTATATAACTGAATAATATAGTCAGGTGCTTGCAACTGCTTTTCAAGCATAATGTACTGGGAAGAACTGGATACTCATAAATACTGAAAATCTACCATCTTCGAAGAATTGGCTAGAATTTTCACATGCACTGTCTAGTCATTACAACAAGCCTTACTGAGGCATAGTTATTTCTTACATATACATGGAGATCAAGTTACGAAGCAGAAACAAAGTCCAGATATGTATAATAATCAGTTTTCTTCCTATACTCTGACCTTAAGGGAATTTCAGCTTATGTCCTTCCCCACCAAAATGTTATGCTTTGCTGCTGATATTTTATTTCCCTGATTATTTTAATGTAGGCTTTATCTCTTGGTGAAATGCTGAAATGCAACTATCTTTAAAAAAGATCATACTTTAAACTACCAGACATTTTTACCTAAGGAATAAAAAAAGAAGGAGGGCTAATAAAATAATAGATTTTGATAGAAGGGTATGGAAAAAGAGTATTCAGTGGTCAATAAGTCTAGTAAAACTCCACACTGTCATTTTAGTTGAGTAAGATTCCCATAGACGGGAAAACAAAATAGGTTGATTTTGTCTAAAGGCTCTAAGTTTAGACAAATTATTGGTGTGATTTCTGGGTAATTTCGTGTCTTAAAATGCAGACATTGTTATTACACTGGATCTAATGTTGAAAACATACACAAATTGGTTGCTGTACTAAGAATAAAAGAAAAGCTAGGTGAGGTTGAATTCTTCTTACTGAATAGAATGTTCCTAGTGAATTTATGTAGGCTGTGCCCATGTAAAAATATATTTGAGGTAATGCACTGGGAGTTTTCAATTATGCATCCACAGTTGGATTATTCTCTAATAATATTAAATTAGGTAACAAATACATAATTTTCTGTGCAAGAAAAGTTATGAATGTTTAGAAAATTGTTGAGATTAAAAAAAACTTGCTATTGACTAGTTCAACTCATGTAAGAACACAGCTATAATCATATTGTCATCATCATTACCACCCCCATCAGCATCATTTTCCTTTTCCTCATCCTCTTCATCATTTTTGCCTGAAAACTCATGGGAGAAAAACCTCCAAAGGTAAGATAATGTGAAAAACTATTCTAGTAATAATTTCACAGGATTTCTCTAGTTTCCAATATTCTATCTAAATTGTGCTGCATTATCTTGGATTATAGTTAGAGACATTTGCCTGTAAAAATATTATCACCAAATGTGGTTAGTTTCAAGATTGTTTGGCAGGGCAACAATTTATTTTTATGCCCCAAAATGAAATCTTGCATGTAAATTCAACACTTTCAACATGTAATATGTGATGCTCTCATATTGCATGGGTAGAGGATTCAATCTTACCCTCAGTTTTTCTTAGCTGTAATACCATGCGGTTTACATACAAGCTTTTCTTCAGACTTCATTTCCAAATTAAATACCCCACTCCTCTAGCACCTCAGAGAACCATCGTCTTCCCCGAGCTCTTTCTGAAACTTGTGCATCTTCAAATTCAACCCACGTTTTACATGACTCTGATATCCTGCCTTCCACAGGCCAATTTTAATCATTAAATTCCAGGAGCGAATCCAAAATAATTTTAGTAAAAGACAAATCTCTTTTTCTGGTTGCTTCTGTAGAATGTGCCCTGTTTTCTGTCAGATTTGGTGCAAAACAGTACTTGAAAATACCTGAATTTTATAGCTGCCTTCTCAAAGGCAATTTGTTCCAAGCATATTATACTATGAATTTAAAAACTCAATCTGTATTTCAAGGGAAATTTTACCTCTACGTCTGTGATTAATTCATATTAAAGTCATCAAAAGACAGTCAAGTGAGAGTCATTTGATGTCCAAGTGCCCTTTTATGAGACATTTCAATTCTTTACTTTTTAACCAAGATTTTTTTTTAAGTCCAGCCATAAATAGAATTCAACCTCTAAAAATGCCTTGAGTTTGCATTGAAATGTAAAGCCTTTTGGAATCAGGGAGATTTCAAGTATGTTCTTTTCTATCAATAATTCTGATTATTTTCTGAAATATAATTCAGTGCTCTTAAGATTATAAAATTGGTTCATTTATCTTGAGGGTAAGAGAATTAATGCGGTGCTACCTGGCCAAGCAATTTCGATTCAGAGGCAGACTCTAACAGTGTGATTCATATTTGTCATTATTGCTGGTTGTATTTACTTTTATAGGTATGATGAATCTGGTTTTAATTTATTATAGTTGCTTTGACTGTATTGCCATACTGAATCATTGGGACAGATATTGCCATATGATCCACATATCTCTGAAATTCTGCCTTTTTATTGACGAAAGCGTGGTAAATCTCCAGATTTTTTTAACGTGCATGTGGGATTACTCCATAATTAATTTTTATTAGTTACAATTATTGAGAGCTATGTGCCAGCCACTGTATTAAGTGCTTAAAAAACACATTTTCTTTTACATTTAAAACAACCCTGTAAGCTAGGTATTATGCCCAGTAAACCATTAGTTAGTGACAGCACTTGAATTTAAACCTGGAACAATTTTGACTTCCTCTCTACTAGTTGTCATGACTTGCTCCAGGCAGGTCAAAGAGAGTAAAAGTATCCCTCCTTTCATTCTGACAGCTATATACTAGCTGTTTCTCAATTTCTTTAATTTCTATGTTAATTCTATAGTCTTAGTGACCTGTTTTACCCTCTCTCCCTATCTAATATATTTTTGATAATAATATTTGAAAATTGGAAAGTTTCGCATAAATACAAAATATTTTTCTATCTACTTTTTTATTTGAATATTTCAAGAAGCCTTTTCAGAAGTCCAGAAAGGATATTACTAATTCTATTTTTTTCTGGAGAAGAAGTTGAGGCTTACAGAAGGAAAATCACTTGCCTAAATCATAAAATTAACAAATAATAAAGCTGAAGTGGAAATCAAGACTTCAGATAAATGTGTAGTGCTCTTGCTACTATATTTCACAGTTTGAAGAAATGAACTTTTTATTCATTATATTTAAAAGCATAATAGATCTCTCTAATAAACATGCTATAGAATAGCATATACTGTATCTACTAATATACACATACATGTGTTATATATATGTATATACACACATATACAGTATACTACATTGATTTACTATTTTTCTATATTTGAGTTAATTATACTATCTAATAATATTATTGGCTACAAAAGTAAATATAATAGTTATTTAGTTATATTTAGTTATTCATTGTCTACCTGGCTCTTTGCTACGTGCTTATGTAATTCTAATATTTAATTCTAATATTAAATATCAGTAGATACTACTAAATACATAAGGACACTAAGGGACCAGAGAAGTTATCTGTCCAACGTGACCAGGAGAGTAAGACATATTTTAACATAGATATTTATTTCCTAATTCAAGAAACATTTAATATTTTATGAAATTCTATTCTATGTAATTTCTATCTTTTTGTAGAAATTGTGTGAAAATATTCCATTTTAAATTGAAGCTTTGCTAGATATAGTAAAGGTGAATTAATTTATTTAATAGATTTCCATTACTTAAATTTGCAGAGGTCATCAGTCTGTTTACCAACAACGGGAAAGGTAGCATTCATTTTTATTTCTCTGATTTCCCAAGGGACACCTGCTTCCATTATCATTTATTTGTTAATACTTTACTATGTTCCACAGCAACTAGACTCAAGGAAGATGAAGCCAAAGTCTTCTGTCTGGTATTAAACACCTTGAAAATATCATAAATAAAAGCCTGCATATGGTGCCATGGTTTGTTCTGCTCTGGGCCCATTCCAGCCCACCCCTGGCCCTCACCACCACGCACATACACAGACACTGCACTTCATGCTTCTCTCAAATTAGGAAGGAATGATCATTTTCATATTGATTCTGGCCAGGGCTGCTCTATGGAGTGAATTGGCCATTAGATAACCTTGATTTTCAGCCTTTGTAAACTAATGATATCTATTAATCACGCAAGCTCCAGAATTTGTCTCTTCCAGTAAAAATATTCCCAGAGAGCAACTTATGTATTTTTTTGTAACTCCATTTACAACCTCCCATTAATTTTTGTCCATTCAAAGTTTTATTTGTCCAGTCTATCCTGAATAAATATTTCTAAAACAATTATTTACAAAAGCATCAGAATGAAAACAATTATATTCAGTTTAATTGGGTGCTTGAGAAAGTTTTTGTTTAACAACGAACAAAATGAGATAAAAACACAAAGTTGCAAAAAAAAAGAAGTTATTCAAATTGGAAATGCAGATTTGTGGTGAAACAGAAGTAAACAGAGCTAATACATCTTTAGGATGTTTTGCCTTTAATCCAAAGCATTAAAATCTGCATAAAAATAATATCATCGCTGTCTCAAGGTGTCCCTTGCCTATTATTTAAGTCAAGTTTGTCCAATCTGCAGCCAAGAGGCCACAAGCGGCCCAGAATGACTTTGAATGTGGCCCAACACAAATTTGCAAACTTTTTAATAACATTATGAGATTTTTTGACTACATATATATATTTTTAGCTCATCAGCTATTGTTAGTGATAGTGTATTTTATGTATGGCCCAAGACAATTCTTCTTCCAATGTGGCTCAGGGAAGCCAAAAGATTGGAGACCCCTGATTTAAGTCAATTGCCAATAGCGATACTTGTAATTATGTCTGTTACTTTATTGAGGACTTATTAAGGATAGATATGTTTAATTCCTGTCATCTGATATGTGGGAAACCTGTGATTGAGAGACACCCAAAGAGCCCTCAGTACCTTTAGTATCAAACTCAACCATAAAGATTCCTAGACTGGTCATCAAGAACCATCAAGGGCATGATTATGTTCCTTCTCCACACACATATCACGTAGATTCAGTTGATTAAAATTATAAATGAGAAAGTACAGATGAGAAACTTCAACTCAACCATGTAAAAAAAATTTACATGCTGTTTAAATAACCAGAGCTGCATGGTCCGTTATAAGAGCAACTGGACACACGTGAATGTTGAGCCCATAACCTCCAGCTAGTGTAAATAAGAAACTAAATTTTAATTTTATTTCATTTAATTCATTTAAATATAACTTTAAAAATTAAAAATTGAAACGTGAGTTTTTTTATGTTAAGCACATCTTTATTGTTTTGGTAGATCTAAATTTCACTTTAACCACTGCATCATGAAAGGTATCATTGTGGTATCAGTGTGTACAAGTCAGGCACTTGCGTTATATCTAGTATTGCACATAAATATATCACTGATATAGTCAGTGTTAATGGGTTGATTCAATCAAATAAGTTTTGCTATGCACTGAAATAACATTGCAAAACATTTATTTGAATAATTTAGGCAGAGAGCCAGAGTTACAATTATATCTATGTAATTGTATTTAGTATTTAAATTCAATTACTGATTTTTGGCAATAATTATTTTCCTAGTTTAAAAAGTAAATACAGACAACTTTTAAATTTTAAGGAAAAAACTGTTACCAATGCAGAATTAAGTGAAGATGCAGAAACAAGTAATATAACCTGAAAGTTACTGGAACAACGTTTCTCAAGTATAAAAGTGATTAGAACAAAGTACGTCATAAATTTCACTATGAAGGTATACTGCAATTTGCTGATAAAAAGCAAAACAAATGAAAAGTTCTTGTGCTCAAAAAAGGAGAAAACAAACTAGATAATAGACAATGCTAAGAAACATTTTCAGCAAGTACCTAATGATTTTATAAGAGGTTTCCTCTCAATAGTAAAAAAAAATGAAATCAATTATCGCAATTATAATTAAATATTAAACACAATTATTTAAATAGTCTGTAACCATTTAAGCTTATACTTTGGGCCAGCTAGAAGTTATTTGGATTCTTGCACAAAAAAGTAAATATAAAAAAAAGAAAAAAATCTCAGTTAGATGGAGAAACAGTAAATGAAATTATTATTTCACTTATAAAAGTTTTGTTAGAAGATCATGTAGGGAAGACTTAAAATAACTTTATTTTGCAAGATGTGAAAGATCTTTAGTTAAGCCACCAAATAATTTCCTGTGGACTACAAGATCTTATTAATAATATCAAGCATCAATTATTTCAAAATTTGAACAACTGCAAGTACTTCTTTTTAGATCTGCATTCATTATGTGATATAAAGACACTGCCTGATTAGTACTTTGGGTACACATTAACTAAAAAGACTTCGAAATCTATAAAGATAATTTTTAAATTTTCAACTCTCCAAAAATTTTCAACTCTCCAAAAATGGATTTGTGGTTTTCAAGGAAGAATTTCAGGTAAAGAAAATAATTATTTCTATCCTAATAAGCTGTCTTATTGCTTTGTTTCACTGTGTGATGCACGTTAAAAATATTCTTAGTTTTCTGGAAAAGATTGTAAGAAAAGTGTCATGGATATAGCTGTTAAACTGTTGACTACATAGAAGAAAATGCTAAAAATAATATGGAACTACTGAAAAATATTAAAATCTTGTGCTCTTTAACAATGTTCAGTGAGTCCTGAAAGAGTTTTACGGATTTACTGAAGTTAACTAAAATTTAAGTCTTTCTTGAAACAAAATGAATATTTTCTCAATATTCACTAATAGTGGCAAAAAATTGTGTGAGATATTAGACTACATATAAATGACTTAAATTTGAATCTCCAAGAAAGGAAAATTTGTTTTATGATCTAAACAGGTAAAATGATTTGGGTTGAAATTGAAGCTTTTCAAGATATAAACAAACAATAATTCTACACATTTTTCTAATAATCAAAATACAGAACATTTTAATTAACATTGATACGTAAAATGGCTGAAAACCATAAAAAAAATTGTATTGATATTGATAATTTTTAAGTTGCTTTTTAATTTGGGCACTAATCTTTTAAAATCAATGTTAGAGTTGACACAAGAGTTTGTACATTTCTTTATCTTGGACAGATGGAATTTGAAACTAATCTGCTGTTTATTAAAAATTAAGTGAATTATTTATTTTTTAGGATAGTTGTAAATTTATAAATTTATGTTTTGCTTAAATCTCTTTTAGTTCATTAGAAGCCCACTTATATGAAGAGATGTTACTATAGCACTTATACTGCCAGGAGTACAAGTTGGAAGTCAAGGAAATTTTTATAAAAGCGTAGGCACATATCTCTTCTACTTCTCCTTAGGAAGCAAAAATCAGTTTCCTGCTCTTCCAACTCATATAATAATAACGATATGTTAATATCACAGTGGGTAACATGTCTCAAAAGAATAAGAAATGGATCCAAGAACACAGGGAAAATCTCTCTACAGAAAATCAGTTAAATTTTTGTACAGAGAAGTTTTTAAGATAATACTTAAATTAAAAAAGTTATTAAAGTTATATAAGTTCAAGAGCTACATTCTATATGAAAATGAAAAATAACAACAGAAGAATAAGAGTGCTCTGTTACCTTTTTTTAATTTTATTTTAGGTCCAGGTGCACATGTGCAAGTTTTTTACGTAGGTAAATTGTGTGTCACAAGGGTTTGGGGTATAGATTATTTCATCACCCAGGTAATAAGCACAGTATCCCAGAGGTAGTTTTTCGATCCTCTCCCTCCTCTTACCTTTACCCTCAAGTAGGCCCCAGGGTCTGTTACTTTCTTTCTGTCCATGTATACTCAATGTTTAGCTCCCGCTTATAAGTGAAAATATGCAGTATTTGGTTTTCTGTTCCTGCACTGGGTTGTTTAGGATAATGGACTCCAACTCCATCCATGTCCCTGCAAAGAACATAATCTTGTTCTTTTTCATGGCTATGTAGTAATCCATGGAGTATACATACCACATTTTTTAATCCATTCTACCATTGGATTTAGGTTGATCCAATGTCTTTGCTATTGTGAATAGTGCTGCAATGAACATATGTCTTTACGATAGAATAATGTATATTCCTTTGAGTATACACTCAATAATGGGATTGCTGGGTCAAATATTCCTTCTGTTTTAAGTTGAGAAATCACTACACTGCTTTTCAAAATGGCTAAACTAATTTACGTTCCCACTGGCAGTGCATAAGCTTTCTCTCTTCACCACAACCTCACCAGCATCTGTTACTTTTTTACTTCTTAATAATAAGCATTCTGACTGGTGTGAAATGGTGTCTCATTTTGGTTTTGATTTGCATTTCTCTAATAATTAGTGATGTTGAGCATTTTTTTCATATGTTTGTTGGCTGCATGTATGTCTTCTTTTGAAAAAAGTCTGTTAAGTGTCCATTGCCCACTTTTTAAAGGAGTTGTTAGTTTTCTGCTTGTAAATGTGTTCCTTATAGATTCTGGATATTAGAGCTTTGTCAGATGCATAGTTTGCAAACATTTTCTCCTTTCCTGTAGGTTGTCTGTTTACTCTGTTGATAATTACTTTTGTTGTGCAGAAGCTCTTTATTTTAGTTAGGTCTCATTTGTCAGTTTTTTTTATGTTGCAATTGCTTTAGACGTCTTCATCATTAAAACTTTGCCAGATCCTATGTCCAGAAGGTATTTCTTAGGTAACTGTACAGTTTAAAGAAATAGTTTTAGCTTTTACATTTATGTCCATCTTATTCCATCGTAAGTTGATTTTTGTCTATACTGTAAGAAAGAGGTCCAGGTTCAGTCTTCTGCACATGGCTAGCCAATTATCCCAATACCATTTATTGAATAGGGAATACTTTCCTTATTGCTTATTTTTGTTGACTTTGTCAGAGATCATATGGTTGTGGTGTATGGCTTTATTTCTGAGCTCTCTATTCTGTTCCATTGGTCTATGTGTCTGTTTTTGTACCAGTACCATGCTGTTTTGGTTACTGTAGTCTTGTAGTATAGTTTGAAATTGGGTAATGTGATGCCTCCAAAGTTGTTCTTCTTGCTTAGGATTGTCTTGCTTATTTAAGCTCTTTTTGGATTCCATATGAATTTTTAAATAGTTTTTTCTAATTCTGTGAATAATGTCATTTGTAGTTTGATGGAAATAACATTGAATTTTTAAATTGCTTTGGATACTATGGCCATATGAATACAAATATTAAAGTAAATTTTTAAGGAAGCAGAATTCAGTTCTTGGAATACTTTTAGAAGTGCTTTGAACAACTGGAGTTTGTGGATATAATTTTGCAACTAAAATTTTAAGAAATCTAAATACAGATGAAATATTTCCA
This sequence comes from Nomascus leucogenys, assembly GCF_006542625.1. Classification (NCBI taxonomy): domain Eukaryota; kingdom Metazoa; phylum Chordata; class Mammalia; order Primates; family Hylobatidae; genus Nomascus; species Nomascus leucogenys. The sequence goes on from NC_044402.1 coordinate 23,069,698, forward strand.
ATAAACAAAATTAGCATCTGATTTAAGAAGTGCTGTAATTGTAAATTATAAATCAGATTTCAAAGATTTAATATAAAAATATAAAATATGTTAATACCTTTATATTGAGTGCATGTTGAAATACTATATTGGAGAATTGTTTTATATAAAATATGTTATTAAAATTAATTTTACCTTTTTCTTTTTGTTTTTTCAGTGTGGCTATTAGAAAATGTTTTATTACACATGTGCCTGACATTAAATTTCTATTGGACAGCACTACTTTGAGAGTTAATTCTTTTTTTGTCCATTTATCAATTGATTTGGCATCCATATAGTTTATTTCATGCATTCTTAAAGTTAAAAGTTTCTGAAAAATCCACAATATTCTTATTATTTGTATGTCATTAATGAAACCTCAATCTGTTAAAGTATTTTGCTCCGAGGACTTATGATCCTAGTTGTATCATTTCATCATAATCAGCTAAATTATCCCAACATTTTGTCTACTGCATGCCCAGACTATGGTTTGATTCATATTTTGTCTGAATAATCCCTGTGTTCTATATAACCAGTTAGAAACACCCGTTGGAATCCCATAAATGAGAATTATACCATGAATAAAAAGTTAAGAAAAGATTCTATTTCCTTGTGTCAAAGTCTTTCTGGAAATGTCAGAGACAGTCGAATATTCTTTTTTCTAAAGGAAGTCACAACATTAAAATAGTCATATAAATGAGTCATCATGGCTTTATCCAAGGTGATGAATTTCAGTCATAAAGTAATTCTTTGTTCTATATCATATCAAAGAAAAATAAAAAAGGAAGAAAATAAAGGGAAAGCCTAAGATTTATTAATATCTATTTGTGGAATACATCAGGGTTCCAGACAAATACTTGAAGTGTAATTCCCTGAAAATGGCTTAAACCTTTACTGTTTTACGGATTGAGTTTAATACATACTACTAGCAAATTTTTTCAGAAGTTAAAATACTCTAAAATCCAACATTAAGTCAGTGATAGCCAAAAACTTATACAAACCAAAGATTAAGGGGTGAGTGTGGTGGCTCATGTCTGTTACCAGAGCACTTTAGGAGGCCAAGATGGGCAGACCACTTGAGCTCAGGATTTCAAGACCAACCTGGGCAACGTGGTGAACCTCCATCTCTATGAAAAAATACACAAGTTGGCCAGGTGAGGTGGTGCATGCCGGTAGTCCCAGCAACTCTGGAGGCTGAGGTGGGAGTATCGTTTGAGCTGAGGAGGTTGAGGATTCAGTGAGCAGCGTTTGTACCACTGCACTCCAGCCTCAGTGACAGACATGGTCTCAAAAAGACAAAAAAAAATTATCTCTTACATCCATGTTTATTGCTGTTAGGTAGTTTTTTTGTTTGGCGTGTATTAAACTGTGCCTTAGGGACATTATGTTGTATCTCCTCGTTTGCCTGTAAATAAAATTCATCCTAATAAAAGCAACAATAAATAATTATTATGATGATGGTATATCATTTATATTGATCATTTCCCATTTCCCATGAACTCTCTCAGTGTTTTAACATGTATTAATTTGTTCTATAACATATTTAATAACATAACCACAGGAGCTAGCATAGTTATTTCCCCAGTTTCTAAATGAAAAAAAAAATACTCTCATTATATAACAGAGAAGTTAAACTATGAAAAGGGATATTTATAACAATAATGTTCACATTTTATACCATTTCTGTAAGTGTATAGCCTTAAAATTCAGAAAAAAACTTCCCTGCTTTATTCCACTAATATTTTGGATTGTTTTCTTTTATTTTGTCAAATAAAAGCATTTACAAAATCTTCTTAATTCTTGAAATTTTCTGTCCATAGGCTTTTTCTCATATTAAACTTTTGTCTTATTCATTCACTTATTGATATGAATTTATTGATATCACTCATATCATTTATTGATATGAATTTACTGGTTTATGAAATGATTTATTGATATTTACTAAATGGCTTACTTAGGCAGATTTACTAAATGCTTCTATGTGACAGGCATTGTTCTAGGCCTTAGAGATTGCACTAAACAAAATTTTTAAAAAAGTATCCTTTCCAGTGGAGTTTACATTTTAAGGAGGTTTGAGGCAGACAGAAAGTGACTACATAAAATATAAATCTAATCTGAGTGTGAAATGTTTAATGGAGAAAGATATAAGCAGAGAAGGGGGGAAGCAGAATTTCATATTGAGGTCTGTGAATGTTCTGTTATAAATATTGTCTGATGAGTGACAGAGCAAAGACCTAAAATGTGACAATTAGGGAAGATCTAATATTGGTGAGAGAGCAAGTCAAAGTCAAGTGAATTCTTGACGAAAGAGGCTTCCAATCAAAATAAATAATCAAATATAAAAACCCTTAAATGGGAGTGCAGTGCAAGTGGCAAATTTAAAGAAGAGCAGGGAGGCAAAGGCAAAGAGGACTTGCCAAAGGATTAAAAGCCAGGTGAAAGAGAAAGGTAGCAGCCCTGGATAATACAACTCTATTTTAATGTGTGTGGTTGGTTTTTTTTTTTTTTTTTTTTTTGCGTGACTAACTGGAGAGTAGAATTACCATTTACTGAAATGTGAAGGATTTCAAGTAGAGCTGGTTTTAGGAGGCAGTTCAAGAGTTCATGCGGATATATTAAATGGGAGATTTCTAATAGACGCCAAGAAAATATGCTGAGAAGTCCTGATGATTCTGTCCAGAGAAGTCTGGACAAAAGCATAGGCGTCTTCACTGTATAAATACTATTTACATCTCTGAGACTGGATAAAATCACTAGGACTGTGTATTTCTAGAGAAAATAAGAGGTCTTAAGACTGAGCATACAACATCTCAATATTTACAGTTTAAAGAGAACTACCCAAAGGAACCCCCCAAAAAGGCCAGTTATGTACTAGAACAAGTAGAAAAGTGTGGTCCCCAGAAATCAAATGAAGGGAACAGTGTGAACCATTGAACCAAATACCCCCTATGGGTCAAGAGGAGGAGCACTGGTGATCACCACCTGTAGCTTTGTGGGGGCCATGAGTTCCGCTGACAAGATCAGTTTTAATGAACTTTGGGGTACAAAACCATATATGGAATTGGTTTAAGTGTGAATGAGAGGAAAAGAAATGAAGACAACAAATAAATAGATAATATTTTAGATTGCTTTTCTCTTCACCTATGAGAGAAAAATAGTGGCTGAAAGCACAGATTCTTAGAAACTAACTGGTCTCAAATCCTTGCTCTGGCACTCAGCAAAGCTTACTCTTGGGTGAGTTATTTACCATGATGATACCTAATTTTCTCTACTGTAAAATGAAGAACATCATAGGATGCACTTTATATGGTTGTTGTTCTAAGGATTACATTGACAAATCAATAAAAGATAAACAGAATAGTGCCTGGTACAGAGTAAGCATTTAGATGTTAGGGGCATCATCAAGTAAATTTAGCTCATCCTTCAAGACCTGGTATGAGTTTTACTTCCTTTATAAAATCATCCCATGTTTTCTTATCCACAGGAATTAATCTATAGTGAGTGCCTTGAAGCTTCTATTGTTACACCTTATTAAACAAATACTGCTGTGTTTACCCTGTTTTCCCTTCTTGATTTTAAGTTCCTCTAAAGCAAGTTTATATCTTATATTCCAGAGGGTGGTAAGATCAGATCTATGATCTACAATTAAGACCTATTTTCTTGCTTGAGACTGTTTTCTTTTTGTATAACATGGGGACAATAATGTATCAATTTTTGTGAGGAATTCAATATGAACATCAATGAAGAATCTGGAAGAGCACATATGGTAGATACTTAATAAGCGTTTATTGATGTCCACAAACAAATCTTCTCATGGGCATTCTTAAATATATTCTTATATGGATGTGATGCACTTCCATAGATTTCCTGAAAGACCCACATGTATACTATGTTCCTTAATATGCACATCAAGAATCTACTAAAATACTGTATTCATGAATCTTCAACTCATACTTGACTGCATTCTTGCTGTCCTTGTTTTATCCTTGTTTCAGAAAGTTGTTTGATTATTTTCTTTAACTGCCACTTGCCCAGATAGAATGGGATAGTATTCACTCACTCACTGGAGTATATGAAAAGAATTCTGCAGAAATCTTGGCCTCAAATGTAAGGAACTGCCAAGCTAATTAAAGTTTGGCAGTTATGGCAGAGCAGCAGAGAAGGAAATAAACTACTTTTGTGGGTAATTAAGTGGTTAAAAAAAAAAGTTGAGACATTTGATTAGGACAAAAGTCATTTACCTTGAGAAATTTCAATACCACACACAATTTTCTGATTGTAGTAGAAGAAACTAAAAAGTAAAGAAGGCAACATTTTTAAAAAGAAAAAAAAAAGGAAGGAATTACTTCCCACATTTTAAAAACTGAAAATTACTATGGCAATTTGTAGATACCATTGGGAGGTAGTAATGTGATTCAACAATATTATCCATTTTAAGGAAGACATGGTGGTATTTGCATAAAGTGCATTCATGTTGCCAAAATGTATTTGCTAGCACAATTATTTTTTTTTTCAGTCTACCTTTAACACTACTGTGAATACAGAAGAAATGTAACTGGGACTCTTTATAACTCTGATGTGAACATTAAAGATGTCTGCCTTGTAAGATGAATACGGTAATAAATGGTAGGTTTTGCATATAATATTTCTTTGTGTGTGTTGGGGTTAGAATATGGGCAGAATGGCTAGAATGAAAAGAATTCTAGTATACTTAAATATTAAGTGTAATTTGATGGATCAATGAATTTGTGCATGCTACACATGTATATTGAATGACTACTACATCAAGCACTATTCTACAGCTAGGAATTTGGAGGAATAAAACAGAACGGGACTCTTCCTTTCTCTAAGGGAGATACATAATAAATAAGAAAACAAATAGACACGTTATAATTTCAAATTTCAATATGTGCATGTATTAGTCTATTCTCACATTGCTATTAAGAACTACCTGAAGGGCCAGGCATGGTGGCTCATGCCTGTAATCATAGCACTTTGGGAGACTGAAGCAGGTGGATCACCTGAGGTCAAGAGTTCGAGACCAGCCTGGCAAACATGGCGAAACCCCATCTCTACTAAAAATACAAAAATTAGGCATGGTGGCAGACACCCATAATCCCAGCTACTCAGGAGGCTGAGACAGGAGAATTGCTTGCACCTAGGAGGCAAAGGTTGCAATGAGCAGAGATCACACCACTGCATTCCAGGCTGGCGACAGAGCAAGACTCCGTCTAAAAAAAAAAAAAAAGAAAAAGAAAAAGAAAAAAAAGGTTTAACTGGCTCACAGTTCCACAGGCTGTACAGAAACTCACTAGAGATGTCTCAGGAAATCTACCATTTATGGTGGGAGGCAAAAGGGAAGCCTGCCCGTCCTACATGGCTGGAGCAGGAGGAAGAGAGAGCTAAGCGGGAAGTGCTACACATTTTTAAACAACCAGCTCTCTCGAGAGAACCCACTCATGAGCCAGCACTAGGGGGATGGTGCTGAACCATTAGAAACCACCCCCATGATCTAATCACCTCTGACCCAGACCCACCTCCAACACTCGGGATCACGATTCAACATGAGATTTTGGTGGGAACACAGAGTCAAACCATATCAGTATATAAAACACAGAAGACATAGTAAAGTATTAGAGAATACTTTGAGGAAGTGATGGAGTAGGATTTTAAGGAGGATGGAGTAGATATTTGGGGAGAGGTATGCAAGAAGCGAGGGCATGAGCCTTGAAAATAGATATGAGGAGAAGTCCTAAGTTGAAAATGAGCACGGCTTGTTTGAAGACCAGGATGGTTGAAGCAGAGTAAACACAGAAGAGAGTTGGGGGTGAGATCTAAGAGGTAAGCAGGGCCAGTCCAGTGAGAAGAGTTTAATACAATCCTGAGTGATGGGAAAATATGATATATACAGGGTCATATTTTTGAAAAAGAAATTCTATTACAAAAGAGATTTACTGTTTTTAAGCTATTGCAAAGTGCATCATTCCAGAGACATTCTTGTGTATCATCCCCTATGATTGATCCTCAAACCACCCAGTTAGGTAATTATTACCTCGATTTTATAGTTGAAAAAATGAAGTTTCTCAAGGGTTAATCAACTTTTGAAAGTCAGTGGTGGAGCTGCCACAGCAAGCTGAGTTTGTGTGACTCCAATCTCTATTTTATCCTCTTTTATCTATAGCACACTGCCCTCCAAAGTTCCATTGTGTTCTCTGCGTCTACCAGCGTTTATAAAGATACAAAAGCAAATCAAAATAAAGAAGCACTTTTGTAAGGGAGCTAAATTAGGATGTATATTATAATGCTAGGTTTTCCATATTCATTATTAATTTAATTATCATTACAATTTTGTAAGATGAAGACATAATTATTTCTGTCTCATGGCTATGGGAAAGCAAGGATCATGGAATATATCTGATCTAACCAAGGTCACATAACCATTAGGGTAGACTCAGAAGAGGATTATCATTCTGTCTAACTTCCAGACCTACTGTCTTCAAAAGGAATAGCCTATACAGGAATGATGATATTCTACTTATTCATTATACCTCTGATTGTATCTGTGCTGTAAGTACCTTGCTAAGGTAGAAAGTCATGATGTCTCTGTTAAACTCTAAGCTTCACTGCCACAAAAGCACCCTGTAGCCTCTCGGTTACCTAAACCTTCAGAATTACCTCAAAGGCCACAAAGACACTTTATCACTTCTTATCAATGAAGTTATAATGACTTGAAGGCAGACAGTGAAAATGGGCAGGACACGTAGAAGCTCTTTTGAGCAACTTGGCGTTGTAAATATTTGCCCAACTTACTAGTTTGACCCTCTAGAAATTGGAAATTAGACAGTGCTCTTTTGATTGATAACCAGGAGAGAACGGTCTGATTCTGTCCTAGGTAAAACAGAGAAAATGAATTAGTCATACGAGCTCATCTCTGGTTCTGTGTGAAAAGTCTCATCACATCTAAATAAGTTTAAATGAGGAATGATTTCTAATATTCTATATATTTTATTAAGGAGTTCCCATTTTACATGTAAGTGTGGCTGGGATTTTATTGCCACTATCAGCAGGATCAAGATTACCTTCCTGCTTTAGATTTTGTTCTTGTTTATCATATGCTTCAATCTGTCTGATATTTATCACTGGTATTTCCAAGAAAGAACAAAGAAGCACTATTATCTAGCATCTTAACACTAGAAGCCCTATTTTTCTCTTTTATTTGAAATTCTGCTGAGGCATTCTTCAGTTCTCATGTTTTCCTTCCAAAAATGTTACCGCTAAAGTGAAACATGAGACTTCATTGCAGCAATCATTAAAGCAGTTTCTACAGCGAATCAAAGAATCACAAAGACATAAATCCTGTTATTTTGGAACCAGGAAAAAGGTTAAGGTCACTGAGAAGACCGAATATTCTGCCTAAGCCATTTGGTATTACACTTAACAGACTGAAGCTAGAAATCTAAGAGATTTTTTTTTTAAGGATACAATTGCAAGTGTTAATTTTGGAGCTACCAATCCCCCAAGAACAAGCACTAAGAAAAAAAAAAAGAAAAAAGAACATTTTGGAAGATAGCAATGCATACAATGTATGTAAGGAAGATTCACCTGTCAAGTCAAGCTAATCAACCTAAAAGAACTTAAGGCACAGTCGTAGACAAGCACTTTAGTAAGGGGTCAAAAGTTAAGTGATGAGAATATACAAATAAAATTCCAAAATAAAAAAAAATTTCCAAACAAGGGCTGAATTTTTAGTGGCATATATCAATGATTTGTAATACTTCAGAATATTCTTAAAAAGTAGAAGGAGACCCTCAAAATCCCTCTAATTTTTAAACTAAGGAAAAATATATCACTCTTTGTATTGTTAGATTTCTTACTTGTTCAAGATTAGGTATCTAGTTAAAGATAAATGAAGATGGTGTAAAAGAAGAACAATTGAATAATATAATTTGGTAATATGGACACAAGAGTCAGGAAGTGTTGTTCAATGTTTAAAAGAAGTAGGAAGAAAGAAAAACAAGAAGTATGCAAAAAGGCCACAAGATCCTATGTTTAAACAATTTCACTTTTAAGTAAACATATATAGAAGAGAAATTAATAAATATATCCTACAAAAATACATACTAGAATGTTTATTCATTATAGCCTCAGACAAAGAACACCCCAATTGTCCATCAACAAGAGGATGGAAAAAAACTGTGGCATTTGTATACATTGGGATACTGGGATACTATACAGAAATGAAAAGGAACAAAGTACTGACACACAAAGCGTCTTGGACACAATTTTGATATTTTGAGGCAAGAGTAAAGTTAGATATAAAAACTACATATTATGTCTATATTAAAATGTAGTCTTTACTAATACACATATAATTATACTGATATAATATTAATATCCATATAATTATATTTATATGAAGTTAGAAAGAGTCCAAATTGATTAATGGTGGAAGAAATCTGAATAGTCAGGTCAAATCTGGAGTGTGGTCGGGTATTTACTGGGAAAGAGAAGCACCAATAAATATTTTTGGGTTCTTAAAATGTTTATCTTAATCTGGATGACAATTACATGAATGTAGACAAATGTTAAAAACACAAATTTAAGTGCATTTTTTTGCACCTTTTGCATGTATTTATACTCAATTTTTTTTTAAGTAGAAGAAATATCAAGGGCTTTAAAAAAACAAAAAAGAATGCCATAGAGGTCTGTAATTCCCAAGATAGTGTGTCAACAAACAAACCAAAGGAAAGTGTGTGAGGCGGAAGGGCACAGCTTTTAGCCTGCTCTTCCTCCCCTTCCAGTGATTCTTAGTATCACTAGCCCTTGAAGGATGATAAAAGCATTTGATTATCCTGCAGCCACATATTTCCTGCTCTAACCCTGCCTAAAAGAGATTGGGTCCTTTTTCACAGACAACAGATCTAGAAGGATGTCATTATATTGTGTCCAGTGGATATGCTTGTACTATGACCCAATGTACAATAGAACATCTTTGAATCCATTCAGTCACTATTGTTTAGCATTCTCTGTAAGTTATGAGATACAGGTACACTTAGGGAGATGGCATTAGAGGGTAAAGCAGAGGTTTAAGCACGTAGAGCCTTATGTAAGCTGAAAGCGGCAGGGTGCTGTTGCAGAGTGTTAAGCAAGTGAGTGAGCTGATAGATTTGCAGTTTAGGACGACTAAACTGGCAATGGTGTGGAGAATATCTTAAATATGGCAGGTGGAGCACTTAGGATAAAATCACAGAAATCCAAAGACTTAGTGAAAAGGGCCTGGATTATATAACTGGCAGAGGAAATTGAGAAGAGGAAATAGATATGAATGCCACAAAGGAGAAAAAAGATATGTCAGGATCTAGTAGTTTATCATACAGAGATGTGTGAAATACAAAATGAATTAGGCAGTCTCTGGACTCTGGTTCTTACATGTTTTACCTGGATTACAAATTGTACATGGATTACCACTTTTAATCTGCAAGCAATCCTATGAGGAAAGTAGTATTAGCATTCGCAGATTGTGAATGAGCATATTGAGGCACAAAAAGCTGAAGAAACTTATCTGAGGTTTCCCAGCCAGAAGTGGTAGAACAAGATTTTTACCTAGACTAGGCACTCCTGTTGCATACTCATAATCAGTAAAAGAAAAAATGGTTGTCCAGGCAGAGGGAGGAATTGAATTAGATTAGGGAAAGGACAAGATAGCCAAAGTAATTGCCTATGAGAGACAATCAAAGAATAGGATATCAAAGAAAAGACATCAGAGAACTAAAGGGCAATTTATTGTTCCAAGAAAAAATGGCAGAAATATGAAGAATAATGAAAAATAGAGTCAGTGGTGAAGGCATGGACTAGACGATGGAAAGCCTTAAGTGCTGTACTAAAAATGGTGGGTCAAGTACGGTGGTTCCCACCTGTAATCCTAGCACTTCGGGAGGCCGAGGCAGATAGATCACTTGAGTCCCAAAGTTCAAGACCAGCCTAGGCAACATGGCGAAATCTCTATAAGAAATTTTAAAATTAGCTGAGCGTGGGGTGGTGCGCACCTGTAGTCCCTACTACTTGGGAGGTTGAGGCAAGAGGATTGCTTGACCATGGGGAGGTTCAGGCTGCAGTGAGCCGCGAATGCGCCACTGCATTCCAGCCTAGGAGACAGAGTGAGGCCTTGTCTCAAATAAAATATAAATAAATAAATAAATAAATAAATAGGTAAATAGAAAAACAGTGGGCTTGTTCATGAAGACGGAAATAGTTGAACTATGGCAATTATGAAGACTTCAGTTTCTAAAAGACTTTAGCTTTTAAGCTTTTAAGTTTCCAAATATGATATTGGTGAGTTATGTAGTATCTTTGAATTTCACTAACTCTGTTTTTAAGTGGGGACATTTGGCAAGGATTAAATATAAAGTTCTTTGTAAATTTAAAAATTATCTGAACTTTATTTACATACTTTTATTCTAGAAAGAATCTGTGGTCTGAGGTTGTTTATAAAATACACGTAGTATAAGAAAAAGCTAAGTGCAAAAACGCAAGGAATTGTTATTATTGCTTATGTTGTTGAGAAAAAGCACAAGCATTCCTTAATACGAGGCATAAGTTGCAGCTCTGTCTTACTGCATATTTTACCTGTTCTTTAATTCCAACTTGGCATTTGTTTCTGGATATAATATAGGAATGATTCATAGAGGTAAGTTTTTTTTCTTTACACAAGAAGCAGGGATTCATGACCAGTTAGAAATGTAATAAAAGCAGATGCAGAAAGTATAAAGACAGGAGGCTTGCAGAACAAAGGGTGGGAAGTGAGCACACTGAACAACAACAACAAAAAGTGCATCTGACATTGAATTTCCTCCAGGAGGCTGAAAATAACTGAACCGTTGAAATTGTGCAAAGCCGATCTGATCCCACTGGAAAAATATGTTCAGCTTGTTCGCTTGTTCTCTCTCTACCTCCTTAACCAGAATGTACTGAAGTTACGATTTTAAGCAGCCTTATGGTGATGCTTCTGTAGAACAGCCCCAGTGGAGGAGGCATGAAGGAAGATTAAGGGGAAGAAAGGAAATGCCCATGCATCACTTCCATAATACTGTCGAGTAACTTGCATCACTTCATAAATACATTTACCAGGTGAGCATTAGGATAATATAAATTTAGAACAGGCAACATCATGAAGTTACATTAGCAACTTATTTGTCAAATAAAAAGTATGGGACTTTTTTCCTTGTTTGTTTTTATTTTAATGAGTTGAAACTTTCTACAGTTCTTTCAGTTTTAAATAGGCTCTGCTTATACACAGCAGGTGAGCAAATGTACTGGGCCCCTGTACAGCCAATCTGTCTGTTTTCCGATCAATACTGACTGCTGTAGCTGAATTGATTATGCAGCAATTCTTTAGGCAACCAAAGTTAACAGACTACAAGGTATATATTTTTTCAAATATATGCCTAACTGCCACTTAAACTGCTAAACTGATCAATAGCCCATGCCTACACCTTTGATTAGTACATCACTTAAAACCCTTCTTCTGTAATTTGCTTCCTCCCTGCCTCCCTCCCACTCTTCTTCCTCCCTCTGTCTCCCTCTTCCTTTCTTTTCTCTTCCTTCCTTTCTTTCTTCCTTCTTCATGGAAGAGAAGATGTCGTCTGTGCTGTTTATTTGAAAGTATCCCAGTAATTGCTGGTATATTTTGGTTTGTTTAATTTCATCATGATAGTTTGCCTATCACAGGCTTAGGCAATCTTACAGTATTTCTTATATGTAGATCAATAATGTTTATTGATTTCTTAAGGAGAAGCCCGGTGGCAAAAACTTTTTAGAAAATTAAACATTTATAGTAATATATATAGATTGCATATTTCAATGACTATAAGGAAGAATTCCCCCCTTCATATATGTGAGACAAAAAAAGAGATTAATGATTAATTTTAAACATCTCTCTCTTCATATTCACTTTGATCTAGGATTCAGCTGCCATTTTGTCAGCACAGGGCTATATGGGAAGAACCCTCTCTCCACTGAAGGATTGAATATTGGATGAATCCTATATCTTATCTCTCCAGCTGGAGTCCTAGATATTGGCAGGAGGAGACATGGGATAAATTTTGTTTGCTGCAGCTATTCTTACAGTTCATTAGCGCCTTAGTGACTAGTAATCTCACTTCATTAAATGTGTTTATTTGGTAGTGTCAGCTTTCCTTTTGAAATGTCCTTAAACAACAACTGTGGTCCCTTTAAGGCTGATGCTTCACACAAGTGAAGAATGGAGTTTTGCTGCAACAGGCAATGGGACCATTAGTGCTTTAATCTAAAATGAGCAGCCCAGGGTCATTTGGATAGTTCGGATTGAGAGATTAAAGCTCTTAACTCATGCTGTGAAATGTAATGTAAAACTCGCAGCCTAGTCTTTGAGAACACATTTCAGAAGAATTTTTATGAGTTTCCAAATCTAGAAAAAGGCCCTGTCTCGTTTTTTTCAATAAATGCAGTAATAAGCCAATGATGTCACTGATGATAGTAAGGTGAGAATAAACACATTAAAATAAAAGCAATGATTGGAGATCTCTTCCAGGCATTTGCAAAGAATTATATTAAAAAATAGACATTACACACACGCAAACAAGCACTTACCTTGCAACAGCTCAGAGTATGTAAAATGATCAAATTCGAACACTAAAGTATTGGTGTCGGGTTCATTGTAATATAAGTACTGTGCCCACTAAGTAACTGTCTGTATGACAGTTATTATAATTAATTCTTTAGCTACATTCTCAGTCAAATAAAATGTCACATAACCAACTGAAAAATGCTGTGCTTACCGTAGAAGCTCGAAATGAAGTTTAAATTCTTTGGATTTGTGTCAGGGTCTGAAAGTAAACATTGCACAAGAAGATCTTTTTTGCTCATTTGGCGAGTAATTTTTCTTGTGGGTTCCTACTCTTGATTTCACTGACTTCCAGGGAAATCAATTTAACTGATACTTTTCAAATAAACGTATTCCAGGAAGCAGTTCTCTCTCTGTTTTCTGTTGAGGTCATTTATGCAGGCAAAATACATCAAGGTATTTTAATAGAAAAAGAAACAACTAAACTATTTATATATTATGATACATTATTTTGAGAGAGTATATTCACTGGTATTCTATCTTCTCACATTTACACAAACATCATCACTGACATATCTGCCTATATATATGTAACTATTTCATGAAAAATGTTTCTTTTAATTCAATCTCTAAGTCAAATATTTGAGGAAGTAGAAGTCTCATTTCTAATGTGTATTACACAGAACATTTTCAGTAAGCATGTCTATGATTATTGCAGGCGTCCCCTCTTCTTGTATTCTCTGTTTTTCAATATCATCAACAAAGTAAGATAGGATAGTGACAGAAGACTTTCTTAGTACTACAGAAAAAATTCAAGATTTTCAAGAAACTAAACCTATAATGACCAACAAATTGTTAGGACACAATAATGGCAAACTATAGTTTTTGAGCGTTAAACTGACACATTCGAAATAAGGCAACTAATATTTTGCTGGACGGCTTTTAGTTGGAAATATATTGGTCATTCATTCACTTAGCAGATACTCAGCGAGAATCTACCATGTGTGAGACACTTTTTAAGATCTGGGAATTAAAGGAAGTGTTAAAGAAGACAAAGTATCTGACACCATTGTAAAAAATATTGGAGGGAATTTCTGTGGATGATGTGTAATGACTAATAACAGAACAATACTCTTGTTAAGCACAACCACACACACACACCAAAAAAATCTACAGAGAATAATAAAAAAAAAATCTGTTTAAGGACAGCAGAAAGGTAGATATACAATGAGAACTAGATGGGCTAGCATTCCAGATAGAGTAGAACCTCAAAAAGGCTGTAATCATATGAAGACAGTTTTGCCATGATGGTATTTTCTGATTATGGATATGGGCACAAAGCAGAGAATTTATCCACTGAGGGCTGCTGCTGGTGTTCAAACTTTGGGCAGAGACTTTGAAGGGTGGGCTCAAGAATATAAATGGTTGCCATATGGGTGCATTGGCCATATTCTGGGGCAGTACAGGTTGGAAGGGTAAAATCCTAAGAAAAATGATGGTGAAAAGAAAAGTGAAGCTGTCACATCTCCACAGACAAAGAGAGTTCCATATCCATCAGGGGCTGGAGGCCCTAAAGAAAACTCCAGGCTCTGTTGAAAACCCGGACAAGCAGGTAAAAACAAAAGGAAAACTGAGCCTTACCAAGAGAACAACCTAACCACTACTAAGCACAGATTAATGCAAGCAGTCCACAATCTACAAATTTAATAAATCGGAAGGCAAATACTTCTCTGGAAGATGATTGTCTCGGCATAAAATTATTTAAGCAGAATTTCAGATGTAATAAAAAATTACCTCACATGTTATAACACAGGCAGCATGCCTGAAATCTCAGAGAGGTAACAGACAAGACATGCAAATTCATAAATGTTTCAGAAATTGGATTTAATTATAAAAGACAATATAATTATAATAAAATTTTCAAGAATACAGAATAAACATGAAGACAAAGATGAAATATGGATAATTTAACCAGATAATTGTTATCTTCAAAATAATCAAATGGGAATTTTAGAATGCAAGTATATTTCAATATTTTAAAATCAACATAAATCAGCACATTAATAGACTAAAAAGAACAAAGGTTATCTCAAAAGATAAAGAATAAACATATCGCATTATTCAATATATATTCATGATAAAAATGTTCAGCAAACTAAGAATAAACCTGTTCGAGGAAGTCTGCAAAAACCTATAGCTAACATAATGTACAATGGTAAGAAGGCAATGATATTCTCTCCCAACCTTCCTATAAAACATTATACTGGAAGTCTTATGCAGTGCAATAAGCTATTGAAAATAAATAAAATGTAGACAGATTGGAGGGAAAGAAAAAAACATATTCTTCATTCTTATAATGCCATCCCTATGTAGAAACTGTAAAACATATATATATATATATATACAAAAAAAATACTAGAACTAGTAAGTGATTTTCCTGGTCACAAGATACAAGTTGATTATTCAAAAAAAATTAATTGTATATCTCTATGTTAGCAATGAATGGTTGAAAGTCGATTTCTTTTCAAAAAGTAGCACTTACAATATCTCTACAAAAATATGAAATATCTACATGAAACCTAACAAAACGTATGCAGGATTTTGATGATGAAAACTATTAAGCATTGATGAAAGTAATCAAAATAAATACTAAGTAAATGGAGAGATATACTGTGTTCTTGAATTGGATGACTCCATGTTGTTAGGTTGCAAATTCTTCCCAAACTAACCTATAGATTTAATGCAGTCCCAATCAAACCTCAGCCAAAATTTTCATATTAGTATACTAGCTAATTTTAAGTTTTATATGGAAAGGCAATAAACTTAAATAGTAAGAATGATTATGAAAAAGAAGACCAGAACTCATTATATCTAATTTTAAGACCTAGTATACTGTAACAGTGAATAAGATAGCATGATATAGTCCTATATACAAAATTAACCCAAAATGGATGATAAATCCAAATATGAGAACAAACACCATAAACATTTTAAAAGATAACCTAGGAAAAAATCCTTACAATATTAGATAAGGTGTATATTTCTTAGATAGAATAGTAAGATTATAATTCACATACACCAAAAAATGATGAATTTCAGTTCTTCAAAATATAAAACCTCTGCTCTTTGAAAGATATCATTTAAAAAATGGACAAGAAGAAAATTAAGACAACCCACAAAGTGTAAAAAAATATTTTCAAATCATATATCTGTTTAAAAATTGTGTACAGAATATGTAAAGGAATTCCAAAATCTAAAAAATGCAAAAACAGCCAACCCATTAAAATAATGGCCATACAATTTGGAAAAACACGTCACCAAAAATATACATAGGTGGCAAACACAGTTTTCTCAATATTATTAACCATTTGGGAAATGGAATTCAAACCCACAATGTAATACTAATAAACACTCATTAGAATGGTTGAAAATGAACAGCAAAAGCAACAAATACTGACATACCAACGCATGCCTGTAATCCCAACTCTGTGGGACGCCGAGGCGGGTGGATCATGAGGTCAGGAGTTCGAGACCAGCCTGGCCAAGTTGGTGAAATCCCGTCTCTACTAAAAATACAACAATTAGCTGGGCGTGGTGGCACGCACATGTAATCCTAGCTACTTAGGAGGCTGAGGCAGGAGAATCACTTGAACCTGGGAGGTGGAGGTTGCAGTGAGGCAAGATCGCACTACAGCACTCCAGCCTGGGCAACAAGAGTGAAACTCCATCTAAAAAAAGAAAAAGATGCAAAATAAATAGAACTCTGATATATTTTTGGTTCAAATAATGCAAAGTGGCTAAAACTACTTTAAGAAACCATTTGATAATATTTCATAACATTAGAGCTATCCCACTCACAGGTATTTATACAAGTAAAATAAACTTATGGTCACATCAAAAGCATGTATGTAAATGCTTATAGAGGCATTATTCATCATTAACAGAAATTAATAACAAGCCACATGTTCTTTAGTATTGCCTGTGATATATTTGCACAATGAATTACTACTCAGCAGCAAGTACTGGTACTGCAACATCATGAATGAACATCACAGGCATTGTGCTAAGCAAAAGAAGATAGGCTTTGAGTCTACCTACAGACTGCATACTGTATCATATCCTTTACATTGGGAAAGACAAAATTATTCAGACAGTAAAAATATTGGTGTTGGCCAGAGGATGAGGAGAGAAATTGACTCTGAAGAGGCATGAGAGAATTTTTAAATACTATACAACTATTGTATACCTTGATTGTGGTTGTGTCTACATGAATATATGATTCAAAAGTTGCAGAATTGTGAATGAAGAAGGATAGATTCTATCGCATATATCTTAATTTATAAAATTAAAACAAATACATCTGCTTATTTTCTATGTTTATAGAAAAACTGGTGATCTTAATAGGTGAAATAAAATCTTTTGATAAAGTTCAACATATATAAATAATTAAAAACATCTCATAGCATACTGTAATTAGAAAAGAACTTCCTTAATCCAATAAAGAGTATCTACAAAAAACCTTTGACAAACAACAGACATAATGGTGAACTAGAGTAATCAGTAAAAGAAAGAAACAGTTTCACGTCTGGAAATGTAGAAATAACCTTATAACAATTTGCATTTAACATGATGTGTACATAGAAAATCAAGAAAAACTTTGAGTTTTAATAAGTGATCTAGCAAGGTTTCAAGTTAAAGTGTAGATATACAACAATTTTATTTTTATACACCACTCATGAATAGTAATGAAATTTTTGAGAATTATATACAGCTTACAATGTCATCAAAAAGCTTCAAGTATCTACCAATAAATATAATAAAAAATTATAAAACCTCTATAAAAAATAACACAAATCAACATTAGGAAGTTTTAAATATCAAAATAATTGGAGAAATATAGCCTGTTTAGTTAATGGAGTATGCAGTATTGCTAAGAAGTCAAATATCTGTTCATTCTTCTATAGAATCTCACTCAAAGGTTAAAGCTTTTGATTTGTTTTTGTTTTTGTTTTACATGTGAAAATTAGTGAATTGTAAATTTTACATGGAAATCTGCAAAGCCCAGATATCCAAGACAATCTTGAAGAAGAGGAATAAACCTTGGAGACTTACATAGAAGGCATGATATTTATTTAAACTGATGGTAAGCAAAGCCACAGAAATATAGCATAGTCTATTAAGAATAAACTGTACAGGCACCATGCCACACATATATGATTAACTGACATGCAGTGAAGAATGAATGGCCTTCTTATTAAATGGTGCTGGGAAAATTGAATTTCCACTCCTACTGCACATCTTATATAAAAGTCTACTTCAGGTGAATTATAAATATAAATGTTCAAGGTAAAACAATATCGATTTTAGACTAAAACATAAGAAAATATTTTTATGACCCCAAGCTGTCAAAGGCTTCTTACAAGGAACATGAGATAATAACAAAGCAAAAAAGTAAAAGATCAATGGGGCTTTATTAAAACTAAGAACACGTCATGAAAAGAGAACATTAAAAAATTAGAACATCACAGACTGAGAGAATGTATTTGTACAACATACAGCTGACAACTTGTGTTTAGCATATTAAAAGAAATCTTAGGAATCAATATGAAAATGACAGACTAATTAGTTGATAAGTGAGAAGAAATGTAATAATTGCTTCATAAAACAGGATATACAAAAAGCCAATGGGCACATTAAAAAGAGGTCCTCAGTGTAATAAGTCATCATGAAAATGGAAATTTAAACCAATATGAGGTGCTTCCAATTTCAACCAGGATGAGAATAGTTGGGACAGCCTTGCCGTCCCTCTGAAACTAACTAAGAATCTGGGAAAGGATGCGGAACAACTATTCTCTACTATTGGACAACACAGCTCAAGGATGTGTTCCCTGGGAGATGGGGAAGACTCAAAGTGAGCACTAGAATCTCCTCAGCTTTCTGCTGGAAGGCAATTTCCAGACCACAGCACAGGAATAATTAAGCAGGGTACAACATAAAGAAACCAAAACGAGGATAAGGCATCTGGGATTTGTAGGCAGGGTACCAGAAAAGGGGAAGCTATGCAGAGAAAATGCTCCGGAAATCAAAATGACCCCTTGATTCTGAAGCTGAATGGTGAGTTCTGCATGTTGAGAGTGAAACTGCACAGGGTTTGGCAGAAAGCTGAACTATTCTCAGACCTAATTCCAGCTTGGGAGACATACAAACTAGTAAAATTAAAGACCTCATTAAATACCTAGGGTATTCAGTATAGACCATGGGAATGACATAGCTTCGTAATAGGGCCAAACCTGGCCTTGGAGCAGTGTTTCTCAGCCTTGTCACTGTTGACATACTGGCCCAGAAAATATTTTGTTGTGGGGCTTGTTCAGTGTGTTATAAGATATTTAGCAACATCCCTATCTCCTTCCACAAGGCACCTGTAACCTTCCTCAGTTGTTTCCAACAATATTTCCCGACATTGTCAAAAGTACTTTGTAGGGCAAAATCAGCCATAATCAAGAACCGCTTCCCTAGAGTAAAAGTTATCCTAGACCTACTCTAAAAAATGAAACTTTCAACCTTGGCTTGAAAAGATCAACTTCTCCACAAGAGAAGTTTTATGCCTCTAAATAAAACAAATGTAAAATTAAAAGGAAATAACAAACAGCATCAAGCAACAATGCAGCACTCATGGGGTCTACTATTCTTTCAAAATTTACTAAATATGTGAGGAGCAGGAAATTGTGACTGGTAACCAGAGAAAAAAGGAGTTAACAGAAGTAGAGCAAGAAATAACAGGTAATTAAATTAGCAGATAGAATTTCAAGTAGCTCTTACAAATGTGTTCAAGTATTTAAATGATAACATAAACACAATGAAAAGTTGCAAGTAGATAAAGAAACAAAACTTTGTGATTAAAAATAAAATATCTAAAATGTGAAAAGATACTGATGGGCTTAATAGCAGATTAGGCAATAAAGGGAAAATCCGACTATTTAAGGTCACAGCAATAAAATTTATATCATAAAAGCACACAGACAAAAAAAATACCAGAAAATAATTAACTGAGCCTCAGTGACCTGGGGGACAATTCCAAGTAGTTACATGGATTAGGAGTTTCTAAAAGAGGTAGAGACAGAAAAAAGAAAAAAGACTGAAAATATAGTGGCCATTCATTTTCCAAATAGAAAACATACAGACCCTATAAATCCAAGAAGCACAGAAAATTCCAAGCAGATCAAACATAAAGAAAACCACACCAAAGCATATCATGATCAAATTGCTGAAAACTGGTAGTAAAGAGAATATCTCAAATACATGTAGAGAAAATATGATACATTACATATAGAAGAACACAAGAACAAGATTTCTTACCTGAAATAGTGAAAAGAATTACAAGAAAATGGAGTAGCATTTTCCATAAATGGTACTGAAATAGTTGGACATCTGTACGAGAAAAAAAAAATGAAACTTGTTTCTTACCTCACATGAATGCATATAAAATTGTGAATGCATCACAAATCTAAAAGCAAGAGCTAAAACTATAAAATTAATAGAAGAAACATTCTTATAATTCAGGTATAGGTAAAGATTTTTTAAATAAACACAAAATGCATATTTCTTCAAAGGAAAAAATTAACAAATTAAAATTCACCAAAATCAAAAACTGAAAGAAAACATTTTCAATTCATTTATCTAACCAAGGTCTTGTGTCCGGAATCTACAAAGAACGCTTAGAACTCAATATTTAGAGAATAGCTTCATAGAACATAGGCAAAACATTTTAAAAGAGATTTCATAAAATATATAAATGTCAGTATGTAAAAATGCTTAATTTTTAAGTCATTTGTGACTATAATATATTTAAAGATTAACACCAACTGAACAAAAATTACATATAACTAAAATATATTTGATAGATAAATTAAAAATACTTATATCAAGTATTAGAAAGTATGGGATGCAACTCTAATTCTGACATATTGATGTTGGTCATATGAACTAGTCCAACTACTTTGGAACAGAGTTTGACATTGTGTTATAATACTGCATAAATATCTAACATACAACCCAAATATTTCGCTTCCAGCTATTTGTCTATTAAAAAGTTAAAATAGGTAGCACAAATATCAGTAAAAGAATGTTGAAAGAAACATCACTAGTAATGGTCTAAAACTGTAAATAATCCAAATGCCCATCAAAATTGAAAAAAATAGCACAAACTGTAGTATATGCTTACGATGGAATACACAGCCACAAAGATGAATGAACAGTAGATATTCAGAACAAGAGGAATGGATAGCAGAAATTTGCTAAGTGAAAGAGGGGGAATAAGGATGTATATACCTCAAGATTGCATTTTATGTAGAACTTAATAAACACAAAGCTCATCTGTAGTGACAGAAAACGGGATGAGGACCTATGGCTCAAGATAGGCGGGATGACTACAATGGGCATGGAAAATTTGGGAGGATTATAAAAATGTTCTATGTTTTTTTTGTGATGGTGGTCATGAGGATAAATATACTCATGAAACTGTATACTAAAAATTAATAAAACTGGTTTGCATTATTAAAAAAAGTTACATCATTAATTACTTCAAGTTAATTCAAAAATAGGTTATTATTACCAACCAATCATAAAGGCTACACTGATGACAATCAGAATGCTCAAGCAATGTTGGTAGAAGTACAAATAGATACTTTAAAAATATTTCACAGTACTGTCCCAAACTGAACATATGCATACTCCATGACCCAATACTTTCAATTTTAGGTAAATACTCAACAAAAACATTGATGTATGTTCACCAAAAGTCATTTATAAAAATGCTGATATCAGCAAGACTTGAAAAAATGCAAATATCTGTCAAGAGTAGAATGAATAATAAATTGTGATGTATTCATTAAACTAAATCTGTTCAGCAGTTAAAACAAATAAACTGCAGCTCTACCTATCGTATAAAAATAGGGATGAATCTCACGAGCATAATATGTCCACTTTCACTCTCTGGACATTTATAATAAAGTGAAAAAAAAACACAGAAGAAATGCAAAATATCCTACAGTTTCACAAAGTTAAGAAGTCGATTACTTTGGAACACTAATATATTAATGTGCACAGTAAAGTCTCTGAGTTGCTGTGTAGTAGTTTTCTAGGCCTGCCATAACAAAGCACCACAGACTGGGTGGCTTACACAACTGAAATTTACTTTGTTAGAATATGGAAGATAGAAGTCTGAGATTAAGATGTCAACACGATTGTTTCTTCTGAGGCCTCTCTCCTTGGTTTGCATGTGATTGTCTTCACCCTTTCTTCAGATGGTCTTCCTCCTTTATGTATCTGTGTCCTAATCTCTTAGAAGGACAGAAGTTATGTTGTAGTAGGGCCCACCTTAATAGTCTCCATTTTAACTTCATTACCTCTTTAGAGATCCTACAGTACAGTTGCTTTCTGAAGTACCTGGGTTTAAGTCTTCAACACACGAATTTTAGAGGAAACATAATTCAGCCCACAACCAAGATTCAGATATCATTTTTTTGAGAAGTGGGGATGTACGTTGTTTAGCCTACCACAGCATCCATTGTATGTATTGAAATAACCACTCTCCTGTGCAGCTAGAGTGGTACTAGTTATGTGTCAGAAGATTCTTAATTCTTCATCCTCAGAAGAATTAGGAAAATAGTCATTTGAATCATTTTCTGTCTTCTGTGGTTGAAATGAGGAACTTTGGTCTGATCTCAAGACTGGAGGATGCTATAAGAAGTGCTAAGATGTTATCATGGCAAAAAAAGTCCTACTTGTAAGAATGAATGCAAAGTCACTTATGGAATGCAAAGTCTGTGCCAGGCACTCCTATGTGCTTTCTATGCATTAACATATTTGAATTTCATGAGAACCCTAACATCATTTCAGATTTTCACATGATGAACTAAGAAGTTCAACTATATACTTATGGAAACAGAATTACTAAGTGGGAGACCCAAGGTTTGAACCCAGGAAGTCTGGCTCCAAAAATAATACTCTTAACCACCATACCATTAACACCTGCATCTATTCAAAGTCCCAAAGGATTCGTTTGCCTTAGGTAATTGTCTGAAGTTGCATTTGATCAAGGTTATAATTCCCAAGCAATTCCTGTTTAATGCTAAGCTAACAGTTCTGTATTGATCACATTTAAAAAAATAAAGCTGCTGCCTCTTCTTGGATATCCTAAGAATACAATGCCATTTCCACATGCTCCAAGCATATACTGGTTTGATTGGACTCGTGCTTTTTCTGTTAAATATGACTTAACGTAGGCTGGCATTTTCTTTGGTTTCAAATTATTTTATTTTATACAAAGATTTCATCTTTCTAGTGTTACTGTACAGGGAAGGCATTTTACCGTAATCAGAGTTAGTTATTATATTTATTTAAATTTTAAATTATTTTAAATAACTGACAATATAATTTTCACTCTAAATAATATAATTGGTGAATTACATTACTTTATGCTGAAACCAGTATGACGGCATGGCCAACACCTATAGTTTGGATAGGAATTAAACACTAAGTATATTTGTACAAAGGAATCTAATGATTAAAGTGAAAGGATCATTTTCTAAGATTCTAAGAATTAAAAAGAAGCCTCATAGAGACTGATTTAGAACAATTATGCTTTGCCGAAATCAGACACAGAAGTAAAATTACTACTGTTGTTCTGTGGAAATTCTAGACCAGACCACAATTTTTGGTAGTGTGAATAATATCTCAATGCATGTCTTGGTTTGAGGGTTATTTAAATACCTAACCTTGTTATTCTTATGGTTCATCCTTAAGACCTATTTTAACAACATCAAACGTATAACAACCAAATAATTTCAGGATTTTGCTGTTGTCACTTTAATTCAGTTTTAGTTTAAGTACGGTTATTTATTCCAATTTAATGCATAATTCTTATAATTAGGGCTTGAATAGGATTAATTTTATTCTCTGCAGCTCTTTATTGCTTTGTTATGTCTAGACATACCACACATCTGCAATAAACATGAGTTTGACTTCTTAATGCTATTGAGATGTTTACATCATTTACGTCTTAGTAATCCATCCATCATGACAATGTCAAGTAAAATTTACAGTCCTAGTGCCACTTCGAGTGACAACATCACAAAAAGAAGATTGACCGAAAGAAACCCATAGGTGGCAAAGGAAGTAAGGCTATTTTCTGTCCAGAAACCAGTCTGGCACATTTTTTATTGTGTCAGAGCCTTTCCTGCAACTGGTGATGGATAGAAATTTCTTATCTTGAAGCCATTCAAATAACAGAGAAAGGGGACATCTTGATCTTTATTTTTCTAATACGTTTGTTTGTTTAAAATAATAACTAACATAAAATGCAGCTTTTAATTAATGGTTGATCAAAAATAAGTCCCAAAGCTTTAGGGCAATTGTGAACTAAATATTGTCATTTGATGTTTATAAAGCTATGATAAACTATGGTATTAATTTTAAATCATTCATAACAAAAGATCTTAAATTACTTGGCAAATTTTAAAGATTGTTTGAAGCCTTTGCTTTTAATCTAGTGATATTTCTGTAATACTATAATCTGCTATGAAAAGATATAGTCTGTACTTGTCCACGCCAGGACTGAATTGCATCTAAAGAGATAACTGAAAAAGCCACCTACTGTGTTTATGTATAAATGGGACTATTTTCATCTACCCTATTGACCTTGTTTAAGAAAATATATATCACAGATAGTTATTGAGGCACTTTCCAAAGACTAGATTCTCATCTTCCTGTAAATCTCACAATTCTATTTACACAAGAAATTCCATTATTGTAAATATGAATATTTGCATTTTAAAGGGATTATGCATTGGTTAGGCAATGGGAGAGAGTGACCGCAGGAAATGGATTGGAAAGACAATAGGAGAGGGGATATGATATGGAGTAGAAGGCCTCTGGGATGCTCAAATATGAAATACAGTTTCCAGTTTCATAAGTTCCTGATTAAAAGGAAAACATAACAGCAAGACTGGAAGGGCTTAGATTGATTTTTTTGAAATAGTGCCCACTCATAAAAGAGGGAACGTTTTTGAAATAAAATGATATTAAGAAACTCTTTTTATTTGAGCCAGTTTGCTACCTGATCAATTTAATCCACACTCAGATATTTGGAAAACATTGGTTGAGCAGAAAAACATGAGGTTATGAACTGTGTGGTATCAGGTAAAATTTGTAAGGCAAACGAGAGCAAATATTGAAGTAATGCTACAAAAAAAAAACCCCTTAAAATTGCATTTATATTAGCATATCATGCAAACAACAGGTAATATACCTGTTTAATTCTTGGTATTCTTATATTGGTTTTTCATGAGAAACCTCCCTGGAAGTTAAAAAAAAAATTAACTATATTGAAGTGGAATATACAAGCTGTTTAAATGAGTAACCTGTTTATTAAAAGGCCTGAATTGACATCTGGGTACTGCACATAGTCATCAACAAATATGCATTAATCTTACTCTGTTCAGGACCTTGCAACAGACACGGTGGGAGACTCAAAGATAAATGTGACCTGGCCTCTCCTATTGCTGAACTTGCACTCTACTTTGGGCCATGAGTCATTCTAAGTGGCACATGTGAGGTATCACATTTCCGATGGGATTTTAGAAAAAAAGATTGATTTCTGTGACCTCGGCTGGTGAGGAAAGGCTTTGTGGAAGAAATCAGACTTGATCTAGATGGTGAAAAAAATGGGCAATAAATAATAACAATAATAACTCATAAGCTATAAAATGTTTTATTGGTATGAAAGCACTTAAATTTGGCATTACCTCATTCATCACTCACAATGGAGAAACAGCGAGCAAATGAGTCTGTCACAGGCAGGATTCAAATGTGGTTCAAGAACCACAGAGGGCTACTAGTAGAAGGGAAAGCTAGGGTCAGATAGAAAAGGGCCTTGAATCCAGAAGCTATACATTTTGGACTGTTAGGCTATTCAAGTTTTTTGGTGGTGGTGTGTGTCTCTGTGTGTGTGTGTGTATATATATTAAAAATCGGGTTGTGTTTTTTCCTTAGGTGGATTAAAATGTATAGATTTCTCCTTAAAGTTCAGAAAAATACAGATCATGCAGAATATATCTTTGCACGATTATCTTATTTGGAAAGGCATCTAAGACTCTTTTCATAATTGGCAATTTCAAACTGGAAGCAGCATTTATTCACATAATCTTGTAGTTACCATACATTTTCTGCCATATAGGAATCATGTATCTATAAAGTATTTAGCTGTGGAAAATGAATTATTAAAACAAATCCTCTTGGGCAAAGCAAGGGTGCACCATAAACAAATGCACAGAAGGAAGAAGCTTAGAAGATTGAGATTATTCCATCAAAGGAGAATAGTGCAGTCTTCGTTTGTATATTCCTTTTCAGAACTGGTTTTACTCCAAAAATATGCAGGGAAAAATCTGCCAGTAGAACTAGCAGAGTCAGTGAGAAACTAATCAAATGACCTCCACTTAGAATAAAATGAAGACAAATAAATGGCACTTGTTAAGACCCGAGATAATTACCTGAACTTTTCAACACTTGACAAGTATATATGATCCAGATTAACAATGTCTAGTGATGTAAGGGAAAGCCTTTGCCTTCCTGAGACACAATGAGTCTGTGCCTTTCTTACTTTATAATTTTTGTATTTTTTTTTTGTATGGGAATCATTTTACATTGAATAGATGACAAGTAATATTTTGGGCCTATATGACACAATAGTTTTCAGAGCCACCAAAAATGTGAACTCTAATCTCTAACCTTTTTATAAATGCTAATTCATCTTCCAGATAATATCCATGTGATGTCAATAAACTTATCAGACATTAAATATATAAAAGATTAATGTACATGAAACTTAGTTACAGAAAAATTTGGCTACGAAAACAAATGATTTATTTTTTTAAAAAGCTGATTTCTCATAAATGAAAACTTCTGGATAAGTTTTAAGTAAAGTCATCAGTAGGAGATGAATCTTAAGTGAACATACCCATACCATTTTGGTAGGGGAAAGGGAATCCAAATTTCTTAAGTATGTACTATGTTGCAGGTTATAGTAAATATTTTAGTTTTAAGTAAGCACTTTACAAACCTTATCTTATTTATTAATCTCACCTTTTTCGAAATATATGTTCATATGTCTTTTTTAAAAATGGAGAAACTAAAATTCAGAGAGATTCAATAACTTGTTTAACTTTACACATCCAGTCTGTGATACCAAATCAGGGTTCTTTTTGGAGATCGTGTTGCTTTCTTTCTTATTTTATGGTTCTCCTTTATCCTATCTCCCTGCCATCCCTCATATAAAGCATCACGTATGTAATCAGACATGCAGGACGCTCATGCTATTCCCATGATCCCATTTTCAAAACTTATGTAAAAAAAAAGGTCCATTAGCTTCATTTTAGTAAGTTGCAAACAACTTCCAATTCCTACATAGATGTTCATTTATGGGAAAACACAGGCTCTAACCATTGATCCAAGAAAATAATTGGGTACTGGAAACATAAATATCTACTAGTAGCTGTGAGATACTGGTAAAATGCCTTTAAAATTATGGTGATTTCTGGAAAAGTATTGCTGATGGCTCCTTGAATCATACTGAGTAAACAGCTTCAATTATTGAAGGATATCCAGTGTGGTTTTGCCTACTATATGTGACTACAGAAATTGGGGGGCTCATTTATAGAAAGTATAATTTAAAAAGATAATGCCTTATGCAGTGTTCTATAATTTGCTGTGTTCCCTCATGTACCTTTTCAGATTTGAAAGTCAGAAGAAGCAGGTAAGTATTCCTATTTCCTCTATTTAGAGAAAACAATCCCACCAAACCTAGATGGGGAAGAGACTGGCCCAGGTGCTCCAGTGGTGAGTGACAAAGTGATGACTTACTGTTCCATTTGTGAATCTTTCTGGCCAGACACTTCTTGGCCCTTCCAATCTTTTCCTACAACTGAAATTAAATATACAGAAAATACTGCCCTTGCTCTGCCTTTGAAATCACCAGAACAATCCGTAGATTTCCATAGTTATAAGAAATTGTTTTGCTTTGATTTCTACCTAAGACAGGAAAGAGACCACTTTAAAACATACTCAAGATGATTACATCTGGGTTTTATAGAGCAGTTGTTATTGTCTTTGTCTTCTATTAAATGGGCCAATGAGAGAAGAATTGAGTTCTATGAAATAATTTAGATTAGCTGTATATGTAAAATTCCATACAGAAAATCTTGGGAGATTCAAGAGACAAATTTTAAGCAAAACTGTAATATCATTTCCTGATTTCAGAATAGAATTTTATAGAAAATAAATTACCTTCCAGGGTCATCTCTCCATCTTAGATAATAGAATCAATGATCATTTATTATGTGAAATTTAGGATATTTTAAAATCTTCCTTTCTGTGCCAATACTTGAGTCAATATTTCATTATCAATAGCAATATGTTTCATTTTTAGAGGCAATTATTGCCAAATATAGATATTCTCATCTCTTATTCAAATGGCTAGAAGTGGAACCTCTTGTTTTGCAAGGGACAATGAGGCTATTTTGGTCCATATGAAATTATGACAAGCCGAAAGCTTCTGTCTTTACCTATTTTAACTCATTTTAATCACTTTGATGACTGTAAAGTCATTTAAAGCAGTTAACTTCATTGCCCATGGTAAAGTTTTTGCAATTCAATAGCGTGATGTATAGTTTGGATTTGTGAAGTAAGGTATTAGAGATTGAAATCAATGGAGATTAACTTTTGTATTAGGGGAAGCAAACACTCACTGACACTGAGAAGGGAAAAAATAAACTAGGCAAGATGAATTCCCATTTATGGATTTGTTTCCAAGATTCAGGCTTTTCCAGAATCTTTTTCTTTTTTTTTTTTGGAGATTGAGTCTTGCTCTGTTGTGCAGGCTGGAGTGCAGTGCAGTGGCTCGATCTCGGCTCACTGCAACCTCCACCTCCTGGGTTCAAGCAATTCTCTTGCGTCAGCCTCCAGAGTACCTGGGATTACAGGCACATGCCACCACACCCGGCTAATTTTTGCATTTTTAGTAGAGATGAGGTTTCACCATGTTGGCTAGGTCGGTCTCGAACTCCTGACCTCAAGTGATCTGCCTGCCTTGGCCTCCCAAAGTGCTGGATTACAGGTGTGAGCCACCGCCCTCAGAATCTTTTTCTATAGAAAATTACAGGTGTAAGCCACCACCTCAGAATCTTTTTCTATAGAAAATTAGTGGAGACAAGACCATGTTCGCATCCCTTTAGAGAAGTAATGTGTTGAATATTAAGTTCAATAAAGAAAACTAGCAGTCAGACATACATAGCTATAATGCTAGTGTATTCTTAGTTTGAGCTTCAATTAGTTCTACATCATTCCATTAATAATTTTGGCATTTCTCAGATTATGAAAACAATATGTAATAATTCAAAAAATTACAAAAAGTTTGCAAAACAAAACTAACCCAGTATCCCACCATGAATACATAACAATTTGATGTATTTAGAAATTATATAGCCATTCGTGGATTATGTGGCCTATGAAGATTTCATGATACTTCATTACAGTACATTTTATCGTTAAATATTTGCATAAAACATGTTTGAAGATTGGAAACTTGTATTTTTTTACTTTATCATAAATTAATCACTACTGACATTTACTTTATACATTGTTACCAGAAATGGGGCTGGATCCAGATCCCAAAAGAGGGTTCCTGGATCTCATGCAAGAAAGAATTTGGGGAGTCCATAAAGTGAAAGCAAGTTTATTAGAGAAATGAAGATACAAAAGAATAGCCACTGCATAGGCAGAGCAGCCTGAGGGCTATGGGTTGGCTATTTTTATGGTTATTTCTTGATCATATGTGAAACAAGGGGTGAATTATTCATGAATTTTCCAGGAAAAGGGCTGGCAATTCTGGAACTAAGGGATCCATTTTCATTGAGAGCATATAGGGTTACTTCTGGATGTTGCCATGGCATTTGTAAACCATTGTGTTCCGTCTCACTCTGTTGCCCAGGCTGGAGTGCAGTGGCACCATCTCGGCTGGCTGCAACTTCTGCCTCCCGGGTTCAAGTGATCCTCCTGCCTCAGCCTCCCCGAGTGGCTGGTACTACAGGTGCGCACCATCATGCCAGGCTAACTTTTTTGTATTTTTAGTAGAGACGAGGTTTCGCCATTTTGGCCAGGCTGGTCTCCTGACCTCAAGAGATCTGCCCGCCTCAGCCTCCCAAAGTGCTGGGATAACAGACATGAGCCACTGCGCCCGGCCTTGGCAAGTTTTGATGGGCTTCTTTACAGCATCCTGTATTATCAGCAAAATCTTTGTGACCTGTATCTTGTGCTGACCTTCTATCTCAAACTGTGTCTAAGAATGCCTAAACTCCAGGGAATGCAGCCTAGCAGGTCTCATTCTCATTTTACCCAACCCCTATTTAAGATGGAGTTGCTCTTGTTCAAACGCCTCTGACACTATTTTAAACATAATAAAGCAATATGGAATCGCTGTAGAAATCATTCAAATATAGAAGAAAATAAAACACACATATTTTTCAAAACAGTCAAACTGTTAGCTGTGTGTGTGTGTGTTGTAGGATATCTAAATGAAAGTTTTACCTAAAGTACCAATCCATGGGTCAACATTCCAAAGTGAAGTGAGAGATCATGATGCTGAGTTTACAAGAAAGGTGTTCCAAGACCATTATGAGTCTTTTAACCCCTCACCAACGTCAAAGGAAATAAAGGTCAGAGGTTGAAGATTAGAGTAGTGTTATTACACTGTTGGAATGATTAAGGTTAATTAAAAAAAAAATACTGCAGATGTGCTATGAGTCCTATATTCCCAAATAGAAGAGATAGTTGTTTTTCTTTCCCTTTCTTCTCTTTTGACCTCAAGTCCAAAAGAGAAGTACAGTAGCTTTTCTGGTGTGTGACTCCTGCTTAGGAATTCTAATTCAGAAAGATTGCTTGGTTAAGTGTTGATGGTGAAGCAAAGAGAGAGATATCTGTTTCAGGACTATCCTTTCAGCTTGTTAGGGCAAGGATTATGTTAGCATATATTGGACTGAGTATTACCAAATCTGGCCAAGAAAAATATAGGTGCCCAGTAAAATTTGAGTTTCAGATAAACAATGAATGTATTTGTGATAAATATTATGTGTAATAGTTGAGATATATTTATACTAATAATTATTTCTTGCTTATTTAAATTTCAAATTTAAGTATTTGTCCTGAATGTATCTGTCAGCTCTACTTAGACTACATGAGGGCCATTTATGATAGAGATCCATATAGAGGTGGATGTTGGAGCCTGCCCAAGGAGGTTCTGAGAGGGGTAAACAGACTCAGTAGAAACAAGCTGAAAGCATTACTATATGCCCAAGGGCTGACCCAGGAATAAACAACTCATGAGACTTGACCTGCCATTATTATTAACAAAAGAAGGGTTCTACAAGCCAGGGACATCCAATACTATGGAGAGCAATGGTTGGCTCTCTAGAAAGACCATGAAGATGCTCAGATCAGTACTCTGTTGTAATTCTGTGAGGAAAAAAAATGTAGTATGCCATTTTGTTCATAAAACTGATATGATAATAGTACACAAAACGAGGATCATGCTGTTTTTCACATTTTAAAATACTGAAAGTTTCATTTCCAGCCTAATTTGTACACAAACATTAAACAAATATATGTATGTATGCATACATACATAGCGGTCCTCAAAGACACAAAAGAAAGGCTGTAGCAGTCTGTAAATGAAGATTGTAATCATACTAATGATAGCTTAATCAATTGTCCTCAGGAAATCCAGGGAAATAAGAGTCTCTTTTTAAATAGGTAAACAGAGACAGAACACATCAGGTTAATTGGAAATCATGGTTATTTATTCTTCAAACCCTTCTTCAGTTAAAATACCTTAGATAACTCCCTCAATAATTTCTCAATTTAGGGCACACTCAACGACTCGGATTATATACTTGCCTGCTGATATTGTTTATACCACTAAAGTAATATTTATTAGGCTGTGTTCACATTAACTTCATACGGAGTTTTTAATAGGAGTTAGAAATGGTTATAAAGTTCTGGTGATGTATGATTTTCATTTTAAAGGAAGAGTAGGAATTATTCAGGTCAAAATGAAGGAAGGGTATTTTAAGTCAAGGGAACAGAAATTGCAGAGACACAGAGTATTAAAGCAAAACATTAATCAGAAAAAGTTAAGATGGTCATTGCAGTTGAACCACAGGCTGTCTTGCCAGGTAGTTAAAGAGGTATGAGATAATGTAAGATCACATTGTGGAGAGCTTTTGTGCAGGACAATTACCTGTATATTTCATCTCAAATATGGTGCAGTGCCCAGTGACAGTTTCAGAAGTGTTACATAAGCAAATTTGTTTTAACAATATTACACTAATTATTCCATAGAGAAAAATGCCAGAAATTGATAACTGGTGGCCCTTATTCTTTATTAGGCCATGTTCTGTTTGATCATTGCTGCATTTTAAAAGATAATGTGAATGGGGAAAAGTTGAAAGCATTCCCTCTGAGAACTGGAAGAAGACAAGGATCCCCACTCTCACCACTCCTCTTCAACATATACTGGAAGTCCTAGCCAGAGCAATCAGACAAGAGAAAGAAATAAAGGGCATCCAAACTGGTAAAGAGGAAGTAAAACTTGCTGTTTGCTGATGATATGATTGTTTATCTAGAAAACCCTAAAGAGTCCTCCAGAAAGCTCCTAGAACTGATAAAAAAATTCAGCAAAATTTCCAGATACAAAATTAATGTACACAAATCAGTAGCTCTTCTATATACCAACAGTGAGCAAGCTGAGAATCAAATCAAAACTCAACTCAAATAAAATACTTAGGAATATACATAACCAAGGAGGTGAAATACCTCTACAAGGAAAGCTACAAAACACTGCTGAAAGAGATCGTAGATGACACAAACAAATGGAAACACATCCCATGCTCATGGATGGATAGAGTCAATTTTGTGAAAATGACAATACTGCCAAATGCAATCTACAAATTCAACTCAATTCCCATAAAAATATCACCATCATTCTTCACAGAATTAGAAAAAAAAATCCTAAAATTTATGTGGAACCAAAAAAGAGCCCATCTAGTCAAAGCAAGACTAAGCAAAAAAACAAACAAACAAAAAACAAAAACAAGAAAACAAACAAACAAAAAACAAATCTGAAAGCATCACATTACCTGATCTCAAACTATACTATAAGGCCATAGTCACCAAAACAGCATGATACTAGTATAAAAATAGGCACATAGGCCAATGGAACCAAATAGAGAACTGAGAAATAAACCCAAATACTTACAGCCAATTCATCTTTCACAAAGCAAACAAAAACATAAAGTGGGGAAAGGACACACTTTTCAACAAATTGTGCTAGGATAATTGGCAACCCACATGTAAGAGAATGAAACTGGATTTTCATCTCTTGCTTTATACAAAAATCTACACAAGATGGATCAAGGACTTAAATCTAAGACCTGAAACTATAAAAATTCTAGAAGATAACATTGGAAAAACCCTTCTAGACATTGTCTTAGGCAAGGATTTCATGACCAAGAACCCAAAAGCAAATGCAATAAAAACAAAGATAAATAGCTGGGACTTAATTAAACTAAAGATTTTTCTCATGGCAAAAGGAGCAGTCAGCAGAGTAAACAGACAACCCACAGAGTAGGAGAAAATCTTCACAATTTATACATCTGACAAAAAACTTTTATCTAGAATCTATAATGAGCTCAACATCACTAATGATCAGGGAAATGCAAATCAGAACCACAATGCAATACCACCTTACTCCTACAAGAATGGCCATAATCAAAAAATCAAAAAATAATGGATGTTGGTGTGGATGCAGTGAACAGGGAAGACTTCTACACTGCCAGTGGGAATGTAAACTAGTGCAAATGCTATGGAAAAATAGTGTGGAGATTCCTTAAAGAACCAAAAGTAGAACTACTATTTGATCCAGCATTCCCACTACTGGGTATCTACCCAGAGGAAAAGAAGTCACTATACGAAAAAGATACTTGCACACACATGTTTATAGCAGCACAATTTGCAATTGCAAAATCGTGGCACCAGCCCAAATGCCCACCAATCAACAAGTGGATAAAGAAACTGTGGTATATATATACAATGGAATACTACTCAGTCATAAAAAGGAATGAATGACATTTGCAGCAACTTGGACGAGATTGGTAACTATTATTCTAAGTGAAGTAACTCTGGAATGGAAAACCAAACATCACATGTTCTCACTCATAAGTGGGAGCTAAGTTATGAGCATGCAAAGGCATAAGAATGACACAATGGACTTTGGGGACTAAGGGGGAAAAGGGTGGGAAGGGAGTGAGGGATAAAAGACTACATATTGGGTGCAATGTATACTGCTCGGGTGATGGGTGCACCAAAATCTCACAAATCACCACTAAAGAACTTTTTCATGTAATCAAACACGACTTGTTCCCCAAACCTATAGAAATTTTAAAAAAAATTAAAAAAGAAGATAATGTGACTAGACAGTGACTATGTCTGAGCACAACACAAGCCCTTTAGGAACGGCTTGCACCGTTAGGCACTTCTGTTACCTGCTGGCCCCTAAGGACTTCTAAGATTGTGACCTGTAGTGCAGATGAACTGGAGTGATGAAGAGACTGGTTCCGACCTCAGCTCCATCACTTAATGGGTTGTGTTACCTTCACAGTTTCTTCATTTGTAAATGGAGGTAAAAATATTGCCTATCTCATGGGACTGCTTTGAGGATTAAATGATTCAATGCATCTAAATAACTTGGCACAGAGCTTAATAAATATTAACTATTGTACTTAACATGATGATATCAGTTAGGGAGCTTGAGAAAAATCCATGTCAGAGATAACTGAATGCTTGGACTAAAACAGAGAGGAGGTGAAGCAGATTAGTTGTAGAGATACTTCTAAACTTATCATCAATAGAATTCTAATTAGATACAAAGTTATGCAAAAGCAAATAACCCATTGAAGTTTAAATTGCATTCATGATCTAATGACAACAATGGTGGATTGATAATCAGACAAGCTGATAATTTCTAGAAAAGGATCTTCCTGTGCACCATCAAATCATAGTAGATAAGCATCTGTACTTCTCTGTTTTTACACAGGCTCTCTGTGTGTGATATAATGAGCCACCTCTCTGGCTATGCAGGTCACAGATGTATTTATGCTGAAATCTTTTAGGTTCATATGTTCATCTTAGAAATATAATGTCGTAAAACCTCACATTATAGATCCAAACCATGGACACCTTGGCCACATTTCATAACTGTGTTCAGACATGCTCAGCTGCCTTTTCATTTACTTTTTATAAAATGTCATTGAAATCAGAAGAAGATGACACAGAGTTTTATAGTTTAGAAGTAGGAAAAAGTTAGCATTTTCTGCTACTCATGTCTTCAATTAAATTTGTTGTTGTGGGGCTAACTCAAACTAAACAAAAGCAACATCTCTGGTATAGATCTTATCTCCCAAATGCTGTTATGGTGCTAATGATGTTGACCATTGGGGAGTAAGAAGTGGTGAGACATGGACCTTCCAGGCCTGCAGAGGCTATTGCTTGCCTATAGGTTCCATCAGTTGCCTTTTGAGAACTATAGCATAATTAATCTCCATTTTCTATTTTCTATATGAAACATGAGGGTGTTAAAAAGAATTTCATGACCTAGATACCTGTTAAATTAGCACAGAACTCCCACTCTTATCCTACGAATAGGAAAAAACAAATAGTGTTGAATTTGGTCTTATTCTGAGATGTAGAAAAGTAAAGTAACTGCTGTCATTTTGATGTTCCTATACAATTCCTAACTGCACAGAGTAGAAGTAGAGAAAAAAGCTGCACATAATGATGCATTAATAATAATGTTTTGGGCTGGGTGCCCTGGCTCATGCCTGTAATCCCAGCACTGTGGGAGGCCGAGGCAGGCAAATCGCCTGAGGTTAGAAGTTCAAGACCAGCACAGCCAACATGTTGAAAGCCCATCTCTTCTAAAAATACAAACATTAGCTGGGCGTGGTGGTGCATGCCTGTAATCCCAGCTACTTGGGAGGCTGAGGCAGGTGAATCGCTTGAACCTGGAAGGCAGAGTTTGCAGTGAGCCAAGATCGCGCCACTACACTCCAGCCTGGGAGACAAAGCAAGACTCCATCTCAAAAAAAAAAAAAAATAATAATAATAATAATAATGGTTTGATTCCCCATGCAACAGCTTTTTTATGTACATTCCCAGACATTGTTATATTAATCAATTATTTTAAGATAAAGATGAATAATCTGATTAAGAGATTATAAGATTTAGAGGGTTACCCAGTTAGGAAAAATATTGGCTTTAAGATAGGAAGATATTTTGGAAATTATAATTTACTCAAATGTCTGAATAAATCTTAGGATAAAATATAATGGGAAATCTTTATGTTGTTTATACTTTTATAAGAAAGAACAAGTATCCATTGCCTCAGATCAATCTGTATAATAATTGAAGAACATAAAGCTAAGAAATGAGAATTATTTCCTCAATTTCATGTTTCTGTTTCTTAAAATCTTTAACATAATTGATTCATATTTTCAATTCACTTTGTGGGTGGTAGTTGTAGTTATTTCAGGGTTGTCATGGTTGTAGTTAATTCACGGGGATATGGTCATTTTCCGTGACCATTGCAGGTATTATTATTCAATCACTGTATTCTCACATTGATAGATTTTGCTTTAGGAATCCTCTCACCGGAGGAGGATCAGTTTCCATACCAATGAGGCCTACAGTTGAAACCTAGCTGCTATTCCATACATTTTTTCAAATCTAAGCAAATATAATGAAAGTTCACATTATTTTCTATGGACAAAATCTCTACAAAAGTCTTTTGCCCCACTAATTTGGCAAAACCTTGTTGTTAAGCTGTTTCTAGAAATCTAATCTCAGACGCTACCTGGCAATTAAATTACTATGTGAGCTTTAAAATCTGCAATTGCAATGCCTTCTGATGTGGTTTGGATATTTGTGCACCTGGCTTTAAATTATTTGAGGTCCAAGATGTATTTCCCACAGCATTTAGCATCCTGTATAACCTCGGTATTAAAATTCACAGAATAACTTCTGTTTGAGAAAGTATTGATCCTATGCCTTTTTTTCTCAGAGGTATTACAGGCTGATACAATTTACACTCTCATTTGTTTACATGTTACGACATTGAATGGTTATTTCACATATGAGAAACAGCTAAAGCAACTTGTATGCCTGAACCACAAAGCAATTATTCAAGCCTCAAGTAATCCTTTGAATGAATCACAATGCACTGAGAAAGTAAAATAAGCTATCCAATTATCAATATTTACTAAAGAGAAAAGCATTACAGGAATGTCCAGAGAAAAGAATAAACAGAATAAAAATACTGGGGGGAATTTGCAACCAGAAAGAGTAGGTGATGCTTCAGATCAATGCTGAAGTACTTATTAAGAAAGATACTTAGACATCTTTGTGTAATTTCAGAAATATGCATTTACAAAGATGGTCTATGGAGTAAAACTGGGAAAAAATAGACCTACAATCTCTGTCTAGTCTAATATTTTCTCTATCCAGTGTAATATTTTTAAATTCTGCCTTTTTATCTCCCCATTGAATCTTATTATCACCTGGAAGGGAGGCTACTTTTGATGTGTGTACTATTGTCATCAAGTAAGTAAGATGAGTATTTGTTTCCATTGCTGCCTAACAAATCACCAGAAATTTAACAGCTTAGAACAGCATAGATTTATTATCTCAAGGTTTCTGTACTTTAAAAGTCCATATATGAGTTGACCAGATTGTCTGTACATTTGAAGTCTGTATATGAGTTGACTCGGAGCCTTACAAGGTTGTAATCAAGATATAAATCAGCTATAACGTGAGACTTGGAGTCCTCTGCCAAGCTCACTGGTTGGTAGAATTCACCTCCTTGCATCTGTATGACTGAGGTCCCTGTTTTCTTGTTAGTTGTCAGAGACCACTCTCAGTTCCCAGAGACTACCCATAATTTCTTACTACGTGGGATCCACAGACAGTTCACAACATGCATCTTTATTTACTTTCTTCTAGGCCAGCAGAAGTATGTTTCTCTGACTTCTTCCTCTACAACCAGCCAGAGAAAACTCTCTACTTTTAAAGAGCTCGACTGATTTGGTCAGGCTGCGGCAGGATAATCTTTCTTTTGCCAAAAATCATAGCATGAAGACTGTGGACATCAAGAGCCAGGAATCATGAAGGGCATCTAAAAATTCTGCCTACTACAGTGACCAGGGTCATTTAAGGGATCATTAAAAGATGATATTATAATAATATTTACTCTCAAGTGAAAGTGGCTTGAGTTCTAGAGTTAGTTTATATTTATAAAAACTGTTAATTAGATAAGTAACTTTCAGTTTCTGGAAAAAATGAGTATTGGTATGCAGCAGGTCAAGCTATCATGCTTGATTGCCTCTGTGAACTTAGATTGCTTGACCTGCCTTAATCTTAATTCCCACATTTATTAACTTGGAATTTAATAATGCTTATCTCGTAGAGTCATTCCAAGCATACGTTATAAGATTTCCTTTAAAGAATTTTGCACACCATAAGGAATGAAACAAATGTGAGTCATTGCTATTTTCATCACGTATTATTACTTTTCTTTGAAGCCCTAAACAGCTGTAATATTTGGGCTTGTTTTATTTAATCTATTTATGGAAAAGCATAGCTTTAATTTTCAATTTAAGAAATGTTATGATGTCTGATTCTGTGTAGGCTTTTTCATTTTCTTTTCTTCTTCTGATTCTTTTTTTAATGTAGGAGTTACAAAGGTGCTCCTGTGCTTCTGATGGCAGATTTAGCACACGAATTTCTGGGAGCAGCATTTGTACATCAAAGGATGTTCTTCTTAAATAATCTGCTAATTAAATTAAAGCTGCTTCAGAGCATCTTTTGCAGTATGGAACTTTTTGATACTGTGTTAGTGTTTTATAATCAAGTCTCCAGAAGGATTTCTCCAAAACACATGGTAAATGGGTGAAATATGGAGTCGGAATTTGTGTGTATATTAATTTTTATGACAGGAAAATAAATAATGGAAAAAGATTAGGCGTAGGAATAAACACCTCTTTTACCTGCTATAAAAAACACCTCTTTAGCTTCTTTATTATTAAAAATCACTGCATATGAACATGAAAAGCAAAAAAAAAAAACAAAGTCAATGAGCCTCTTTAACTACTGTTCTTGTGGTAGAGGTAGGACTGATATGCATGAATGGTTTTCCAAAGGATCAGAGGAAAGAAGGAAAAATATGTCCAGAACACTGCAAACTAAATAATCATCAGTAAAATGGAGTTTCACTGAACTCGTATTCCCTGAAGGCAAAACATAATAGTAGGAAGTCTTGTCAGTCTAATTCAGGGAGGTTTATTCATTGGAATACCAAAAGTACAGAATTATTAAATTTTGCTAAGTGGTGGTGGTCTTCAGTTGATTTTCCAACATCTCAGCTTTTAATTATTGATTTTTATTAAATTTCAGTAGCAACATTTGAGTTTAGATAGAATGTCCTATTAACTTAGCAAAACCTTGTAGTTAAGCTCTTTCTAGAAATCTAATCTCAGACACTACCTGGCAATTAAATTATTATGTGAGCTTCAAAATCTGCAATTGCAATGCCTTCTGATGTGGTTTGGATATCTGTCCAGCCTAAATCTCATTTTGAAATGTAATTCCCAACTTCGGAGGCAGGACCTAGTGGGAGGTGTTTAGATTATGGGGGTGGACTTCTCGTAGCATGGTACTGTCCTGAAGATAGTGAGTAAATTCCCATGAGATCTGGTTGTTTAAAAGTGTGTGGCACATCCCCCACACTCCCTTGTTCCTGCTCTCGCCATGTGACCTGGCTTCCACCATGAGAAAAATCTCCCTGAGGCCTCCCCAGAAGCTGACCAGATGTTGGTGCCATGCTCATATCGCCTATGGAACCATGAGACAATTAAACCTCTTTTCCTTATAATGTACTTAGTTTCAGGTATTTCTTTATAGCAATGCAAGAACG
The DNA here is from genome assembly GCF_006542625.1 of Nomascus leucogenys. NCBI lineage: Eukaryota > Metazoa > Chordata > Mammalia > Primates > Hylobatidae > Nomascus > Nomascus leucogenys. Next base: position 23,109,444 of record NC_044402.1, read on the forward strand.
ACCTAACATAACTTCTCACAAAAAAAATGCATCTAAAAATGTAGGTATTTATTGTTTTATATGCCCCATCTGTTCAACTGCATTGTTGCCCTAGAATGATAGGTAATAAGGAAAGTTAGATGAATTTTTTTGGCTTTTCAGATGAATTCATTTCTTTCAAGTATGTAAACAATGTTAAACAAAAAAACATTTTTTTTTTTTTTTTGAGAAGGAGTCTTGCATTGTTGACTGGGCTGGAGTGCAGTGGTACGATCTTGGCTCACTGCAACCTCTGCCTGCCAGGTTTGAGCAATTCTCCAGCCTCAGCATCCGGAGTAGCTGGGATTCCAGGAGCCTGCCACCATGCCCAGCTAATCTGTGTATTTTTAGTAGAGATGGGGTTTCACCATGGTGGTCAGGCTGGTATCTCCAACTCCTGACCTTGTGATTTGCCGGCCTCAGCCTCCCAAAGAGAACAATAAATTTTTATCTAGAGGAAGTATAAAACTTAAAGCATTTAAACTCTTTAGTCCCCACTGAATGATAACTTTGCTACTAAAATAATGTAATACTAACCAAATTAAAACAAAGGGCCAAATAATGCCAAAGGAGGAATTTCCCATTAATTTGTGCTGTTGATTGGCCCTAAATATTAATAAACAGAGAAAATGAGGAGAGAGAGAACCTAAGTGGACATGGAATGACATTAAACTCTGACTAAAAATACACATTGAATTTAAGTGGTCTTAATTTTAAAAGTCAAGCACTTATGTAGCAATTTGTAAATAAGAAGGATATGATAGAAGATCCAGAATTTGAAGAAAGAGACAGCAGGAAAAAGTATAATCAAGATGGGCAAGACCTCTTGATAAAATATGATGTAAATACTTAGAAAGAATAACCTTCTTAATATAGTACTTCCAGGAAAATCTTAGGTTCTCTTTTCTTCTTGGAGGTCATGATCAATGCAATATTTTCATGACTGTATCATAATTATGAGCAGGAACATCTGTCAATTATCATCAAATATACCTCAACAGTCTTTGAATACTAGTCAATGTATCCAGTAGGTGAATTAGAAGTTGTAGATACTAATAGTAATCATTGTGATTTTTCACTCTAAAAACTCCAGTAGCTAATCAAGAGTTGTTTGCCCAAGTATCCACATTTTAAGGAATTCTGCATAGTAGGTCACAAGATGCTCATTTATTTTATTTTGAGACATAGTCTCACTCTGTTGCCCAGGCTTTAATGCAGTGGCATGATTTCGGCTCACTGCAGCCTCTGCCTCCTGGGTTCAGGTGATTCTCCTGCCTCCCGAGTAGCTGGGATTACAGGTCCTCACCAGCATGCCCGGCCAATTTTTTGTATTTTTAGTAGAGACAGGGTTTCACCATGTTAGCCAGGCTGGTCTTGAACTCCTGACCTCAGGTGATCCACCCGCCTGGGCCTCCCAAAGTACTGGGATTATAGGCATGTGCCACCACGGGCAGCCACAAGGTGCTCTTTTATGAGAAATCTGTGTATCCTGTTCAATGGATTGAAAATATCGAGTATTTAACGATCTGTAGATAGAGGACAATGCACATAAGCAATCTGCTTGTCTATTAAAGCAGTCACTGCATGTCAATAAATGTGTGTGGTATTTGAAGCCATTAACATGTCCATATTTGACTTTGCATTCATTATGCAATTCACACATCTGTATTGTCCATTCATACCTTTTATTTTCCCTAGAGAAAAATGGAATCAGGACAAATGCCAAGGGAGGTAAAGTTGCCTGACTACAATAACTAATCCGTGTCAATAAAATCTTTTACACAAACCAAAGTGTGGACAATGGCAAATCTTACATTATAAATTATGTTCTCCTTACTTTTCCTGTCCATGAAATCTCCACACAGGTCCAGGGGTAAGAATTTAGCAATACCAACCAGTGATGGAGGCTTTTATTCAATAGGATTTTTTAAATTAAACACCTGCTGGGCTTTTCTCCAGTTCAGAATTTCTTTTCACTCCATGGCCCTATGCTAGAAATAGTAAGAAGATATAAAGTAAGAATAAGTAGTTTTAGAGCACTTTTTAAGAAAAATTTAGTACTTTGTGCTCAAAGCATGCTGACACTGCTTTGATGAGGTAAGAGGTCAGGGCTGGGGAAATAGGTAAATGAGCAGTCTTTCTTAGCATATGAAAACAGCAAGTGCCACATATCCACACAGTGGCAGAGGACATAGACACTAGCTCATATTGAAGAAATCAGTATTATTCAGTCAGGCTACAGCACTGAGTTGGAAGACAGAAAATTATTTGGATTATTTTCTTCCCTGTTGTCTACAGGGAACAAGAAATGGGGACAAGAAGGCATTATCAGCAACCAATTGAGAAAAGGGGCACAACCTCCTGAAATACACTTAAAGATGATGACCAGGAAACCAGCAATGCATACAGATCCATTAAAAAGAGATTCCATGGCAGTTGTACATAACAGTTAAACCTCTGGCAGTTTTCACTAATGCTCCTTGTCAACAAAATAAATGAAAGCCAAATAGTTAAACCCTGAATTAGGGAAATAATCCATCATTTTACCAATCTTCCCAGGAAAAATATGTAGTACTTTCCAGGAAGACAGAAAAAAAAAAATTAAACTTTAATAAGACTATTGTTTCAACTGATTTTTTCCTGTTCATTTCTCCATTTTTTTTTCTGGCCACACAATAGTGGCTGCAACACAAAAATAACAGACTCTCATTCTACGATTTTTAAAAAATTTTCTGACATATTTTGATTGATAGATTATGACTTTATTTGCACTGGTTGGAGGTCAGATTGAGGCCTGATATGTTGTAAAGAATGAAGGAAAGCAGGAAGGAGAGAAGGAAGGAAGAAAAGAAGGAAGGAGGAAGAAAGGAAAGAAGGAAAAAAGGAAGGGAGGAGGGGGTTATATAAAAAAGAAGGAAAGAAAAAGGCAACAAGAATCATTTTAGAAGAAACATACCTCGAGGAACAGAAGGTAAATCCTCTTAATCATTTCATGCTTTACAACTAGTTCATAAGAATATAAATTTGAAAAAATAAGAACTCAAACTATACAATAAAAAACAATATTAAATCAAAAGGGAAATCAAGAACAAAATAAAGGAATTGAAGGCAAATAGTATGATTATAATACAAGTATATAAATTAGAAATGTTAGGAAACAAATGAGTCCAAAAACTAAAATACTAAAAGTTAACTCTTAAATGTAGTAAACACAGATTAAAGTTATATGTAAATTAAAGAATATGAATGTAACCTATTAGGAATTGAAAATATACACAATGATCTAGTATAGGAACAATTGGTGTCATGAAATAGCTGAACAAAACTGAAATTGAAGATGGGTATATAATATAATTTATTTGAATGGATGGAATGTTTTAATTATCATATCAAGAGAGCATAGTATGTATCAGAAAATGTTGATGCAAATTCTTCACCAATACCAAGTTTATGCTAGTTAAGTTATTGAGCTTCAACAACAAAATACACGTGTGCATCTTAGCCAAAAAATAGAAAAAAGAAATAAGAACTACAATGGTGAGAAATTCAGGCTGGCTTTAGGTTTCTTCTTTGCAATATTTAAAGTTAGAAGAAATCAGAACAAGGTCTACGGAGATTATAGAGAAAAAGTTTAATTTCCAAGAATACCGCATTCTGCTAGGAGAATGTTAAAGAACCAGCAACAGGAAGATATTATCAGCCATGAAAAACTTAGAGTACTTGTTAGAAAACCTTAAAAGAAACCATTAAAGGGTCATGACACTCAATGGCAGGACCATGCAGTGAAATATAAAGTAGGATGTATGAGGGAATTAACAACCACAACAAACTTACTGGAGAGAATTAGTTACGAACATGCGCTCCCCTCAAAACTCATTATCTCAAAGTTTAGAAAGGGCAATACTCAGAGGGAACCAGTGTCCATAATGCTTTACATATTTATAAGGTCGAAGGTGAAGGGAACATCTATGCAATTAGGAATAATGGAAGCACCCTCATCATAAAGGCGGCTTTGTGTCAGTTAGCTGCGTCTTATTTCTGCCAAACACAGACATATTTGATGATTCTGCTTTTAAGTAAGGTACCACAAGGAGGGAACAGACCAGCCTCAGGAGCATCAGATTTGCCTGTTATCAAAACATTCATTTGGACTTCAAAACTTCCTTCAATTTTTATTGTCTCTTATAGTAAAATTAAACTAATTATTGTTATTAAAATTGTATTTATAATGTAGACTCATTTGAAGGTATTTATATAAAATGTTTATTCTACTTGTCTATTTTTTTCTATCTGTCCTTCTACCTGTATATAAATGTAGAGATAGGTCTAAAAAATGTTAACACAATCTAACAATAGTAATTTCTAGAATTAAATGCATTATTTTTACATTTATTATTATGCATTATTTAATGTCTTTACAAAAAGTATGTATTATATTTTACTAATTAATAAAGTGATTATTTCTCAAGAAATCTTGAAGCAAAATGCAAAGATAATGGATAAGAATAGTAGTTAATTTTGGATGGCTATTATATTCCTTGCTATAAGACAAGCATTAGAAAAAAAAGGGAATAAAGAGAAAAAGCCCTGAGATATAGAGGTAAAAGCTATGCAATAAAAAGACAACCAGTATGTCTAGAAGATGGAAAACAGCAGAGCCAGGGCATGTAAAGCTCTACATCTAAGGCAGGAATTTTGAATTTTATTCTATGTAGAATAGAAAGTCATTGAAAATAGGGGAGTTACATGATCAAATTTTCCTTTAGAAATATTGATCTGGCTTCCGTGTAGATAATGAACTCTGGTAGTAGAGAATGCCAGGTGCAAAAGTGGGGATGAGAAAAACACTTAGAAGATTATTGTAGGGAGAAATATGCCTATCATTTAGAACATGATTAGATTTAAGATATTTTTGGAGGTAGGACCAACTAGATACAGCACAGGTAAAAATAAAGATGAATACGGAATGAATTATATATTTTTGGTCTGAGCAACTGATTGTGTCATTTATTTTGACAGAGAAACTTGGTAGTAAGTAGATTCGATGGGAAGAATGTTTGTAACCTGTTTTGGAAGTATTAAGTTTGATGTAACTTTAGACCCTAAGTGGAGATATCAAGAAGATACTTGGGTATGTGCCTGGAGTATAAGAAAGAGATAAGTGCTAGAGATTTAAATTGCAGATTCATCCACTTGGAGATGGTCTTTGTAATCATAGAACTGGACAAAATTTTCTATACAGAGTGTATAAAATTAAAAGAGAATTAAGAACAGAGACCAACAGCACTATAATATTTAGAGATATGGTGAAGAAACAGGAGCCTTAAAAAATAAAGGCTTGAAGGAGTCTTCAGCAAGGAAAGAGAAAAGCATGAATATGAAGAGGCATGAAAGGCTGCAGATAAGATGTTTCACTAAGTGGAGGTGGGGTGGTAATCAATAGCATAAAATTTTGCTGAGAGATTAATTAGATGAAAGCATATTTGGCTTTCACAAGCTTTTATTTGTAGTTACATTGATTAGGTATCATAACCTTATAAATTCAGTGTATTATGTGAAACAGCAAACAATTATGTAAAATAAATACATAAAAATATGATCATATCTCTCAAATTATACATATTTAATCCCATATTTTCTAGAAGTTTCATAGTAACAACCTCTGGCATTGCTTATAGAAATATTACACTAATAATTAAATATATATTTTTCTGATATGTGTTTAATTTGAGAAACATCATTAGTTTCTTTTTTTTTCTTTCTTTTTTTCTTTCTTTCTTTTTTTGAGAAGGAGTTTTGCTCTTGTTGCCCAGGCTGTAGTGGAATGGCATGATCTCGGTTAACCACAGCCTCTGCCTCCCAGGTTCAAGCGATTCTGCTGCCTTAGCCTCCAGAATAGCTGAGATTACAGGCCTGTGCCACCATGCCTGGCTAATTTTGTATTTTTTGTAGAGGCGGGATTTCTCCATGTTGGCCAGGATAGTCTCGAACTCCCCACCTCAGATGATCTGCCTGCCTTGGCCTCCCAAAGTGCTAGGATTACAGGTGTGAACCACTACACCTGGTCTATTAGTTTCATTTTTTAAAAGATATTAACAAAAAGAAAAATGGGATTGCTTAAATGGTACTATCCCTAAAATTAATTTTTAAAAAATTACCAAAGTTGTTTCTAAATACATCTTAGGGTTAAATTTGAATGTATTCATTACGCATGTTATTCTATTTATATAATTAACTTTTTTATTTAAAAACATTTATTAAAATTGCCTTATGCATAGCTACCAACCTAGATTGTTAGATGTTTGTCTAACAAACTGTGGCTTCCTTAGACACATTGAAATAGTCATCAAAACACAAATGTTGTGATGCTAAATTTGTAATATTGACACCAAGGCTATATTTGCTACATTCAGGTTGAGGGGGAGATGGCAGGGAATTAACATATAAGCAACTATTCAGTATGCCAGAAATTTTGCATATACAAATTTATTTCATATTCATAGTAGTCCTGGAAAGGGAAGACATCAGCATCTCCATTTAACAGATGAAAAATAGGAATGTTGGAGCCAAGTTTTAACAACCTCCAAACATCACCAGCACCACACTTGCAATACACTGTGGTAGCTCAAAACTCTCCAGAACTCTTTGGCAGTAGATAATCCATGCATACTGGCCCTGACAAAGGCCCAGATCTCTTCAATTTTCTCTGTGTGGTTTATATTTCTGGTGATGTATACTCATTTTGTTTTGTAAATTTCCAAAATGTCATATGCTGTATCTTCTCTTTCCTATAAAATTTTTGACACCTTAACATAGAAGGACCAACATATGCTGCTAATAGTCAGATAATAAGATGGCTATTAACATAAATATTCTTTCATTTTGCACATATGGATCAAACTTTCTACAGCCTTATTTTCACATTCCATCTGAATCCACATGTCATTGGAAATAACCTACTGACATAATGTGGAATGTCTGTTCCTTTGTGTGGACAGACGGAGGGCCCCATTCAGACAACTGTGCAAACATTGTGCAGTAACATAAAATAAACTCTTAACATTTTATATGAACACTGAAATCAGTATATTTTGTGAAGTGGTGAGTGAAAGGGAAGTTCAAGAATGTGACTAGACATTTATGCAGAGAAATAAATACGTGGTATAAATGTGAGATATTTATCTGTGTTTTAATTAATCATTGACTAGTTGAAGGATGACATGGGATTCTAAAGCTGTTGGAAAGGAGAGTGGATTGTGTAGTGATCTGGTAATTGTCTGGGAGAAGGCTAACAAAAGAGAATGATGGTTTAACACTAAAGGCAACAATAAATGTGCATATAATAGAGTGAGAGTTGGAGAAAGAGAGAGCAAATGTGCTTTAGTACATCCTAGAGTCTATAACACAGAATGTAGAATGTGTAAGGTTCAGAAGTTAAATGGAAAACAAAGCAAAATTAGAAATGCTGACAAAGAAATGCTACCCCTGTCTCTGCCACAAGGACTGTTGATTCATCAGTTCAACAAAACCAGTTAGCACTAAAAACCAGTTAGCAATTGAAGCCAGTTAGAAAGACGAATGGAAACACCGAATTATCAAGCATAGAAACATAAATTTGTAACTTTATCTACTATCCACATTGTGTTGTCCCCCATGGAAGGTCTTCTCAACTAGTGTAGTACTTAAAGTTCCAGGATTGCACCCATGAAGGATATAAATCAAATGTTCTGGAATCTGGACACTCACTGACATGTATAAACACACTGGATACATGTATGGAGATGCCATAATTAAATATGGGTAAAAATGTAGACATCTTTCCTTATTCGTAAGTGTCCCATTTCATTTTGAATAAAATTTATGCTTTTATCCTATGGCTCCCAAGATGCAGCATTATCTAGTCTCTGTTTATCTCTACAAACTCATATCCTGCTATACATTTTTTATATTATGTTGTAATCACACTTCTCTTCTTTCAGTCTCAAATTAATCAGATTATGTAATAAAAGAGGAAGTTTCTGTATAACACTGAGAAAAAAGGAACTTGAGAAAATACTATGTCTGTGGTCCATCCTCCTTATTCCTCAGTGCAGACATATGACCATTGGCATTTCAATTCCCAAGCAGATGGTGTCGATAGTTGGTTGAAAGACAACCTCACAAAAGAACATTAATGTCTAAATCCCTGGCACCTGTGAATGTGACTTTGTTTGGAAAAAAGATCTTTGCGGATGTAATTAAGCTATGAATCTCAAAATGAAATAATTCTGAATTACCTGAGTGGACCTTAAATCCAAGATTGAGTATCCTTATAAGAGAGATCGAAAAGGAGAGTACAGAAAGAGAAAAGAAAGAATGTGAAGAGAGAGGCAGAGATGGGAGCGATGTGACCACAAGCCATGGGAGACAAGGAACACTGACAACCATCAAAAGCTGGAAGAGGCAAGGGATAATTTTAGAGCCTCTAGTAGTAGCTTGGCACTGCTAACATCTTGGTTTCACACTTTCATCCTCCAGAGAAGTGAGAGAATACGTTTCTGTTGTTTTAAGCCACCTAGTATGTGGTAATTTTTTACAGTAGCCCCAGAAAAATAATGGTAGAGATGGACGTATCTGGCTTTTGGAATTTAGCCATCAAGAGTATTTAACTAACTCTCTGCTCCAAAATGATGCTCAGCAAACAATTACTTCATTGCGTATTAACTAATTAGTATTAGTTAATACTTTTCTCAGAGGAAAGTATGCTGGTCAATCAGTAAAATATGTTGCTTTTGACATATATGGCAGAATTTGACAAATTTGACAATACTATGGAATTCTAGTTTATTTAATAATCTCTTGTGGATTTGGTTAGCTTGACTCAACCCAAAGATACTGATTAATGAAAATGTCATAATGCATTAAAGTCTTGGATCTGCAAAATCACTGTGATTACCATAAGAGATGAAAGATTCTGAAATCTTTGGCAGAGATGTGTTCAGGAAGATGAAAAGGGGCTATGCTGTTGTTCATACTGGCCAAAATTGGCATACAGGAGTTTTTGTATATGCTTATTCTTGACTTCTCTCTACAAATCTTTAAACTGGTAGAAAAAAACTTATAAGGAGGTAGAATTTAAGACAAATATATATAGGGATCTGTGAATACATTAACTGTAGACTTTTCTAGTACATACTAATCACAGTAATATAAAAGGAGCTTCTTTCAAAACTGCATGCATATTGCTCATTGATGTGTCAGAAAAAACATAAGTTTGATTAATTTACCAAATATAATATCAAAAATACCTGAATTTACACATATTGTATTAGCATCAATACATCACAGGATGCTTTGAATGATCGATAAATGAATCATCAATGCATACATATATGTTTTATATATGTATATATGTGTGTGTGTGAATGTGTGTGATATATGAATGAATATATATCTTTACATTTCTAACTACTGCTTTTACAGCTAGATATTTTTAATATTTTATTAGTTTTTCAGAATAAATATATGCTTCAATTGTTATGAGCCTCATAAAATAACCTCCATATTGGGTGTAGGAACCCTCGTGGGATAGAGGAGAAACAAGAACTTTGGCGATGCCACAATTAGACAACCTGCCTCCAATATCCATGTCATAAGAAATTGTATCTTTTTTATTCCATCAAATTAGCATCTGATTCAGTCACAATTTGGTTTACATCACTGCCGTGTATAAAGGTGTAGCGTAGATAACTACCTTGCAGGGAAGGAAGGCCTGTAGACATTTTTATGTGTGTGTATATATATATGTGAATATATTCTATATATAAATAAATATAGCATAGATTATATATTTACATATTATATATAATATAAACTTAATATATAAATATATAATATGTAAATATATTTATATATTATATATTTATATATATTTATGTGTAAATGCATATCTATTTATAAATTATATGTATTTACATACATAAAATATAAATATATTAAAGATATATAATCATATATAAATATATTTATTGTATATAAATTTTTTTATTACATAGAATGCCCCAACACTGTTTGTTTATAGAAGTTACATAACAACATTAAGAAGAAGGCATGGGAGAAATGAAAAAGGAGGAAAGAAAGAAAAAGGATGAAAAAAAGAAAAAAAGACTCAAGTAGTGCATTGAAGCCAAAAGCCCCTGTGCTAGGTATATATGTGAGTGTGTGTGTGACTGTGTCTGTGATATATGAGTGAATATATTCATTATGTCTGATTATATCAAATCCTGTATATATTATTATCATTTTGTATTGGTGAAGAGATTGAGGCCTAGAAAGATTTGTGTCCAAAGTCAAAAGTGACTGAGCTGGATCATTGTACTAGGACTATGAAGCTCCAACATTGATTGGTTTTTCTTCTCCCTTTTTTGATGGGGAGGAGATACAGTAAGTTTAGTCATCCACAAATTAGGTGTAGGCAGTTAATGACATGATGGGATTGTTCTCTTGCTCAAATTTCCCCTTTTGCCATTCCACTAGGGAGTATCTTATATTACCAAGGAATAATCTCCTTAATTATAAAACAGTTTTCTGGACTTTCCTACTATAATAAAATAATTTAACTCATGTATTCCAATCATCATGTTTTGTTATGAAAAAAACACAGGGCAGTTTAATTGATAGTGTGCAGACCAGGATAAAATGTGGTGAAATTTAAAAAATAAATAAATCATTGGCAGATTAGATTTACATTCTATTGAATGCAAATTCAATGAACTATTTTGTAGTCCTTGAATACAAATGAGATCTCATTGATAGGAAACTCATTTTTCCACATAGATTGTCATTAGAAACATTTCATTTTTCCTTAAAGGATTAAGAAATATGACTGCAATATAGTGAATCAGAAGTAAAATAGTTGGTTTATGCCTGTAATCCCAGCACTTTGGGAGGCTGAGGTGGGCAGATCACTTGAGGTCAGAAGTTTGAGACCAGCCTGGGCAACACGGTGAAACCTGATCTCTACTGAAAACACAAAAAAGTAGCTGGGTGTGGTGGTGGGTGCCTGTAATTACAGCTACTCAGGAGGCTGAGGCATGAGAATAGCTTGAGCCTGGGAGGTGGAGGTTGCAGTGAGCCGAGATCACACCACTGCACTTTAGCCTGGGCAACAGAGGAAACTGTCTAAAAAAAAAAAAAAAAAAGTAAGATCTTTAACGCAACTATACTCTCTGTAGGAAAATACATGGCAAGAGATGCTATATTTTTTGTCAAAGACTTTATAATAGTAATAGGCTGGAGATGTTAGTTAAAATGTCTTCCAGGGAATAGGAGGAAATACATTTTTTCCAATAGCACTATCCTCTCTGGAAATACAACAAAACCATGGAGAGAAAATACATGTAGCTTGAAGTGGTTATATAATATACATATTATCAAGGGGCAAACAGGATGAGATCCTTGTGCTGTGGAATCAACTAGTTACCTTAAATCCCAACTATGTGTCCTTGTAACTACATCATCATGAATGGCTTCCTTTTTCTCATAAGCATTCTCTTTACCTGTGAAAAGGAAATATTAATGAAATTATTTCAAGGCTCAATTTGAGGGCATGTGTACACTAATTATCACAGAATCAGGGACAAAATGTCTTAATGAACGGTGGGTTTTATTATCATCTTAATAATTATCATCATCCCATTCTTCCCTACATGATTCACACTTACTAAATCACTCTAAAAATATATAAGGTTAACTATCTTTAACAAAAGAAACTTACTATGCAAGATACGTACTTTCTGAGTACAGTATGTGAGATTCACAGGTTGCAGCAGAGGGGTTTCCTTTTTCCAGCTCTCCCTCAAAAAGATCAGTTGCACAGAATTTTATTATCCTGTACAACTCTCTGATTGGTGTTAATGGAACAAACTCATGCCAAATTCTTAGCATCTATATCAACTTATATGCTGCTTTAAACTTAGAGCTCTGATCCTTGCTAACTTGCTCACTTTAATCTTCTATGATTCCATTTCCTTGGATTCTGAATAGAATACATTTTTTTCTTTTACAAGTGAACACATTTGCCTGTTAACAGAGAGGTCAATTAGCTTAAATGTACTGTGATAAAAATATTTACTACTTCATTCTTGATGAATTGGGAATGTGTGTTTTTCATGTTAGCTTTGTACATGAGGATGAATTGCTTTAGGTCCAGTAATCACTAGTTTTGATTACTACTATACTTTACATCCAGGGTAAAAATGTTGTCAAGAGCAACATAAACTTGTACAACTCTGTGCAGGATCTCTTCCACTTGCCATCCTCTCCTCTCATTCTCCATCCTTCTCCTTTTGTTTTCTACCCAGAAAGTTGACCTATATGCACTACATCAGTGTGTTTGCATGCCTTAAGTGACAGCAGGAAGTCTTAGGGAGGAAGGAGTGTGAAACAGGATTCACCTGCCTCCTTCACTTTGAGGATGCCTCAACCTGGCTGTGCTCTTAACCAAAGGTCACTAGTCTCTCAACATAGTCTGCTTTATTTAACATTCTTTCATTTGTTTTTTTCTGATTTCTGTTAACCAAACCTTTTGGGCCTAGAAGTTGACATTTCTACAACTCCTAGTCTGGATTCCTGCAATTGCTCCGTTTTGCCTACATATTGGTCATACCTTTGTAATTAATTTTTTTTTTTTTTTGCCAAATAAGGAAGCATTGCTTAAATTATTTTTTTAAATTTTTTTCATTTCCATAGGTTTTTGGGGAACAGGTGGTATTTGGTTACATGAGTAAGTTATTTAGTGGTGATTTGTGACATTTTGGAGCACCCATCACCTGAGCAGTATACACTGAACCCAATTTGTAGTCTTTTATTCCTCACCACCCTCCCACCCTTTCCCCTGAGTTCACAAAGTCCATTGTGTCATTCTTATGCCTTTGCATCCTCATAGCTTAGCTTCTACTTATGAGTGAGAAGATATAATGTCTGGTTTTCCATTTACGAGCTACTTCACTTAGAATAATAGTCTCCACTTCCATCCAGGTTGCTGCAAATGCTGTTAGTTCATTCCTTTTAATAGCTGAGTAGTATTGCATCGTACATATATACCACAGTTTATCCACTTGTTGACTGATGAGCATTTGGGTTGGTTCCACATTTTTGCAATTGTGAATTGTGTTGCTACAAACATGCACGTGCAAGTATCTTTTTCGTATAATGACTTATCTTCCTCTGGGTAGATACCCAGTAGTGAGATTGCCAGACCAAATGGTAGTTCTACTTTTAGTTCATTAAGGATTCCCCACATAGTGGTTGTACTAGTTTACATTCCCACCAGCAGTATAGAACTGTTCCCTGTTCACCACATCCATGCCAACATCTATTATTTTTTGATTTTTTGATTATGGCCATGCTTGCAGGAGTAATGTATTATTGCACTGTGGTTTTGATTTGTATTTCCCTGATCATTATTGATTTTGAGCACTTTTCATATGTTTCTTGGCCATTGCTCTACATATATAAAATCATCTAATTAGAACAGCAACACTATGAAACCGATACTGGTTTTTGTACCTGTTTATTACACGTGGAAATTGAGGCAGTGAGAAGCTAAGGAATTTGCTCAAGTTCACATGTCAATAGTGGTGAGGTGGTGATTAAAGCTCAGGCAATCTGACTCCAGAGCCCAGGTTCACAAAAGTGCTATAGTTCTTCATTTGACAGCATCCATTTTTATAGAATAATTTGTACCCATGAAACAAATGCTTTAAGACACTTGTTTTGATAATATGAGAAACTGTTATGTGATATTGGTAAGCGAAATAAAATTTTGCTTTGCAAGATATATAAACATAAAATCAAGATTGGAATGTCATATGCAAAAGATATTTCCAGAAATGGAAGAATAGATTATTCATATTGTTGTTATATTTTGTGTTTGCCAACATTTCTAAAATAAACTTACATTAATAAAAACATAATTGTGCAAGTAAATTTTCAATATTTTATAGCACAAAATATTATATGGTATCTTTATCATCTAATAATGCTGATGTGTTGAACAGCATATAAACAGCACTAGCATTTCCTGGAAGAATGCCTATAAAGTATATATTTATTTCTTTTTATTGATGACTTTTTTCTTTATCCAAAATTATTTTCAACATGATCTCAATCTTAATAACAGGCTAGCTAGAGCTAAAATGAAGAGGAGGGAGTGAGGGCATACACAAAAGGAAAAGGAAGTTATACATTATATCCAAAAGAAAAATTAAATATAAAATATCTGGCAAAATTTACTTGTAACAAAGAAAATTTGTCCAGGGCTTTTAGACAAAAATTAGCCTATTTAAGGAAACAACATATCTCAATTTTGTTACTTCAATACACATCATCAGATTGTACAGGTTTAAGATTTGTTTGTTAAAGTAGAGCCATTGATCTCTTTGTTCTTTCTTTTGTAACTTCCTCTCCTCTCCTCTCCCCTCCTCTCCAGGCTCCTCTACTTTCCTTTCCTTTCTTTTCTCTGTTTCTCTCTCTCTCTCTCTCTCTCTCTTTTTTTTTTTTTTTTTTGTCTGAGATGGAGTCTCACTCTGTTGCCTAGGCTGGGGTGCAGTGGCTTGGTCTCGGCTCACTGATGCTTCCACCTCCTGAGTTTAAGTGATTCTCCTGCCTCAGCCTCCCAAGTAGCTGGGATTACAGGTGCCCACCAGCATGCCTGGCTATTTTTTGTGTTTTTACTAGAGAAAGGGTTTCACCATGTTGGCCAGGCTGGTCTCAAACTCCTGACATCAAGTGATCTGCCCATTTCAGCCTCCCAAAATGCCGGGATTACAGGCATGAGCCACTGCACCCGGTCCTTTGTTTATCGCAATGGAAGATTAAATTAGAGGGAAAGGAATAAAATCATTTGCTAGAGAGCTACAACTCTCTAACTTTTTTCTTGCCACCCCCAGAGTAAAATGGTTTGGTTCAACAAACACGAGGACCTAATTACTGATTGAGCATTTTAAAAACTAATGCAAAATTATCAAATTAATAAGTAGCAGTGAAAATGAGCCCTTTTATAATAAACCAACAGAGAAATAAAACTCACATTTGAGCTTCATGGTTTAGTAAACGTTTAGGATTGAGAATATGTCTGTAAGACATGAATGGATTTCAAAATGCACATTTTTAGAAGAAACATGTTAATGAGTACTTGGGGGTGAGTGGGGGAAAAATAGGAGTATATTCTCTCTCTCTAGAGATAAAACGCACTTATTAGGCCATCTTCCCGTAATTATCTTACACTCTAACTCTCAGCTTACAAAGTGTTCATTGCCTGGGCTACTGCTCAAAAATGCAAAGTGAGTCATATCACTGTCTGCTTAAAATCTGAGATATTCCCTGTTTTTTTTTTTTTTTTTTTTTTTTTTTTTCTGATGAGGTTTAAGTCCATGGTCATGGCATCCAAAACCATTTATAATCCAGTCTCAACTGCACTAATTACCACTTTTTGTGACTCCCTCTCAAGTACCAGTAGCCCTTGCTAGAAAAATATCTCAACATTTGATGAAGTCAAACTCTTTAAAACTTTATTTTTTTTTTCAGATATTATTCTGCCTAATCCATTCTCCTCCCTTGATAATGACATTTCCCTGTTTGATTGTTTTCTATTTACAGTTTTGGTTCTAATTTTTATACATTAACATCTGTGAGTTTCTCAAGGAAATAGACCACAATTTTTTCAGTCTTATTCTTTGCATCCAATATCGTATCAGACCCAAATAATTAATAGATATTGGTAGAATTAAAAATTAACAATATAGGCATTTGTTGAAAGAAAATATTTAAATGAAATAGGTGAAGTTGTGTAAAATACATATTTCATTTCTAAATCGCTCTGAAGTAAGCACATTATTTTTCCTAAAGTTGTGGAAAATAAGGTAAAAAATAATTCTTCTTAAAATCTATTTCTGTAAATATCTATGGGCTATAATGAACAATGTGTCTACAAGTGAGTTATTAGCCTGACCAAGATTATTCGCGGACTAATAGGATGTCAGAGGGAACATGCAAACTGTCTAGAACCTCCGGCTCATCCATCCGTAGGTTATCAATTTGGACAGTGGATGAAGTTAATCCGATAAGGTGATCTGTGGCTCTTTCTTTCTTAGTTTTGTGTTTGTGTTTCATTTTGTTTCCATAAAAATAATCCTTCATATTGAATATATTCAGTTTTATAAGTATGCTAATAACTCCCTAGCTTTCTGTTTTCTAGGCTTGGATATTTCCTACTCATGTCGTCAGCCTTCAGTTTCTGGTAATGATATTGCTGGCGCCCACACTGTGACCATATTGCCCTCTCATTAGGGCTTTTGATTGTTTTCTATTTGCTAGAAAAAGGCAGACTAAATTATTTTAATTCATATGCATTTATTCATTTTTTTCCTCAAGAGCATAACTGAGTTTCTACAGCTTTTTAGTTAATACTGTCATTGCTGACTTACATTAGGTCCCTCCAATTCCATTTATTAATTTTCTTATTTCCTTTAAACTCGTCCTTACTCTTCCCCTCTCCAGTATGCAACCATTCTAGTGTGTTTCGTGTGTTCATTTTATTTCCTGTGATCTAATAAAATGCACATAGATTACATAGTGGTGTTTTTTCAATAAATTTATTGCTTATTTTTTCACTCAGCAGTGTAATTTTAACATGTAGCTGTGTGCGCATTTAGTACATTCCCTCGACTGTTATGCAGTGTTCCACAGTGAATACCCATTAAGTTTGACTTAATCACTTCCTGAGTGCTGTTTTAATTGCCTCCAATGCTTGGCTATGCACACAACACTGTGATGATCATCCTCATCTTTCTTAGGTTCTTAGGTTAGCATTTCTCCAGGATGTATTCCAAGAAGAAAAAATGGTGGGTCTGAGGATGTCTAGAGATGGACATACTGATTTTAACAAAGAACTGCCAGATTGCACTTCAGAATGGCTGCACCAGTCTATACTCTCATGAGTAGTACATGAGGGTTTCCACATGCCCAACATGCCCAGTGCTTGGCAGTATACACTTTCTAATCTTTGCCAATTTGCTGGGTGGCAGTGATACTTTATTGTTGTTGTAATTTTGCTTTTTTTCCCCAGTGAACATGGGCATTTATTGACATATTTCTTTGCTATCTTAGTTTGTTTGGGCTTCTACAAAAAATACCTTAGACTGGGCAATTTATGAATAATAAATTGGAAAATCTATTTATAAATAATAGATTGTGCAGTTCTGGAGGGTGGGGATTCCAAGTTGAAGGTGCCAGCAGATCGAGTGTCTGATGAGGGTTTGCTGTCTCTGATTCAAGGATGGCATCTTGCTGTGTCTTTTAATGGTGAAAGGACAAGTCAGCTCCTTTCATCCTTTTCTGGAAGGGCACTAATTGCGTTAATGAGCATCTTGCCCGTGCAACTTAATGACCTCCTAAAAACCTCACCTCTTAATAATGTCATGCTGGTGATTAATTTTCAAACTCAACATTTCAGGGGACACATTCAAACCACAGCACTTGCCCTTTGACTTTTCCCATCTATAAATTCCTTCTTGGTGTTTGTGGCTTATTTTTCTATTTGGATTCTTGTCATTCTTTTTGTGATAATCTGGTAAATTTCAAATTTCATCAATTACTGATATATAAATTAGAAAATGCTAGTATCTTCTCTTAATCTCACATTTATTAAACTTGCTATCTTCCACGAAGAAAAGATGATTAATTTTGCTAACTTATGTTTTTATGTATTTATTTTCTTTATATTTGTACCTTTGCAGTTTTATTTATTTATTTATTTATTTATTTATTTATTTATTTATTTATTTTTGAGATGGAGTCTCACTCTGTCCCCCACGCTGGAGTGCAGTGGTGTGATCTCGGCTTACTGCAAGCTCTGCCTCCCGGGTTCACGTCATTCTCCTGCCTCAGCCTCCCAAGTAGCTGGGACTACAGGTGCGCACCACCACGCCTGGCTAATTTTTTGTGTTTTTAGTAGAGATGGGATTTCACTGTGTTAGACAGAATGGTCTCAATCTCCTGACTTTGTGATCTACCTGGCTTGGCCTCCCAAAGTGCTGGGATTACAGGCATGAGCCACCGCGCCTAGCCATTGCAGTTTTATTTTAAAAGATATTTCCCTTGTTGTTTTCTGTTAGATCTGTAGAGTTATCTTGATTTAGTTTTATTTGCTCCTTAATGAAAGTGTTTTCTCAGTGAAATCTCCTGAACAGTTTGTCCTTTACCAGTTATTTTTTTTGGTGCTGTTTAAACCATGGAGGATTAATTGCCCAAACATGGAACTTTTTCTGAAACACCTGCTCAATTTCATATGTTTATTTAAGTTCTACTGTGTTATTAACAATAGTTTTATTAACATGACCTTGAGTATGTATTTACCACAAGTCCTTGCTTTCTGATCATTTTCAAAATTAATTGATTTTTCTATGGTCTTTATTTAATATAAAATTTTGAATATATTTGTTAGAATCTCCCATAATTATTTTCACTGTGACTGATTAAAGAGATAAACAATGTTAGGGCCATATATATAAAAACAGAACTCTGATCTTCCCACAATCTGCAGCAACCAACTTAAGAAACCAACGCATTATCTGCAATAATCAGCCCAGAATACAACCTGCTATAATGAGACTTGTGGGAAGTCAGACCACTATCTCTAGCAAATAATCTAAGAGGGCAAACAGTAACCCCTGTGACAATAGGCCCTAAACAGCAAGAACTTGATTTAATAACTGGCAGTTTTCCTATTGTTGTTCCTACTTCCAGCATAGAACCAACCAAAAAAAGCTAAATATGCACACCCTAACAATCACGTAAGAAGCCCTCCTTTTAGTTAGCTGCATACAGCTTCCTCATACCAATAGCTTTCAATCAGGGTGCAACTGAAGCTTTCTGTTTTTTCCACTATAAAGTTTTCCCACTCCTCTGCTGTCATTTAGTCTCTACCAAAACAAAAGTCATGGTGGCTGACTCCCTAAGTGGGGCAAGCTCTGAGTCAATGGTCTTTTCTCGTTTTTATTTGGTTGGTCTTTATTTATTTCCACAGTTGTACTAAATTTATAGATTAATCTGGGAAACATTGAAAGATTTATAATGAGTTGGTCCACCTAAGAACATGGAATAAATTTTCATTTATTCAGAATATATTTCATTTGCATTGTTTTAAAGTTGTTTTCACAGGTGTAAACTTTTTATCAGGTTAATTTTTTTACTTCTATTATTCACATTTTCTTTTACTCTGTTTTTCTGCTTAATTACTTCCTTAGAGGAAAGTTCTGGAACATCCACACACTATTATTTAGTATTTACTTCTTTTCTGGCTGCTGTCTATTTGATGGTATATATTGGCTTTCCATATGGTCTGGAGGGTTACATCTTCTTGCTACATTTTTTATTTAGCAGTATACTGCCGTTCCTATTTGTCTCTCAGGATATTTTTTCCATGCATTTTATCGTGCTTGATATTAAAATGGTACTAAATTTTTCTCTTCCTCTCTTCTTTTCTTCCTTTCGTCCCTTCTTTCATCCCTTCCTTCATCCCTCTCTTCCTTCCTTCCTTTCTTCATCCTTCCTCTTTCCTTCCTTTTTCTTCCTTTTCCCTAATTGCATGGTATAAATTCTCATTTATTTTTTTGAGTGTGCTTCTTGTAAATAATTTTTTAGATTTTAACTTAAATTGAGATTCTCTGATGTTTATGGCTAACGTGAAATTTATATTAGTTCCTGAACATGTTAGAAATTCTTTGTCACCTTATTTCATAAATTTGATCTCTTCTACTTTCTTTTTAATGTTCTTTTCCCCTTTACTTCATTTACTTACATTACTTTTTCTGCTAATGTAAAATTTATATTTTCTGTCTATTTTTATGTTAATTATGTTTATTTAAGATCCATACTACCATTTATTACTCTACCTTCTTAGATTTATCAGTACTGTGTTCTCCCATAATTCAGCTGGTACTTTAGCTTAACCTTATATTTCTTTATTCCTGCTCTCTTATGCCAACCCTTTAAGGGTTCATACTACCTAAAGACTTAGTTCTAAATGTTTTCATGGTTATATTGTTTTTCTTTCATTTTACCCTTGATTTTTCAAACAACAATAAACTTTCTTAAGTTATGTCATGATTTTTTCTTTCATATATCTTGGTATAGGCCTCCTGAATTCATTTTTGTTAATTTAAATCTTCTTCCAGAGATGTTTTCAAAATGGGTTTGTTTGCAAAATTTCTGGGAAATATTATTATGCCCTTATATTTTAGTGAAAATTTGGCTCATCTTTTTTCCTAATCAATGATCTAAATTAAGTAGCTGCCTATCATTTACTTGTAGTTAGCTTCTCTTGATCAAGATAATCAGCAGTGTAAGTTATTTTGGATTTGGGGGTAGGAAATGATCATCCCAAGGCAATGTGAGAGAGAGTCAAGAACACAACTTTAGAGTTCTCTCTCAAACTATGTCCCATTCTTCACTCTAAGCAGTAGCTACCATCAGTCCTTTTTCTACAGATGAGTGGATAAGTCTTTACTCTATCAAATTACATATTTTTAATTTTTTCTAATTTGTGCTCTCTCTCTCACGTTGCACCAAAGTTGTTATTATCAAACCTATTAGCAAGATACATTGGTTATAAGAGAGAAAATAGAAAATAAGGAATAAATAGAAATATAAGGAAAACAGAGGCATCCAGATAGCCAAGTACATGGGGGAAAAATCACTTTTCTTTCCTCCTTTACTTCGTCTTCTCACTCTATTTCTTGAATGTGATAACTTAGAACTTTTGTGCAAAAGCAAATATTTTATCTGTGTCTGGGTGATGCTAAGTAGTCTTTCTATATAGTATATGTTTGTGCTATTAATTGAACTGGAAGTGAAGGGCCAATAAAAGTTAATTTCCTTTCAATGAACATGTCATAGATGGCCAACCTCATGCTTATAACAAGGCATGATCATGTAAAAAATAAAAACTGAGGATTATATGCAAGGAGTAACACCAGCTACTAGCAAGGATTCCAACCAAATCTCAGTTATAGCATCTGGCTAATAAAAGACACCTAGCTTCCATTTATGGCCTTAATAATATTAGTTTTTCACTGGGTAAACAACTGATACAAATGTTCTAGTTGTTCATAAAGTATGCATTTATATTGATCACATTGTATTTAAAACTCCTATTGAAACTTACAAAAGTAGTCTCTGAAATTTAAAAAGCAACAAAAGGAGTTTGTAATAAAACTTGAAAAAACAAATACAGGATGCATTCAAGTAGTGCTAATTAACTGGCCTTCAATAACTAAGAGTAAGACTAAAACAATTGTTTTCTTTTCAGGTTCTATGACCTGATTCTATAAAAATAAATAATGTATATTAAATAATAAAATAAAAACTGATGTATGCATGAATAACACCACATATTTATTGGCAGAATATTTTCTATTACATAGAATAATATGTATAATATTTTTGTATCCATAATAATTTGTAAAATAGGCACTGTACATCTTACAAAGATGATCCTAATTGCATTTCTTCTTTAATTTTCACAAGGCTGTGATGTGCATGTTTTCTTTCTCTTTATTTGATGGAGAAATAATTGATCCAAACAGATTAATTGATGTCCTGAAGCTAGTAAGAGGAGGAGCTGTGACTCTATCATCTCCTCTGGTTCCAACATCTATACTCAGTTATACTGAGGAAATTTAGTAAAATAATGACTGATATATATAATAAACCTGAGAATTGATTTTCTTCTGGATTGCCTCCTATCATAAATATATTATCAATCTTGTTTTATGGATGAGTGCTTTTACAATAAATCCTAAACATTTGAGTACTCAAAATCCACGAGGAGTGTCTATTGATAACTTAAGCAAGATGTTAGATTAGCCTAATCACATTATTCTTCGTTTCCATGCCATTTTCTCAACGTGGATTTTGATGACACAATTCTGATTTTCTATCCATGTCCTCATCTGTAAAATTGGGTTATTCATAGTACATATATTAGGGATATTAATTGTGTCTCTATAGAACAGGATCAAGCACATAGCAAGACCTTTAGAATAGATTTATTGATGATTGTATTAGAGGAATTTCCTTATTATTATAATCACCAACTGAATATCACTTTCTCTGGTCAATTAATAAAGAGAGTTAAATATGGGCTTTCATGATTCAGCTAGCATCATTTATCAAATATTTTTAAGGCCTGTGAGTTCATTTTCATAACTACATAAAATAACAAATTATTAGAATCATCTTATTGAATAATATTGTTACCCATAGAGGGTCTTGGCTGCAAGTTGTCCAAGCTCTTGGCATTTTCTACAAAGAATTGGACAAAACACACAGCAAAGCAAGGAAAAAATGAAGCAACAAAAACAGACTTATTGAAAATGGAAGTACACTTCACAGGATGGGAGGGGGACTGCGCAACAGCTCAAAGGCCCTGGTTACAGAATCTTCTGAGTTCCAAATATGCCCTGGAGGTTTCCCCTTGGCCACTTGGTGTACACCCCATGCAATTGAAGTAGTGGCCAGCAATCAGAGGCTAAAATGAAGTTACAAAGTTGCACTCTACAACCAGAGGCTAAAGTGAGTTACAAAGTTACACTTTGCAATCAGAGGCTAAAGTGAAGTTACAAAGTTACACTCCTATGCAAACGAAGACTTTGGCCTGCAATCAGTCTGATTGGTTGTGGAAAGCAATCAATCAGAGGATGAAGTGAAATTACAAGTTACACTCCTATGAAAACATCTGATTGGTTTGCAAAGGGAGTAGCTTCTGGTCCTTTTGTTACTTAGGTGTGAAAAGTTGGGGTTTTCCTTTCCATTTAGTTCTAAGAGTCAGCATCAATCAGCCTTAGGTTCCTTGCCTCCAGACCCTATTCTCCTGCCTCAATGTCACATTTTATTTCTGAACGTATCAATTTTGAATATACTATTCAAAACACATATTTTCTAGTGTCTTCATTGTTTTCACATTCACTTGTTAATGGTAAAAAGCTAAAACGTATGCCCAATTTAAACTTAATTTTTATGCTTTTTACATGTAAATTTCTACTTTATTTTTAGAATTTAAAGATGAGTCATCTATTTGTACTTACCATGGGTACCCACATGATGAGCAATGTTCTTTAGGAGCAAGATACTGATAGTACCTAGAATATAGGATAGCAACAAGTGTTAGAATTTGAGATTGAGAGTCACTTATTTAAAAGCCACATCACAGTCTGTCAGAAATCATAACACCTTTTGCCTGTAGCATTTTTAGATGGATATAATATCTCACTTGTTTTAAGATTTTTCTCTCCTAAAAGCATGCTGTGGCATCAATTCACATTATGAACTAATGGCAACAATTTTGTTCTAAATCCCTAAGGGAAGAAGATGTCAGAATGTTGGCCAGGATTCACTTTCCTTTTTTTTTTTTTTTTTTTTTTCAGTCTTCTACACAGGAGCCTTTTGAAAAATGGTGCTTCTAATGACACAGGTGTGGGTCTTGTAATGTGAAGTTAAATTTGCTGTCCTTCCAAACAGAAAGCATTTTTTGCACCCTGAAAATTCAAAAGCATTTGGAAATCTCTTGATTGACTTGGCCATTTATTTGACTCTGCATCAAAAAAATAACCAATTGAAAACAAACAGGCATGGTGGGCTGCCAATCTTCACCTCGGAAGTGAAATCTCAGTCAATAAAAGGCTCGTGTTGGAAGCCCTGAGTGAGTGACATTTAACTAAGGGGTGCAAAGCATATCAATGTATTTTTGACACCATTCCTTCCACGCAACTGTCAGCAAGTTTAAATTAACACTAGAGGTCTATAGGTTTCAATGATGGATGAAGATGTTTAAGCCACATCCCAGAACCAAAGAAGTAATGGCTTTGACGTTTATTCAGATGCCTATATATTTGTGTTATTTCTTTTATTTTGCTTATATATCTTCTTATGTCACTATAGACACTATAAGATTTGTATACGTTTCTCATACACAATATGCTACACATTCCCCCAAGAAAGGATTTCAAATTGTTGCTGTCATTTAACATTCTTTATGCTAAATCCACAATTTTTATAAACCCAAAGCAAAGTATACTCACCCGAAATGTGTTCAATTTTTATACTATTAGATAATATGATGCATGCATTTTTTCCTATAAATGATTTTATAAAACATTAGGTCATTTCATGTCCTCTCCCTCCTCACTTTTCCTAGGAAACTTAGGGGTTGAAAACGTGAGAAACTAATTGTCAGGTTAATGCTGTTAAGACTCAGCAAGGACTTTTTATGAAAAGTGCACGCTCATTGTTAATCATGTCATTTGGTGGATACAGTGCCATGCAAACTACATTAGTCTTAAAGAAAATATTTTCATGTGCTATACTGAATTCTTTTTTCGCACTGAGAAATGCTCACATATCCATTTTGCTTTAGATCTGAAGTCAGCAAACATTTTTTGGTAAAGGGTCAGATAAATATTTTAGACTTTGTGGACCAAAGGGTCTCTGTTACAAATACTCAACTTTGCCACTGCTGTGCAAAAGCAGCCATAGATGATATGTAAATGAAGGAAGTGTAGCTATATTTTGATAAAGCCTTACTTATGAACACAGTAACATGAATTTCATATATTTCTTATGTACCATGAGATATTTTTATTTTGATTTTTTTAAATAATAAAAATGTGAAAACTACTCTTAATTCATGGGACATACAAAAACAGGCAGATGGATTTGGTTCACAGACCATAGTTTGCTGATCCTTATTTTAGACATCTATACAAACTGTGCAGTTATCACTTCTGCTCATTCAACGATCAGTCAAGCTCTGCATTACTGGTCGGTTGTTACAAAAAAATGAGAGTAAGCTATAACTTTATTATTATTAATACTTATAGACTTAAATTCATATGACAGGTGAAATCATTAGTTTTATGACTTATTCTCTGTATATATAATAGTGGAAAATAATGTTTAGAAATTGTGTGTGATTTGGGGAAGTCTTAAAAATGAAAAGGCAAAATTGACTTTCAGTTTTAGTCCTTTCAAAAGTTGCCTTTCAGTTGTAATAATGCTTTCTGTCTGCTCTGAAAGAGGTTATATTATATAAGTGATGAATCTTCTATTATGAAATAGTTTTTGTTCATAAGGAAACATTTTCTGCTCCTCTAAGATGAAATAAACCAGGTAAAATTTGCACATATATTTGACAGTGTGATAACTGATCTTCAACTAATATATAACTGCGATTGTTGTAACTTGCTGATTGTATTTTTATTTTTTGAAGCATATTTTCAGAGGTCAGAGACAAAGATTTGAATACCTTCTTTTCATATTTAACTGTCATTGAAATGTACTTGAAAATAAGTATTTCTACTGACAACTGAAGAATGACAAGGTTCATAAATTTGGAAAGGAGAATTTTATTTCCCATATGTAGTTGCAGCCTGCAGGGTGGCCATTTTGACAGGCTAGGAAGCATAGCCTCTGGCCAGACCCAGAAACAGACATTTTCAGAGAAGGGTAAAAGGAACAGGAATTTATACTGAGCAAAGTGGCCAAATATACATATTGAATAAGCTATAAGAAAAGTCATGATATTTATGGAAGGAGAACAATGTACATCTGCAATTGAGCTTCATGCCTCTCCACGGGTCCCATGTTAAAAAATATATATATATGGCAGCCTTAGCATATCTGAGCGTGGAGGTTTTTGGCCCTCTGATGTCAAAAGGTGAAGCAAAGGATATGAATGCCCTCACTGCATATTCTCTGTAGACAAGCCAGAACCACTCTGTGGTCAGTGGCAAAAATAAAAAAGAAGACGCAACATCAGGAAGTTGGCTGGTATCAGCGGTGGAGTCTTTGGAAAGGGCTGGTTTCCGTTTAGCCCTTAGAGAAGAAAGGCAGATGGCAGTTTGCACAGGATGGTGTATAAGGAGGTGTGTCTGACCTCCCATCGGTCAATCAGTCATGACCAAGATACTCAGTTTTCAAGTTTTCTCTAAGGTCCCCTTGGCCAGGAGAAGTTCTGTTCAACCAACTGGTGGTGGGGCACCTTAAGAATTCACTGTTATTTCTCACTGCCTACACAGACTACTGCAAGCTAATGTAAAGCAACTTTAACCAAAAATTCATTTAAGATTAGAAAGTTGCAAAGAGAATTATAAATTTGCTTTCTGAGGGATTAGGAAATTAAACACAATGGGGAGTTTGTTTGCCTATCGTTGTTTCTTTACTATCTTCTCACAAGGAAACTTATTTTGCTCTTTAATTCTGGTGTACTCACCAAGGAGATCTTTGACCAAACCATACTTTTTTCTTCCAGCTCAGCAGTTCTTTTATTTGTCAAGACTCCGAGAGATAGTCCTGTGGAGAAAGAGATATGCAGAGATCTCCTTCAGTGTTTTATAATGTAGTAGCAGAACTCCCTTTGAGAACTTATGAATATCTGATCTTCTCAAGGGATGTGACATGTATGCTGTACATTAAGAGATGAACGGGTATTTTCTAGGAAAAAAAGAGGGAAAAAGTGCAATTAAGACATAAAAAAGGGCGTCTCAAGGCACAGAGGCATAAAATAACAAGTCACATGTAGAATAAAAGCAGTTTAGTGTTTGTATGGGAGCCCACAGGTACGGTTTTATTATTTATTTTATTAAGTTAGAACAAAGACCACAGGCAACAGTTACAGCTTTATCCTTCAGGCAGTCATTACAGTTTTAAAATGGGAAGTTATATGGTAATAATTGTACTTCAGAAATATCCCTCTAGCTATATAGATAGATATATAGATGATATATAGATACAGATATACAGATACAGATATATAGATATAGATATAGATATAGATATTGCAAAGACAAATGGAAGTGATGCAGGCAAACCGCAAAATTGGGGTTCAGCTCAGGAAGATTATTGGTTTTGCTTAGGAAAGAATTCAAAAGCCAGACACAATGAAATAAAGTAAGTTTATGACAGCAACAGAGTACGGCAAAATGGCTGCTCTATAAAGCAGGGCTATCCCATAGGCAGAGTAGCACTGTCACTTGCTGGCTAGCTTTGTGTATAGCTACTCCTTAATTATCTGCTAAATAAGGGACAGGTTATTCACAATTTTCTAGAAAAGTGGTAGGGAGTTCCTGGAACCAAGGATTCCTCCTATTTTAAACCACATAAGGTAACTTCCAGGACCTTATATTGCTGTGGCATTTATAAACTGTCACGGCACTAGGGGGAGTGTCTTTTAGCATACTAATACATTATAATTAGCATATAATAAGCATTGAGGCAACTAGTGGTTGCTTTCCTTGTGATCTTGGTTTTAGCTGGTTTGAGCTGTTTTCTGTGTCTGGTTTTGACTATATCCTGTTTTCATCAGTGGTATCTTAAGTGGTGGTCAGAAAGAAGTCCTGCTGATTACCGACCTCGAAAGGAATCTTTTGCAATAGTAAAGATTATCAAAATTAAGGTGAATAACATTAGTGATAAGGTGAAAGGGATCAAATTCTAGCTTGTGTTATCAAGGAGTTATAGTAGCAGTAATTAAGATAGAGCATAGAAAAAAAGATTTTTTAGAAGAAAGGTGACATAGAACCAAGTTTTGGATGTGCTAACTATAAGGAAGCTATGAGGCATTTGAGTAACAGTTCCAGATCATAGCTGAAATGCATATTTAGAACTCAAGAGAAGATTCTGAGCTAGAGATATGTAATGGGAATCTTAAATTCTCTATTTAAC
The DNA here is from genome assembly GCF_006542625.1 of Nomascus leucogenys. NCBI lineage: Eukaryota > Metazoa > Chordata > Mammalia > Primates > Hylobatidae > Nomascus > Nomascus leucogenys. Next base: position 23,137,221 of record NC_044402.1, read on the forward strand.
ATGTATATGTGGATTTATTAAATAATATTGAACGTGTACTATGTGGCAGCCAATGCTCCAGATAATAAGGATATCTCAATAAATGAGACAGACAAGGTTCATGCTCTCTGAAATTTTTAAGTAACTATATTATATATTTTACAATAATCTTTGCATATATTGTACAAATGCAAATATATTAAATGTACATAATGAAAAAAATATGTCCCTTTCTCATCCCATATCCTCAATCTCCTCTCCTGTAGGAAAATATTTGCAGATAAAACTCTTATTTGCAATTCACAACTATACTTACACATATGCTTATATAATTGTTTATCTAGTTAGGAATGTATTTTCCAGTTTTCTATACTTGCTTTTTTCACTTAACAATTTATCTTTAACTCTTTCCATGAAAACACCTGTAATATCTTTCTTACAGTTTTTCGAATATAAATTAATTTATTAAATGTATAAACATAACTTATTGACTAATGCCTCATTAATGCAGGTTATTTTTGCCATTTTCCCGTAACAAATAATGCTGTAGCAAATAGTCATGCAGACACAAATTTATTAGTAATATACATTCCTTGAGATTAAATCACTGTCAAAAGTTATGTTTATTTATTTTTAATTTAATACCTATTTCCAAATTATTCTCCAGAGAGTTCGTACTAATTTACACTTACACCAACCATGAACCTGAACTGTTGAAAATTCATCAACACAGCATATATTATAAATTCTTCTATTACCTTTTTAGGTTTGCTTTTTGAAAAGTGGAAAGATGTACCATATTGTCATTTTTATTTTTAAATTATGAGTGATATGGAACATTTTTTCCAAATGTTTATATATGGTTTGTGCTTTTGTTTTCTTGGAACTACATCTGTGTCTCCTTTTTCCATTTTTTAAATTGGTTTTTGTTCTTAGTGTTTCATAAAATGCTTTAATATATTTCAAATATTAGCCTTATTTGAAATATTGTAAATATTTTCTTGTTTTATAAATTAAAGTTCTCTTCAAAGTTAAACAATTACCACATTTGTACTTTTCTTTTCTGATTCCTAGGTTATCTGCTTTTGGTAAAAGGTCATTTCCCACTTCAGCATAGTTATTTCAAAAATTTACCAAGTATTAGTTTAACTGAAACTTACAACAAGACTGTGAGGTTTGTATTAACATTCCAATTGTGCAGTCATTAAACAGAAACAGAGAGATTGAGAAACTTGCTTTTGGTCACACAACCATTAAATTATTGAGCCTGAGTTTGCAACCAAACTCTGACGCAGCTCTGGTGAAGTTAACCTGATCCTGAAGAAGACGACCCACAGTTAACTCTTTGGATGATTGTTTTCTTTCTCTTCTGAGAAGACTGCTGAGCCCCTCCACTGCCATGGGGTTTGTGTTAGTCTGTTTTCGCACTGCTAATAAGACATACCCAAGACTGGGTCATTTATAAAGAAAAAGAGGTTTAACCGACTCACATTTCCACAAGGCTGGGGAGGCCTTATAATCATGGTGAAAGGTAAAAGGCATGTCTTACATGGCGGCAGGCAAGAGAGAAAGCATGTGCAGGGGAACTCCTCTTCATAAAACCATCAGATCTCATGAGACTTATTCACTATCAGGAGAACAGCATGGGAGAAACCCACCCCTATGATTCGATTACCTCCCACCTGGTTCCTCCCATGACACATGGGAATTATGGGAGCTACAATTTGAGATTTGGTGGGGGAGACACAGCCAAACCATATCAGGGTTGTTCTTCTTATGGGAATAAGCAGTGCACTACAGAAAGGAGGCTACAAAAGTTCCAACCAAGTAACCACAGGAGAATAATAATCTACATATTGTTTAAAAGGCAAATTGTTTTTATTGATTTAAAAAGAGCCTAAGAATAACTAATGCATTCATTATGTCAACAAATAAGTTTTGAACATGTGTAAATGTCAGGCTATTTTAAATGCTTTTCCTTAGTGAATCAGAGAGGCAAAGTCTTTTATCTCTAGAAGCTTATATTTCAGCTTCCTGTTTATGTTCTCTGCTCCTTTCTCTTAACTTTTTTTTTCCCAAATAACACAACATGTCTCTTTCTTATCATAGGCTTTTTGTGTTTCCTGCATAAAATCAAAAGAAGGATTTTGTAGATATTATCTTTTCTCAATAATATAAATTTTTCTCTCATGGACACTGTGAGGTGCTATACAGATCCTCTGCACACACTGAGCTGTGTATTTCCTTAGCTCACGGTAGTGTGGGCTGATTGCTTTTTGCTGAATCCCCCTTCAGATCTTATCCTCAGCCAAACTCAACATTATGCCCCTTCTAAGGGACAGTACTAATCTAATGACTGGTTGATGCAGCAGTTCAAGTGTCTGGACTTTCAGTTTTAAATAAGGACAACTTTTGAAGGATTATGGCAGGTCTAAAATTCCTCGTGGAGGCTAAGCCTTCAATTTCAACAGTATCAGCCTTCAACTTGCCTCCATCCAATCTTGTTTTCTTCACTCCTCATAGTCTCCTGATGTTGTGGGAAGTCAGGGACCCCAAATGGAGAGACCGGCTGGAGCCAAGGGAGAAGAACATAAATTGTGAAGATTTTATGGACACTTATCAGTTCCCAAAATTAATACTTTTATAATTTCTTGCACCTGTCTTTACTGCAATCTCTGAAAGTAAATTGTGAAGATTTCATGGACATTTATCACTTCCCCAATCAATAATCTTATAATTTCTTAAGCCTGTCTTTACTTTAATCTCTTAATCCTGCTATCTTCATAAGCTGAGAATGTACATCACCTTAGGACCACTATTGTACAAATTGATTGTAAAATATGTGTTTTTGAACAATATGAAATCAGTACACCCTGAAAAAGAACAGAATAACAGCGATTTTCAGGGAACAAGGAAAGATAACCATAAGGTCTGACTGCCTGTGGAGTCGGGCAGAATAGAGCCATATTTTTCTTCTTACAGAGAGCCTAAAGATGGACTTGTGAGTAGGAGAAATATCACTGAATTATTTTCCCAGCAAAGAATATTAATAATTGAGACCCTGGGGAAGGAATGCATTCCTGGGGGTAGGTCTATAGATGGCTGCTCTGGGAGTATCTGTCTTATGCGGTTGAGATAAGGATTGAAATAAACCCTGGTCTCCTGCAGTACCCTCAGGCTTACTAGGATTGGGAAATTCCAGCCTGGTAAATTCTAGTCAGATCAGTTGTCTACTCTCAAACCCTGTTTCCTGTTAAGATGTTTATCAAGACAATGCGTGCACAGTGGGACGTAGGCCCTCATCAGTAATTCTAATTTTGCCTTGCCTTGTGATCTTTATTGCCCTTTGAAGCATGTGGTCCTTGTGACCTACTCCCTGTTCGTACACCCCTCCCCTTTTAAAATCCCTAATAAAAACTTGCTGGTTTTGCAGCTCAAGGTCGCTATCACAGTCCTACCAATATGTGATGACACCCCCGGAAGCTCAGCTGTAAAATTTCTCTCTTTGTACTCTTCCTCTTTATTTCTCAGACTGGCCAACACTTAGGGAAAATAGAAAGAACCTGCATTGAAATACTGGGGGCTGGTTCCCCTGATATCCTGAGAATCTTCCCCCAATAACCACCTGCTGCACACACCCGTTTCTCTGGACCCAACCTACACTTTCATTGCATATTCTACCAAGAGGCACTCTTATTTCAGCCATTTTTTTGTTTAAAAAAAAACTTATTTTAATCTTTGAGTGAACAGCCCTGTATCTGCCATTTTTTATGTTTTTGAAAACAAAGTCATATGAATTGACTTTTAGAAGTTTTATTGGAAGGAAGAAAGTTACTTTAAAAAATATTTTATTTTATTTCTTTCACTGATGCTTTTCTATAAAAACCTTATTCAAACTATCCACAACTCAAGTCTCACAAACCAAGTAATAAACTTTATAATATGAGGCCTTCTTGTAAAATTCCAGTTGTAAATTTTCAGATTTTGTCCAGAGCTTAAACTGGCAATTAAAACTGAGGAAATAAAAATAGGAACAATAGTCTAAAAATTGAGCCACCCAAAACTAATTAAACAAAGAGACACTGAAATTTTTACTTGAAAGTAACTTGCCTCAAGGTCAACAATTAAAATCCAGGTCAAACCTAACTAACTAAACTTACTACCTCCTTAATTCCTTGATGTTCTCAAAATCTATCTTTATAATTTTAGCAATGCTGTTTTAAAGGCAAACAAATAAATCATTAGGCTTGGAGTGGAGAGAGTGCTATTCAATTAGTTTATTGAGGTGAGTTTAACCAGCGGAAAGTTGGTTCTTTTTAAGACCAAATGTTTCAAAGTATGGAGTCTAAATAACTAATATTTTTATTAATTTGACCAGCAATTACTGAGGCCTTCAATGTCAGATAATATTTTAACCATTGGTGAAACAATGATAAATGAAATTGACATCATCCCATCACATAAATGTGTGTTCTGGATGAGATGGTCTAAGTTATCCAGATAAGGGGAGGTATTGTAATAAATCTTGATGTTTTATATCAATATTTTAAAGTCATATTTTTTAAAGGCCAGAACAGTTGAGTAACTGGTATTACCAAGTGCCAATTGTAAAGTGCTCTACGGCTCTTAAATTTAGAGATGGTCAAGTCCATTACACATTCACTGAGTCCCAACTATGAGTCAGGCCCAATTTTCTCTCTAACTCCTGACCTCAGGTGATCCACTTGCCTTGGGCTCCCAAAGTGCTGGGATTACAGGTGTGAGCTCAATTTTCAGCTTCCCTTTTATAATTCAGTACTGTTCAGGCTCTTGTGTCTGTTATTATCATCATTCAGCTTCCTTTTTTCAAAACAGAAGAGTATGTCTGTATATACTATGCTTGCCTTTTACATATTATTTTCATCGTAAATAACCACTAAAAAAGTTGTTTCTATAGAGAAGGTCCATTGTTTTGCCACATTCTTTTTAAAAGAAAGGTCCTGCAAAATATATATGATCATTAATTCAATAAATACTTATTGAGCACCTATAATGTGCCAAAAGCTATTCTAGATACAAAAACCAAAGTTGTCCCCAGGCACAGTGGCTCACGCCTGTAATCCCAGCACTTTGGGAGGCCAAGGCAAGTGGATCACCTGAGGTCAGGAGTTTGAGACCAGCCTGACCAACATGGTGAAACCCTGCCTCTACTAAAAATACAAAATTAGCCGGGCGTGACGGTGCAGGCCTGTAATCCCAACTACTCAGGAGGCTGAGGCAGGAGAATTGCTCGAGCCCAGGAGGCGGAGGTTGCAGTGAGCCAAGATGGTTCCATTGCATTCCAGACTGGGCAACAAGAGCGAAACTCCATCTAAAAATAAAAACAAAGTAGTCAGAGTCTCTGCTTTCATGGAGTTTTATTCTAATCTGAAAGAAAGACAGTAAATTAAAACATTTCACAGTGATATTACTATGAAGAGATATCTCAGAGAGATGTATAGAGAGGAGTATGGGTTTGTCTGGAGAGTGGCATGAGGTTTGGGTAAGGGTTAACACTATACTGGGGGTCAGGAAAAGTTTCCTAAAGGCCTGAACAGTGTGAAGTATGGGGAGGGAGGACAACTCCTTGCTATACCCTGTTGATAATCACTAATATCCAACATTTACACATTGACACACTTATGCATGTTTTATAACAAACTCAGCATTTTTCACATGATTCTAATGAGACCTTGGTGTTCTCCTATTGGTTTGATTTGTACCTGTGTATGTGCAACATTTAATTCCCCATATCAAATATAAGCATTTGTAATCCACCTCCTTTTCAATTTCTTGAGCAGCGCTGGGTACAAGTTTGTGATAGTGAAAGCAGCCTCAAAAGAACAAAATGAGCCCCAGAAGAAAACAATTAAATATCGTGGAATTTTTTAGACCTGCCAGGTCTTAGGAGAGTCTGAGCTTCAGAGAAACAAATCTCCTAAATGCCAAAGCACCATTTACCCAACTCAAGCATGAAGTTTTGGGACATTTCCATGCTTCCAGTCATAGCGACCTCTAATTATTTAACTAAGTGGATGTACATTTAATGCATAAAATCAGACAATATTTCCAGCCCTTTTTATTAACTGCCTGAAGCCCAACTTTTTTTCCACTCCTTCCATTTGTCTGCCTTGGGAGTTAAAAGCAAACTTGAAGAAAGCCAGAATTGCTTTGCCCAGTTGTAACCATTATTGGATTCCTGGATCTTTTTGCCTTTCTTGTTCTGCCCTCCCCTCCACCTCCTACCAAAACACAACCTCTGCCTAGAAAACAATACTTACATTTTAAGAGCTGGTTAACTATTGCTTTCACAAGAAAATGCCTCTGAACTGCTTTAGTCCATGTTGAACATTCCCTTTTCAAAACCTCTTCTTGTACAGAGAGTCACTATCTTACCATATTGCGCATCACAGTTTATTCATGCATTCTTGTAGCTAACACATATTTTTGTAGAGGAAGAGATCTTTATTCTACACTAGCCTACCTCCTATACAGAAATCAATAAGTACCTGTTACTTAGGGAATTGTTTGATCAGCAGAACTAGTCTGAGCTAAATTGTAAATCAGGCGATACAATACTTCAGTGTTCCTATTCTCATACTCTCCCCACTCTTCTTGCTATCACAGAATAATAGGTTGGCCAAAGCTAGCCTTGCCCCTACATCTGGTACTCTCAAATTTCATCAAGATGTCAAAGTGTGCAAATATCAGTAAGATAGTAAAGAGGCAATGATGCAAATGCGGGAGTTCCAGGAGGTGAAAGGGAATGATTTTGAGGAGCTAGAGATTTTCTTCCCCCTCAATTCAACACAGAAGTCATTGCTGTCAGTACCAACCCAGAGTAACACTTGCAGCTATTCTTCATCATTTCATATTTTGATGAAACCTTTCGAATGCTCTTGGCAAATCTGTTAGCTGTGTTTCATCAAAATATTAAAGTAACCTAAAAACAAAAGAAGAAACCAACAGCATAAAAGTTGAATCAAAGAAACGAGTGTTCTGTACCCACTATCTGGTATAAGGCGCTATCTTGTTGAGTAGGTTAGTCTTTGAAGGGAGTCTGTTTATGTTTTTCAGCCATCATCCTCCTCAGAGGAGCTTTTGATATCTTCCTTGTTTGATGTTCTGATGCCTGCTACAATGTGGACTGTTTATTTTTTTCCTTTTTGAGCTTGGCTCTGCAGTAAATGAACATTCCACTGACAAAATGCTGTGAGTCATTAATCAATAGAAAGTTGATTAATTAGGTAAATCTGCGAGAGACTGAGGATAAGCAGAAAAGGGTCATTTGAAAGATTCAAAGGGTCTGCTTCTGGTGGATTTCTAATTTTCCCTTCTGCACCATGAATCCCTTATGCTTCCTGAATAATAGGAGGTTAGAAGAATAAAAATATCCTCACAAGTAACAGTGTAAAGTGGAAACAATAGGAAATGTCATCATACTCTGTGGTAATATTCTGGGTGGGAAACTTCATCACCTAATGAAAAAAGCACTTTGATGGATTAATGTAGTGGGGTTTAAGAGAAATATTCTGATCATTGCAAAATCAGTGAGGATGAAAAATGTGAGCAGGTAATTGAATAGGAAACATTTATATGGCATTGAAGCTATGCTGGCAAAAAAATTATTATTAAAGTAACCTTTTATTTAATATATCATCACCTATAAGATGTGCTTTGTAAAATTTCAGCTTGGAAGGACTTCCTTTTTAATCGTGTAAAGTTTTGGCAACTCTTTTTATTAAAGGATTTTGTAACTGAAACCGAATATAGTTTAGGGTTATATAAATTAAAATGAACCTCAGAGACCACATAGGCAAGCATTTTGTAGCATAAAGACTTTTCAATTAATCATAGAGATGGTTGGTACATAACCTTCCTTATGAGCAGGACTCACCTTAATAATTTTTATATTTTGTGTTTGATGCAGTATCACAGCAAAAGAAAGAAATGCTGAAAAGCTAACTGAGAAAACTCTACATAAAATTATATAATACATAGTCATAAACCAGGAGTCTTTTAGGTATTAAAATGGAACAATTCTTTTAATATCTATGTTTTTTCATTTATATTCATACCAGGAAATAGTAATGTCATTTTATCACTATGGTTCTTGGGGAGCAGAGTTGGGGTAAGGAGCTAAGCTCTTTTGTACCCCTTTATTCTGTTCCAGACTCTTCTGCCCCCATCCCTGCATCATCAGTTTGGGAAGTTGATTGCATTAAATCATGCTCCCTTCCTAAGTTGTTAGTGGTTATTATGTTTAATATATATTGCTTATTTTTAAAATTATATTAGAAATTAGAGGTTAGAGAAATTCTGCATTGCGGTTTAAATGTATCACTTTAATCCTGTTTTCTTTTGGTCATTCTGATTGCAGAAAGGAGAGAACTTCAGTTTATTATTGCTATGTTCAGTACTTCATGTTAATTCCCAGTTTCATCAAACAAAGGTCCTGAGATATGCAACAGTATCTGAAGAGACTTTGATCATTTGATTTTTGTCTTTTTGTCTTTGTGGAGTTTAATTGGTAGGTGCTTTTTTTTTTTTTTGCAAGGTGAGGGTTTTTCTTTCATATACCTTAGAGATATTGAGTTTTATTTTCAAAGAAATTTGAGTACAAAATTAAGTAAAAAAATACTAATTAATTTAAAAAGTATACTACGTAAACAGCAATACAAGTGGAACTTGAATAGCGAAAATCATGACAAAGATACAAAAATAAATGAAGTTTGAGAAACATTGCCTTGCTTAAGACCACTTAAAATGAAGGACCTAGGCCCATAGAAAATAATAGAAAAATTAACTCAATGTGATAGGACACAGAAACAGAGAGATCAGAAAGAATATGGTAGCAGGCAGGGTTATACTGGTAACATAAGTGAAGAGATGCTTAAGCCAAGGGAGTTGGGCTTCTGTCAATAATCCCTCCAACCTGAGGCCAAGATTAGAGAGTGGAGCTTTGAGGCTTCTGGGGAGGTCAAGTGAGGAGAGAACTGCAGAGGCTGAGGATGAAGCCCAGAGGATTGCATGTCCCGTAATTAAATAATGAACTCAGAGGGAAGAAAGTCCAAAAGTTAAAATGAAGTACATGAAAAGAAGTAGAAGCAGCTACCAAACAAAACAAAACAAGCCAGATCACAGAGGAAAACGTGATTGTATTCTGCTTTCATTCCTTTTTAAAATCAAAGCAATGACTATTTTTTTAATTTGTTGCAATCCTTTCTCTCTTTTATTTTGTAATTCTCATGTAGTGGAGCCTCATCTTAATGTAGGGAAGTATTAATTTTCAGAACTGTTTTGAAATACCAACTTAGAACTAGTATGTGTCAAAATTGTCTAAATTTAACATTATAAATGATGTAATTATGTGAAGTGTTTCTGGGGGAATCCTATATTTATATTAATACCAGTCTAAATATAATGCATTTCATCAGTCATTCAAATAAATTATTTAGATTTCTCTGCAGCACATCTTAAAATAGTAGTTTCAAACCTCTGAAGAGATGATATAAATAACTATTTTGTCAAATGTTTAGTACTCTTTGTTAATGATGCTATAATATCTAGTGAGTGGTCCTCACTTACTAACATGTCTCCAAACACTGTTGATAATTACCTTAATGCATGGATAATTATTTACTTTTACTAATACTGTAGAAATTATCAAAATATTTAAGTCTCTTATTTAGGAATCCTAGTTACTTGTATAGCCTATGATATTAAATATGTGACTAGCAAACTCAAGATAAAATGCATGCAGTTTGGAATATATTTCCACCTATCTTGTCACATTCTCTCTGAAATTCAATTGGAAAATATAACAATTTCTTCGTGAATATGTCCATGAATAAAAGCATTTCTAAAATTAACCTTCTGCATGACTCAGAATATTCTCCTTGGCATAGATTTCTGCCACAGATTTGTAAAACAGAAACAAAAAAGCTCTATCTAAGATGGAAACCCCATGTACACACTTTTTTTTGCCACCCGCAGTCTTCACCTATGTAATAGCAATGTGTGTCTCCATATCACTTGTCTTTTGATTTGTCTTGTCTTTTGATTTGTTCAATCATTGCATGCCTCTATGATATAAATATTATATTACCATGCCTTCTAAGGTCATTGATGAAAGGTATTTTATTCATCCTTGCATCTTCTATTCAGGTTTTGGCATATAGTAGGCACTATAAATAAATGTACAATCAATGAAGTAATGCTCTGCATTTTAAACTAAAGATAGCTAACTAAAGTCAAAGAACCCAAGTAATTCATTCAAGTACACATTGTTCAGCTGGAACCCAAACAGAAATCCAAGCCTTTATTCTTGAAATACCACCAGTGCTTTAGAGTTTGGCACTTGGCCCCTCCTAATCTTGTACTTAAATCCTGACATGTTTATTTTCCATTTTAAAAGCCAATCACTTTATAAAATGCTTTGACTTACTTTTTTGGTTTTTATAAGTCTCCGTTTTATACCCTATGAAATGATGATAAAAGCAGTACCAAACTTACTGAATTATTGTGAGAATTAAATAAGATAATACAGGTCAAGCATTTATTCCAGTGCCAGTACAAGCTAAGTTTAAAAAAAAAAAAAACAAACTTATGTACTAGCTATTATGATAACACCGTATCAGACTTACTCTTTATATAATGCAATAAAAAATAAATTGCATTTGAACTGCAAAAAAGAGAAGAAAACAAAAGTTTAGATCAAATTATAAAAAACAGATATCAAAAATAATATTTAAAGTGACAGGGATATTAGCACTCAAGCAAGTCTCATATCTTTCAGTGGAGGTTTTTTGGAGGAAACAAAATGGAAATGCAGAGAACAATATTAGTCAATGACACTGTGTATATGAATAATCAATATATTCAGGCAACACAAAAGAGAGGAGCCTAGGAATGAAGGTGAGATTCCTAGTGACACTGAACACATTTTGACCCTTCTGAGGCCAACATTTTTAGTTCCCACATGAATCAGGAGTAATATTACCTTAAAACTGCAGTTGTTCAGATCTGGAGTCAGACTGTCTTGATTCGAGCTTAGCCCTAGCCATGTCTAGCTGTGTAATTTTGGACAAGTTACTTATCCTCTCCATGTTTCAGTTTCCCATCTGTAAAACTGAGATTATAACATGTGTTTAAAATATTTGCTATGAAGATATAATACCTGTACTAGTCTGTTCTCATGCTGCTAATAAAGCCATACCCAAGACTGGGTAATTTATAAAGAAAAGAGCTTTTCTTTAATTGACACAGTTTAGCATGGCTAGGGAGGCCTCAGGAAACTTACGATTATGGCAGAAGGTGAATGGGAAGCAAACAAGTCCTTCTTCCCATGGCAGCAGCAAGGAGAAGTGCCAAGCAAAAGGGGGAAAATTCCCTTATAAAACCACCAGGTCTCATGAGAACTCACTCACCATCATGAGAAAAAGACGGGGAAAACTGCTCCCGTGACTCAATTATCTCCACCTGGTCCCTCCCATGACACGTGGGGATTATGGAAGCTACAACTCAAGATGAGACTTGGGTGGGAACAGAGCCAACCCCTATCAATACATTTATTTTTATAAAATGGGGAATTGTAAACACTACTTAGTGACAAAGTATAAGGAATAATGAACATTTATCAAAACAATGAAAGCATTAATTATTTTTTTTATAACAAGCCTGTTAAAACTGCCTCACAATTATAACACAAATTTATAATTTATAGCTTTAGTGAAATTTAGTGTATCACATTTAACTGGGAGAAGTTTTAGAATCGAATGTAAACTTCTTGAGGAAATGCACTAACTGTAATGTGTATTGTTTTATCTTACTTCTTTGCTTATTTGGCTAGCACATAGTATTTGCTCAAAAATTATATATTGGATAAATGATTAAAGCAAAAGGGATACAGTTAATTATGTGCCAAATTCCTTGTTAAACATTTGCCCTCATCATATAAACAATCTCAAAACCTTTCTGCCCTTTTAATAAAATTTGTTCTGAGCTCAATCTTCTGTCAGAAGCTACATAATAAAGGAATTCACCTAAAGATAAAGAAACGATAAATTCTTCAAAGAAATTTACCTTAAAGACATGCAAAACCGATATTAGCTGAAATTTCATATCCCTAATTGCATCTACCTGCTAATTCTCTCTATCCAAAGAATTTGTTTTGCATAAACAACTTCTCAGTGAGAAAGACATATTTATCAGTAGCATTTTTCCAAATCCTCCTAAAGTAGCCATACACACATTAACGTAAAAAGACCAGCCATGTTGTAATAAGCATGGATAAATTTATATTATACTTAGCTTATATAAGATACTATGCTACGAGTGGTTTCTGTCTTATCTCATCCCACTCTGTGAATATCTTATCCATAAGACATGATTAACTCAGGAGATGTAAGTCATTTTGCCCAAAGCCTGAGAGCTAATAAGTGGCAATACAGAGATTCCAAACCCCAGATGTCCGGCTCCAAGTTGCAAGAAACTTGTGATGGGACAGCATCAAGTGCTTGCCTAATAAAACATAATATTAGGGGGTCATTCTTCCTATTAAGATGGAGTGTTAAGATACTTGAATAATGAATCAACTCAAGCTTTAACAATGATGTAATTTAAATGCTAGCATACCTAAACTTCCAAAATACTCAAGTAATTTCACACCAAATATATGATACAATGATCTTTTATTATTTTTGAATTAAGTATTTTAGTTATGATAGTTACGTGTATTTAAAAATAACATGGTAATATGTGTGGTGTCCTGTTAGGGTACCCCTCTGAATGAGATTGGTCATTACAACAACCTAAACATAGTTTTCTGGATCATTGAAGCTGGTCTCATAGATATCTGGTTCAGCTGTTTTGCCTTAGGCCATTATACTCAGACAGTCTTTTGAAACCTCCAGGGAAGGTGTCAAATGCCAATAGCTGTCACTGCTACTGTGACCTGTTTAAATTTTTTAAAAGCAAAGCTATGAAGATTTTCAGTCTTGGTCATAATAGTGACCTTTGGTTAATTCTCTTAAGACCTGGAGATACAGAATCACTGTGACTTTGCCTCTCCTCTAGGGCAGGTATATAATGTGGTATTGCATTAAAATTAAAGACCTTGAATATTCGGAAAGTAAGACTTATGCAATTGAAGTTTCTTAGTTAAAAATCATGATTCACTTCTCTGAGGATATTTGCCCAAGAAAATAGTTTCACAGTTACCAACATTATGCGTTCTGTGTCACACATCAGATTTCCATAAATATAAAGCATATAACTATACATAACATTGTAAAGGACAATCATTTTCTTGGCAAGGTTACAACCTAAAAGAGGTGGGCTTTGTTCAGAAAGTGCAAAGATTTTTAGTTCACTTTTACAAGTATCTATCTCTGTATCTTCTGGAGCATGTATTGTTATACACCAATAATCGTTTATGATACACTTTCTGCAGAGAATGAAAATTGAACTGAAATTAGCACTACTATTTGTTTTCTGGCATTAAAGTATGTTATGGATACTACTAGTCAGTGTAGAGGTAGCTGGAATGATTGATGGTGAAGATACTCTCTTCAACACCAAATCCTGATTTTGCAGAATGATGACAGAAAAACCATACTTCCATCCAGAGGACCGGCTGGGTGACATGGTAGTCAGATTGTCTTAATTTGACCTTGGCCTTAGCAGTGACTAGCTGTGTGATCTTGGTCAGATTTCTTGACCTCTGTGCTTCAGTTTTCCATTGGTAAAATGGAAATAATACCATTTATGTTGTATGTTTGCTATGAAGAAACGTACGGGTAAGTGCCATGATTGAAAAAGGGTTTGTAAGAAGCCTTCCAATAAACTCATCAAAGATCTTTCCTTGCATCTTACCTGCCAGGCATCTGCTCTTTTAGGTGAATGCTTCATAGGCCTGAGATAGGTATCTTTAAACATCACCTTCCCATACACTGAAGTAGGCAGTTCTGTTCTGTCCGCCAATGAAAAGGTCAAAATAAAGGAGTGAAAAGTGTGCTGTGGGTTTCAGTGGTCAGATTTTTCTCCGAATTTTTGATGCCTATAATTCTCTGTTAAACCATGAAGATTAATAGCCCTACGTGACAAGTGAATCATTGAAACTGTTAAGCATCAGCGATAAGCTAACCATCTGATGATTGGAATGAGCTAGTAAGGGAAAAAAGCATTCTCTGTCACAGACCAATGATCCAATAGATATGTGGATCATTTGACTTCTGGAGTGTTAGTTCCTTCACATGTTCAGTAGAGCTGCCTCAGGATAGAAAAAAAAAGGCAGCCATAAGACTACGTGTTCAAAGTATTTACACCTATTTAGAGATAGGAAGACAAGTAAAATAGTTTGAATAATTATTGTTGTACAGAGAAAATGCTGACTTTTATAAAGTTACTTTAAAATTTACTTAAAGAAATGAACTGGAGAAGGTATTTTTTGTTTTAATTTATTGCTCCCCCCCTTTTTTTGTCATTCCAGAAGAATTGAGCTCTGCTGCCTCAAGAATAGTGGTTCTCAAAGTGTAATGTCAACAGCAGCACTATCAGCATTGTCTGGGAGCATACTGATGCATGTTACTGTGGGGGCAGGCAGCATATGGAAAATTTGTACCTTCTCCTGAATTTTGCTATAAACCTTAAACCACTCTACAACATGTACTTATTTTTAAAAATGCATGCATTTGGCCCTACCCCACATCTACTGAACCACAAACTCTGGGGCTGGACTCAACAATCTGATTCAGCAAGCCCTCCAGGTAATTCTGATTCACATCAAAATTTAAGAATCACATTTCTAGAGTATGCCTGAATCCAACAAAGCAGGTGGTCAGCCCTACTTTTACGCTATAGATTTCCAAGTGGAAATCAACCGCCAGTCTATTATTCATTCATTTGTAAACTCGGACTTGAAAGCATACAAGAAAAGTCTTGCTTAAAAACATAGTTTTCTGCTTTAGACAAGAACACTTGTGGATCACGATCACAACAGATGATTCAGTCTCTAGCGCAGGCTGAAAACATGTTCAGTGATGGAGTGTGTGGCTGTATGAGTTACTAGCAAAAACCTTAGCTATTGCTACAGGAAAACCAAAAGTAATGTTGGTTCAGGAACAAGGAATTCTCTTTCATGTAATCATCAGAGGTGAATGTTCCATTTCAAGATTTAGGGACCCAGGTTACTTTTATCTTGTGAATATGAGGTTTGTCCTGAAAGAAGTATGTGAGACCTTCACTTAAATTTATTGGCAGGAACCTAGTCATCTGGGCACATCCAGCTGGAAGGACAGGCTAGAAATCATAGTCACTGACTTACCAATCAATTACAACTCCATTACATAGAAGTAAAGGGTGAGCGGGCGGTGTATAGGGAGGCTTTGTGCAGCTGTGTCAATGGATTTAGGCAGGTAAACAGTAGACTCCATCTAAAATATTTTAAAACCAAATTATTAATACTTTAAGCAAACTTTCAGAATCCATCTAAATGATTAAAAATAGGGCTTAACTGGATAATATCTGATATATCCATATGAGATTATTATGTGCAGATATTGATCATGGTGTTTATAAAAACTTTTTATCGGCCGGGCACAGTGGCTCACACCTGTAATCCCATCACTTTGGGAGATCGAGGCGGGCGGATCACGAGGTCAAGAGATGGAGACCATCCTGGCCAACTTGATGAAACCCCGTCTCTACTAAAAATACAAAAATTAGCTAGGCGTGGTGGCGGGTGCCTGTAGTCCCAGCTACTCAGGAGGCTGAGGCAGCAGAATCACTTGAACCCAGGAGACAGAGGTTGCAGTGAGCCAAGATCGTGCCACTGCACTCCAGCCTGACAACCAAGTGAAACTCCATCTCAACAAACACAAAACAAACAACTTTTTATCATGTATGAAATAGTTAAGCAAAAGATATTGAGTAGGCATTATTTCATTAATACAGAACAATCTCAACTATCTAAAAACTGTGCAGAAGGAAACAGGGAAAGGAATTCTATTTTTAAAATTCAAAATCTATTTTTGAGTTTCTACTGTGTACCTGGAAATGTGTTAGTGTTTGGAGACATAACAGTCAACGAGATAAAACTGTGGACACACAAGAAATAATATACTTCAGCTTATAATAGTAGGAAATAAAACTGTTTAAAACTCATGCCCAGGTGGAGAGGTTAAATTGATTCATTTTTATGCTCTTTTATATTTTTCATGTTTTCTATTATAGGTATGTCTTACTTTTATGGTCAACATTATAACAAATGCTTTTTTTCCTTATAAAGAAAAATGCAAATAGACCTCCATAAAATTAAACTACTATATTAAAGAGTAAGAGAAAGAAAAAGAAGATTATATGAGGGAACCTTTTAAATAAACGCTTCCAATTACTTTCAAGATGCAGCCTTAAGCCAATATAGATTTACTTAAGGTTTTTTTCACCTTATATGTCTGCAGTCTTGAATAATCGCAACTGAGCATTTTGCCAGTTCTGTAGAAATTCATTCTGAAAATAAAATATGTTTATGTTCCAAACATTGTATTTATTCATGAAGAAATAAATGGCTTTTTTCAAAAAAAAAATTTTGAAAAAAATTGAATTTATTATAGCAAGACCCTCACTTCAAATTCAAATTACCTGGAGTGTATTTTTGTTTCCCAGTTAGTTGATTTTCTCCAATATTGCTGTCAACAAATTTGTGTAAACTTTAACCATACTTTGCACACCTCTTTTTCCTGGCCTCAGAACTAGACTTCATTTTCCAGATTGCCTTTCAAAAGATGGTGGGCATGAACTGAGCTCTATCTAATGGCAAGTGAGCAGAAAAACATGTATCATTTTCAAACAAAACATCTGAGAAACAGCGGAGTCCTCTTTATGCCCCCTTATTTTCTTTCTTCCATCTGGGTGCAGACCATCATTAATCCCCTGTTGATGCCAAAGACAGGTGATGGAGGGAGTTTTTGCCCCTGGATCACCAGTTGAGACGAGTCATCTCATGTCCTGACCAGAACATCCTCTTTGGCCTGTTATATCAATGAGGGTAAACATCAGTCAAACCATTGTGTGCTTGGTGTTTAATTTTGTGACAGCCTAATCTACTCTAAAGTCTCATACAGGTTGTTGAGGGAACATTTGGTATTTGTGGTCATAACTCTGAAGTGAGTCTAACACTGGGTATGGGGTGGTTTGATCCTCATAAGAGTTTGAAGGCAGGAGATAATTGAATATTTGTCATAGAAATAATGAATTCAATGTGGTTGGAAAATTGTTAGACTGAGAGTGCTGGAGTGAGTGGCTAGGATAAGTATGGGAGCTGTATTAGTCCATTCTCATGCTGCTAATAAAGACCTACTGGAGACTGAGTAATTAATAAAGGAAAGAGGTTTAATTGACTAACAGTTCTGCATGGTTGAGGAAGCCTCAGGAAATGTACAATCATGGCAGATGGAGAAGTAAACACATCGTTCTTCACAAGGTGGAAGCAAGAAGTGCCAAGCAAAAGGAGGAAAGCCCCTTATAAAACCATCAGATCTCCTGAGAATGAATCACTGTCACAAGAACAGCATGAGGGTAACTGCACCCATGATTAAATTACCTCCCACCAGCTCCCTCCCACAACACACGAGGATGATGGGAACTACAATTCATGATGAGATTTGGGTGGGGACATAGCCAAACCATATCAGGACCCATAAGAATAGGAGTTGATAGTCAGGGAATGAGACTAGTGATTCAAGGTCTAGAGTAGAATCTTAGGAGTAGGTACCTAGGTAGGAAAGAGGAACAGATTGTAGAGGTCTAGAAGGTGATGAATCTGAAAGATCTTCACTTCAATTTTTAAAAGAGCAAATTGATATATTGCAGAGACAGGTGGAGGCACTTTTACTTTTTTGTGCCCAGTTGGAATTAAGGTGTGATCAGACATAAACATTTATCTTCATTCTGCTTGGTGGTCCACTACCTTACAGCCATTTAACATCCTAGGACATTTTCAGGTGATTCAGAAGGAAGAGTTATTGAATCGCACTTCAAAATTCATATTATGCTCCCATTGTTCTTAATGATTTAGCTGAAAAGATCTAAACTGTCAAATCATAACAGAAATGCACAACAGTGTAATCAGAGAATAGTGTTTTTCTTTGCTTGGAAAATAAAAACCTTATTTCACATTTGCATTTTCCCCAAGTCTGTTTGCTGTAAAAATCTGAAGCTAAACACAAACTCAGCCTGTTGCTTCTTCCAGCGAACATTAATTGTCTCCAATCATTGTTAGAGCATCTGTTTCACATTTTGACAAGTGCACTTATCTTTTTTTTTCCCTTCATATTCCTCTGGTAAAAATAATGAATAAATTACAGGGGGATGACAAATGTGTTGATAATCAAGATGAAACATAAATGAAGTGGAAGAGGCTGTATTTCTTTGCAGAGTTGTAAATTGCTTTCTTTTCTTGTGCATCAGCATGCGTGACTTAGAAACTAAAAATACCAACACAGGGAAAATTAACAGAATTGCTCCAACAGAAATTATTTTTCATAGGTGAAATAAATACACAGAATTTTTTTCTGACACTGTGTATCACAGTTGCCTCACAATCTGGGTAATTTAGGAAAGAGTAATTCTAAGAGGATGAAATGGTAGTGGATGTAGTACATGTTAGTTGCATCTGAAAATAACTGTTAAAGATTTAATGGAGTTTGGGAGTGTCCAGTTGAAGAGAGAAATCTTTACTCTATTCCCAGTGTATCAACTTCTGAGAGAAAGAGCTCCACCCTAGTTGTCAGGAGACTTCAGCTCCATCTCTAGCTCCTTCCCATCAGCTTCACTATGAAAATACAAAGCGTTAATATGGCAAGCTCGCTAATCACTGCACTCCGGGTTCACATCAGTGAAAAATAAAAGGTTGGATAGATGAGCGGGGGTCCTCGGTGGTGACCCACTGACTAAGACTTGCAGAAGTGCTCCTTTTTTAAAAAATATTTATTTTGATTGTCTTTAGAAGGGACTGGCTCTCTCTAGTATGACCATTACTTATTTTCCAACACCTGGGCAGTAACCTATCTGAAGTCCAGAGGTATTTGATTTGCAGAGATCTAGACTAGATAATCCTTTCACACTCTCAGTGCTCACATATTCCATACCTTTTATTTCTGTCTGTCTGTATTCAGATTATTGATATCCTGATCCCTTTTCTTTCATTAACGTTATACTTCTAAATTTGAAACCAGAAAAAAGAGTTCAGAACAGGCAGAATCTACGTGATCCATTTGAGCAAGCACAAGCTCACTGGCAAGTTATTCCCTAGTTATAAAAGAAATACATGTCGTATAAGTTACAAAAGAAATACGTGTGTGTGTGTGTGTGTGTATATATATGTGTGTGTACACACACACACACACACATATACAGCCAGGCATGGTGGCTCACGCCTATAATCCCAGCACATTGGGGGGCCGAGGCTGGTGGATTGCTTGAAGCCAGGAGTTTGAGACCAACTTGCCAACATGGTGAAATCTCGTCTCTACAAAAACATACAAAAATTACCTGGGTGTGGTGGCACATGCATGTAATCCAAGCTACTTGAGAGGCTGAGACAGGAGAATTGCTTGAACCCGGGAGGCAGATGTTGCAGTGAGCCAAGATCACACCATTGCACTCCAGCCTGGCAACAGAGCAAAACCCTGTCAAGAAAGAAAGAAAGAGAGAGAGAGAGAGAGAGAGAGAGAGAGAAAAAGAAAGAAAGAAAGAAAGGAAAGAAAGAGAAAGAAAGAAACATAAATACAACAAATCCTAAAAGGGACAATTCTATTTACACATTGAAGCATAGTACAGCCTTGGCATATACTTTATTTTGAATGGAGATTTTTAAAATACAGTAACCTTTGCTGGGGAAAAAGCCTGTCCCTACACCTGCAATTTCTGCACATATACTTGAAAAATTTGCTTTATGAATGGATTTCCATGAGACTGCTAGGCTAAATGTAGAAAGCATTGTGCAAACATGAGTTCCACTTTGCATATGCAAATATATGTTGAAACTTAGAGTTGCTGTCTTGCATGGATAAACTATGTCCCAGTAGATTTGAATTAAGAAGGAAATGTCTGAAGTAGCGATAAGGAACAACCACAGTAATTAAGAAACTTCTCTGTTCTTAGAAAATTGACACATCCCACATGTGGAAAATTGCCACTTCATAAATATATTATGCAGTTACTACCATATGGGCTGTTTTGCTATAGCTATTAAGATGCAATTTAGTAAAGATTTGAACTGAAGAAATGAATATGATATTTGCCCCAAAATATAAACTGAATGTTATTTTTGAATTTATGTAAAAGTTTGGCTCACTTTTTCTATTGTTTAATATCATGTTATCTTTCTCTGTATATAAAATATTAAAATATTTGAGTCAGAAGTGAAATATATAAGCTATATATATTTCACAGTAGATATCTTAAAACTCACAAATTTAATTCTTTCAAAAATGATTTTGTCTTGGAATAAAGTTTTCACTTTACATGAATTTCTCCATATATTCACCAAATAGAAACAATATTAAAACTATTAAAACATTCTTTATTCTGATTTTTTTTAGAAAAATGTTTAATCTGGTTTATTTATATGAGGCACTAATTATTTCCTAAGGAAATAATTTCAGTGTCTGGACAAAATGATAATTTTATCAATGATGCCATTTAACGCATGCTGTGCTTTGGTTTCACCAGAAAACAGACTCTGAGAGAATTTATCGCTCAGGAAGATTATTAGGAAGTGACCTTAAGATCATCAGTAAGGGAGATGAGGAAGCAAAATTGGGTAGAGAGAGAAGTGTAGCCTTGATAGAGACTCAAGGGCCTCATTTGACACCACAAGAAGCTAGGGAACTGGAATGTCTCTTTGGAGGTTTAATGCTTATTATCAAGCAGTGTAGAAATATTTCAATGTTTTAACCACCAGAACCCTAAATACATACCAGTGAATAGCAGCCCTACCTGTGAAATTTCCTAAGATCTATTTTCTTTCTTCCTTTTCAATTAATCTCCACCCACTCTATGCCTTGTTTGACAAATTCATCCACAGTGGCATTTTTTTCCCTGTCTTTTGAACATATGAAACTTCTTCTCATATTAGACATTTTCATTTGCTCTTTCTCCTGTTTCAAAAACTCCTTCTATCTTCCTATGAATGCTTCATTCTCATCTTTCAGCTTCAAATTAAATGTTGCGTCTTGGGAGAGCACTTGTCAGGCACATTAGCCTCTCCGCCTCTTCACCCACTCTTATCCTCTTCATAGCATGTATCAGTATCTAATTTCCTTGCTTATTTATGTACTGGCAAGAAGTTAACAATTTATCTTCCCCTATCAAATAACAATTCTTTGACAACTGTCTTGCTCAACACTCTATTTCTACTGCGTAAATGTCCTTCACTAAGAAAATTTCCAAATCCAGAATATCTGGTGGTGCATATTAATCAAGAATAAATGTCTGAATTAATAGATGCTAACCTCAACGCACCTCCTTTCCTTCCAACCACTGCCTCTTACGGTTCACTCTCAGCCTCATCTCCTCATTTTTCTTCGTCTTGTCCCCCAGTTGAACATATTTCTGAAAATTTATATTGAAAATTAACCACAGATATTCCATGACTAATTAAAAGAGATGAGACAACATACCACATTCCACCCTCAACTTAAAATTTCAACTGTCTTAAATCACTCATTTATTTAGAAAACATTTATTGAGCTCCCCTTGGAGCCAGTACTCTGCTACTTGCTGGAGATACAGAGCTGAATAAGAAATGGGCTTTACCCTTAAGGAATTCACAATGCAGTGGAATGACTTATCTCTAAGCAGAGCAATTCAAATAAGCACAGTCAGTGCATGGCCCAAGTATGCACAAGGTGCTGGGCAAGCCATCGGGGGAAGCAGATGGTGTACAGGGTCAATAAAATTTCATTGATTCTCCGAAGTCATGAGTCACCCCAAGGATATGGAAGGCCAAAAGCACAAGATAAACATGCCTCTACAAATGCCTCCTTCGACTGGACTGGATTGTGGGTGGAAACTTTAAATTGGTAAATATTTTCTTATAGGCTATCAAAGATTCTACCTTTAAATTAAAAAGAAAATAGCAAAAAAACTACACAAACTGAAACTTTGTGCATTTCCAAGGGTGTCTGATTTAAGCTTCTCTAATGGTATTTCTTTTATATCCAGCTTTGTGAGAAAAGAGGTTTATTGCCGTGATTTGGGATTTTCACCTTCGTATATTTCTATCTCTTCTTTCTATCATTAATACATTTACTGACCTCTTGTTGCCACCATCAAAACCAAGAGTATTATTTGAAAGACATATGTCCTTTAAAATTATTGCCAAGACAGGGCATAAGAATAGACGCAATCCTCCTGACTACAATTTTCTCTTCAAGATCAGAGTTCCGTTGTGAGACAATGAGAGTTCTGTGCTAGAGGGGAAACAGGTATCCATAAAATTGAGCCCCCTAGAACCATCTGCTCAGATAATTTATCATTCTACTCTCACAGAATTGTGATGTTCCTTCGCCCCGTCACTGCCACCTTGTTACTTTTGTTTTATATATCCTTTCAGATTTTCACATGATCACAATCTTACAGCAACCTTCAAATACGCCAGTTAGCAAAAATATCTAAATATGAACAGAAATGCCTGTTATGAATTAAGCTGAGGGACAAAAATACCTGCTTGGCATTATGGTATTTTGGTTTTATTTAAATTCAGAGTTATTACATTTTATATAGCTTGCTTCTTATTGGTCCATTTTCGTTCTCCTTTCAAGTCAATGCAATGCATTTCAATGGTGCCAAATTATCAGCAAAGACTTGAATTTTTATTTAGGTCATAGAACAGATACAGCATCAGCAGCAATAAGTAATCATATCAATGTTATCTGAATAAACATTTATTGACTACTATGAACAGAACAAGATCCTTGACAAATATTCCAGTGGCTCTATCTACAATCCATGCCAAATGAAATAGTAGATCTATGAATAAGCTAAATTTAAAAGAGTAAAGATAAATAGAGAGAGAGAGAGAGAGAGACAACACAGTAATATTTTGGGACTGTGTATACTATTAAAGAAAATTTTATTTCTTCATCTTCATAAAACCAACTGGCAGCAACTAACACTACCTCTTTCCTAAAGGTCATTCTGTCAGGCCTCACAGTATTGACAGAACTTCTCATTAAAGGGATAGGTGTAATAAGTTTCTTAATTTAGATTAGGTAAAGAAAGTTATCCCACTGTTAAATTATCTTTGGACAGACCATCGATTAATGTTGATCAAGTTATCTCCTTCTTTTCTGATAACTCTTCTAAGAGCTCTAAATAAAGGCAATGACTAAATCTGCATTGTCAATTAAAGCCTATAAGAAAGAATGTCATCCCTTGTCACCACTGTGAAGTCAGTAAGGGAGCACGGTGGGTGCCAACCCAAGTGTGGGTAAGTCTGTGTTCTAGACTTTCTTGCTGAGAATATACGTCCATACTGGATTTGTGAATAGGAACATTTCAGTTTGCCCTTCGTGCCTTGATGGATGTGATTTATTTTTTATTTTTTTAGTACACTAACCATTTAAAAATAAAACTTAATCAGATTTGCAATGTATGATGGGATTTCCCTCCCTGGTCACAGTTGAAATGACTAAGAGAAAGGGAACAAAAATAATGACAATTATGTCAGTGATGAAAATCAAAGAAGAGCACCAACCATAGGCCATAAACTGAACGTTTTCAGTAATTATTTCAGCATGATGCACAAGGGACTCTTGTACCAGCAGCTTTTCTACCTCAGTCTGGATGCTAGAAGTTTAATAAGGTACAATCGCCCTTGAGTTTGGAACTTTCATGCCTGGAAATGAGAATGAGCAGAGGACCAGTATGCTAACAGTAGGAATAGTGGGTATTAACATGCATGCTCTCTGTCAGAATGGTCAGTCCTAAACTACCATTGTATGGAAAATGGGATGGGATGCTACTGAGTGATACTTCTGAGTTCTGTAAGTTGGAAATTAATTAATCTGTGTCCCTTGGTAACTTTAGGATACAGAATAAATATAGAAAACCCACCTCTCAGCTCAGAAATGAAGCTTCTACGGTGTTATTGCAATTATTGAACATATAGTTTCTGCTTACCTGAACCACTAATATGAAGAAAAATTAAGGCTCTAAATAATATAAATTGTCTCCTTTATTTTTGCCCTAGAATAAAGTAATTGATAAAGGAGCAGTACAGTCTCTGAGAGAAAAAAAAAAAACGCCCACTCCAAGTATTGAACAAGTATGTAGACCTGCTTCTTCAGGATACATATAGTGTGCATTTGGAGAGCTTGCC
This sequence comes from Nomascus leucogenys, assembly GCF_006542625.1. Classification (NCBI taxonomy): domain Eukaryota; kingdom Metazoa; phylum Chordata; class Mammalia; order Primates; family Hylobatidae; genus Nomascus; species Nomascus leucogenys. Next base: position 23,161,603 of record NC_044402.1, read on the forward strand.
TGCCTTGTATTCATTTATCTTTATCCTAATAAAGGTACTGTGCTCTAGCTTTGTGAAACCATGCTACTCCACCCTTTTTCCCGTTGTCTAGGTAAGATAGATCATAGTAATTACTCTTGAGGTTGGCATATAACTCAAGTCTAAGCTAACTGATATATCCATCTCTCTGAACACATTGATGGCCCTGATCATCTTTGGGCCCATAAATACCAGGCCTTGACTTTTAAGAAATTGTTGCAAAGAGAAAAGTTCCCTTTATAAAAAGCAGTTAAACTCTGACAATGACAGTGCAGCACCCTTAGCAGCCATATTTCTATTACTCAGACATAACTGGCCTGAAAATGGAGTCAACGAGAGGCAATCTAAGAATTCACAATAAATGTTCCTAAATGAGAAAAACCTAATATGAAAGTGCTTTTAAAATGTAATTTGTATTCTAGAAATAATCATTAAAGATCTTATATATATAAATAAAAAAATTTGAGGTTCCAGAAAGGTGACTTCCAAAAGAAATATGTGAAAAAAATATATTTGAGATTGAAAAATACTTTTGGATGGCCAATTAGATATTGCAAAACCTGCATCAGTAAATCAGAAGGAAACCTTGAGAAATTCTCATATAATACAAAAGAATTCTTAAAGAAATAGCCATAACAATTCAATTGAAAAATGCAAAAAAAGGTTCACACAGGCCCTTCAGAAAAGAGGTTATCCAAATGGCCCATAGCATATGAAAAACTGTTCAACATCATTACTTATGAAGAAAACATTCCAATTATACAACAATTTGAGTGGCTCAAATATTAATAAAACAAACAAAAACTAATAAATATTAACAAAACTAAAATTATCAAATATTTGTCAAAATGTGTGTCAACTGGAAGTCTCATACACTTCCTGATGGAGTATAAACTGGGCAGCCCTTTGAACATGTACTTAGTGGCTTTTATTACAGCCAAATATACATTTACTCTATGCTTGCCTCTTCTAGATTTATACCCAAGAAAATTAAGTGCATATGTCCATCAAAAGACATGTGCAAAAATGTGGATAAATTTCTATTCATTAAAAAGCTTGAAACAAATATCTCATCAACAAAAAAGACACATATTTATATCTTAATAGTAATAATAATTTTAGCTTGTAAAGTAGTAAGAGGGAATCTTCTAGCATAATCGTAATATTACATATCTAATTTGGATTGTCATAATCAAGCACATGCATATATAAAAGTTGATCAATTTATACATTTAGTGTATACTTTGATAAATGTTAATTACATCTCAATTAAAAATAACCAATAAATAATGTACACAACAAACACAGAAGACACATCTAGAAACGTACATGTAATTTCACATAGGGAGAATGAAGCAGGGAAGATATGAACTACAATCAAATAAATAATATGCGTTTTATATTTATACTATAACTAGAAATTAATATCAACTCTAAAGAATAATCAAATTATTGCAATTAAAAGTAAATCCGTTTTCAGTCATTCAAAAAGAAATCTAACACTGTAATCATATAGCATTTTTAAAAAAAAGGATAACAAGAAATATAGAATGTGGCCAGAGTGAATCAAAGACAAAAGTTATTGTTTCTAAACTTTAAGACTGAAAATTAAGAATTAAGTACTCAGATAAAACCTTAGAAAAGTGCAATTAAATAAATTAAAACAAAATCACAGTTAAAAGGCAGAAATCAATTTATTAAAAACAGAAGTGGAGTTGAAATTAAAAATAAATATTTATTTATTTGAAAATTAGCCAGTAAGGTAGACACTGCTATGCAATGTCAAAGTGAGGAAAACAACAATTCTCATCAGATTCAGAAATAGTTAAAAATTACAAGATAATAAAGTGATTTGTCATTATATAAGACAATTTTAATGAAAATGCTCATATCCTAGACATACAAGTTTTCAAAATGCACATAAATATCGATTAAGCTACTTCTAGTCAGATCCTCAACATCCTCATCATCTTCAGCAAGTTGTTCTGTTAGCCTTTCACTAGTAAGTAAATTTTGGTAATTCTACCCTGTCATAATCTGAGTCTAAGTCAATCGCCCCATTTCTACTGCCACTATCCTAGTTCAGGCCACAGATTTCTCTCACTTAACCAGCAACAGGCATTGTTCTTTCTTCTGATTTGTTCCACATCTCCACCCTCTGTAAATCTTTTAAAAATTACTGACCATTGCTTTTTCTGAAATATCAATCTGGTTATCTTGTTATCCTGATTAAAATTATTTTGTGCTCCCATATACATTTGTATTCTGGATGATGTTTAAAACCACTGTCTGTTGTTTCAAGGTACTCTAGGTGGTTTTTTTTTATATATACTTTAAGTTTTAGGGTACATGTGCACAACATGCAGGTTTCTTACACATGTATACATGTGCCATGTTGGTGTGCTGCACCCATTAACTCATCATTTACCATTAGGTATATCTCCTAATGCTGTCCCCCCTCCCCTCCCCCCACCCCACAACAGGCCCCGGTGTGTGATGTTCCCCTTCCTGTGTCCATGTGTTCTCGTTGTTCAATTCCCACCTATGAGTGAGAACATGTGGTGTTTGGTTTTTTGTCCATGCAATAGTTTGCTGAGAATGATGGTTTCCAGTTTCATCCATGTCCCTACAAAGGACATGAACTCATCATTTTTATGGCTGCATAGTATTCCATGGTGTATATGTGCCATATTTTCTTAATCCAGTCTATCATTGTTGGACATTTGGGTTGGTTCCAAGTCTTTGCTATTGTGAATAGTGCCACAATAAACATATGTGTGCATGTGTCTTTATAGCAGCATGATTTATAATCCTTTGGGTATATACTCAGTAATGGGATGGCTGGGTCAAATGGTATTTCTAGTTCTAGATCCCTGAGGAATTGCCACAATGACTTCCACAATGGTTGAACTAGTTTACAGTCCCACCAACAGTGTAAAAGTGTTCCTATTTCTCCACAAAAGAAACTACCATCAGAGTGAACAGGCAACCTACTGAATGGGAGAAAATTTTTGCAATCTACTCATATGACAAAGGGCTAATATCCAGAATCTACAATGAACTCAAACAAATTTACAAGAAAAAAACAACCCCATCAACAAGTGGGCGAAGGATATGAACAGACACTTCTCAAAAGAAGACATTTATGCAGCCAAAAGACACATGAAAAAATGCTCATCATCACTGGCCATCAGAGAAATGCAAATCAAAACCACAATGAGATACCATCTCACACCAGTTAGAATGGCAATCATTTAAAAGTCAGGAAACAACAGGTGCTGGAGAGGATGTGGTACTCTAGGTTTTATGCAACACGCTCACTTTTTCAAGTCCATCTAAGCCAACTCGATCATTTGTACCTACTATTTGAGGGGAGCAGATAGCAGGTTTTGATAGATTCCAATATTTAGAAATGAGCAATATCTACATAGGTTTCTTCCCCCAGTAATCTCACTGTCAAACTCTGTGTTATAATGAAAGCAGCTCTCAGAAATAATTCTGTCACATCAGCAAACCTTTATTAATGAAAGAAATGAACAAAAAATGTTATTAAGCTCATTCTGAAAGCTTAGATGAATTATCTGTTCCCTAAGAACCTTGCATGAAAGATTTATTTGAGGCAGATGCAACAAGTAGCAAGCTTCAGATAACATTTTATTAGGCTCAGCAGAGAGAATCTGCCTTCATCCAAGTAAACAGACTTAAAAGAGTCTCCTGGTCACTCTGAAGGTTCTGCAGGCTATTGATCTTGATGGAAACTTACACTGAATTCAAGCAAAGAAAGGTCGTATCTGTACAATATCTTGAACATCATGAATTTCACCAATGAAAAGTTATTTCTATCATTTGTTATGCTAATTAACAAGCTTGTTAGTACTGATCAAAAATAAAACTCATTCAAACACATGTAATAACTGCCTTTGAAATGTGGCTTCTGATTAAAAATTTTCAAACGTATCCTGATTAGGCTACTTCAAATGCTAACTACCCTCCTGCCACTAACTCAATGATTAGAAATCAAACACACATGTATACACTGCTGATACATAAATATTTAAAACAGACAAGATGATCCTCTTTCCACTGGCACTTCAGCCAGTCTGAATAATTTTAATTCCTGTGAACACATTATAATTTCTAGGTCTTTTTATGTTCTCTGCCTCAGTAACACTTGCATCCCTCCATGTTTTCACATAGAGAACTTATATCCATTCTTCAGATTTGCTCTTTTAGGGAGTTTACTTTAATCTTCCATATTTGGACTAGAAATTCTAATTGCTTTTATTAGCAAATTACGCATGATCATTGTAGCACCCTTTGCCAGTATTATATTGTACGTATTTGCTTAATTGTATGTGATGTTTCTCTGCACTTTTAGGACGAACAAATAATGTATCCTGGTTCATGCCCAGATTCCTTGAGTATATACCTGTGGGTAATAGCAGGCAATCTACAAGGCTAGTCTATTTCTTTTCATTTGTTCTAAATTTATTGTAGTATATTTCAAATTCATTCCTTTTCCACTTAGTGGACATGGATCTTAGGATACTGTAACTTCTTTTATCCCTAATCCTAATACCAATTTTTCTATTATTGCATTATATGAGATACATATATATATATACATATATATATATAGAGAGAGAGAGAGAGAGAGAGAAAGAGAGCAATAGATAGGTAGGTAGATGATAGATAGATAGATAGATAGATAGATAGATAGATAGATAGATAGATATGTATGTATGTGTGTGTTTGTGTTAAAACCCTATGTTAGGCTCAGCAGAGAGAATCTGGCTTCATCCAAGTAAACAGACTTAAAAGAGTCTCCTGGTCACTCTGAAGGTTCTGCAGGCTATTGATCTTGATGGATTCTTACACTGAATTCAAGCAAAGAAAGGTCGCATCTGTACAATATCTTGAACATCACAAATTGGTACTTTGTACCAATATTTATTATTATAATTTTACCACCAATATTCGTATATTAACTCTTTCCAGTGTCCTTCATTTCCATTTTTCTATGTAGTATGATTTTTCCTCTGTCTGAAAACTGTCTATAAAACGTTTCTGGGGAAATTTGCCAGTGAAGATCTCTCATAAGTTTTGCTTGTTTGGAAACGTCCTTGTTTTGCTTGCATTTTTGAAGGATATTCTTATTGAGTATAAAATTCTAGAACAGCTGATTTTTAGTATTTTAAAAATGTTATTTTATGGCTTCCTGTCATTCATTTTTGCTAAGAAGTTAGGTATCAGTTTTATTGATTTCCTGGATGCTTTTAAGATTTTTCTCTTGTTAGATTTTCAACAATGATACATCAATGTATCCAGACATGATTTTTCATACGTTTATCCTGCTTGGTTTGCAGAGGGTTTAAAATCTGTGGCTTGATATCCGTCTTAGTCTGTTTGCTCTTGCTGTAAAGAAATACTGGAGACTGGTTCAATTACGAAGAAAAGAGTTTAACTCACAATTCTGTTGGCTAAAAAATTGGGCTCCTGGTGAGGGCCTAAGGCTGCTTCCACTCATGGAAGAAGGCAAAGGGAAGCCTTAGTGCGCAGAGATACTTGATAAGAGAGAAAGCAAGAAGGGGAGGAATGAGGTTTTAAATTAGTGCTAACTGTAGTCACCTTTCTCTGCTATCAAACATTAGAACTTATTTATCTGACTGTACGTTTTGTTCCATGCTCTTTTTAATAATCAGCTCTTGTGGGAAGTAATAAGAGTTAGAACTCATTCACCCTCCACCTTCCACCAACGGACTGTATTAATCTATTCATGAGGAATTTGCCCCCATGACCCAAACACCTCCCATTAGGCTCCACCTCCAACATTGGGGGTCAAATTTCACTGTGAGGTTGGGAGGGAACAAATATCCAAACCATAAATGTTTTTCTTCAGTTGTGAAAAAGTCTTATGTCTGATTCTTTCAAATGTTGCTTAAAGTCCTTTTCTCTATCTCCTTTACCTCTTGGGAGTCGCTCTTTTCTATATTTATCTTATGATTTTTTTCTAAAATTTTCTATCCATTTTTTCTTCATACTTTATTCTGGATCTTTTCTACTGACTTGTCATCATTTTTAGTTTGTAAGTGTAAGGTGTACAATATGATATTTTGATATACACAGTTAAATAATTACTATAGGTAAGAATTTAACACATTCACCATCTCATAGAATTATGTTTTTCTTTTTGTGACAGCACCACCTAAAATCTACTTAGAAAATTTCTACTGTACTATACATAGATGATCATTAACTATAGTACTCATGCTGTATTTATATTTCTTGCTTTATTCATCCAACATAACTGCAACTTTCGACCCCTTGATCTACAGCTCCCCATTTCCCATCGCCACCCCTCACCTGTGGTAATCATCATTTTATTATCAGTTTCTATTTATTCAGCTCATTTTATTGTTTGTTTGTTTTAGATTCCATTTATAAGAGAGATCATGCAGTATTCTTTCTGTATCTGGCTTATTTCATTTAACATAATGTCCTCCAATGTCATTCATGTTGTCAATAACGTAGGCTGCCCTTCTTAAAAGATGAATAATGTTCTATTCTAGTATATATATATAAAATATATACTTAATGTATATATACCTCAATTTTTTATCACTAATAGTTTTAATTAATTCTCTTTTTTCTCTCTCATAACTCCTCTTAATGTGTTTATTAAGCTCATAATTAAAATAATTTCATTTTTAAAATAAATAATTTTAAAAAAACTTTGAGATTTACATACATGTTGCAAAGATAGGACTACAGGCTCTTGTATGCCCTACATTCAGTTCCCCTATTGTTAATATCTTACCATAGTATGGTACTTTTATCAGAAGTAATGAACCAGTATTAATATATTAGCCATTCTATCTTTAAGTTTTTATCATTCCATTATACTTTCTCTTACGTTTTCTGGAACTCTGGTAAAATGCACCTTGCAATCTATTTTCCTCAAATACTAATCATAGTTATGTTAATATCTTTGTCCAATAACTTCAACAATGGTGCTATCTGTAAGTTGATTTCTCTAGCTGTTTTCCTTTTGTTCTTTTTTTGTATAGCTGGTGTTTATTTTTTTAATGTCAGTCATCATTTATAAAAAGTTTTGGAAGTTCTGGAATATGTGTTTTTATCTGGAGAAGGTTCATTTGACCCTCTAATATAGAGAAAACTATATTAAACTCAACAATAATCAGACTAATTTGAAGGCAAGGTTCTGCCTACTTCTGGTACATTTGCACTACTAAGAAGCTGCTTTCCAGTAAGTACTGCTTGGAAGTCTTGAGCAATGACTAGGGTTTCTATTAATTGGTGGCTTGTATACTCATTGCATTTTTGCAGTTCTGTGAGATCGCAGATACTGCTTTTTGATGGCTTTCTGCTTGTCTCTTTAGTTCCCTTCCTTGAAACACTTAATCTACAAATACCTTTAAGAGAGAACTGTGCGCCGTTTAGGATTGATCCTCCTTGATCTTGGCCTTCTAACTCCTAGCTGCTTTCGCTGCACTGAATTTCACATTAGCTTTCCTTAGAGTTAAGCCATTTCTCAAAGCTCTTCTGGCTTCTTTACCTGTTAGCCATAGCCTTCTTCCTGGATTTCTCCACCATGTGTGCTTCGTGAATTTGCAATCAGTACGAAGAGAAAGATGGTTCACAGAATGCACAGGTCTTGGCTCTTCAAGTCCTAATTGCCTTGGAAGGTCATTGATATCCCAAAACACATTGTTTTCTCTAATATTACATGATCTATCTAATTTTCTCAGTTGGGTCATTTATCTACCATAAGCCACTCTATTTTGGATAAAATGAAAGTCTTTCTTCATCATTCTTTTACTGTTGTAATTTGTTTTACTAATTTAAGGTAAAACAGATGCAGTAAAATGTGCAAAGTGTAAGTACAGAGGAAAAGGCCTATACAAAAAAGTATTTTTATGCAAGCAATAATCAATATTTTAATATTTTGACCTGGGAGGTACATGTATTTGATGGGAGGGGAGGTACAAATATTTGATCTGGAAGTATTTGTACCTCTCAGATCAAAGTATTAAAATATTGATTATTGCTTACATCACAAAAGGCCCCTAGAGATCATTCACCATTGTGCAGGGAACTGCTATTCTAACCATAATCTCTAGCCCGTTTGATCAATGTTACCTGTTTCTGAATTTCTTATAAATAGGATCATACCATATGTCTTTTGTGTCAGCTTTTGTCACATGACATTTACTTTGAGATTTGTCAATGTAGTTGCATGTATCAATATTTTGCTGTTATTTTTTCTGATGAGTTGTTTTTTCACTATATGAGCATATTACAGTTTACTTATCCATTCTATCCATGGTAGATATTTTGGTTATTTCTGGTTTGAGACTCATGCATATATCTGTTATTTACAGTCTCACACAAGTCCATTTGTAATTATCAGGCATTCATTTTTGAGGAGTATGTGCCTAACAATGAACATTTTTAAATATGAAGCAGAACATTCATTCTCATTGCAATAAGGTAAAGCCAAAAAGCTATTTATAAGCACCACTGTTTTCTATTTTTCTGGAACTGCTGGTCAGTGTAACTAGGAAATAAACTAAATTAAATAGAGAAATATTGCAATAGTGAAGACAAAATGATTACCGTTAGTAAGAATAAGCTTCCCTAACTGAAACCACAACAACAAAAACCAAAAACATCCAAATAATGAATGAACCAAATAAATCAAAGTTTGTTTATTCATGAAATGAATAAACAAAAAACTTAAAATAAGCCATCCTGCTTAGAAAACATAAAAGCTATCCTAGACACTCAAATTGCATTTGACTATAAAAAAGCAGGAAAAGTCACCAAAGACCAACCAAAATGAGGGAATAAAACAAATAAAATTGTTCAAATATGTGACAGTCTCCAAACTTAATCTTTTACAAGGTCAATAGATTAAAGAGCCACTCACCGTGGCTCATACCTGTAATTCCAGCACTTTGGGAGGCTGAGGAGCCCAAGGCCAGACTACACAACATGGCAAAACCCTGTTTCTACAAAAAAACAGAAAAATTAGATGTGGTGATGCGCATCTGTAGTTCCAGCTACTCAGGAGGCTGAGTTGGGAGAATTACCAGAACCTGGGGAGGACGAGGCTACACTGTGAGCCATGATAGCACCACTACACTCCAGCCTCCAGCCTGGGCAGCAGAGTGAGACCCTGTCTAAAAATAGCTTAATTTAATTTGTAACATAGAATCTAGACATTCAGATAAATAACTAAGCTATAAGTTGTCATTAAATAATTGGCATAATGTAATTTGATTTCTGCCCTTCTTCTTGATGCCTACAGATAACTGTTTTTACAAAAAAACAATTTTTCCAAGGATAGCATATGATATATACCTTATCAACAAGAAGAAAACAATTTAGATATTTTCCTGTTTCTATGGGAGAATTAATGCAACTAATGGGGGAGTATGGGATTTCTGTTCAATAGAAGTAACATTATTTTAAATCAAATAACCTCTTCTATATAAACAACTAACTAAAGAAAGACAGAAAAGTCAGAATAGATTATTATTTCTATATTTCTCTTTTTTAGCCATAGTATATCCCACCAGTAGTGACTATCCAGGGAGACTAGCAACTGCGTTTATTAACACAGTTTAAATTTTAATATTGTCTACCTAGGTATGAGTCATCGTGAAAACATAATAAAGGTTCACAAGAAAAAGAAGAAAAACTGCTAAGATCCTAAAACATACACAAACACATACAGGATATTCAATTAATTTTATTTCAGTATATTTGAAGATAAGGTTAAATTGTGCCTTCATCAACTAAAAAAATCAATCAAATATATATTATGTCCAAAAAAGCACTCAATACATATTTGTCGATGGAAGCTTGCGGATTTAATTTCTTATTATAATATTCTCATTAAACCTTGATTAAATCAGTAATATAGTGCTAGGTACACAGTACACAATTCATAATCGTTGAACTCGAATTTGAATCAGTATTTAGGTTAATGGTCTGTAATGCTATTTTACTCTCTGGCCTGGCAACAAGCAGGGGTTTTCATTCCATGCCCATGACCCCTAAAGTTTTCTGGATGGTTGGAGATGAGAAGGAGAAAACATAAACATTTTCTTTGGGCAAGGCTTTCTCAATTTTCCTGTTTTGGGATAATAAAGAATGAGTTTTAATTAAGTTTGTAGGCTTACCATCTGTGAGCATCTGGAGTTTCATTCTGTTGCAGTGTTGAAGCAAGTGCACCAATTCCAATTCTGAAAGTGTAGAATATGTAGAACAAATAGCCATATAATGGACAACAGTTATTTTATTTTCCTTAAGGTCACTTTTCATTCTGTCTTTGAGTCTACAAAAGAATTTATATAACCCTTCAAAGTCATTTATATCCTATTATCACATGCACAAAAGTTCATAATAAAACTATCCTTTTTCTCTTTTAATGACTTGCTAAATTTGAGATTTTATATTCTTAGCTAACCACCTTTAACCTACAGTTTATTGAGACCACTGTTTTTCTAATGGAGAAGACAAAAGCATTCATTTTGTTTACAAATATAGTAGGCTTTTTTTTTTAAAGGTATTGCTATAAAAAGTAATTCTGAAGTTTGCTATTTTTTTTCCTAAATCAAAGTTTGGGAAACAGAAAGGTCTGGTTTTAACAACATTTTCAAAATGATAGGATCATTTTTTATCTACAAGGTTAAATAAGATGATGCCTAGACCATTTTAAGTTTATAAAGCAGGAAAACAACATCAACTGATGCTAAATCATCCAGAGTATGGTCTTAAAATTATGACATAAAAATATCATTATTAATACGTAATAGAGTTATCAGTTCTAGATGGCATATGTTGTTGGAAAGGCATTTAATTTAGTCTTTTGTTATAATTATTGTCAAAAGCATTAATCAAATAAGATATATTTCTGCAATTGGAGATGATGTGATATTGTGGAAAAGCATAATCACTAGACCTAAGCCTTAGCTCCAAAGAAATATCAATAATTTACATGTACTTTCAGATAGAAGAATTTTAACAGCCTATAAACTAGCAGCCTTCTGTCAGTTAAATGGAAATTTACATATAAAATATAAATTGGTGTCTTGAGATTTAAAAAAGCATTTTTAATGAAAAGTATAGTATATGTTTTAGTTATCTATTGCTGTGCATAAAACTACCCCAAAACTTCTTAAACCAGCAGCTATATTATAATATACTATAATTTCTGAGAGATAGAATTTTGCAAAGGAGTCAGCTGAATGTTTTTTTTTTTTTTTACCTGACCTAACTGAGTCAGTTGGTGATAATCAGCTGACAGATGGCCTGGTCTGAAAAAATCTTAAACTGCTGTATTTACGTTTTTTGCCTTACTAGTGATGACTAGAAAATAGTCAACCAAAGTGTCTACCCAGGCTTCTTCCACTGGCTTGGGATTCCTCACAGTGGGGCAGTCTCAAGATAATCAGATGTATGGAGTGGCTCAGAGCTCCAGTGAACTGTTTTTCAACAGATCTGGGCAAAGGCTGCAAAGCTTTTCATGACTTAGCCTTAAAAGTCTCAGAATGTCGCATGCTCTTAATTTTATTGATTTCCACTAACACTAACCCAAATTCAAGAGGGGTGGAAACATTCATTGCCCCTCCGTGAGAGAAGTAACAAAGCATTTATGTGCACCTTTAATCTAACACAATATACAGACAAACTAGTATATATTTCATGACTGTACATATTGACATATTTTCATACACTGGATACGCTGAATAACCAGCACTCAGATTAAAAAAAAAAACAGAACATTACCAGCACTCTTGAAGCTCTACTTTATTCTCTCCCTTTTCAGTTATTAGCCACTCCCTGAACAACAATCGGAATCCTAATTTCTAAAAGCTTAGATTAGTTATTGTGCTTTATAGTAATGGAGTCAGATACCTATCTTCTTTTGAGTCTAGCTTCTTTTGTCCAACATTATATCTGTGAGAATTCATCTATATCGTTGAGTATAGTTTCAGTGTTTATTTTCATTGCTATAAAGTATTCCACTGTGAGAACTGTAAGGGAGGCAAAACTTTCTCTCTACCCTCTTAGGGTTCTAGCTGGTCTCGAGAATTAAATTTTAAAAAGATAGAATAGCAGGAAAAAAAAATTACAACTTAAGTTTCACATTACCTCAGAGCCATCTTAAGGAATTGGAGACCCAAAGAACTGGCAAACCCCTAATGCTTTTATATCAGGTTGACAGAAGAGATTCCATTGTGGAAAAGTAACAAAATCATGTACAAAGCTACAGAAATGTAAGAATTATTTTTAAAAGGTGTCTTCATATAGAATTCTCTTGGCTATGACCGCTCACTGCAGAATGTTCCTTTTCTCCTGTTACAGGGAGTATATCTTTCACATGGGAGATTTATCTCCAATTTTAGGAAGCAAAGGGGAGTTTAAAATGTCTTTCTTGCATCTGTTGTTTCTTGAGTTTGCTTAGATCAAAATAATCCTTATACCAAAGTAGCAAACTTTGGGGAACATATTCTTCCACCCTTCAGAATAGAACAAAATTTGTTTATCCATTCTATTTCAGGGCACATAGCTATGTAAATAGTTTCTAGTTTTGGCTAGGTCTTAAAAGTACAGAAGTCCTCTCATTCGTAGGCTCTTTTTTTTCTAGATATAAGGAATGATTTTTCTGCAATATCACATGGAACAATAGAAAGGTTTTTTATATAGAAAAAAGTGGGACAGGGACTATTGATAATTTTCTGATAACATAGTCTACACATATTGGTTGGAGATGAGGTTGAGAATTCATAACAGCCCAAATAAATAATTTTTAAGGAGAAACACTCTCGTCCCCAGAAAAAGTTACTTTGAGGTATCACTATTTATTTTCCTTAATAAATTTTTTATTGTGAATATTTAAGATATACAATATGATGTTGATGTTATGGGATACATACAGAGCATAAAAAGATTACTATACTGAAACAAATTAAAATATTCATCATCTCTCATAGTTACCATTGTTTTGTTTCTGTAGCAAGAGCAGCTAAAATCTACTTATTCAGCATAAATCCAAAATGCTGTATAATTTTATTACCTATAGTCCTCATGTTATTATATCTCTAGACTTGTTCGTCCTACATATCCTGTATCTTGTTCATCCTATATAGCTGCTACTTTGTATCCTCTGACCCTATTTCCTCCTCACCTTCTCCTCATACCCTTGCCAACCACTGTTTTGTTCTGTGTATTTGTATATTGGGATTTTTTTTAGCTTCCACATATAAGCAAGATCATGCTACCCAATCACTCACCACTTCCTTTAACTGGGAGTGGGGGGTTCTTTGGCTCTGTGCTGCTTCCAGCTGGGCCATTATCCCTTCCTGCTTTTCTTCTTTCTCTGCGGGCTGGGCTGTTTGCCTAGTCAATCCCAATACAAGAACCTGGATATTTCAATTGAAAGTTCTGAATTCACTTGCCCATTTTCATTCCTCTCCAGAAGTGTCGTGAACCAAAGTAGCTTCTAATCAGCCATCTTCTATCTCATTCTTTTTTAGAGATGAGTAATATTCCTCTGTGTGTGTGTGTGTGTGTGTGTGTGTGTGTGTATCAATGTCTTTGTCTAGTCATCTGTCAGCAGACATTTAAGTGGTTTGCATTTTGGCTATTGTGAATAATGCTGCAATGAGCACAGACATGCAAATATCTTTATTAGGTATTGATTTTATTTTCTTTGGGTATATGCCCAGAAGGGGGATTGCTGGGTCATACTGCAGCTCTGTTTTTAATTTCTTTAGAGATCTCCATACCATTTTTCATAATGGCTGAATCTACTTTTCCTCCAACAGTGTAAAATAGTTCCCTTTTCTCTACATCCTCGTCAAGATTTATTATCTTTTAGAGTTCCATTTTCTCCATACATTTACCAACATTGGTTATATTTTGATTTTTTGATAATAGCTATCCTAATGGGTGTGAAATGGTATCTCATAGTGGTTTTAATTTGCAATTTTCTAAAGATTAATGATGTTGAGCACTTTTTCATATGGTGAGCACCAACATATACCTGTTTGTGACATTTATGTCTTCTTCAGAGAAATATCTATGTAGGTCTTTGGCCCATTTTTCAACCAAGTTATTTACTTTTCTACTCTTGAGTTATGTGAGTTCTTTAAGCCCTTTGGATATTAACTCCTTATCACATATATAGTTTTCAAATATTTTTTCTCATTTCATGTTGATAATTTTTTCCTTTCTGGTGCAGAAGTTTTTAGTTTAATGTAATTCTACTTATTTATTATTGTTTTTTGTGGCCTGGGCTTTAGTTGTGATATCCAAAAAATCATTGCCAAAGCCAATGTCCAGGAGCTTTTCTCCTATGTTTTCTTCTAAGAGTTCTAGAGTTTCTGTCTCAACATTTAGGTTTCTTATTCTTTTTTTTGTCTGTTTTTCCCACATCAAATAGGTAACGTGCCAACGTCTTAAGGTTTAAGGGAGGCACATCTCACACATGAGTGTGAAATCCCAACCCCTATTTTTATGAACCATAAAAGGATCTTTTATCTATTTTGAGTTGATTTTTGTGTACGGTGTAAGAGAAGCATCTAATTTCATTCTTTTGCTTGTGAAAATCCAGTCTTTCCAGCACCATTTATTGAGAAGACTGTCCTTTCCCTGTTGTGTCCTCTTGATACTTTTCTCAAAAATTATTTGACTGCATATATTTGAATTTATTTCTGGTCCATGTGTCTGTTTTTATGCCAGTACCATACTGTTTGATGTATTACTATACCTTTCAAATATAATTTTAAATCAGGAAGTGTGTGAGGTATCACTATTTCTAATCACTAAAAAAATGCCCTGTATATTTTTCAAAAAGCTGAAAACAAGGATTCCTTTGCATTTATTTTAGGTCATAGTCTGTGAGATTAAGAATTATTTTTGGTAAGGTTATCACTGCTATGTTTTTCCTAATCTTATAAATATTTTTGTTTGTTAAATTTAAATCATGGTCCCTACAGCTAAGATTATAGAATGATGAAAATTTCCCTTGAAGGGTCTTAGAATAATGTATTGCTAGTCCAGTGTATAATATGTAGAACCTTAAAACTTTTGGAAAAAATATAACCCTTGAGAAATAAATCCAAGAAAAAAATTCTCATCAATTGTAGAGAAAAATCAACTTCCTCATTCACAAAACAGAGCATCCATCATTTTTTACCAACTGAAATAAATATAACCTGAAAGCAAATGACAGCGGATTCTCTTTGCCTTTCCATGGGATTACTTCCTCATGAATGTGAATGATTTGGAAAACAAATAAATAAGACAAAATATAACCTTGTTTTAAATTTGAAATTTCAGATTGAGCATGAAAGAGAAATGATAGTTTGTTTCACCATTAGCTATCAATCAATAAAGTATGCTAAATGGTAGACCATGTTCTCTATTTTACAGAAATATTACAGAAATATATAATGTACACTTTTAATTAATAATTGCTTTGACACTTGGTAGTTGTCTCTTAGGATTCTGCATTTTCACATTTTACTATTTATACACTATCTTCAGAGAAAGTTGATAATAATTTTGTTCTTTTTCATCAATCATCTTTGTACTTATGATAATTTCTATTATGTCTAAAGTTAGTCTTTTTATTCACATCATATCCTGACTGACATTTTTCTGACCACATGCCAAGAGCAAAAAGAAGAAAGAATTGGCTTTAAGACTCTCACAGGATAAGTTCCTATGACTTTAAAATGCTTAGATGAAAAAAGAAAATCTGCAGAAGAAATAAATTTGTCAAAAGCTTTTATTTAATGACATATTGACAAATATGTGCAAGTTAAATTTTTTAAAGGGGTTCAGATATTGTTTGTTATATATTTGTTTGTTGCTTAATAATATTTTCATTCTTGATTTTTTTTTTTTTTTGAGGCAGGGTCTTGCTCTGTCTCCCAAGTTGGAGTGCAGTGGCACAATCCTGGCTCACTGTAGCATTGATCACCCAGGCTCGAACAATCCTCCAGACTCAGCTTCCCAAGTAGATGGAACTACAGGCACACACCACCACACCCAGATAATTTTTGTATGTTTCACAGAGACAGGATATTGTCATCTTGCCCAGGTTGGTCTCGAACTCCTGAGCTGAAATAATCCTCCCACCTCAGCCTCCCAAATTGCTGGGATTACAGGTGTGAGCCACCATTCCCAGCCCATTCTTGATTTTAAAACCTATAAAAGCTATCTTTATCACAACAACTGTGACTGACTTTATCATTTGAATTCATAGATCGAATATCTGGAATTTGGGGAATCCCTTGTTCACTATTCTTGACTGGAAATTGAACCAGCAGCCCTTGTGGATGTGACTGCCTATGCAAAGATAAATGTAAGGGCTCGCCATATTTATTCAATTCTCTTCTACGTCAGGACACCCCTGCACATAGTTTGTTTGACTCCACTTTTTTGGCACATCTATTAGTTGAATCTAAAGGGTATATTACAAGGATCACAAATGATGCAGAAAAAGACAAACTGGGGGAGAGAGGTTTCATTGTGCAAAATGACTGGATTTCAGCCAAGCCAATCCCTCATGGACATCAATGTACATGAGAATGACTGAAGTCAAGTATGAAAATTGCTACCTATGGCTCATTACCCCCATGTGGTCATGTCACCCTTTTAGGTCAAGTTCTGTAGCAAGGCCAGAATTTCCAAAATGTCGAAGGCAAAGTTGTTGCCATAAACCTCATTAAAATAGAAAACCTCATTATCAAAGAGATGTTTTATGTAATAAATGCCAACTTGTAAACCCTGAAACAACAAGCAATGGCAAATTTTTAGCACAGCTTAGTGATTCTCAGACCGAAGTTTGAATTTTGGTCCTGAGCCCGACTGTTGTTTAATGGATTATGCTACATTTCTGAGAGCGGGACCACAGGGTGGCTAAAAATATGGGGTGGGTGTGTGTGTGTGTGTATGTGTGTGTGTGTGTGTTCAAACATATTTTGGGGGTTCAGACAAAGTCAGATAATTTTGGTAAGTGTTTACCATCTTATGTTTTACCTTTATTAAAAACAATAATTATTGGACAGACCAAGATTTTCTTTCCTTTTAACATAATGATTTGGACCTACTTTACTATTTTGTCACAGTTTTCTGTTTAGTTCATCAGTCTATTTCTGTGGCTTTACAAAGTTAGATGTTTATTCCTTTAATTGTATTGCCAATATTCACTTTTACTTTTTTGATGAACATAAAAATATCCCCGTTGTTACAGGGTTTCTCCCACAGTACTCAACTTAAATTTCTTAACTAATATTTGATAGAATGGTGAGGGAATGAATGCCTGAGGTTACAGTGCAAGTGGCAAAACAGAAGCAGAGAGACTGTGTAACTACAAAGAAGTACAAGGCAGGGACAGCTTATCCGTTGTTCCCTAGGCTACCAGTCAAAGGTGACTACATTTACATGATTTCAGGGGAAAAAAAATGGTAATATCTAAAAATGCATTTTCTTTATGTTGTCAAGGTTGAGTGTGTGTGTGTGTGTGTGTGTACATAAAGTGATACAATAATTCAGTTAGCTTAGTTCAATAACTTACATTCTAAGGAAATAAATAAGAGATAAAACTCATTAACAAGATTTTCCAGTGGGATTATTTTAATGACTTGTTTTTAATAGTTTTACTTTAGTTTGTGGTCAATCAAATGCTGTAGACAACTTAGATTTCTCTAACAGAGTACCACAGAGTCATACAAAAAGATAAGGATTGTGGCAGTGACTGCTAGATGTTAACAGGAGCCTTCTTTCTAAAGGCATGGGGGGTTAACAATATTGAACTTCTGTGCAATTAGATGTAGCCATGTGACTAAATTAGAGCTAGTGGAATACAGGTTGAAGTGATAGGCCACACTTCCCAGCTAGGCCCATGGAAAACTTCCTGTGTGATCCTTGCTCTCTTTTGCTTCTGCCACCAGCTGATGGGCAGGGCCCTGTGACATCACTTGCAGATAAGCTGCCCAGGGGACCTTTCAGATAAGAAGGCCTGTTCCATGGAATGTTCCATGACTGAGATATGAAATTTTATTTTGTTCAGCAATTGGAATGCCAGGGTTTTGAGTTATGGCACTTAGCCTACACTAACTAGTAAAATGATATTCTTGTTAATGAATGCTTTTTAACTGACTAACTTTTATATACTTTACAGAATACATTGTTGTTATGGAATAATTTCTATAATAATAATTCTTGTTTATTAAGAATACTTTAAACATACACTAAAAGATTTGTGCAATGAATCTACATACATCACCTACTTTAAACAATTATTTACTTTCTATCATATTGACTTTATCATTCTTTCTATATATGTGCATTGCTTTTCAATTTTTTTCTTAATTTGAAAGTAAGGTACAGCTGGGCACGGTGGCTCACACCTGTAATCCCAGCATTTTGGGAGGCTCAGGTGGGTGGATCACTTGAGATCAAGAGTTTGAGACCAGCATCACCAACATGGTAAAACCCTACCTCTACTAAAAATACAAAATTAGGTGGGCATGCTGGTGGGCACCTGTATCCCAGCTACTTGGGAGGCTGAGGCAGGAGAATCGCTTGAACCTGGGAGGCACAGGTTGTAGTGAGCTGAGATGGTGCTGCTGCATGCCAGCCGGGGCAATAAAGTGAGACTCTGTCTCAAAAAAAAAAAAAAAAAAGTAAGGTACAGAAATCTAATTCAGAATGCATTTTTTAAGATAGAAAATAATAATAATGGCTTTCTATTGTCATCTAATATCTAGTCCACATTCAAATTCTCAATGATTTCAGTAACTGGATTTTATAACTGCTTTTAATAATTTGGATCCCAAGTCAGAATTCAGGCCCCACTTTTAGTTGCTATATCTTTTTAATCTCTGAGACCAGAAGAGTGCTGCTTCTTCCTACTTGTTCATCATTATTATCTTCTCCTTTTCTGCATGCTTTCATTTCTTATAGCCACTGTAACAAATTACCACAAATGCAGTGGCTTAAAACAATACAAATATATTCTCTTACAGTTCTGAAAATTAGAGGTCCAAAAGTAGGGGCTAAACTCAAAGTGTCATCAGAGCTGGGTCCTTCCGTGAGTCCATGAGAGTCTGGTCCTTTCCTTCTCCACTTCTAGGTGCTTCCAGCATTTCTTGGCCCCTGGGCACATTCCTCTAACCTCTGCTTCTGTAGGCACATCACGCTTTTCCCTGCTATAGCCAAGTTTCCCTCTGTATTCCTCTTATAAGGACACTTGGGATTACATCGATGGCTTACTATGTAAACACCAGGATAATCTTTTCTTAAGAACCCTAAGCTGAGCACGGTGGTAATCCCAGCACTTTGGGAGGCTGAAGCAGGCGGATCACCTGAGGTCAGGAGTTCAAGACCAGCCTGGTCAACATGGTGAAACCCCGTCTCTACCTAAAATACAAAAACTAGCCGGGTGTGGTGGCATGCATCTGTAATCCCAGCTACTGGGGAGGATGAGGCAGGAAAATCACTTGAACCTGGGAGGTGGAGGTTGCAGCAAGCCAAGATCGTGCCAATACACTTCAGCCTGTGCGACGAAGTGAGACTCTGTCTCAAAAACAAAACAAAACAAAACAGAAAAACGCTAAACACATATTTAAAGTCTTTTTTGCCACCAAATGTGACATTCACTGGTTCCAAGGATTAGGATATGAACATCTTGGTGGGCCATTCTGCAGCCCACCATAGTATGCATATTATTGTTTATTTGGGAAAACCAAGCCAGTTGCCTTACCGTGTGCCTACATTCTGGATTTGCCTATTACTTACCTGTGTTATTTAACTTGTTTCTCTATGTTTTATATTTCTTAAATGATAGAGATTCAGCCTCAGGCTTGAAGAAATCTGGACTACACATATTTGGCAAAAATAATTTACAGGAAATGCTGTGACCTTCAAGTCACATAATGTTGGAGAATGTGACCTGTCAGGTTAATTATCAGTGAAACTAATTTTGGTGACATTGCTAAAGTGGTCCCTGCCAGGTATTGCATTATAAAAAAGACATTTTTTTTTTTTTGCAATTTCAAGTAATCGACCAAGTTACATTTTAACACTATGCGACCATCCTATTCCATAGTATTTTACCTAGCTTTTGGCCACCATTGATGATCATACTATCTCATGTTATCTATTTTTATTTCTGCCTCTTTTGCAAAATCTCTGAAAACTTTGCTAATCCTTTCTTTCTTCCTTTAGAAATATAGTTCTGTGAAGGTAATTTAATCTTTCTTTGATACTAAAAAATCTTATCAACTCTGGGGTCATCACTTGAACATTAATTTTCTTTGAACAGTTATAGAATAACAAGGAAGAAAATTCTGATGATTTAAGAGGTCCTGTTACAAGGATCCTGTTTTAAAACGTTTTGAAACAAAAACAATTTCCTATAGCTTACAGTAATTAAAACAAAAACAATTTATTGGACCAGACCTATGAACAATAATGATATCACAGGCATATCAAAAGAGAAGCTGAAACATTCTGTTCTGTTCTTTGCATTATAGTAAGAGGTTACCACCTTTTGGAAGTTGGAGTTTTTTGATATCATGGTTTATATTGGCTCACATGAAATTTGCCTTGATGTGGAAGGCCCTCTCAGCAGGGGTTATCAAACCTGTTTTTCTCAAAGGGAGCTGCTTATGTCCAGATGGAGCTCACTGTGAGAATGTGGTCATGATCACCTTTCCATCTGAATTTCATTCTCAAAAGATTATAATCATCTTGCCAGCAGCAAACTGATCAAAATTCCCCTGGAAATTCTATTTGATTGAAATTTGGTGTCATTTTCTATAGTATCCATTTCTAAAACCTTCTACACAGTTAATAACGAAACAACTCTGTTGCCAAAAGTAAGTCAGAATGCCAAAGCCAATGGCATATAAGATGCTGACCAGCTGTTTCCTTTCTCTGGTAAGTACTGACTCTGAGGATAAACAGGAAAACTGTTAGGATCAGGACTTCAGGTTGGATGGGATTAACTTCCTGACTGAGATATGTGAAGACGGCAAGACCTATAATTTTATTTCCTGAATATATTCATGAGGAATGACAGCCAGATCTTCAAATACACCAAAATAAGATAGAGAAAAATATTTTTTTAAGTTCAAACATTTGAATTCTTTTTGTTTTTCCTACTAGAAAGTTTTCCCACATCACAGAGTAAGTTAATACTTAATTTTGCTTTGGATTTTTTTTTTTATTTTTCTATAGGAGGACCAACTAGTTAACAATATAGTATTGACAGAGACAAAATACTATCTTGAAATCCCTAAAAGCTGCTGAACAGGAGCTTTTCAGACAGAAAGTGGTAAATTACAAGATATTTCAGTTTATGGACTTAAAAAACAGAAGCTGTGCTATGTTAGAAAGGAGAGGATTGGCCAGGCATAGTGACTCACGCCTGTAATCCCAGCACTTTGGGAGGCCAAGGCGGGTGGATCACCTGAGGTCAGGAGTTTGAGACCAGCCTCACCAATATGGTGAAACCCCATATGTCTCTATTAAAAATACAAAAATTAGCTGGGGGTGGTGGCAGGCACCTGTAATCCCAGCTACTCAGGAGGCTGAGACAGGACAGTTGCTTGAACTCAGGAGGCAGAGGTGAGTGAGATGGTGCCACTGCACTGCAGCCTGTGTGACAGAACAAGATTCTGTCTCAAAAAAAATAAAAAAATAAAAAAAAAGGAAAAGAAAAAGAAAGGAGAGGATCATTGTGGAGTCAGGGTAGGTGGTGCTTCTCAATTCTCAATGTGTCTGATGGTGGAATAAATCCTGATCCAAGGTTCCTGGCACCAGCTGGAGCCCTGGCAAGGTTGTGCCTCAGTACCAGAAAATCTCATCATCTGAAGTTCTTCCTCTCTGAGATCAGTCTTAGAAGGCCTTGGGTGGCTGATGATTCTAAATGTAATGCTAGGAAATGGTTTCTATTCAAGGATATACTTAAAAATGATCCTCTTATTGCATGGCAGAAGCAGGAGCAGGACACAGCCTCCATTACTGGGCTCTGATTCCAAGATCCAGTGAAGGCAGGGATACCACATCACTTCCCTTTCCTCTAGTCCAGTGATCCTCAAACTTTAGCGCCCCTCAGAATCCCATGGCTGACTTGCTCAAACACACATTTCTGGACTCCACCCCCAGGGTCATGAGAATTTGCATTTGTAACAAATTCTCAGGTGATGCTTCTGCTGCCCACCTTGGGGACCACACTTTCCCATTTTTTGTTGGGAATAATGTCAGAGACTCAAACCTAGCTCCTTCACTTAATCTGCTCCTTCTCTCCAACCCAGACTGATGACAACATTGTCTCCTTGTTCAAAGCAGTGCTTGACAACCCAACTATGCTGACTTTCTCCAGCCAGGGCCTTCGTACCTCCCTCCCTGTGGCCAGACAAAAGGGAGTATCTCATAACCCGAAGAACACTGGCAGGTGTGGCTGAGAACATTTCTGTTTGGCATAATACTGGGGTGGGGCACAATATATTCCTGAATAATTAGTCATTTTGCAAAACTGCATGCCCCTAGCACCATAGAAACTCCATGGGTCAGGGAACATGCTGTCTTGCCTCAGACTTGACTCCCCAAAACTAACATTTATAAAGCAGGTATTCTGCTTCTCCTCAGTGGCTAGCTGGATTTCATTGTAGTTAAGGCCACTAAAATACGTTAAGCCAGACTTATTTCTCCCATTGAGGTGCTCCACACATCAGTGAGGCCTTAGAGTGGCTAACACAGATGGGGTTAGAGCCACAGGAGAGGGGTAACCTACCCACTTGTATGTCCTGCTAGTTCCTTGATCGGCTTAAGTATTTCTATGGTACAGAATTGTGTGTGGTCAAAATTGTGTGGAGTGATATCCAACTTCATAAGAATATGCCATTATTTCCTATAGCATTTTTTAATTCTTTCATTAAAACATGCTCTTGCAGTTCAGAATGTTAAGAGATAGGAAATGGTACCAAGAAGAAAGAAATGGTCTCTTGCTGTCACAGTCTATGCAATTACTTGTGGGAGGCAAATATTAAATAATAACAACAGAAATAATGACTAATCACACTGTTATGAATGATCTGAAGGAGAAACATAGCAGGCAATAAAAGCTTGTTACAAAAGACCTGCTCCAGTCTGATCTCTAAGGAGGTGTCATTTGAGCAGTATTCATTACATTTGTTCAACACTCATTCCACAGACCTACTAAACCTCCACTCTGTGAAAAGCACAATTAAACCAGCTCGCAGTCTTTCTAGAGCAGAATTGTCCAAAAAAAAAAAAAAACAACTTTCTGCAGTGATAGACATTGTCTATAATTTCTGCACTGTCCACTAAGCAGCTTCTAGTCTTGTGAGCCCAT
This sequence comes from Nomascus leucogenys, assembly GCF_006542625.1. Lineage (NCBI taxonomy): Eukaryota > Metazoa > Chordata > Mammalia > Primates > Hylobatidae > Nomascus > Nomascus leucogenys. The sequence goes on from NC_044402.1 coordinate 23,185,049, forward strand.
TGAGCACTTGAAATACTATTAGTGTGACTAAGAAATTCTTTGCATTTGCATATAAAAGTTTTTACAAGTCACATGTGGCTAATAACTACCAAACTAGACAGTCCTTGCAAACTCTATGGTAACTAAAAAGATATATATATATATATTTTTTTGTAAGAAAAAGATGTCAAGGTGTAAAGATTATTAGAATGTGCAAAGTTTGAGCAATAGATGAAGACCTGATATGGCAGAAAGCCAAATATTTAGTTCATATCCAACACATTTCCAGCCTTGGTTATTGTAACCTTCTGTTTCCTAGCTACTTACACACATTTGTTTGAATCAACCCAACATATTTCTGCCAAGATCACTGCTCTCCCTTGCCATTTTGTCTGCCTCTTCAATTTCTTGCCCCAGAATCTTATTTATCTATTTTCCCCTCAACTGTAAATCTCTTTCTCTCTCTCTCTCTCCCCGTGTCTCTCTCTGTCTCTTTCTCTCTGTCTTTCTTTGCCATTGAAAATATTCACAGTTCTATGTTGACCTCCTTTGGGCTTTGATACAGCCACAGAATTTTATTTACTTCCTATGTTTTCTTCTCAAGTTCCTGTACAAAAAAATTTCCTCATGCCAACAACTTTGATTCAATATTGACCATACTAACAATATTTTGTACAAGTATAAATGTTTAATTTTTATCTGTTAAATAAACAACCCAGTGAAGTTCAGAGTTCATTAGCCAACATTACACAGTCTGTATTTATTTATTTGTTCGAGTATTTGTTGTATGTAAACTTCATAAAAGCGTAAGTTCATTTAGGAAAAAAATCTGTGTTTATTCACTAATATCTTTTCATTGCCTAGCACAATGTCTGGCTTAGACTAAATGATCAATAAATAAATATTTATTGTGTAAATAAATCACAAAATATATGTCCTGTTGCTTTTTAGCAAAGAGCACAATCAATTGTACTTTCTAAGTCTCTGTGAAAATAATGCGCATGCTTAACTTTTTGCTCCTTATCACCAATTTTATGTAAATAATTTACTAAGAATACCAATGTTAAATTTAATAAGCAGGAAGTCATTGGCCTGAGGCTGTCTCCTTACTTTGTGTTCCTACCTAAGAAATTGCAATGTAAATTAATATGTAAACAAATTGAAAACCTAACCTAGAAGTATAACAGTGTAGCAGACAGCTCAGCCAATCACAAGTAGCCAAGTTTCAGCCAATCACTTGCTGCCAACTGATCAGACCATGTTTAAAGAAAGGAAATGCTGAGCTGTAACCAATCAAGCTACAGTGGCCACCCCCATTGGCCTCAAAGGATACAATCTAAGATTCCCAGTAGATGCCTGAAACTTTGCATACTACTGAACCCTCATTTGGAAGATGTTTCTGTTCATGTCTTCTGCTCAAAAATTTAATGCCTTTTCCATCTCACCTAAGCACTTTTCATATACCGTGGTTATAACTTTTACACTTTGAGGTGTGACAGCAAAACTAACACAGATTTCTTTTTCCTTCTTCACAATTTCATGGATGGAAAATCCATTCTTATCATCAATCTTCGTAACCTCAGCATATAATTTTTTTCCTTCCTTATTAAGTCAAGAACTTTCATCTTTTCATTTAAAGTAGGCACTTCACCACTTCTTTGGCATATCTGATTGCCCCACTATTGCACTTTGGGCCAATATAAAGTAAAATAAGGATGACTTGAACCCAAGCATTGCAATATTGCAACAGTAGATCTGACACCAAAAGGGCTAATAGTGACTAACGGGCAAGTAGTGTAGACAGCGTGGATATACTGGGCAGAAGGATGATTCACATTCAGATGAGATGGAGCAGTATAGCACAGGAGTTTGTCACACTACTCAGAACAATGGGCAATTTAAAAATTATGAGTTATTTATTTTTGTAGTAGTCTATTTAATATTTTCAAAAGTTGATTGACTGTGGATACCTGAAACGCTGGAAAGCAAAACTGAAGACAAGGAGACACTACTGTATTTTTGCAGTTGACTTCTGTTTTCTGTCTACAAATACTTCCTGCCTGCATTGTGGCAGGGAGCTCACTGATACTCTCCTGTTTCCAAGTGCTGCCTAATTTGTGAATCATTCTTTGCTCAAATAAACTCTGCTAAATTTAAATAGTCAGATTTTTTTCTTTCAACACCAGCATAAATCTCCTTTTCCAATAGGAGAACAATAGTGATTTTTTAGCCACATAATGAATTATTTATTTACATTTATGTGATGCATTTCAGAACTTTTTATTGCTGGTCACATTGGAGCAATAATGCGGTGGGAGGGAATGGAATATAGAATGAAAGATTATGAAGATTATGATACCAGCTGATATGAATGCTATACACATTATGTCTTGATAAATTGAGTTTGAATCAAAAGGCAATTAACTATTTTTGGCACCTTTAGAAATTTTTGAAAGGGGGATTCTGCAATAAATTGGCTGCATTTACTCCAAACAAAAGGTATGATTACAACAACAAGAAAAATAGCAAAAATGAGAGATAACTTCCTCTTTAGCTTGCAGAACTGGAGCATGAGCAGTTTTAGTGATATTAGTGTTAGGCAAGCCTAGGTACTCTGGTATGTCTCTCTCCATGAATTAAATCCAGAAAATAAAATCAGTCCCTTTTCTCTATGTTAAAATTTGGTTTTACTTTACAATAGTGATTCATTCAAGCATTTGTGAGATTGATCATCCAAAAATGATCACGCATCTCAGAAAAACAAAGCAAAGGGGAGGGTGGGAAGTTTCCCTGTGCCAGAGCCCCTGCTATCCATCACTACCAGGGACAGAGAGGAGATGGCCCTTTAACAGAAACTGGCTAATTTCTTCAGAAATATCTCATTAAGCCCGCCCTTCCTGAGTGGCTTCTCCATTAAAATTTGATAAATGAATTCTGCCATTGCCAATTCCAGCCTGTCCTTCTTTCCCTTAATGAAATGAAGATGTGTCATGCTGGCAAGCACTCCAGACACAGATAATTATTCATGGGATGCTAGAAGTGCTGTAGTCACCCAGGCCATCACTGCTCCACAGACACTGGAGATGGGACCTTCAGAAGCCTGAATGATTTTTGAATAGAGATTTATTTATATTTTACTCAGGGGGAAACAAATCACATGGGTTTATATACTCCTCCTTTTAGCTTTTCCCCCATATTGTTTTTCCACCTCAGATCACAGTGTATGTGTGGGAGTATGCATATATGTTTGGCACTTTTACTTACTGATTTAAGATATAACTCAGTTTGATTAAAATTAATATTATTTTCAAGTTGAAATTGTTTTTAATAATGTGCCTTTAGGAGAGGCTATATTTCATGATGCTATTTTCTTTTCAAACATTAGTTTTAAGACCTATGTAGGCAAAGTATGTAGTACCAAACTATATAATTTATTTCTTCAAAGCCTCTGTTACTGCTGACTAGCCTTAACTATCTTTTAACTAGTGTTTTTCCATTGATTTGAACATATGTTTTCTGTTACTGGGCATATCCCTGCTATTAGCCAGAGTTAAAAGGTTTGCTCTCATGTTTTAAAGTCTGCAGTCTTTTATGTCTTCTCTTTTCTCAAATTATGCATAACTGAACCTGCTATCGTAAAAGGATCTGAAATTCACTCCTACTAATATATAAATGGATATCATCTCAAAATACTACCTCTATAAAAGGTATTTGCTACTTGCCAAAAAGCCAGCCTTTATTTTAATTTCTTAGGGTAAAATTATACACACACACACACACACACATATAAACATACACATACTTAAATTTGTTTGTTTATTTTAGTCTCTTTGCAGGGCTGCAGGCAGCCATCTTCTCTTTTTAAAACATACCTCTCACGAGTCTCACATGGTGCTTTTAGCCCATGTAACAGCATTAAAATTTATAGATTCCAGAATAGCACTGGGAGAAATCAAACCTCCAATTTAAAAAAAAAACTTATCACCAAGCAAAAGAAAACATTCACAAAACAATATTTTGATTGCCTGTTATATGCAGTTATTCACTAATGGGATTACCATATTTGTAGATATTTTATGTGTTTTCATTCCTGAGAGTAAGGTAAATCATTATTTATTTTTGATAAGAGAACTAACTAATTTTGAACTATGAAAATTTCAGATCCATTGTCATTTTGCCTCTTTATACCAAATCTCAGGGGTACATAGGGATTGTTATTTGTAAAATAAATATTCAGAAACTGAGGAACTGAGTGGCCAATTTCTCACACTGCTGAAAGGTGGCAGAGTGAGATGAGACTCCAAACCACGCTCTCAGCTTCTTCAGAATTAGCAAGAAGCATATTGCCAGAATGCAGGGCTTAATATCTCTGTACTTTATTTAAAAATCTAAAATAACTTAATAGTGCTGAAGACAAACCAAGCTTGGATGGGAGATTAAGAGGTCAGATGAGGGTTGATAGCATTACTAAGTAAACAAACCTTTTTACGAATGATATCTGGTACTTTATTTACAAAATTAAATGCATACTCAAAAATTTTTCCATATAGATTATTCACAGACTGCGTGATGATCTCAAGTCAGCATTTTTCTTGTCACTTGGTACTTTAATAGCAGAGGTCATAAATAATATTTAGGACAATGTCAGAAAACTAAAATATTTGAGCAATTATTATTGATCTGTCACTGTGCTAACAATTTTATGTGATACATTTCAGAACTCTTATTGCTGGTCACATTGGAGCAATAATGCACTGGGAGGGAATGGAATATAGAATGAAAGATTATGTTACCAGCTGATACAAATGGTATACACATTATGTCTTGATAAATTAAGTTTGACTCAAAAGGCAATTAAATATTTTTGGCATTATTGGCTTTCATTCTTGTAACACTATGAAGTAACTTGCCCAAATTTACACACAGCTCAACTCTGGAAGAGCCAGGTTCCTGGATCAGATCTCTCTGCCTTCTGCAACTGAGCTCTGAACCAGTTGACTGTATGTGCACCTGGAGTTTTTCTTCTGACTGATCATGCAGTGTTTCATTTATATTTCATCTGTTAACCTCCTGCCTGAGGATCCTGTGTTTCTCCAGTGACCCTCTAATAAACTAAGAAGATTCACTCTAAATATTTCTCAGCAATAGAGTGCCATATGAGTCAAAATATATCTGAGAATTTGAAAGACTCTTCTGGTCTCACTTTGCTCTTTAAAACCTCGAGTGTCAATGAGTGCATTTGCCATCCTCCCCAGCTGGCTTAGCTGGGAACTCATGATAACTCAAGCTACAGGACACCTCTGCTCAGTTTTGTGCAAGAGGGGAGCATCTGCTGGCTGATGAGCATGTCTGCACAAAAGGAAAAAAAGAAAAAGAAAAATGCCTTTTAAAAAAAGATCAGTAACCTAGACAAAAGACAAATGAAAAGGCCCAAGAACAGAGGGCAGCTACCAAGATTAGAATGTGTACAGCCGACTGAAAAATTCCCATATATTGTGTGAAAAGTGCTTTGCATGGAAATAGTTATAATCCATGCTCTTTGGAAAATGAGCACCATTGATTGCAGGCTAAGTGTCTGAGATTTAATAGCAGCAAAGGAGCAGTGAATCAGGTCCGCATGACTGTTTGTCCCTGTGATGCCCATATCTTTCGCATAATATAGAAAAGACATTTTTGTCTATGCCTAAAATGTTGGGGCCTAGAGATTTCTGGCATTCTCCAATGAATCTGGTCCAATTAAAGGCAAAAGGGAACCTTCCGATCTGAAATCTTTTCTCTTTCCCTCTTGCCTCAGGTATCTTCGTGAGAGGCCTGGGCCTTTCTACCTTAACCTAGCAAAGGTTTTTATTCTATTATTATTATTATTATTATTTTTATCCCTGGCTAACTCTTTCTTTCAGTTGCTGTGTATATGTTGACTTGTTTGAGATCTGTCTTCCCCACAAGAATGTACAGCTCTGACATTTTCAGTATTTTATTTTCCCGAGTGTATCCCAGCCCTGAGCATATTGCCTGGCACATGCGAAGCTCACTAAATACCTGTAGAATCAGGCTTTATGTCTTCATTGACAATAAGTCAAAGACTCTATCCTTTCTGACCTGCACCTTCTTTATTGTAAAATGAGAATATTAGATCATAGGTTTTTGTGAGGAATAAGTATATGTTAGAAATTTTGCTTATCCCACAGCATAAAATAAACACTTGGTAAACAGTAGTTGCAAGAGTATTATTTTGGAAATAATTCTTAAACTTCCCTATACTGATCCTTGCCATTCTAGACTCTGTCTGCTTCAAGGAACATTCTCAATATGGCACACAAAAGGAGGAAAAACTAGTATTAGATAACAATCAACATTTACAAACATTATATTATTTATTCTTTACAACTACACTGTAAGGTAAATAACTTCATATATGTTTAAAGACTTGTGATGAGGAAAACAGAAGTTCAGGGAAGTTAATTGACTTGTGGTAGATCACACAAATAAAAAACAGCAGATCTGGGTCTTAACTCGAGTTTAGACTCTGAGCCTCTGAAGTACCCATCCTTTCTGCTGCACTTTATTGCCTGTACTGGATCAGAGAAACAGACTTCTTTATTTATAAGCTATCAGAGATATTTTGGGGTGATACTCTGTCAGCTTGCAGGGGAGTGTTTCCTCCTACACTCAGGGCTAATTTATGCGCTGGCATTTGTGACCATATCGTTCTTGAGTAGGAATGGAAATTGGCTCAATCCATCAGCCAGAAGCAGGTCTTCCTTTAACAGCTGATTCCATGACTTGTCACATTTTCAAACTCCTCTGGGTGTCATGAAGGGGGTGGATGAGCATTTTATTTAAAAATATGAAGAAGAGGGCTGTTATTCCTGCAGCCTTACAAGATTATAGTTTACTGGAGGGTAATATTTACTTCCCCTAATTTTGTACCAAACAGAATTGACTAAATTTATACATTTAGAGGAAAGAAATATCTAAGACTGACACTTAAAAGGAATAATTTGGCACATGAGTAGGAATGGCAGTGAATCATTTTGGACACACATTGCAGCTATTAGCCTCATGAGAAATGACTGTCACCACAATCACAAACACATTTATGCCATTAGTATGAGGGGGGAAATGGGACATTTTTCTTCACTAATGCTTTTAACTCTGATTCATAATGCCCATCCTTTTTCTTCTTCCAGATCACTCTCCAAAGAACGGCTGACTACACTGAATTTCCACTTCTAGCAAGTAACTTCATTGTTGAAATTTATTTTTTTAGGGTTTGGATTTATTTAAGAAAGTAAAATAAATGGCACTGAATTTTGTTAATATTTATTATCAGTGAAAAATAATATTGAACTTCTCCAAAGAAAAAATAAAATTTAATAATAAAACAAAACTTAGTTTCAGGTATTGAGTAGGAAGATAAAAATGGGAACCATGAAATAAACTCTTTGTTCTCTCAAATATCATGTACCTTAAAATATAAAGGTTACACAATAGTTTAGGATTAGTAATACATCCAGAAGTGAAGACTCTGTTTCTTGTTGATGCCAGAAGACAATCTTAAATAACTTTAAATTCTAAGAACAACTAATAATTCAGAAGACACAGCTCATTTGTTCCACTATAAGAATTTATAGAAATGATGCGGGAATTTCATGTTATTTATTATTTTTAAAAGAGCAGACTTTCTACCTCAGTGGTTTCAAGGTGACATGAATTAGCACACTGAACACTTGAATCCAAATCTTACTTCGGTCTCTAAAACTTATGACTTTGGACAAATCATGTAACGTCTTGAAGAAGAAAAATGATCAAAGTCCCCTTCTATCCATCACATGGTAAATTATTATTTTAAAGTTATTAATATAAATTTACTTTGTAGTCATTGAAAAGATGGAGAATTCATTTTAACAAATACATTGAATACTTTGCCAAGATGTTTAATGTGTTTATCTTTTGGGAAAAGAGCAGAGATACAACAAGAAATATTTTTATATCATTAGCAATTCCCCATCCCAGTTCCCAAGCTAAGACCTTTCATTGTGGTATCTTAAACCCAAGATGTGGGAATATGTAGGAAAAGTTTCTTTCATCATAATATTAATATTAGCTATTAAAGCTACCATGAAACCTACAGCTGAACATATTGATACTTTATTTTTTACTCTAAATTTTACCATATGTTCAGTTTTACTCATTTTATGTTATGAATTTATTGATGGTGGGAAGGGTTTTATATAAATACACTCAGGTTTTAGAAGTCTTCTATAAATGAGAGATAAGACTATTTCCTGGGATTCAGGATAACGAGCAAGTTGCAATGATACTGTTCCTACAAAAGGAATTGAGTAGCTGACATTATTCATCTAAATTGAATTTCCTTGAAAAATTCAAATACTTTTAAAAGGGAGAAAACATACTAACTGCCAATCTTCTGGATTTGCATTCATCAAATCAAGTTACCTTATTTGAGATAACATCATAATAAAATATTGTCAAAAGATTCATTTCTCTTGCTTGGAAAACAAATGGTTCCCTTGTGAGGTAGCAACAGGAAACATCCCCTGATGAAGCTCCAGTCCACTGACATTATATCTGGGGATGAACTTGCTGGAGATTAATATGGGTCTTCATCATGTTAAACTTTTCTCTGCGATTGCTATAGGGAATTTAGGTGTGTAACCTGCAATGTGCAGTGCTGAATCCCAAAGCACAAGCAAATGACTTGCCCAAAACATTATACATATAGGATGGAGTATACATTGTCATAAAAATCCCATCCAAACCACAAACTCAGTCTATTGATAATAAAGGGAGCAATGAGATGTGTTGAGCTGTCTGCCAGCCCTTGGATACAATTCTTATGGATGCAGTTATCTCTCTCCTGCAAGAAATCAGATTTAACCCTATCACACAATACTTTTAGTTTTACTGAGAACTTCTATTGAATATTTCCTTTCCACGTCCCTAGGCTGACACACAGCAACATGAGAAAATGTACGTTCTTCCCAGGTTTGAAAAATGCAGTTCATGTTTCAGCTCCTGTGCTTCCCAGGTTACTGACATTTGACAGAGTCCCTTTACCAACCTTGAGATTGAGTTTCTTTATCTGTAAAATGGGAATAATCAGATAATCATGCCTTATCTACTTTACTTAATTGTTTGTTAAAGAATAAACTAGTTATGAATGTGAAATCTCTTTGTAAGTTGTAAAGCAATATTTAAACATTCATTGGTAAAAGGAAACAATCTCATTAAAAAGAATAAGCTTGGTGTAGTGGTGCACCTATAGTCTCAGCTATGTGAGAGTGGAGAATTGCTTGAGCCTGGAAGTTCAAATCCAGCCTAGGCAACATAGTGAGACCTCCATCTCGAAGAAAAGAGAAAACAGAAGAAGAAGAAGGAGAAGAAGAAGGAGAAGGAGAAGAAGAAGAGGAAGAAGAGGAAGAGAAGAAGAGGAAGAGGAGGAAGAGGAGGAAGAGGAGGAGGAAGAGGAAGAGGAAGAAGAGGAAGAGGAAGAGGAAGAAGAAGAGGAGGAGGAAGAAGAAGAAGAGGAAGGGGAAGGGCAAGGTTTAAAAAGGTCAAGCAGAATACCTACTATGTAATCAATGCTTTCTCAATTAATAAATTTGTAGATGGCATCCAAAGATCAGAACTGGGGTATGGGAGTTGGGAATAGAAATATTTGAGTATCTGGATGATGCTAAATAGCCAGGTTAAAAAATACTAAAATTATGTTTCAATGTTTTCTATGTATCTAGATCATTGAACTTTGGGTGAATAGGCTCAGTTGGAAAACTTGGATCAAGGTGTTCCAAGATAGGAATGGAAGTTGAAGATTCTGGATAGTGGGGGGGGGAGTTTATAAAATAGAGGATGACTATAAAGTAAGTGGAGATTTGAGAGAGAGAGGAGGCAGTGCTAATACCTTTAAGTCTCTAGGATGGAAATAAAAAAAACAACAAACAAAGGAGTTATCTTGTTGGCTCTAGGTTGAGGAGAGTCAAGAACTCCAGATTCTATACCCAAAATAGTGGTAAAGCACAACTAAGCAGATTTGATGGAGCCTCTAATCTTTCGCCAATCTCATACCTGGCTCAATACTGAAGCAATTTTGCAAGGGGATTCTACAAAACCCACAGCATGGATGTGGATATCAATTTGCAAAATACCTCACCCTCAACACTGCTATATGCATCTGGCTCTTATGAAAAACAGCCCACCTGAGATTCAACCTTAGCAGCAATGACAGTGACAAGAGTGAGGGAGACTCATGGTGTTGGAGCTGGGCACAGCCTGAGACACTTTGGGTTGAGCAATATGACGGTAGCATAGGCTTTATTGTCTGAGGAAAGTTGAAATGTGTATTGGCATGCAGACATGGTAAGAATGAGAACATTTTGGAAAGTCTGAGTTTCCTATAATCAAGGTGATAGTAACTTGTTTATATGGCTATCTTTGAAGAACAGAGGCAATTGCATAGTAGATATCTAAACATCTATGTGTACCATCTTCACACATTCTTCACTCTGATGAAAAAAAAATGCTAGATTCCTAAAGCTTGCATCTAAATCAGTATATGCAGAACATAAATCATTTTCTTTTCTTCAAGTGCAATCAGGACCATTTTGCCCCACTCTTTAAGCCCCTCTGTCATATAGTAATCCAAGCTCCTTAGAAGGTGCTCTATCTCTATCCTTTATCAACATCAAGTTGTTTCTAATCTCTAATATACAACCCATTGACCAATTTTATCAGCATTGTTTCCACTACCGCAAATGCCCTCATTAGCCCTAACCTTCATTTAGTTACCCAATTCATCTCCATTTTACCACTTACTGATTTTATGACCATCAGAAAGTTACTTAACCTTCATAAGCCTCAGTTTTCCCATATTTAAATTGATGATTCACTCTTGTCTTTTTAATGAATATAAAATATTTATTGTGCTTATACAGCAGTGAGCAAAACATAAATAGCCCTGCCCTCATGAAGTTTTCATTTTAGTGGAAGATATGAACAATTAGCAATACAAAAAATACAAAAAAAATAGGTCAGATAGTGATAAGCACTTCAAAATAAAATTTTCACTTATACATTTGAATAAAGATCTGAAACAGATGAGGGGTTGAGTGACACATCTAGTATCTTGGAGTGAACATTTCTGGCTTGAACATGAACAAGTCTGTGAGCTCTGAAGGAAAAAAATGAGTGTTTCAGGAGCAGAATGAGTAAGGCAGGAAAGGAATAGAAGGTCAAGGGAGTCAGTTTATGTAGAGCCTCATAGATCACCATGAGGACTTGAATTTTACTTTGAGTGGGGTGAGATTGTATTGAAAGGCTTTGATCCAACCTACATCTAAAAGGATCTTGACGACTGCTAAACTGAAGGAGCTTAAGGGGGGAAGAAGGATGACCACTTATGAGGACCATGCAACAATCAGGAGTGTGGTGATGGTGACATAGACCAGGAGTGTAGTAATTAAGATGAGAGAAAATGGTCATGGTCAAATTGTGGCTACATATGGAAAGCCAAAATGGCCAGACTTATTAAAGGAGTAGATTTGGATATGAGAGAAAAGAAGAGTTGAGGACAACAACTTTGGTTCCAAGAAATGATAATAATGAAAGACAATTAAATGAGATAAAGAATATTGCAAGAAAAGCACTTTTAGGAGGAGATATTTGGATTCCTATTAGGCGTCTAATTAATACATCAAGCAGTAGTTCCAATACATGAGTCCAGAGTTCATAGGAGAGGTCAGGGCTGCAGATATGATTTGGAGGATCATCAGTACGTTTAAAGCCATGAGATTGCAAGTGACTATTAAGAGAACAAGTATAGATCAAAAAGTGAAAAGATGCAATGATTTATCTAATGCCCCTCCAACATTTAGAAACAAGAAATTGTAACTTAGGAAAAAATCAAATATATGACAACAATAGAAAAAAGGGCAAAAACTAGGGTTAAATGACATTACACTATGGTAAGACTCCTTTTTATTGGGCAAATTTCATTGAATTGATTCAAAGTAGGCCATGGTGAGCTAAGAATGCATATTATATTTTTTAGAGCAAGCACAAACATAAAAATAATACAAAGATACATAGCTAAAAAAACAATAGATTAGATAAATACTAAACAGTACTCAATTCATTCAAACATATACAGAAAAGGAGAAATAAAGAAACAGATGGGATACTTAAACACACAGTGAAATGGTCACCTTAAAAAGCCAACTAAATCACAAATAACCCTAAGTGTAAGTTGACTAAGTCTTCCAGTTAAAAGACAATACCAGACTAGATAAAAATAAAGGGATAAAAATAAAATGCTGTTTGTAAGAAACAAATTTTAAATGTGAGGACATAAAGAGCTTGATAGTAAATAAAATAAAAGAAAGTTTGTATGACTATATTAATATCCAATAGAACAGATTTCATAACAAGGAATAATACCTTTCAAATTTGCTTGTTGGAGTTAATGTGGTACAACCATTTTGAAAAACTGGCAACTTTTTATGAAGTTAAACATACAACTATCCAATAGCCCAGAAAATCTACCCCTAGATATTTATCTAAGAGAAACGAAAACAAATGTCCATATAAAAACTTCCACAAGAATACTTAACAGCTGCTGCAGTCATCGGAGTCAAAAGCAGAAAACAACTCAAAAGCCAGTGTATAAAGAACATATAACGTTCAATGAAATATTAAACAGTAAGAAAAAAATTACTCCTGTTACATGCACTAATGTAGATAGATCGTAAATACATTATGTTGAGCAAAAGAAATCAGACATAAAAAATATACATCATATCTATATGAAGGTGAAAAACAGGCAAAACTATGTATAGTTACAGAAATCAGTATAGTTGTTATTTCAGTAGCATATGGGAAATAACCAGGGTGAAGGAAATAATATACCTCTATTGGGTGAAGATTATATAGAATATACATTTGTTGAAATTTATTCAGTTACATACTTAATTATTTTTGTGTATAAAAGTTATATATTAATAGAGTTATACTTTAAAAAGTTATAAAAAAAGACGAATTAGAAAAAAGACCTAGAGGAAGCAGTCAGTGAGGTAGGATTAAAATCATATCCTGATGGCCTCTGAGCCAAATAAATGAGGAAAGTGTTTCAAGTTAGTCAGTATTCAGTAGATGACAGAATCTTCAGAACTGACTTACTATGACAAACGTTAGTGACTTTAAGCTAACCATTGAATGTAGTACAATAGAAATTATTGATGACTGATAAGAACAATTTAGGTACAGTGGGAGGCCTCCAATCTTTAGCAGAAGTTCAAAAGAAGAATTGGCAAACAAGATAGATTCAGTAGTTGTTATAGAGCAAAATAGAGACTTGAGTCAGTTACTAGAGAATAAAGTTTGCTCAAAAAGAGATTTCTCTTCCAAGATGGGAAGAATAATAGCATGTAGCTCTGCTGATGGAAGTAATCTAATCAATAGATAGAGAAAAACTGATAATAGAACATAGACTAAAGAGGCTTGCCATGTCTTTGAGTAGTAAGTGGGGGTTAAATCTAGTACAACAATCAAAGGCTAATAATATTTAACTCTAAAGATGTCTCTCTGTGTGTGTACGTATGTGAATGCCTGTATTAGTCCATTTCACACTGCTATAAAGAAATACCCAAGACTGGGTAATTTATAAAGGAAAGAGGTTTAACTGACTCACAGTTCCATGTTGTTTGGGAGGCCTCAGGAAACTTACAATCACAGCAGAAGGTGAAGGGGAAGCAAGGACCTTCTTCACATGGGTGGCAGAGAAGCACAAAGGAGGAACTTCCAAACACTTATAAGACCATCAGATCTTGTGAGAACTCACTACCATGAGAACGGCATTGGGGAACTGCCTTCATGACATCTTCAACTCCCTCTCTCGACACGTGGGGACTACACGCCCTCCCTTAACACTTGGGAATTACAATTTGAGATGAGATTTGGGTGGTGACACAGAGCCAAACTATATCAGGGTTAAATTAAATAAGACAATGAATTGTACTTAGTATAGCATCTAAACATAAATTTCTCTAAGCATTAGCTACTTTACTGAAAGTTAATAATCAACTCATGGGCCATTCCTCCCTTGATATTTTGGGTAGCTCCAACTTTGTCTTTGTAAACCATGATGTGCTCACTTCTAGCTATAAATATTCTATTTATATATTATATATGTAAATCATAATATAATTTCACATTATATTTTGTTGGTTGTGTTCCTTTTTCTCTGATTGGGATAATGACTTGTTATTTCATAACTATGATGTCCGACATAGAGCTTGGTCACAAAAAGTCTCCAGAAAATGTTTGGAAAATGAATAAGCCACTGCCATTTCCCCAGAGATGTCTGTATTTACAACCTTACCTCTCATCGTGCCCTGGAAGGCCCTAAATCCCACTAGAGTCATGCTAGTCATCGTGAAATATCTGGAGCAGTTTCAATACCCAAGTAGTTCTCAAAGTGTGGTTCCCAGAACAGCAACAGCAGCATCTCTTGGGAAATTGTTAGAACTATAAATTTCTGGCCTTGCCCCAAGCCCACTGAATCAGAAATTATAGTTGTGCAGCCCAGCAAGCTGTAACTTAACAATCCTTCCATGTCATGATTATGTACACTAAGGTTTAAAATCTACTTATGTAACATATTCTTGGTTTTCATTCCTAGGACTGGAAAGATGCAAGGAAACATCTGATTATACTTTGATTACTAGCCAGATATTTCAATAACCCTGGTTGTACAGTTTTTCCAATAACACATATTTTTTCTATTATTAGAAACATAACATCATAATTTCTTTATCTTGTGTTCTTTAAATGTGTTTTTCATTCAAAGACAAATATGCCTTAAAATGTTAGGAATCTTTTATTACTTTTAGGAGGTGGGAAGCAGGAAGTGATTTCTCTGCTTCCAAAGGCATAGAAGCATCTATTCTAAATAATCTCGAACTCCTTTACTTTGGGAAGATAAAAGGAGTGATGCAGACACTAATGGCTTTTATAAGCAACCCTTAGATGTATTCAATTCTAGGGAATCACCATTGCCTGGGAATTCAGAGTGTAACACACTGACTCTAGAATATCTGAGATACTTGGGAAAGAGCAGTAATCTGAAAGTATAATTTGAAAGACACCTTTACTCTTAAAATCTGTTCTACCCCTATTGTTACAGTATGACATTGTGCAGGTTGCTTAGCCTTCCTGGATTGGTTTTCATATCTGGAAAATAAAGAGCTTTGATTGTTTAGTGTTTATCCAAAGAGGACATGAATTATAAAATGTTATTTAAAATGCAAACATATCCTCTCATCTAATTCTTCCCAAGGTATAGATGTTCCATTTTAAGGGTTGTTCTCCTTTTCACCCAGACTGAGAAACCCTGAGTCCTGCATCTTTAAGGTCCTTCCATCTCTAGGATCATATAGCTATTGCATAGCTGAGGAAGCCTGGTAACAAAGGATGTAATGATGATTATGCTGATTGTATTAGCCTGCTATCACGATGCTAATAAAGACATACCTGAGACTGGGTAATCTGTAAAGGAAAGACATTTAATTGACTCACAGTTCCGCATGGCTGGGGAGGCCTCAGGAAACTTACAATCATGGCAGAAAGGGAAGCAAACAAGTCTTTCTTCACATGGTGGCAACAAAAACAAATGACAAGCAAAAGGGGAAAAAGCCTCTTATAAAACCATCAGATCTCATGAGAACTCATTCATTGTCATGAGAACAGCAACATGGGCATAACTGCCTCCATGATTCAATTACCTCCCACTGGGTCCCTCCTACCCACAATACATGGGGATTCTGGGAACTACAATTCAAGATGAGATCTGGGTTGGAAAAACAGCCAACCATATCACTGATATTTAATAATGATTTCAATATCAGCACATTTTTCAATGCCCACCATGTCTATTAGTACAAACAAATACAGACATGCTCTTTGCAGAAAATAATTGTTTTATTTAAAAAGAAAAAACAGTTTTCTGGATAAGTGAAAAAAGAAAAGCTATTTGTAATCAAAACTAAATAGAACACAATCAAATTGCAAAACTTCATCAACAAGAAAATTATAGAATATGTAAAGGTCTTTCAACAGCTAAAGACCTGGTTCTGTGCATTGCAATATGAAGTGGCAAACATTTCTATGTGTAAGGGAAATTAGATTGCTATGTGTATTAATATAACAAATTGTCACAAATTTGGCAGCATAAAACAACATTCCATTTGTTGTCTCACTGTTCTGTAGGTCATGAGTCTAGGTGGGCTCAACGGAATTCCCTGCTTAGGGCTTCACAGCCTGAAACCAAAGGGTTGACTAGACTCAAATCATATCTGAAGGATTTTGGAAAGAATCTTCTTACAAGTTCAAGTTATTGGCAGAATCCAGTTTCTTGTAGTTACAGGAATGAGGACCCCATTTTCTTGCTGGTAGTCACTCCTGAGCCACTGTCTGCTTCAAGAGGACACCAGCATTTTTTTGGCATGTGACCCTCTCCATCTTCAAATCCAGCAAGGGTATATTAGATTCCTCTTGTACTTTGAATCTCTTCCTTCACCTTTTATCACAAACTGGGGAAAACTCGCTGCTTCTAATGGGCTCCTGTGATTAGATTCGTCTCACCCAGATAATTACCCTTTTATCATATAAGGTAATATAATCACGGGAATGGTATATCATCCTATTTGCAGGTTTCACCTACATTCAAATAGAAGCATCACTGGGGGTCATTCTTAGAATGCTGCCCATCACACCACCACTTTTGAGTGAAGAACAAGCCCAACTTTGAAGCCCTGCTCCAAAACCCTATTCACTGTAAAAGACAGTTTGAGGAGAGGTGATGCGATGATCAAAGAACAAAGGGAAGAAGAAAAGTGAGAGAGAGATGAGCATAAACGGGGGTAGCTCTTAGAAAAAGTGTATACTAGCAGTTTTGTCTTTGGTGCAACAGCTTTCCCCTTTTATTCTATCAGACAGCCAGGGTCCTAATGTTCTTTCACTCTGATCCTATCACAGATTACAGGGACAGATGTATTACAATTATGTACATTCAAACATGAATGTAAGCTAAGGCACTACTTGTCTAGGGTTATTTACAACCTAATCACTAATCATGAAGAATTTTTCCACATTGAATTTCTGGGATTTGGGAATAAACCAGACGAGTTTTGGGGGGACAGGATGATTTCAAGTGACACTAAAAGTCACCAGTCTGCTTACATATAAGGTTGGTTCTGAATATGAGCAAGTATCAAAAGTCTTCTTTCCAAACAAGGCAAACTACCTGGGCTTTCTGTTTCTGGTGGAATATATTTTAAGTTGGAACATTTGGATAAGTATCCATGTATATTCCTAATTGCTGCTAGGAGCTTTCAACCAATCAGACACAAATGTCAGGTTGTACTTGGAAAGGCACAGAGCTAAAGCCACAGGGCTGAAGTTTAGAAAAAAATGGACTTTTTGCAGCTCCCAGACTCACTATTCTGGGCTATGAGCTCATTCCAGTATTAGTGAGTCCTAGAATTCATCACCCTCCAAATGCTAAAATAAAATCGGGGAAATGTCATCAAGTTGTTAACCATTGTTATCTA
The DNA here is from genome assembly GCF_006542625.1 of Nomascus leucogenys. Lineage (NCBI taxonomy): Eukaryota > Metazoa > Chordata > Mammalia > Primates > Hylobatidae > Nomascus > Nomascus leucogenys. The sequence goes on from NC_044402.1 coordinate 23,202,652, forward strand.
TTAAAGTAGCCCTACCAAAGACAGGGAAATCACCTAATAAAGCCAATCTTTCTTTTTTTATATCACCTAGAACTGTCAGGACTACAATAAATTATAATGGACCCAACTTAAAGCCAGTGACCTGCATATTATAGACTGGAAATCTCTCTTATCTCAGCAAGTAACCAACACCGGACTTGTCATTTAAGATTGGAGCATGTCAAGGTTAAATGTTTCTCAGAGCTCTGATATATACCTTTCAAGTTTGAACCACTCGAGGTGTCTGTTTATTGACTCTTGGCAAATGTGTTTTCCTATTTCTTAAAAAAGATGAATTTTACAAAGAGTTCTTACAGAGAGCACAGCTATGCAATGATTTTAAGCTAAATGATTTATAAAGAAAAGCATTTTGGGGAAAAATAAATAAAACTTTTAGAGAACCTCCAAAGTGGCCCCATTATAAACAGTGAAATCTCTGGCAAGCTTTCTCTCCAAGTCCCATTTTCTACATCTAAAAATATAGATAATAACAACTCTTACAAATGACTACATTAAAAGTCAAATTAAAATGAGATGGTACATTTAAAGTACCTGAACATAATAAAGGTGAACAAATCAATGATATTACTGTTTGTATTACTTTACCAAATGTTCCTTTATTTATTCAACAAATATTTTAAAAGTATCTATTTTATATAGGCATTTTATAGGGGCATAAGGTAGAAAACAGGTATTTAATAATAAATAGGACGAACATGATATCTACTTGCATGAAGTTTGCAGTCCAGTGGTGGATAGAGACAGTTAAACAAGCAATTTTAATACAGAGTTATTTGATAGGAGAAATACGAAGTTTTATGGATGCATAAAGCAGAGACACCTGATATTTAATGGCCTGGATGGTCTGGAAATTCAGGAGAAGTTACCCAAAGAAAATAACATCAAAATTCCACCCTCAATAGTAAGAAGACATATTAGGCTAAGTAGTAGTGGAAAATACTCAAGGCAGAAGGCAGCAGGTATGCAAAATCTTGGGGCAGAGAAAGCATGGTGCATGCTGATGTGTGAGAACAATTTGTAGTGTATAGAACAAAGGTTCAGTGAGAATAGCCTTTCCTGCTTCTATCTCAGCATATTCCTGGAAAGACTTGATATCGCACAGTGAGGAGAAGCAGATCAAAATTCCAGCTTCTTTCATGTTCACATTATCTCCAGAAGATGGTAAGTCAGGGACAGCAAACATTTGTGGAAGCAGTGTGATGATGTCTTTGGCAATTTGGAACACACAGAGGAACTAGGACAGTCTAACAAGTGATTAAAGAGAAAAGAAGAGCTTGTACTAAATAAAGAGTTAAAATATGGGTGATGAATAGTAGAAATAGAATTGTGCTAAAAACTTCAAACAGAAGACCCATCTGTAGTCTGCTTGTGCCCAGATATCCTGTCCCAGTCTTCCTTCTGGTAGACTCCCACTAATATTTGAATACCTGACTTAACTGACTCCTCCTTAACTGAGCTTTCTTCAACTCCACCTGGAAGAATGAATCCCTCTTTCAGTATAATCCCTCGCATAACAAACTGTATTTATCTTCACTGATGTACTTTCCTTCTATTATTTTATTATTGTGTATTAATACGCATTTCTTTCCTGCAAAATGAACTCTCTGAGGGAAAAGCTAAAATCCTTATTCACATATGTATCTCTGTTATGGTTACAAAACTAGTTTGGAGTAATATTTAACTAAAGAATATGTTCTTTCAACTTCCAAACTGTTTAAGTTTAGTGTACATACATGACACAGGTATGTGCATCATCAACATAAGGACTGCAGAGTTCTTATAAGCAGTTTACAGTCAATAAATAGGCTAAATTCCAAAAGGTGTCAGATAAGTTATTGCTTGAAATTTGAAGCATTTACCCATAGAAATAATTGTATAAGGGACATTAGCTTACCACAAAGAGTTTATATGAGCCTCTATAATCCTATGTAAACAAAAACAATTTCGTTATGATTTCTGTAGCAAAATATATCCCAGGTTTCAACAGGGGATGTCAGAAACAACTCTCATAAACCCTTATCTCTTGTTGTTAGCACTAACAAGGAAAGCTAAAACCTTTCCACTACAGAATATGAATATATTTCTCTCCTCATCCATGTTGACAGGATTCTAGAAACGGAATAAACAGAGTTTCTGAATAAAAAATCAGTATACATGGCATTCCCCCTGGCAAGGTAAATAGAATATTTGAAATTCTATGGTTTCTGTTTACAATGGAGCTTTAGAGGAGTTATGAAGTGATGCATTATATTAAGAAAAATAATAGCACTGTATCAGTGAGGTCTGGAGCAGTAGGGACTACTTGCTATGAAATGAGAAGGATTGGTTAATGAGGCCAAAGCTCCTAACAAGTCTTAGGAGAATTTGGTGATGGTTGGTACCTAGTATGGAAATGATGGTTGTACTTCCTGGCAGAGGAAGCAACATAGTAAGTATTGGTACCCAGGCTCAAAGTCATTGGCTTCCTTGGGCAGGCAATATCACTTTAGTAGCTCTCTATGTCTCTTGGTGGTAATACCAAAGGCTCCACTGAAGGACAGCTAGGGCCTTCTGTGTGAGCCACAGAAAACAACAGCAGTGGTTCGCTTATACAAGTTGAAAGCTCACAGATCAGTCACTATTAAAAGAATGTCTAGCATTTCTTTTTATATCTTCCTAATTACTTTCTCTCTTAAATTTGCGTATTCCATTTTTTTTCTAATTGCTTAGAAAGGGCTTAATTAGTAGAATATTTTGGTGGAAAATTCATGTTACAGGCTTTGTAACAGTAAACTTTTGTTAAAGTATTAATCTGCATATAAAAGAAAACCACAACTGGCCAGTTTATGCTGGGTCTACTTAAAGGGACAAAAATAGACTGAAAAGAAATGCAAATAATGATCATTTAGACTGGGGATAAATTTCCCAACTTTAACGTTTCAGCTTTGATGAAAACCCAAAAGCCTAACACAATGAACATTAAATAGCCTGACATTGGTCTCCTTAGCTTGCGCTGCCAAAGATTCCTGCGATGCATACTTGGTTGGCTAAGTGATTGCTACAATTGAATGAAAGACAAATGCAAATGCTATGCAAGCCTCACACAAACTTTTCTTTGAAAACAGAATTTATAGCCAAATAAAGCAGCTGCTCTAATTATAAAGGCAACACCTAGGCAGCTACTCCTAAGCACAACTTAATAGGAGCCACTGTGAATAAATCAATTAATCAATTATTTCTTCAATGTAGTAGGCTTTATCTAAATAGGTATATAGAGAGAAAGGTGTGATATCTTTCTTCACCCATCTTGAGGGCTACAGCCTACACACCTATTGATGTGGACATGAGACAGGGAAATACTGGGTAGAAGAGGGTGGTTCCCTGGCGAAGGCCCCACCCTCAAGCCTGGAGACCCACGATCCTAAATGGGGACAGGAATTCCTGTTTTTGTGCCCAAAAAGTTCTCTTTTGGCCTGTCACACTCCCTATTCCGTACCCTATAAACCCCAAACCTCAGTATCCAGAAGCAGACAAAAAGAGGAGGAGAGACAAAGAGACAAGCAGAGAAATTGCAGAACAGTGCAGCAGAGAAAGGAAGAAGAGAAGAAGCAACTGAAGGCCAAGAGGAGTTCAGCTGGGGGTGGCTGGAGAGGAGTTCGGCCAATGCATGACCAAACTCCACAATTACTTTTGCACTAACCTAATATTTTGGTTTCATTCTTTATTATCTAGCTGCTCTATGCAAGCAAGGAAATTGCGTGCATGATTTATAACCTCATCTTCAATGTCTAGAAAAATATATGGCACATAATAGGGCCTCAAAAATATAGTTTAATTAATAACAAATATTGCTATAACAACACTGATTGCTTAATTATCCTGATCTCTCATTGAAATGCTTAGGGCCAAACACTGCTCTTCTTGCATTATAATAAAAAGTAATTCCTATTCTCATCCCTAGTCCTCCTTTTAGTTTCTTAAATCAACTTTGCTTAGACTATCACAAGGCTATATCAAAGAACCCAGGAAGGCCAAAGGACACAATCTATGATGACTTTAGCTCCATAGGGGGAAAAATAAAAATGGGCTGTCTTCAGAATTGCTGAACAGATGTCAAACCCATTTGCTACTTCACAAATCATTGTAAAGGATAATTAGATTCCATTGCTTCTCCAACAAGGTGACACAAAGAAAGATGATACTAGTTTCCAAAGAGGGGGCTTTTTCATAACCAAACAACTGAGAATTGCTACTTGAGAGGTCACTATCAGATTAAGGATCATAATATCAAGGCTGAGTCTAGAAGATAATTTGGGACATCTCCATGGCCTGGCCAGAACAAAAAGGGATAGTGAGAAAAAGAAAATATGTATATATATAAGTAAAACTATCTGCATCTGCTGAGTATTTTTTATCATAAAGAAAATAAAAGCAGCTCTCCACTTTCTTACAAAACACGCTCCTGAAAATGTACCTGAAAGTGGAGTATCTGAAAGGCTAAATAGAAAGGTAATTTTATAAGAAAATAGGTGATGGAAATGGAGGCTTTTTTGCAAGACTGCCTAGCAGTGTGACAAAATACTTATGTACTCCTTTTTTATTTTATTTTATTATTATTATACTTTAAGTTTTAGGGTACATGTGCACAATGTGCAGGTTTGTTACATATGTATCCATGTGCCATGTTGGTGTGCTGCACCCATTAACTCGTCATTTAGCATTAGATATATCTTAGGTATATCTCCTAATGCTGTCCCTCCCACCTACCCCCACCCCACAACAGTCCCCGGAGCGTGATATTCCCCTTCTTGTGTCCATGTGTTCTCATTGTTCAATTCCCACCTATGAGTGAGAACATGCGGTGTTTGGTTTTTTGTCCTTGCGATAGTTTGCTGAGAATGATGGTTTCCAGTTTCATCCATGTCCCTATAAAGGACATGAACTCATCATTTTTTATGGCTGCATAGTATTCCATGGTGTATATGTGCCACATTTTCTTAATCCAGTCTATCTTTGTTGGACATTTGGGTTGGTTCCAAGTCTTTGCTATTATGATGGTCCTTTCTACCTCCTTGTTTTCTAGCGACTCCCAGCATAGAGAGAGGAAACTTTGTAAAGGCCAGGGGCCGCACCCAGGTAAACATCTACATGCTCCCAAAGAGACAGTCATTCTGACAGCTGAGAGCATCCATCCAACCACAAACAGCTGCTACTTCAACGAAGACTTACCCTGTGCAATTGTGAAATATCTCATAATCATCATTATTCTGCTAATGTATACACCCACCCACACACACACACACACACACACACACACGTTATTATGTGAAAGGAATTTTAATTGTGAAAACGAATAAAGGGAAAATATAAACCATGCAAAACTTGAACACTTATAGTAAAACAAGTTAGTAAATCAGTAAACTGTAATAATTGTGCAAATAAAAAACATGTTGCACAAATATATCAAAGAAGAATACAATGTTATTTCTGGAAACAATATGATATCACCAGTGGGTCTTGCAAACTAAGCATGAGCCCTACCATATTTTTTCTGTTAACTTTGGGAAGCTAGTTTCCTAGAAGCATTAATCATATGCTTTATTATGTTCAGGAAGTCACCATTTATAGAATAAATGCAACTATACCTGTTTCCTCATCTGGAAGCAATGTCTACAGCCATTTTAGGTTTTAGTTATGGGTAGGAGGGTTCTAGCATCTAGTGGGTATTGGCCAGGGATACTGCTACACTGTGTAGAACAGTCCCACAACAAAGAATTTTCTTTTCCAAAATGCTGAGAGAGCCCAAGTTAACAAACTTTGCTCGACACTTAAGAGAGATAGATGATAGATAGATTGATTGATAGATTATATTCTTCTGTTAAATAATGAAAACAAAAACTGTCTTTAAAGCCTCAAACAGAATGCCAAGTAATATATTATTAGAATATTAACACTGTCAATTTGAAAAAAAAAAGACTCAGAAATGCACAATTTGGCATTATTTTACTCTGGGGAATTTCTCCACATTCATATGCCAAAAGCAATTACCATATTCCTGGTTGCTAATTAGACTGGCACAGGTTTCAACTTATCTACAGATGGAAACTTAAATAATAGCTAATTTTTAAGGTACGTTTTGAATTTTGTAGGTTTCAATTTAAATATTTAAAGCTATAACATCATCTGTTAATGTATTTACTATAACAATGAGCACAATTCTATCATAAACCAGGCTTGGATATATGGAAGAACAAGACTGGTTTCCCAAGCCATATGTAAAAATCATTCTCATTTCTGGAAAGCCTACCCTACACTGAGACTCACATTGAGTTGAGAGAAGTATGTATCTGAGAAATATTTCACTCACCCACCCCCCACAGAACCCTCGCCACATATGTGTTCCAGTGATGAGAACAAGAACCCCAGACTAGAAGTCAGATATCTTTCATTTTGTCCTTCTACTTTTTATTAGTTAGGTGATAATGATCAGTCCTAGAGTCATTGATGCCTCAGTTTATCCATCTGTAGAATGAATGGTTTAAAACCGTTTTGTACCTTTATTCATCAAGGCTCCCTCTGAGAATGTTATCAAAGCTTGTACTCTCCTCCCCCAAAATGAACATATTCATTGCATACATTTTCAAGATATTTCTTAAAGTCTGTTTATGAACTCACTAGGAATCAACTGATCAGTATTAGACTAGGTTCTTATGCCATTAGCAATTTTGAAAAATGTTTTAGCTAGAAAATATAGAGAAGTAGAAAGAAAGAGCCTTCTTACCTGTGGGCATCCTGGCTATGGATCATTGTTAGACACAAAGCCACATGGGAGCATCAGCAAAGGATACTGTAAAAAGAATGGAGATAGGCTATCTCTACTTCAAATTTCAAAGAGCAATAACAAAAACAACCTTTACAATTCTACTGTTTAAAACCTTTCGCATTAGAATTGAAAGTTTGTCCCTAGTCTCAGAAAAAAGCATTTGGGAACTTTAGGGATTTGTATATGATTTTTAAAATATTACATTGGAAAGAATACAAAATGAAATAGATATCATAGACGAATAACTTCTAATTGTTTTAACAGGGTACAAATACCTTTATTACAGTAACAAGGGAAAAGGTAAAGGTACACTGGGCAGTTTTGTGTTATAATTATGAAAGAGTTACTCTTGAGTAATATAAGAAAGAAATAATAAAAAGATCTGATTCAATAAGAATTATTCTGATGTTAAGAATACAAAGCAAACTTCTCATGTGGCCACAGTTGCAACAGAAAGTCAACTTAACAGGCTTCAATTTCTATGATTTCATTTCTCTCTATGGTCTGAGCTAAAAAAAAAAAAGAAAAGAAAAGCCTATTTCACAGACAATGTAGAGACAGGTAGAAACTTCCTTGATGTGTCAAATTTTTAAACTTAAGCACAGGTGCAATCGCCAGGTGCATGCTCCAGGTGCACATACATCTTTGTTAATATCCACAGAATGTCAAGCCTTTCTTTCAGTCTGATTGGGCAAATTTAGAACACATGTTTTCTCTTCACTATGAAAGGTTTATGGGTTCAGACTAATCATCTATAGCACACAGATATTGGGAGATCACTCACAATGTGTATTGAAAAACTGTTAGCCACATATGTGCAGATGCTATGATTTGGTTATTATTAACTTTAATTAAAAGCAAGTTAACAAAATTCTGTGACAATTCTGCTCCAAATAGACTGCTTGCCTTTTTCTTCAGAATAATAAACAACATATTAACAATTAAAGGAATGGTGTGACAGTCATTCCTAAAACCTGCTTTCAATAATCTTAACAATCACTATTTTCTCCCTGCATCTCATTAGCAAAATAGACTTCAGTTAAGAATCCCAAAACTTGGTGCATTACAAAGGAAGAGGTGTTTACTCCATGGATTAGCAAAATTTTTTGTAAAGGACCAGAGAGTGAATGTTTCACTTCACAGGCCACATGGTCTCTGTTTTATATTCATTTTATTTAAAATCAACCCATTAATAATGTAAAAAAACTTCTTGGGTCATAGGCTGTACTAAAACAGGTCTAAGGCTAAATGTGATTGACGGGCTATTGTTTATCTATCTGGTAGGAAACACGAGATTAAGTTCAATTGGAAGACCGAATGCAGCAAAGTATGATGTAACATTCATTTCATATTCCTCAGTTGATGAATCTGAAGTAGGGTGATCAACCATCCAGGCTTGTCCAGGACTGGGGTTTTTCCAGAATGTTGGGCTTCTAGTAATAAATCCAAGAAAGTCCCTGACCGATCTGGATGATTGGTCATTGATATGGTTTGGCTGTTTACCCACCAAAATCTCATCTTGAATTGTAATCTCCATAATCTCCACATGTTGTGGGAGGGAGTTGTCCGGAGGTAATTGAATCATGGGGGCACGTTCCCCCAAGCTGTTCTTGTGATAATGAGTGAGTCTCAGGGGATCTGATGGTTTCCTAAGCTCTGGCATTTCCCCTGCTGGAACTCATTCTCTCTACTGCTGCCCTGTGAAGAGGTGCCCTCCTCCATGATTGTAAGTTTCCTGAGGCCTCCTCAGCCATGAAGAATGTGAGTCAATTAAACCTCTTTTCTTTATAAATTACCTAGTCTCAGGTATCTCTTCATAGCAATGCAGGAACAGACTAATACAGTCATCCTAATAAATTATGCAAATGAGGAAAGTAAAATTATTAAACAAGGAGGCCAAAAGAAAGCAGTCACTTCATGGCTTGACCATCTAACTGAAAAGTAGGAAGAAGACTGAGATGGGTGGGGTTAGAAGGCTAGTGGATTGAATCCTTATAACCAAATACAGGTGAAATTAAACTCAACTGCTGCAGTCCCTGGTTGTTAAAAATCATTCATTTATCTATGTTTAGCAAAAGCTGGGAAAATAAGGGGTACAGAAGTCATATACAAAGTAGTGAGAGTCAAAAGAAACCAAACAGGCCATGTTAAGACTGGAAAACAACAACACAAACATTTACTCAGAAGAGCAGCTTGAAATTTCCATTTAAACTAGTCAACAAAGAAAGGTTGTGCAATCACATCAACACTATCCCCAGGTGCTGCTCATTCCAGTTTGCTCTACAGTCTCTTTTGTTATTTTTTTCTTTCTATTGAATGTCGCTGGCAAGAAGTCAAAGGGTCCATTCCAGGTTTCAGTTGCTGAAGCAGTGAAGCAGATGGTATCAGAAGCCAATGCAGGAGGGAAATACAGATCACATATCAGCTTAGTTTGTTTGAGACTTACAAAAGATCTCATTGGGTAGGTGGTTAGAGCAGGGTGATAGAGAAAGAGTTGTTAGAAACCCCATGTCTTATTCTGAGGAGACCATTTTAAGACTTAGTTATGATCATTTCTTTTTTTTTTTCTTTTTGAGATGGAGTTTTGCTCTTGTCACCCAGACTGGAGTGCAATGGCCTGATCTCAGCTCACTGCAATCTCTGCCTCCTGGGTTCAAGCAATTCTCCTTCCTCAGCCTCCCCAGTAGCTGGAATTACTTACAGGTGTGTATCACCACACTTGGCTAAGTTTTGTACTATTAGTAGAGACAAGGTTTCACCATGTTGGCTAGGCTGGTCTCGAACTCCTGACCTCAGGTGATCCACCCACCTCAGCCTCCCAAAGTGCTGGGATTACAGGCATGAGCCACTGCGCCTGGCCAGTTATGATAATTTCAGTACAATACTGAAACAAGGTCAATAGATTTGAAAGGATCAATGTTGAAAGCAACACTAAGTGGCAGAACAGGAATCTCAACTCGCGTAAGAGCAGCAAATGGCTTAACATAGGAGTGGTCAAGAGAGGCAGCAAGATGCATTGGAATATCCAAGTAGAGAAGAAACTACGAGGGAAAAAAGAACTTTGCATAAATCTCGAAATGGCATTCTTGTATTTCCATGTATGCATTATATTGTTCATGAAGTATAAAACATCTCACATGGTCTCACTTATTTGCACAATTTCCTCAAGAGGCCTATTGGAAAGAAATCTTGACACCCATTTCACAGACAGCAGGATTTAATTATTTCCCCAAAGTCACATCTTGAAAAAGTGCTGGCATTGGGACATAATCTGTTTCCCTGAACTCCAAAACAATCCACTCTAGAAGAGCATGGAATAAAGAGAAGATAAATCAGTTATTAGCCTGGGAAATATACTAATAGACCTGATGTTAAACATTGGAATTATTATAGCTAGCAGAATGAGAAAGAAAAAGATGCCAGATGTCACTTAGGATAGAACTCTAAGGGTAGGATTAAAATGTGAATGTAGCTAAGTAAAATTCCTTAAGGAATTATAGTAGAGAAGCCACCAATCCAATAGCACATTCTTTAAAAACCTCCATCCAACTAGGGCACAAGGTGCATGTTGTCCAATACACCTAGTATATGAAAATGCGTGAAAACAGTTCTGAGTTGAGGAAACAGCATCAGCAGGATAGTTATGCACCCTGTGGGCTTCTGGCCTACATTTAGCATGTGCGCTGCCAACTCGATTCCCTCAGATGTCAGTGGGGAGTGCTAAGCATGAAGCAGCAGGCAATGGCTTAGGAAATCAGCCAGAGACCAGTCCAAGAGGGTCAACCCTCTGGAAAAACTTTAAAAGGTCTATCTTCTCTTGGGAACTCTTGAAGAAACTGGTGCCTCAGTGCAAGGCACAAAGTGTCTTTCCTTTCCACAAATTTATTTATCTATCTAGGCTAAACTCATGGCATCAAGCAGCACAAAAAAAGCATTATTTAGGAAGTATTTAGGGAGCAACCAATCCCTAAATACTGCTAAATAGTGGTTACTCCCTAAATACTACCTTAATATGGGTTACTTAATTTAGGTTACTTAATATAACCTAAATAGTGGTCACTCCCTAAATACTGCTTTTTTTGTGCTGCTTGATGTCATGGTAAATATTACAAGTGCTAAAGGAAAGAAGAAGGAGAGACCTTTCCTGATGCTTAGAGTCTAATGATGTGCTGGTAAAAGCTTAACTGGCTACCTGGAGGACAAGCTGTGAATTGTACCATTTGTAGATTAGCCATCTGTAAATAATCCTACCATGACCAATTTCAACCTATCAACATGATGCATAACACCTTTAAAAATTTGTTAAAATGTAGTAATTATGCACTAGCAGGAGCAGTATTCAGTGCACTACTGGTTAAAATCTATGCCTAAGGAGGTAAAAATGCAGGAAAAGTAGTTCTGATTCTCATGTGTGTATAAATGCAGCCATGTATGGGTATGAGAGCCTGTGTGTGTGTGGGTGGCTGGGGGTAGCATACAATTACAAACTGGATAATCAAATTGAGCCATCACACTCTAGCCTGTGCATAGATAGTGGTAGAAAAGGACCCTCTTTGCTCTACACTCAGGCAGATCTCCAGGCATTCAAAGCACTTGCTTGTCTGGTCCAGCAGCCTGAACCGCCCCACCCTTCCTAAGCAGAGATTGTGATGCAACAGAACCCTCTCTGCTCCATGCCCAGGCAGATCTCCAGGCATTTAAAGCACTATTCTCCTAGATTAGCAGCCTTTGCCACCCCACCCTTCCTATGCAGATTGTGGTACAGTGGGGTCCTCTGTAGTTCATCCCTATGTAGATCTCCAGGCATCTGGAGTACCCACCCCACTGAATTAGGAGTTTAGGCCACCCACTTCCCCCATGCAGAGAATTTGCAGTCAAGGAAGTTTCCCATTTCCATGCCTAGGCACACCTCTGGAGAACTGGTGATTTCCCACTGGATTCTCCCTTAGTGCTACGGCTTGTGCTTGCCATTAAGGGACCTATAGGTTAGTCTGCTCAGGCTGGTCCTGTATAACTTTCCCTCTGACCCTCCCACCTGTCAGGGATAAGCAGGGAGCTCAGACCACTGTGCACTCCATGGATCAGCCCATTACCTGAGACAACAGAGAGCTTCTCCCAGTAAACAAGGATCAAAGTTATACCCAGCCACATGGGCCACAATCAGATCTTACCCATAAGTGTTATCTACTGGCTTGTAGGTCAAACTGCATAACCCAGCAGGTAGGTCAAACCAGCTGAAACATATCCATAGGGCTACAGAAACAAAGCTGAAAGACTCTATGTAACATTCCCCACATTCACACCCCCTGGAGATGGGGAGAAAGGGGAAGGGAAAGGAAACAAACACACAATGACATTACAGAGAAAAAGAAAAAAAATTCTACCCACATTAAAATAATTACAAAAGTTAGTGTTATCACCTCCGCGTAAGAAGGAACCAGCACAAGAATTCGGGCATCATGAAAAATCTGAATGTAGTGACACTGCCAAAGGATTATACTTAATCTCCAGCAATGGTCTTTAATCAAAATCAAAACTCAGAAATGACAGACAAAATAATTCAAGGCATGGATTACAAGGAAGCTCAATGAGATCCAAGATAAGGCTAAAAATCAACACAAAGAAACTTCTCAATCAAGGAAATAAAGGAAAACATAAACATTCTAGAAACATATCAATCAGAGATTCTGAAATTGAAAAACTCACATAAGAAATTTCAAAATACAGTTGAAAGTTTTATCAATAGAATGGACCAAACAGAAGAAAAAAATTCAGTGCTTGAAGACCAGTCTTTCAAACTAATCCAGTCAGACAAAAATAAAGAAAAACAATTTTTCAAAATGAACAAAGTCCTTGAGAAATAAAGGATTATGTAAAGCAACCAAATCTACAAATTATTGACACTCATGAGAGGGAAGGAAAAAAAGTAAGCAACCTGGAAAACATATTCGAAGAAATAAATCAAGAAAACTTCCTTAATCTTGCTAGAGAGGTAGATATCCAGATACAGGAAACCTAGAGGACAACTGTGAGATACAAAATGAACATCATCAAGGTATATGGTCACCAGATGGTTCAAAGTCAATGCCAAAGAAAAAAGTCTTAAAGGCAGCTAGAAGAAAATGTCAGATTACATACAAAGGAAACGCTATCAGGCTAACAACAGATTTCTCATCAGATACTTTATAAGCCAGAAGAGATTGGGGGTCTATTTTGAGGATTTAAAGAAAAGACATTCCAACCAAGAAATTTCATAGCCCACCAAACTAAGATTCATAGGTGGAAAGGAAATAAAATATTTTCTAGTCAAGCAAATGCTAAGCCAATTTGTTACCACAAGATCAGGCTTACAAGAGATTCTTAAGGGAATTCTAAACATGAAAATGAAAGAACATATCAATAGTAACATGTAATATAAAAGGTCTAAATTCCTCATCTAAAAGACACAGAATTGCAAGATGGATTTAAAAAATCCATCTGCTGTATTCAAGGGACCAATCTCACACGTAACGCACATAGGCTCAAAGAAAGGGGCTAAAAAAATCTACCATCCATATGGAAGACAAAAAAGAGTAGGGGTCACTAGTCTTATATTATTAAAAAATACTTTAAATCAACAACAATGAAAAAGGACAAAGAAAAGCATTCCATAATGATGAAGAATTTGATTTAACAAGAAAACTTAAGCATCCTACAAATATATGCACCCAACCCTGGAGCCCCCAGATTTGCAACATAACTACTTCTAGACCTACAAAAAGACTTAATGACACAATAATAGTTGAGGGCTTCAATACCTCACTGATACTGTTAGACAGGTCATTGAGGTAGATAAGTAACAGACAAATTCTGGACTTAAATGTGACACTTGACCAATTGGATCTAATAGATATTTACAGGATATTCCACTCAACAATCACAGAATATACATTCTTCTCATCTGCACATGGAACATACTCTAAGAATAACCACATACTCAACCGTTTTTTTAAAGATCAAAATTATACCAACCATGCTTTTAGAATAAAATAGAATAAAAACAGAAATCAACACCAAGAATCTCTCCCCAAACCCCACAATTACATGGAAATTAAACAACATGCTTCTAACTGACTTTTGGGTAAACAATAAAATTAAGGCAGAAATCAAAAATATTTGTGAAATAAATGAAAACAAAGACACAACATACTGCAATTTCTGGGATGCAGCAAAAGCAGCACTAAGAGAAAAGTTTATGCATGAAATGGAGACCTCAAAAAGTTAGAAAAATTTCAAATTAATGATCTATCACCACACCTAGAAGAACTAGAAAGAAAAACAGAATGAACTAACTCCAAAGCTAGCAGAAGGAAAATAAATAACAAAAATTAGAGCAGAACTAAGTGAAATTGAGACCCCAAAATTCATTCAAAGAATAATGAAACCAAAAGTCAGTTTTTGGAAAAAATAAACAAGATCAGTAGATAGCCAAATTAACAAAGAAAAAAAGAGAGAAGATCCAAATAAACACAATTAGAAACAACAAAGGTAACATTACTATCAATCCCGCAGAAATACAAAAGATCCTAAGAGAGGATTATCAAAACCTCTAGGCACACAAGCTGGAAAATCTAGAGGAAATGGATTCATTCCTGGAAACACATGACATCCCAAGAATGAAATCAGAAAGAAAGAAAAACTTTAAACAGACCAGTACCAAGTTCTGAAAATTGAATCAGTAATAAAAATCCTACCAACCATAAAAAGCCCCAGAGGAGACTGATTCACAGTCAAATTTTACCAGACAAAAAAGAAGAACTGGTACCAATTCTACTAAAATTATTCCAAAAACATTGAGAAGGGTTTCCTCCCAAACCCATTCTAAGAAAGCAGCATTATCCTGACACCAAAACCTGGCAAAGATAGAACTAAACAACAACAAAAACAAAAACTACAGGGCAATAACCTGATGAAAATGACGCAAATATCCTCAAAAAAGTATTAGCAAACTGAATCCAGCAGCACATCAAAATGTAATTCACCATGATAAAGTGATGCAGGTTTGGTTCAATATATGCAAATCAATAATGTGATTCACCACATAAACAGAATTAAAACCAACAATTATGTAACGATATCAACAGATGTGAAAAAAAATCCTTTGATAAAATCAACTATCCCTTCATGGTAAAAGCCATTTAGAAGCTAGGCATCAAAGGAAAATATGTAAAAATAAGAGCAACTATGACAAACCAAAAGCCAACATCACAATGAATGGGCAAAAGCTGGAATGTATTTCCTTTTGAGAACTGGAAGAACATGGGGATGCCCATTCTTACCACTCCTATTCAACACAGTACTGGAAGTTCTAGCCAGAGCAATCAGGGAAGAGAAATAAATTAAAGGTATCCAAAATAGGTATAGAAGAAATAAGACTATCTCTCTTCACTGAACATTTGACGCTATACCTACAACACCCTAAAGACTGTCAAAAAGCTCCTAGAACTGATAAATGACTTCAGTAAACTTTCAGAATACAAAATCTACATACAAAACTTCATAGCATTTCTATATACCGATAATGTTCAACCTGAAAACCAAATCAAGAAAACAATCCCATTTACAATAGCCACACCCAAAAAATACCTAGGAATACATCTAACAAAGGAGATGAAAGATATCTATCAGGAGAATATAAAACACTGCTAAAAGAAATCATAGATGACACAAACAGTGGAAAAATATCCCATGATCATGGATTGGAAGAATCAATATTGTTAAACTTGCCATGCTGCCCAGAACTATCTACAGAGTCAACGCAATTTCTATTAAACATCAATCTCATTGTTCACAAATTAGAAAAGAAATAGACTAAAATTCACATGGAACTGAAAAATAATAAAAAAGAGCTTGAATTGCCAAAGCATTCCTAAGTGAAAAAAAAAAAATAATCAAAAAGCTGGAGGCATCACAATCACATTACCTAACTTTAAACTATATCTTAAGTCTACAGTAACCCTAAACAGCATGGTACTAATACAAAAACAGACACATAAACCAATGAAACAGAACAGAGACCCCAGAAATAACGCTGCACACCTACAGCCATCTGATCTTTGGCAAAGTCAACATAAATAAGCAATGGGGAAATGACTCCCTGTTCAATAAATTGTGCTGAGATAGCTGGCTAGCCAAATGCAGAAGAATAAAACTGGACCCCTTCCTTACACCATATACAAAATCAACTCAAGAAGGATTAAATATTTAAATGTAAAACCTAACATTATAAAAACCTTGGTAGATAATCCAGGAAAACCATTCTGGACATAGGCCTTGGGAAAGAATTTATGACTAAGTACTCAAAAGCAATCGCAACAAAAGCAAAAATGGACAAGTTTAACCTAAGCTTCTGCACAGCAAAAGAAACTAACAACAGAGTAAGCAGACAACCTACAGGGAAAGAGAAAATATTTGTAAACTATGCATCTG
The DNA here is from genome assembly GCF_006542625.1 of Nomascus leucogenys. NCBI lineage: Eukaryota > Metazoa > Chordata > Mammalia > Primates > Hylobatidae > Nomascus > Nomascus leucogenys. The sequence continues at coordinate 23,218,961 of NC_044402.1, forward strand.
ATACAAACAACCCCTTTAAAAGTGGGCAAAAACATGAAAAGACACTTCTCAAAGGAAAACATACAAGCTACCAACAAACATGAAAAAAATGCTCAAAATTACTAATCATCAGAGAAATGCACATTAAAACCACAATGAGATAACCATCTCACACCTGTCAGAATGGCTATTAATAAAAAGTAAAAAAAAAAATAACAGACGCTGGTGAGGCTGCAGAGTAAAAGGAATGCTTATACACTCTTGGTTGGACTGTAAATTAGTTTAGCCACTATGAAAAGCAATTTTGAGATTTCTCAGAGAACTTAAAACAGCCACCATTTGACCCAATAATCTCAACCTTGAGTATACACCCAAAATAAAATAAATCTTCTACCAAAAAAACCATATATGTTCATCCCAGCACTATTCATGGTGGCAAAGACAGGAAATCAACCTAGGTGGCTATCAACAGTGGGTTGGATAAAGAAAATGTGGTACGTATACATCATGGAACACTACATAGCCATGAAAAAAGAATAAAATCTTGTCCTTTGCAGCAACATGGATACAGCTGGAGGCCAATATCCTAAGCAAATTAAAGCAGAAACAGAAAACCAAATACTACATGTTCCCTTGTTATGAGGAGCTAAACATCTGGACATATTGTTCGCAACAATAGACATTGGAGACTTCAGAGAAGAGAGGAAGGGAGGCAGAAAAAGGTTGAAAAAGTTACTTGAATATTATACTCACCACCTGGGTGAGGGGTTCATTTGTTTCCCAAACCTCAGCATCACACAACGTATCCATCTAACAAACCCACACATGTGTCCCCTGAATCTAAAATAAAAATTGAAATTAAAAAAAACCCAAAGCATTATATTAATTTTATAGTGTCCATATTCTCACATTCACTTCTCCTTTTCCAGTGGCCATAAGTTCATAAAGATTCATAGACACCTCCAGGGCTATAAATTTTGCTGGTCTAGAAACCCCATAAAACTTCACTTCTAAAGCTCAGGTTCTATGTCTGGTGCACTGTAGGAACTCTATGCATATTTGCTTACTGATCGATTAATGATCGATTGATTCCACTTTCCTTTCTCCTTTTCAACATCCCTTCAAGGTTCCTGGCACAAAGCTTGATTAATAAACATAGTTAGGGTTTGGATCCTGTTTCTTTCTCTGCAAACTAAGGTAGGGATGGCTGATGTGAATTCTTTTTTTTTTTTTTTTTTTTGTGGCGGCGGGGCAAGCTACTATGTGGCAGTGGCTTCACTTCCACGGTCTAAAGAAAGGTTCCCTGATGTTGGATACTGTGCTTATTTTAAACTCAAATAGCCACATGAGAATTTGGAGGAAACATATGATTTTAGGGAATGAAGAAACTTCAAAGATCTTTGAGTATGAGGCCACTTAGCCAAATGCCTTAATTTTATACTGCTAAAACAGAATTTCAGATACTTGGTAATTTATAAAGAAAATAACATATTTTTCACAGTTGTGGAGGCTGGGAGGTCTGATATCAAGGTGCAAGCATCTGGCACAAGTTTTCTATGTCTGTCATCCCATTTCAGAAGGTTAGAGAGAGAATGAGGGGAAGTAGAAGGGGATAGGACTTGCCCTATGTTGCACACCCACTCTGGGGATAACAGCATTAATCTATTCATTTTCTCTGCCCTCATAGCCTAATCGCCTCTTATTAGGCCTCACCTCCCACCACTGTTGCATTGGGGATTAATTTTCTAACACATGCTTGAAGACACATGATCAAACCATAGCACCAAGTAAATCAAGAAACCAAGTGATTTACTCTCTGCATAAATGTTACACACACACACACACACACACACTCCCTCCCTCTATCTCTCTCTCTCTCTCCATTTCTCTCTCTCTCTCTCTCACACACACACACGCACAATCTCTCTCTCTCTCTCTCTCACACACACACACACACACACACACACTCACTCAAAAGTCATCCTCAGCTCACCATCCTGTCTATCTTCATGGAAAGTAGCACTAGACAAAATCACCTAGACATTTAGTTATTTATTTATTTATGTTTCATACTACTGAAACATAAGATTCAGGCAAATAGTAACTTCTCTGTCTTATTTACTTTTTCATCCCCAGCTCTTATCCACGTGCCTGGCAAAACTAGGTTCTTGATAAATATAAATTGAGTAAGTGAATAATGCCACTGTAACATCTATATGGTATAGTGGTATAGTCATTCATAATCTATTAATACACTGGTGTTTATTGGACTGTCTCTGGTGTTATTATCCCTACCTCTACTTTCTTCCCCATTGAATTGAAAATCAAGTTAACAAAAATTGACAACTGAAACTAAGAAATACAAGAATACCAAGTTTTAAAGCAACACATGTATATGTAGAACGATATTTCTCCTCTGATACATTAGTTGCCCAATTCAGACAAAGAAAGTTTGTTTTATGAAAATCAGAGTGACCACAGACTACTCTTCCTTCCTCTTTATTTCTATAAGTGCTGAGAGTTTGTCATCAAGAGGTCAGTAACAACATATTTTCTCTAAAATAATAAAGAAATATAAACTGGACTTAAAAGCACTTTAGGGTTTTCATCAAGCTAAATAAGCAAAGCAGATTATTTCTACCAAATAAAAACATCTAACTACTGAACTTATTTATTGTGAATCTTATTCAGGATATCCTGGAGAAGGAAAACTTAGGTTTCATTTTAACTATAACCAATCAAGGTTTTACCTCATTTTTTAGTAAAATAGTCTTTCAAAATAGTCCTAACATGCTTAGATAATTAGAGGCATTGCTTATTGAGGTTCAAAAATTTTGTGAAAGTGAATTTTCTGATTTCATTTGGTAATGATTTACACATCCTATTCTAGGTTTTTTTTTTTTTTCTATCAAGTAACTTAGAGTATGTCCAGCAGCTTTTTTTAGATCATTTTAGCAGTTTACTGGCTTCATCATGTTTATGGGTATAAATTTTCAAAAGGATCAGATAACTTAATTCCTTTTCTGGTGACAAGGGTTTTAAATTGTTTGTATTTAAATTTAATTTTCTGTAAGATTAAGTTTTGTTAAATAATTTGGTCCTTTTAAAAATAGATGTTACAGTGGCATTATTTAGAATTAATATGAACTCAAGTATAGTTTGTATAGATGTAGTATCTATACAGAGAAGAGGGTAACATAATTTTGCTTCTTTTAGCTTCCTAGATAATTTCAAAATTCTATTTTTTTTTACTTATTAAAGGAGCTTTCAGGGTCTTTGAGAATAATTTATTTTGGTAGTTTTTGCTTATGGAAACATGGGATGAGAAATCTCAGGAGTCATTTAGGAAAGAGTGAATAGGCGCTACTTTATTTTTATACACACAGAGCCTGGGCTTCAGGTGTGAAACCCTGAAGTAAGAAGATCTTTGCTAATTAATAAGATCCTTAGCCTAGTTACAGAAAAGCATTAGAATAACACAGATCCTGAGCTAAGTTGTTTTTAGTTTTATGTTTGAGAATCACCAAAGCCAAGCCAGAGGTTGGAAAGAGCTTAATGTTATCCAAGCCACACTGTAATTCCCAGCAGTCCAATACACTCTCTCAGAGATACATTCATTTGTAAATCAAAGAGAAGCCCAGCAGTCTCTGGAAACTGGAAAGGGGGTTTGGCAGAAGAAGCCAGGGATCCAGAGAGAAACACTTATAACTTTGACAAATTAAACAAATTTTCTGACTCTCACATATGCAAAAATTTGGTGAAAAGACTTGCCTAACAGAGTTATTGTAAGAATCAAATAAGATGCAGGAAAACTCTGACACGTAACTGAAAGCCCATAGAGGACAGCCTCATCCCCTTTTCCTTTGCACAAGGTCTAACTTAGGAGAAAGCAGAGGTTTAGGGATGCAAAGCTTGTACCTCTTTCTCTGGTGCAAAGTCCAGGGCCACCCTAGGAAGCATCTCTTCACAAGGCCAGCTTTCAGGGCAACTGTGCTCGATTTAATGCTCTACTATTCCTATTTTGAAATATTTCATGTATTTGAACAAAGAATCCCTCATTTTCATTTTTCACTGGACTCCACAAATTATGTAGCTGGTCCTGCTTCTCCAGTGCTGGAAGATAAGTGGCTACTGCTTCCTCTCCTGGTTGGGCAGGCCCCAGGCCCAACACTGCTCTGGAGAAGGACCTTGAGCTGAGAGCTCGAAAATCAACTAGAATTTACCAGTCTTTTCCTGATGAAACAGACATTATTATCTGAAAATGTTTACTGGCGTGAAACTTTAAGTAAGTAAGTAATAAGGCAGTAAATGAAGAGTTAGATCTTTCCAGAAACATGACTCTGAAATCTTCAGAAGATTGGTGAATACACTCTTCTACTTAATTTTTTAAATCTTGGTCTGAAGGGTTGAGATAAGTTAGAGACAAATAACTTTTAGTAGGACACTGGTTTTTCAGGGGCTGAAGAATAAATACCCTATAGCAATTACTGTACCACATACTTAAAATTTACTAAGAAAGTAGGTCTTATGTTAAGTGTTCTTACCTTCAAAAATCATAATATAAATAAAGGGGCTGGGAGGAAACTTTGGAAGATGATGAATATGTTTATGGCTTTGATGGTGGTTACGGTTTCACAGGCATGTACTTGTCGAATTGTATACATTAAATAGGTACAGCTTTTTATGTCAATCATCTCAACAAAGTGGTTTTAATAATAAATACTAGGATCAAATGAACAAATTCTCATATTACAATATTTACAGTTTAATGTCATTTATTTATTGGAAACCTAGCTATCTTGCAACCTCACTTATTCAAAATACAATCAGTAGCATAAAAATGGAGTAAAAAGGACCCTTAACAGATAAAGTAAGTGTGGGAAAACAAAAGCATTGGTTTATTGACTTTACTTAGAGGACTTATCCTCAAGTCAATACTGCTAAAGGACTTTCTGGTTTCCAAACTTTCCGTTGATTAAATATAATAAATTACACCAGGAGAGACTACTTAAATGGTGCTAGAGTAGCTACTCATGCTGTTTTCCAGGTATTATCAGTTGGCCCACTTTCCACAAAAATTATAGGATCGGTATTATTGGTCTCCTCATGGTTGAGTTGAGCCATGCTATAGTTCTGGCATTTAACTGCCAATTAAAACTCCTCTAGAACTCTCTTTTTCTCACATAGTACAGCAACTGCCAAATTTGTAATGGTGGTTGCACTATCAGCTCAGGTCTGAGAATAATTTTTATTAGTAGAATCTACTAAGCACATTGTCTTAGTCAGTTCAGGTTTCTATAATGAAACACCAGACTGAATGGCTTATGAACAACAGAAATGTATTTCTCACAGTACTGGAAGCAGGAAATCTGAGATCACCGTGCAGAAGTTCTGGTAAAGCTTCTCTTCTAGGTTGCAGAGGGCCAACTTTTTGTGCCCTCACATATTGAACAGAGCAACAGAGCTCTCTGGAGTCTGTTTTATAAGGACACTAATCCATTCATGAGGGCTGTACCCTCATGATGCAATTGTCTACCAAAAGCCCCACCCCCTACCATTACATTGTGGGTTAGGACTTCAGCATATGAATTTTAGGGGAACAAAAACACTCGATCCACAACACACCTTTGAAATCCTTAATAGAGTTTTGTCTATTCATTAAAAAAATTAAACAATTGCAATGCACAAAGCATTAAACAAATAGCAGTACATGGCAGTAATTAAATAGATTCCCAGGAAGCTTACATTCTAGTGAAGGAAAACAAAAAATAAATAAATAAATGTATAATATGTCAGATGACTATTAAAGGGTGGAGATGATACTTTCTACTGAAACAGATTGGTTATAATGAATTTACAAGTTATTTATCCTTTTAAATAGGTATTATATGTCTACATACCTGGGTCAATGTTCAACGTTCAACAGAGCCCATAATTATATGGGCACTACATATCAAATCAAAATGGTGTTTTCAATTAATGGAAGGTATTACTCTTATTTTATAAACCAATCTCCATATGGTTCATATGCTGTCAGGACTCAATATCCAGTTGTATTTGGGTGCACTCAATTTTATATGCACTTTGCAAGTGTTTACAGCTGACCTGATTAAAATACTGAGAATGTGTATAATCTGTAGGTGATTCCTTTTATACTTGTTGCTGAATTATGTTTCAAAATGTGTGAAAAATTAGTTCTTTAAATTTAGATAACGTACATATTTGTAGCTAGACATTAATGCTAAACTCTCAAGATAAATATTTTTGTATTGCAAGTCTCCATTGCCACAATGTGACCCAGTAGGTTAGCCATAAGGGATGCATGCTCCAGCAGCATCCAGCACACTTAACCAACCTCAGAATCATGGCTGCTGCTTCACATCCACATTTTCAATATCACACAAGATTCTCTTGTGGCCAAGCCTAACCTGAAACTATATAGGAAATAAAATTTTAGAAAATGTAGTTCCAACTTAGCTTGTTGATACAGTACTAATATACCACAGACTATTTAAAGCAAAAACAGTAACTATGTCATATGATGGTCACACTACGAATAGAGAAAAATATATGATAATAACATGTATCATAAGTGACGGGTAAATAGTAATTACATGTTGTACTGAGAGTAATATAGCACTAATTTGATGTAGAATTTAATACATTTAGGTTGCATATTATAGCGTTTAGAGCAACCAAAAAGGTATACTGAAAAAAAACCCTATGGTATAACTAAAACAAAAGCAGTAAAATAGACTGTAAACATATTTGATAATTTAACAGAAGGCAGTAAAGGATAGATAAATAAGGACAAGATGAGGTAAACCAAGTCTATCTGTCACTGTATTAAATAGAAATAGACTAAATAGTCTAGCTAAAAGAAAATATTGTCAGATTGTTAAAAAGAAAAAAAAAAAGCCCACTTCTATAATTTTAAAAAAGATTCATTGTAAACACAAAGACGCAGGTAGAAAGTAAACAATAGGAACATGCTAATCAAAGGAAAACCACTGTGGCTTTCTTAATATCAGGCAAAGAAGACACAAAGGGAAGAAATCTGATTAAAGATAGAGATGTTTCATTTTAGAAAGGAATAAATTAAAAAGGAAGATATTGAAAATATGTATTGACTAATAATATTTCTTTAAAATGTAAAAATCAACATTTCACAGAAATAAAGACAATAGAAATAGCTACAACTGTGGTTGGATATTTTAATTAGCTTCTCTTAATAAATGATGGAAGAAGCAGATACAAATCATCAAAGATAAAGAAGATTTGAATAGTTGCATTAGCCCACTCAATTTCATTGCTTTTGAGAACGTTATACTCAATAACTACAGAATACACATTCTTCTCAAGTGCACACAAAATGTTTAATAAAACAGGTCATATGTTGGGTTAATATCAAGAAATATAAAAGGCAAATATCAATAAATATCAAAGAATTTTCAATATAAATTGTTTTTTAGTAAGTGGCAATAAAACAGAACTGGAAATCAATAACAGAAAGGTAAAGAGAAGATCCCCACATATTTGCAATTTAAGCTATCAATTTTTAAAAATGTAAACAACCAATAAAAAATGAACAGAGCACTTGAAAATTACCTTTACAAAAGAGCATATCCAAATAGTAATCACATGAACAAAGTGCTCAATGGCATTACTTATCAGAAAAATACACATTAAAACCACCCACATGCACTAGAATTACTAAAATTAAAGACTGACAATTCCAAGTGTTGTCAAGGTTATGGACCTCTGCTGCATTGCTGGTAGCAGTGTAAGATAGTAAAACAACTATGGAAAACTGGTAGTATTTATAAGAGTAATTTTACTCCTAAGTAAGCACCCAAGAGAATGTCATGTATTTGCTTATAAAAAGACGTATACCAGAATGTACCTAGAAGCTTTATTTAAATAACCTAAATTTGAAGCAGTGCAAATATTCACAAATAACAGAATGTATAAATAAATTTCAGTGTATATAAATGTTATACAATTTTAAGAAGAAAATAAAATATGGTAACACGCAGATAGATGTAATAACTGCATCTTAGAGGCACTATATTGAACAAAAGAAGCCAGATGCAAAAAATTATATACAATATGCTTTTATATGTACGCATTTCAAGAATGAGCATAATGAATGTATGGCAATAGAAGTTAAAATACTGGTTTCTTTAGGGAGGTATTGACATGGAAAGAAGTATAAGGGATCCCTCCTAGGTACTGAAAATATCATATATCTTCATCTTGGGTAGTAAAATGGGTATGTATATACTTAAGTATCTATCCCTTGAGTCAAAAGCTTAAAATTGCTGCATTTTCCACTCTTTCCTGATGTAAATTTTACTTATTACATAAGGAAGGAGCAAAGTAAATATATAAAATATCTGACCATTTGCAACTAGATTTTTTATACATTTCTAATGTCAACTATTTTACAGATGATTGGTTTGCTAACAGAACCCCTTCTGTCCCATCCTATGTGGTTAAGTATCTGTGACCCTCCAAGCACAATAACATTAGCACAAATGTAACACTTGAGTTGTCTAGCAACTACCTCACCACTGTCAACTAAGTGGAAAATATCCCTGGGAACCAGCACAGTTGTTTTCTTAATGTTACCTTGCTGTGTCTTTAAGGGTAGATTATCGTGAGGTAGCCACATGTTTATATGTAGGAATTCTGTAGCAGAAAATTCACCTTTTGTACTCAGCAAGTTACCCATTTAATCAGTCTTCTAGTACAGTGTAAACATACATATATAACAATGTCTATGATAGGAAACTATTTATCAATTTCTGTATTTTATTTCTCATCCCAAATACTTTTGGAAAAGCCAAGGTTTACTATCTTAAGGTAAGGGGAGAAGTTTGTCTTTAAAATATTTGTATGTGTTTTTGACAATTATTGAAATAATTGTCGAAAGTAAATCTATTCTAAATTGTTTGCATTGTGCTCTAGTGTGCATAAAAATTGAATAACGTGTATTAATCCTAACTTTTTATTTTTAATCTATTCGCATCCATTAATAGTCTCATTTTTTTAACCATGGGGAGTATAGAACTTAATATAGGTACTCTGAGACTAACAAACGAATTTTTAAAATTATTAATATGATTAGTTATTTCAGCTATTTTCTTTCTAAATAAGTTAAATCATGTATTTTCTGAGATTTTAAAAAATGTATCAAGCCCATTATACTCTTCTACATAATAACATATTTTTTATTATTTCTAAATCTACATACAAATTTTATATGATTGGATAAAAAAACAAGAAACAAAAAAAGGTTTGAAAAGGAAATATAGGTGTTTCATTTAGCTTAAAACATTTCAAATTAAATTTTCTAATTTTCCATTATGTATTGTGGCATTTACAACTACAACATGAAATGACATGCTGATTAGTTTATCTGGGTTTCAGCAAGTGATTGATTGATTAAAATAAAATATAAAATAAAAAGTGAAAGAGGCTTTCTATCAATCCTAAAAAGAAGGTCATTTATTTGGAGGCAGAATTCAACAGGAATTTTGGGAATTATTAGGCCTATTACATGGCTGAGACAGAGTAATACAATCAGGCTTTCAAATCAGGAAAATTCTAGATTTCATTTTCTTCCACTTGGAAAACAGTGCTCAAATCATTGAGAAAGAGAGAGGCAGCAAATACATGACCAGTTGTAAAGAAAGTTTTTCTGTTCCAACAATGCCTAGGGTGGCTTGGCCACCAACTTTATAAAAGGTGTTATTTCCAGAAAAACAAAAGACATACCTGGACAGAGAGACTAGAAAGCCCAACAGAAATCCAATTCATCTGACTGTTTTTGCTAAATATTCTGCACATTCATTTTCTCTAGTGCAGGTAGAACTAATGTATATCATCTGATGTATCTTTTCACAATTTCATATTTAAATTTATACTAAAAGCATAATATTCACTTGACTATAACAAAATAAAAATGTAACTGAAGTGAAACTAAAGTGACTGAAAATTTGATAATTCTTGATAAATGATAGTCCTTCTAAAATATTCTTCTGAAACAGAGCCAGTGAAGGAACAGATAGTAATTATTTTTAGCTTTGCAGGCCCCTGACAGTCTCTGTTATAATTATTCAAGTGCTTTATGCATTGTAGTGCCACAGACACAAAGGAATGGGTGTAAATGTGTTTCAATAAAACTTTATTTATGGCTGGGCGCGGTGGCTCACGCCTGTAATCCCAGCACTTTGGCAGGCCGAGGCGGGCAGATCACGATGTCAGGAGATCGAGACCATCCTGGCTAACACGGTGAAACCTCGTCTCTACTAAAAATACACACACACACACACAAAAATTAACCGGGCATGGTGGCGGGCGCCTGTAGTTCCAACTACTCAGGAGGCTGAGGCGGGAGAATGGCATGAACCCGGGAGGCGGAGCTTGCAGTGAGCCGAGATTGCACCACTGCACTCCAGCCTGGGCGACAGAGCGAGACTCCGTCTCAAAAACAAACAAACAAACAAACAAAAACTTTGTTTATTATAAAAACCTGGTGGTAGAACAGATTTGGTTCACAGGCTATACTTTTCAACTAACTGCTCTAAAATGAAATATATATATATAACACATTATGGGGATTATTGTTTTTGTTTGGTATGTGTTTGCATATGAGTTTTCATGAATTTCAATATGAGTCAGTAGCTGTTGACCTCCTATGACAAAAATGGGAAAATTAGTACATTTACACTATTGCCTTTCACTGAAGTCTGATATTTGTCATTTATAATGTTCTACACATCAGCAACATTACAACCTAGACTTATCTTCTTTTTTACCGTCTTTCAGCTTTCCAACCATAAGTCAAGATGCTTTAACATCTTTTTGAATTGAAACAGTAAATATCTCCTAAAATACTATTTAAAAAACAAATTTGTAAACAAATAAACAAATACAAAGATTGTACTAAACAACTAGCAAGAAAAGTACACATGGCGGGTTTATTTTATAAAGTGATTGGAGGAAAAGAATTTTGGTTTGATTATTTTTGGTTTTTTTTTGACCTATGAGTTTATATTATATTGGAATCAACTGCCTTCTATAAAAACTCTACAATTACTGTCTTTTACTCTCTCCTCCACTGGGAGGAAGACTTTACCACATCACTAGAAAAATTAAAACACAGATGTTACAAGTCAGATGTTCTTTAGAATTGGACAAATATTTATAATAAATTTGCAAAGACATTATGAATAAATTGTATGCTACGACTTACCACATATGAGTTTGGCATGATGAAGAGAGGAGTGAATACTCTATGTGGCTGGTGTTTCCCACCCAATTTCCCCTGTTAGCATCAGTGTTCCTTGTCTAATTTATAGCATCTATCACCTCATAGTGATATCTAATTGATCATTCTCTATTACAAGTTACTTTTCTTTCTCAGTCATTTTTTAAACTTTTATTTCAAGTTTAGGGGTACATGTGCAGGTTTGTTACATAGGTAAACTTCTGTCATGGGAGTTTGTTGTTCAGATATTTCATTACCGAAGTATTAAGCCTAGTACCTGTTAGTTATTTTCCCTGATCCTCTCCCTCCTTCTACCCTCCACCCTCCGATAGACCTCAGTATGTGTTGTTCCCCTCTGTGTGTCTGTATGTTCTCATCATTTAATACCCACTTACAATGGTCTCCACTTCCATCCATGTACCTGCAAAGGACATGATCTCATTCTTTTTATGGCTGCATTGTACTCCATGGTGTTTATGTACCATGTCTTCTTTATCCAGTCTATCATTGATGGGCATTTAGGCTGATTCTATGTCTTTACTATTGTGAATAGTGCTGAAATAAAAATATGCATGCATGTGTCTTTATAATAGGATGATTGCTATTCCTCTGGGTATAACCCAGTAAGGAGATTGCTGGGTTAAATGGTATTTCTGTCTTTAGGACTTGGAGGAATTACCACACTGTCTCTCACAATGGTTGAACTAATTTACACTCTCATATGTATAAGTGTTCCCTTTTTCTCTGCAACCTCACCAGCATCTGTTATTTTTTGACTTTTTAATAATAGCAATTCTGATGAAGATGCCAAAAGCAATTGCAACAAAAGCAAAAATTGACAAATGGGATCTAATTAAACTAAAGAACTTCTGTATAGCAAAAGAAACTATAGAGTAAATAGACAACCTACAGAAGGGGAGAAAATTTTTGCAAACTGTGCATGATAAAACTCTAATATACAGCATCTATAAGGAACTTAAATAAATTTATAAGAAAAAAACTCCATTTAAAAGTGGACAAACGATGTGAACAGACATTTTCAAAAAATAAACATACATGTAACCAACGATTCTATGAAAAAAAGTTCAACATCACTGATCTTTCCCATTCTTGTCTCACTTCCTTGCTCCCCACCAGGCTCCTTTACCTCCTATATCCTGAGGCCAATGTTATGCTATTAATTAAAAATTAATTACTTTTAATTGCAAAGCCGCAATTACTTTTCACCAACCTAATAGTAAGCCCATTTTGTGGGGCAGGAAAAGCATAGGGATTATAAGCAATAACTGCCTATGAACACAGATATTCATCTCTGTGGAACCCTTGCTATTGGACATTTTATTTTTCAAAATCTTTTTGTGAAATTTACTCTTAAGAAGCAACAAAACATGGAGGCCGCAATATTAAAAATGAATTTTTATTGTGCTCATCCTATGCCAGGTACTTTTCGAGTGTCATCTCCTTTAGCCTTCCCAATAATTCTATGAAGTAAGCGCTATTATTAAACATGTTTAACTAAAAAACTAAGACACAAAGAAGTTAAATAATTTGGAGTGGTGGTATCAGCACTTGAACGAGCTTGAATTGAAAAGGGCAAGCCTTTAAACCCTTCACTGTGCTACCCCCACTTCCCCAGAAGAGCAGTGCTTTAGAATTAGCTTTTCAAACAAAGTAATTGCTTATTATTTTTGCTGTGCCTCCAACTGAAAGTACCCGACAGAAGCATTTGTAAGAGTTGGTGGATATTTTCTGATGAATTTTTGGTCTGATAATGATGATGATGTCAGTAATAGTTAAATTAGATCTATGTCTTCCTGTAGTAATGACTTGGCTTCCATCACAACAAATCTTCTTAGGATCTAGATAGTATATCTATTAAAAAGCTAAGGAAATTGAGGCTTAGATAGTTTAACAGGTTCAAGGTCACACAAATAGTAAGTGGTAGCACACAGACTTAAATCTAGGTTTGCCTGAGTCTGGAGTCAGCAGAATTTTCATGATACTTCATTGCTTCAGCTGTTTACCTATTGCAAGATGTCAGAAAAGGTGTTTTCAAGGGTCGGCTTTAGGGAAGGTTCATTTTTAGCAAGCTAGATTTCCTTTCCCGACATTTATCCCCATCCTCTTTTCTCCAGTTGTAAGGACCTCACTTAGCTCATCTTTTTTTGTAAAATTTTTTGGCTAATTTGTTATCAACACTCCTTAAAAAGTGAGTGTCTTATAGGCCTCCTAAGTAGGTGGGATAGTGATGCTGACGTGGAAGGGTATACACAGTGCCAACAACTTCATTTTTGTATAAAATCTTCCTTCTCTCCAAGACACCCCATGACTAAGTGGTATATTTGTGTGAGAATATATGTGTGTGTCTGTGTGTATCTATATAGATATATGGATCTATTTAATGTTACCTCATCTAAATTCCAGATGATCTCTATTCAACCATTCTGCCTATCTAAAAATCATGGCAGCAACTCAGAGGAGGCCCTTTTTACTTTTCACCTTCTACTGTTGCAACTTGGCCACTCTCCTCTCTCTCTCTCTTCCCGCATTTCATCTCTTTATTTCTCCTTTCTTTTTTTCTTTTATACACACAGAAACACAACAGCATCTTCAATTCCTACATGCATTTTAAAAATGCTCCTAAAAGATAACATTTCATTCAGTTCACTTATGGGAAATTATGAAAACCAAAAGCTTCGTCTCCATAGGTCTATTTGCATTTTGAGCCTCAGCTGCGGCTTGCCAAATGAAAAGTTTATCTCACTAAAAGGAATTTCATACACCAGTGACCAGCTATTACAGGGAATAGGATATATTTCTTCAAATCCTGTATAAACACAGCCTGATCTGGGCTAATGGGCAAAGCAAGTATGAGAGGCATCGCTAGGCGTATCTTAATAGGCATTGGCCACAGTAATGATCACCTGATGGTTTGTGTTTTAAATATGCACGACTTGAGACTCACTCTGTAATTCAGACGGGTAACACTAACATTGCAAAAAGCAGAAGCCACACAATAACCATATCCCTTTCACTTTCTAAACACATTTATCAAAACCTGGCAAGACATCGCCCCCAACTGAATAAACAAAACTAAGATCCGTGTCTTTTTCTCAGGGGTGTTCTGTCTGTACCAGCAGGAAAATGTTAAGCTGACACCATTTATTCACAACACTGATAACCCAGCAACTTTGCTCAGCATCTCTGCTGCTCAGGGGAAAGATTCTTTTATATGGGACCTTGTTTCCATCTCCCTCTCTCTGTCTCTCTCTCTTCCTCCTGCTTCATCAAGGAACAAACAGGCCTCTTGGGACAGTCTATCTCTGTTATCTCTCCCTTCTCCTCCTTACAGGTTTTTCTATCTGTAGGCTTGGCTGCTGCTGGTTTTGTGATGGTGCCGCCAAGTTTCAAAACAACACATTGATTCTTTTTTTTCTGCAGGAAAATTTGCTTCTATAATTGCCTCAGGGAGGAGAAAAGTTCCAGGAGGAAAAGAGGTAGCACTTTCATTCACAATAATTCAACTGGGATGTTTAAACATAATTTCCTCACTGAGAATTTCATTAGATTTTACCTGGGTCATTCCCATGGAAACTTTAATCCTCAGCTGAGATGTCTTCTCTCCTGGGAAGACTTCCTGACCCCGGAATTTTTGTACGGTTATTCTTCTCCAGGGTTCTGAATTCTTTTTTGTTGTTGCTGTTATCTTCCTGGATTTTAATTTTCTGATTGTCTGCCCTATTTGATTGTCAAGTCTTGAGAGCACGATCTATGCCTGTGTAATATATCCCTGTAGCCCTAATATCTAACTCTAAGGCAGACATTTTATTCAATGGAAAAAAAAATCACATCTCTATAACTCAATGGAATTCTGGCGAGAGTCAACTGTGGTTTGGCGAGATCACTTCATCCTCATCTTGATCCTAAAGCCTTCAAAGTCACGTTGTGGATCAGCTTGGAAATCTCTATGATGCCACAGAAAATTTAACTGCAGTAAGTTTATTTAACTCGATGCTGATTGAGGATTTCTTATTCTACCCCAAAGCTCTAGTGACTGGCAAATAATATATTACTTCTTAGGGTAACCATGAATCAGAGATTCAGAAAAACAGAAATAATATTTAGCACCTATACTGTTTTTGTTTTTATTTGTGGTTTTAATTAGCATCCCAGTGTTATTTTAGAACTCAGATGTGGATTGAAGATAGGAAGAAATGTAGGTTGAAGAGAAAAGAAACGCAAGAATTCTGGAATTTTTTATTTCTTGTGATTAGCATTAGGGAACATGAGCCTAATCACTTCTACCATGCTGAGTCAGGTGCCAACAGAGGAAGATGTAAATATTCACAAGTATGAAAACAAAAGCCACCCTTTCCCCTTGAAGTCCATGGGCACCGTTTCTAACTGCAACACCCAACTGTCTCCTGTGTGAAGTTATCAGAGCTCTGAAGCCACTTGTGAAAGATATATTGAGAAAAACTTTGCAGTTAGTGTTGGGTGAGAATGCCTTATGGGAGGAGACCCCAAATGAAATGTGATAATGAACCAAAAAACTTGGAACGGTCTGGGGATTAATAATCAACAAATGGGAGTGAGGGAAGCTTCAAACACAGCCAGAAATAGAGCCCTGAAGTACTAGGAGTTGACATGATTGACAAGACAAGATTTTGTTGATTTGGAAGTCAGGTAAAGAGTGGATCCTAGTATCCATGGTCACCTGACTGTGCCTCTGCCCTGCTGTGGCTGCCTGGGGTTGATTCTCTTGCTGGGCCTTGGAGAGGCAGACCTCCTACAACATGAAAAGCTCACTCTCATGACCCTGGAGCCTCAAAACAGCCTACCAATACCACTTTTTTGGTATCCAGTCTCCACATTGGAAATAAAGTATTTTAAATAAATGTATTGCATATTAAACTATGCATGTTTACTATACAAATTATACAAGCACACAAAATTGTCTAAGAAAGAGGAAAAATGTATGACAATAACTTATAAATCTTTTAAATGTTTACAATTGAAGAACACCATTTCAGATGTGTTTCCACGTAAAAAAAAAAGGCAGATAGAAATATAAATTATTGAAAATATTACATAAAATTGTGGTTAAACATCTTAAGTCATTATATTAAAATTATCAAATTCAGTTTCATTTCTTTAAGAAAAAGCCATGGAGAAGCTGAAGAAAATGTTGGCCTCCTTATAATATTTCTGGTGACAAGTAGATGTTAATTGGTGATCATTGAAATATAAAATTATAAAAAAAAAATTAAAAACATGTTTGCTTAATACATGAATGAAATGGCTGGACGCAGTGGCTCACACCTGTAATTCCAGCACTTTGGGAGGCCAAGGTAGGCGGATCACCTGAGGTCAGGAGTTCAGGACTAGCCTGGCCAAGATGGAGAAACCCCATCTCACTAAAAATAAAAAAATTAGCCGGGCGTGGTGGCGGACGTCTGTAATCCCTGCTGAGGCAGGATAATTGCCTAAACGACAGAGGTTGCAGTGAGCTGAGAACACACCACTACACTCCAGCCTGGGTGACAGCCAGACTCTGTCTCAAAAAAAAAAAAAAAAAAAGACCGAATGAAATAATTTACACATGTATAGTATTAGTACATAGCATAGCACATAACAATAGTAAGTAGTCATTGGCAGCTATGACCTTGTTATTATTATTATTGTTATTGTTATTTTTGCTGGTAGCATACATATGGTTCCCTATCTACCTTGATCTAATTTCATAGAAATCCCTTTCTCAAAATATGTTCCAGTGCTACTGAATGTTTTTGACCTCAAAATACCCCAGGTCCTCCCGGGCCTTCATACTTGGCATCTGCAGTCCTTTCTGGTTGAATGTGTTTGCTCCACTTTACAAGAACTAACATTCTGTCCACCTGCCAAATTGCTAAACTCTTTAAGGATCTTCTTAATGTATTCCCAACTGAGAGGTATTTACTGATTCTTTTAGGTAACCACAGGTATTCTTCTCCCAGGCTTCCATTTTATTATTCAGTCTTGTTTCATAGTTTATCACATTGTGTCATGTTTTGTGATTTCCATTTCAGTTTTACTCTCATTTATTTTTAAAAGGGACAATTCTGTCTATATGTTCTCAGTCCCTGACCTCAGCATCACTGTCATCATCATTTTCATCACTATTAGGATCCCAGAGGAGACAACATTTACTGTGTTTATCATGTAAAAGGTATTTGTTTTGTGAACCCTGTATATATTACATACATAATATAATCTCCCTGCTGTTTCTTGGGAGAATTAAATTATTTCTACTTTAGAACATGTAAATGTGAGACAGAAAAGTCTGGAAAATTGACCAAGGTCCTACAGCTAAGTATAACAGAGCCATGCATGGTCTTCAGTTCCACAGCCCAACTCCTTAATGCCATGCTGTATACAATGAGCACTCAAATGTTCTGTGAATAGTGAATATGTAATTTCTAAGGTAACTTGTAACCCAAGCACAGTATATTTTCAAGGAGTTATTAAGCAGTTCATAAGTCATGCGCTAGGCTGAGCCATGGGAAGGATGGGAAAGAATTATGTAAGTCAAAGTTTCTGCCTTCAATTATCTTAACAGTTGGTTGAGGGGAAAAGAAATTTCAGGCATATATAAAGAAAAAAAATAGATGGTATTTGTATAGTCAAATGGATTGTACTAAAATTTAGACATATTAAAATTCAGTGAAGGCCAGTGAATCTGGAGAAAAATGTTATTATGAGCTGACTTTAGAGTCACCCATGTGGCTCTTGATAAGCAATGGATTGAAACAGTTGTAAAATCACTATTATCTCATAGAATAGAATGTCAGGAGATATTTTGTGTATGTTTGAGCTTTGAGGATGTACAGGAAAAGTGAACATACTGCCACTATCTTTAAAATATTATCCTAAAAACAGAAATATAAAGTTTCAAATGACTTACAGGTGAAATGTGAACACTTGCCTTAATTTGTGATCTCTTTTGTGGTTTATCACATGTTCTTTCAATGTCATATGAAGAAACTATGTATTGTAACCATTAGCATTTCACTGCGTAACTAAGCATCTTTATCCTAGTTCTTTCCCTCATCAATCAATACAATGATTAACATAGAAAAGCAAGTTAGTGGCCAGGCGCGGTGGCTCACGCTTGTAATCCCAGCACTTTGGGAGGCTGAGGCGGGCGGATCACGAGGTCAGGAGATCGAGACCACGGTGAAACCCCGTCTCTACTAAAAATACAAAAAATTAGCCGGGCGTGGTGGCGGGCGCCTGTAGTCCCAGCTACTCGGAGAGGCTGAGGCAGGAGAATGGCGATAACCTGGGAGGCGGAGCTTGCAGTGAGCTGAGATTGCACCACTGCACTCCAGCCTGGGTGACAGAGCGAGACTCTGTCTCAAAAAAAAAAAAAAAAGAAAAAAAAAAGAAAAGCAAGTTAGTGATCTAGATAAACTCTATCTAGAAACGGATTTCTTTCAGAAATGGCCATAGGCCTAAAATTAACTTTATGTCAATTAATTGATATATATTACAGGTATACTGTATACAAGTCACTGTGCTGCAGCACATTAAGATGATAAGAAATCTCATTGTTCAACTCCCACTTATGAATGAGAACATGTGGTGTTTGGTTTTCTGTTCCTGTGTTAGGTAGTTGAGTTGTCTTCTTAGGTAGCTGAATCCCTGTGCCCTGGGCTCATCCCCCTACTCAGTTTTCACAGTGAGCCCTCCATTAGGTGTTATGGACACTATGGGAACCTCTCAGAGGAAGAGTGACAGGATTTCATTAACGCAATTCGTGACAATACATGAATGTCATCAAACTCTCCATTAGGCATTTCAATTTGAACATATTACCTAGCATATCTTGTCCTGTGACATTATAGCTCTATGTACTATACTTCTGCAATTAAATATGCTCGCATGTGAAAAAATTTTAAAATAAATAAAAAATAAAAAATCTCTACCCCGTATCGAGGAGATTCTACGTAAAACGTTCGATTGTAAATGATAGGCTAGAAATACTGAGAGAAGTAGAAAAAAATATTTCTAAGAATTTGCATCATATTCTCTGATTAGAACTGGGGATGCAAATAGTGAATCACATATCCAAAAGAAAATCTGTTTTGTTAAATTTAAATCAGAATCAAATCACTTTTTTTCCTACACTAAAAACTGAATAATTTAAAAGCTCACGACTATATCCTGGTGAAATAATTTATCCATGATTTTATTATGTATTTTATAAAATTACTAATCCACCAAATTCTACATTAAACTTGAACTAACTTAATATTTTATTCAGGTTAAGATTTCAAATAATAAGATAGGCCTCTATTTAATCTTACTATATTTAGAAAGCTCACTGTACTTTGTGTATGTGTGTGTGTGTTTGAATTTCTTTATCATCTAGCTGATATATTATCTTTACTTGTTCAATTCTAAGTAAAAATTCACAGTTATATTTGATTAGATGTAAATAGCCTGAAATTCCTATTGATGAATTAAACACTTTCTTTAAGTCTATATAGGCATCCCTCTGTATCTATAGGGAATTTATGTCGTGATCCCCGTGGATAAACAAAATCCATGAAATCTCCAAGTCCCTTATAGGAAATGGTGTAGTATTTGCAAATAACCTATGCACATCCTCCTGTATAAATCATATCTAGATTATTTATAATACCTCATACAATGTAAATACTATGTAAATAGTATTATACTGTGTTGTTTAGGAAATAATGATAAAAAAGAAAAGTCTATACACATTTAGTATAGTTACAACCATCTATGTTGTTTTCAAATATTTTCAATCATCAGTTGGTTGGATTCATTGATGTGGAAACTACAGACAGATACAGAGGACTAACTGAATGTGAATACTCATCTTTTTGCATTATTCTTTCATGGATAAAAGTAGCAACAGATGTGTTTATGGGTCTTCCAAACTGAAGAAAGAATTCTCATTCTGAGACAACGACAGATTTCAGCTATTCCTCCTATAAGTTCTAGGAATAAGTCAATGGTGAATCAAGGATGGAACATGAAAATAGAAAAACATCCATTTGTTGGCATTTCTTTTTTTTTAGTATTTTCATAAATGCATTTTTTATTTAAGATTGAATTCATCCTCGTTGTTGTTTTTACAGAAACTGGTGAATAGAAAAATAATAAAGATTTTTTAAAGCACTGAAAAAGCAACAAAAACCATAATAAAAATACTAAAAATACAATTAATCTGACGAGAATGTGTGCAATTAGAAGAAACATGGCTTGTAGAGATAGATGAGATAATAAAGTCTGGAGACCAAATTCTATTATTGGTTCTGCAGCCAATAATAGATCAAGCATGATCTTGAGTTAGCCACAAATCACTCTGGACCAGTTTCCTAAGCTTTCCAATAAAAAGGTAGACCAGATAGAATGACACTCCCAGACCTCAAAAATGATTACTATTTTATTCTAAGAGCATAGAATGTAAAAGAAACAAAGATGTACAACAATAAAGCAAAGAAGAAGTAAAACAAGCAAATGAAATGACAATTTAGTAAAATAATTCAATCATAGGAAAGATTACTTATGATTAATGAATGAATTGGGAGATTATTTTTACCTGGCTATTCTAATATTTCCTTTCTTATGCTTATTGTTAGTCAGTTCAACATTATTGATCTTTACTTACTGTATTATTATTATTTTTTAGTAAGATGGTAGCCACTCTAGGAAAATAAAAAAGTCAGAAGCATGAAATAAACATAAGAAGTATATGTCAATTGAAGAGTGACCAGGATGAAAATTAGTTCAAGTTTTCCCACCTTAAGTTATTAGCTCTTCAAATAAACCATTTAAGCATACTCCTAGAAAAAATTAGGAAATTTAAAAAAATAATAATGTGTTCCATAGCAAATTTTACTGTCATCACAAAAATTGTTCATTTTCATCAGGTCTCGTGAAATCAATATACTGGTTCTTCGTTTTTTGAATTGACCCAAACACCTGGGGCTTTGTGCCCACGTGTACATCTCAGCATTATCATTCAGAGTAAAGCTACTCCACTAAGTCATTTCTTTCCATTTAGAAAGTAATTTGAAAATGCTTCAAATGTTTTAAATTGACTAGTTGTGTCATTTAATTTAAATGTAGCATGACAGTGACTTTATCTTCATTCCCGAAGTGTTATTAAAATGATGGATCCATCCTTAATAAAGATAAAGGTTGCATAACTTAAGAGCAAACACTTATATACCAGGCATTTTTCTAAGCCTTTTGCCTATGCCGAGTCATTTACTCTTCCCAACGATGTAAGCTGCATACTAAATTATCCTGATTTGTAGATGAGGAAACTGATGCACAGGGATTTTCACAACTTGCTTATTGTCAAAGGAAGTATTAATGGAGGAGCCAAAATTAAAATCCATGTGGTTTGGCTCCAGATGTCTTGTTGTTAAAATATTAACAATAGTGATATTAAATTATTAATTAAATTCTAATTTAATTAGAATTAATTTAAATTAAATTATAAATTAAATTAAATTAAAAATTCTAAAACTTTTTTTTAAAAGTGTGTTAGAAACATTGGAAGCTTAAAAGGAAGAGTGCCCAGCCTGGCCAAATGCAATATGCAAATGAATAGTCAAAATGAATTTAAGAGAAAAATAGAAGGACCAATACTATTAGATACAACTTTTATAGTCTTTTTATTAAATAACTTTAAACATTTTAAGATTAAATTATCTAAAAGGACTTTACAAGCACCAAGAGGTTAAATACAGAAGATTGCAGAAACAGATTAGTGAAGCCACTAATGCAAATATGCTGTTTGGCCCTGGGACACAGATTCCTCATTTCATGTATTGATGTATTTCATCATGTAATCCTCATGAGAACCCAGAAAGTCTTATCTTCCCCATTACGATCTTATCCCCGTGACTGTTTTACATATTAAAAATCAAAGCAGCTGGGCACGGTGGCTTATGCCTATGATCCCAGCACTTTGGGAGGCCGAGGCGTGCAGATCATGAGGTTAGGAGATCGAGACCATCCTGGCTAACACGGTGAAACCCCACCTCTACTAAAAACACAAAAAAATTAGCTGGGTATGGTGGCATGTGCCTGTAATCCCAGCTACTCGGGAGGCTGAGGCAGGAGAATCACTTGGACTCTGGAGGCGGAGGTTGCAGTGAGCCGAGATCATCCCACTGCACTCCAGCCTGGGCGACAGAGCAAGACTCTGCCTCAAAAAGAAAAAAAAAAAAATCCAAGCAAAACAATAGCAAAAAACTGAATTACAAAAGATGGGGTAACTTGCCCAGCATCACATGGTAATAAGGTGATTAGGAAAGTGGGTAATTAATCCATGCCTTCAAGCTCCAGACTCAAGACACCTCACTATCCTGCTGAGCTCTCTCAGCTCAAAGCATAGTCAAACCAGTTATCTGTAGTAATGCTGATCTGACATGCAGATGTTCCGATGACATAGGTACAACTCCTGACCCAAGGGAGGTTGGGGCAGAGACTGGCGTCGATGCCCATACGTTATTGGCCCATCACGTTTGTACCCAGTCTGCCTCTAATGGCCAACAGTAACCTGGCACTGATTTATGAGAGATCCTTGATTCTTTTAATCTGAGCATTACTTGGAACTTTTCTGTAGATATAAAACATCTCAAGTAGAAAGAAAAGTGGGTGGGAACTTAAAAACATCAAGAAAAAACACATTTATGTAACATTAGCAAGCAACATCTTATCATTTAAATAAGCATTATTTTGAATTAATCCAACCAGGATCACTATAACACATTCAAACAGGGAGGCAGGAGAAGTAGAAATAATAAGAAACCTCATCTTTCTAAGACACATATAGGCTTTCACTTCTCTATTTATTGATTATATATTTAAAGAATAATTTCTTTATTTCCCAAGTCACTCTGGAAGGAACCCCCTTTACTTAGTCATTTCTGATCCTATAAAACCAGGCCTTTGTTCTAGTATGGCTGCCAGAACCCAATACTTAACACTATTTTAATCGGCAAAGATTAATTTTTGCAACAAAGATTATGGAAAAGGAAGTAGATGCCTGGCAGCAACTAGAGAAATATTCTTCTCTTTGACAAGGGTTGAATTAAGTCCCCAGATTCCATTTAGACAAACTTGAGTGCTTTATTTGTAAAGTTGGCTTTCAAATTCTGCAAAGGCTGCCTATTGTTTTTAGATCTTCAAAGAAGCCTTGAAATTCCCAGTGTCAAGGGCACAACAGAATCTGTGAACTGCAAGCAACTCAGCTCATCAGCATTAATTATTGCTCTGCCAGGCTTGTAAACAAATTTAATCAGAAGTCGAATGCAGAGGCCCCAGTGAGGATGCCACCTATTTCTCTGCCTGCTCATTCCCAGTCCCCTTCTAGTTCTCCACTTCTCTCCCATTAACTGTTGGCTTGCCAGGCTTTTGAGCAGTTCTAATTTATCTTCTTACGTTTTTTGCTTTCTCCCTGGGTCGGCACATCTGCCTTCCTGGCTTCAGCTAAAACCTCTATTACGATGACTTCTAATTATACATTTTCAGTATCAGCCTTTTTCAGAAGTTTCGCACCTGTCTTTCTTACTGCCTACTAAATACAACTCAAACCACCATTTTCAAAACTGGCTCATGGTGTTCCTCCACCCTCAAATTGTTAAGTGTTTCTTCCCCAAGTTCTCACTCTGAGCCAGTGTCTCCACATTGCATAACCCATGTGCATAAAAAGAAAACCTCAGATTCATCCATGACTCATCTCTCTCTCTTATTCCTACATTACCCTGCCACATAAAGTCATTGGATTACCAAAGTCCTACCACAGGACCCTCCAGAGTTGTTCCTATTTGGTAACTATTGCCTGATGTCAGTTTCTCCTCATTTCCAGCTGACTGATTCCCAGTCTTCATCAGTCTGACTCTCACCACGCTTATATCTCTCCCATGCTCCCATACAACTGTGTGATCTTTGTAAATATCAAGTATGTTACTCTTCCATTTTTAAATTTTCAGCAAATTTTTTATGAAGAAAATTTGATGAAACAGATAAAAGTTTCAGCTTTTTATTTTGAATCTCATCAAGTTACTTTCTTAAGAGTTTGCTTCACGTTGTTCTCAGATAAATCAAAGCTCTTTAGCCTGATATTCATGATCAATGGTCATCACTTATACTTTAGACATCCCGTCTTACCATATTCTCCATAACCATTGTAATCTGGACACACTGAAATATGTACATTGCTCACTACTGGTGCCGTAACAGTTCCTGAGGTAGTAAGCACTGAATAAATGCCTGTTAAATAGATGAATGAACAAGTTGTTCACTGCAGCCAATCCTTGCAGAGCTTTTTATACACTCCCTGTTTGCCTTTGTACATTCTGTACTCTCTACTTGTCATTCTTGTACTGCTCTTCCAGGCCTGGCCAATAACTGCTACCCTTTCTTAAAAAATCTAGCTGGTGTTTGACCTTTTAATTCACTTTCCATTAACTAACTCAACAAATACGTATTGAGCACATGCCAAGAGCTTGGCACCTAGAATACAAGAACCACACAGTCTAATGCAAAAAGCAATTGCGTAGTTCCTCACATTCTGTCCTACATACTCACATAGCCTCTTCTCTCTATCCCGACAGAACTTGGTACATAAATAACACTTTTACATCACTCAGAATCATTGTATTAATTTATTTAAAAATCATTCCCCAAATTAGAATCTGTTGTGCTTCAGGACTACATCCCACTACACTATACTTTCTTTTTTTATTTTTTTTTTTATTTTATTTTATTTTTTAATTTTTTTTTTGAGACGGAGTCTCGCTTCTGTCGCCCAGGCTGGACCTCGGCCTCCCAAAGTGCTGGGATTACAAGCGTGAGCCACCGCGCCCGGCCTATACTTTCTTTTTTATCCTCCCAAAGTCAGCACACTTTCTGGCAAAGAATGAGCTATCAGCCGGGTGCGGTGGCTCACGCTTGTAATCCCAGCACTTTGGGAAGCCGAGGCGGGCAGATCACCAGGTCAGGAGATCGAGACCACGGTGAAACCCCGTCTCCACTAAAAATACAAAAAAATTAGCCGGGCGTGATGGCGGGCGCCTGTAGTCACAGCTATTCGAAGAGGCTGAAGCAGGAGAATGGCGTGAACCCGGGAGGCGGAGCTTGCAGTGAGCCAAGATCGTGCCACTGCACTCCAGCCTGGGTGACAGAGCGAGACTCCGTCTCAAAAAAAAAGAATGAGCTATCAATAAATGGTAGTTATTTATGTAATTATTATGAGGGTACAATATACTAGAATAAGCCTATGCTGTCTGATCAGATTGCCACCTTGCAATACAGGCAATCTAACTTATTCAAGGAGGACCAGGTTGTGTTGATTTATCTCCCTGGTCTCATTAGCATCTTTATAAATCAGATGGGACAGTACCTACCTCTTGGAATTGTTGTAAGTATGAGGAGATAAAATATGATGAACTGTGAAATGGGGACATATTGAATGCTTGTCAGCTGTTTTCCTGATTTAGAAATTTAAAAATACATTATTGGTAGGATAAGCTTGATAGACTGGATAAATGGAAGGATGTAGACAAGAATGAACTGTGGAGTAAGTAGGTCGGTTCTTCCTACATTAAAAAACTCTTGGCCGGGCGCGGTGGCTCACGCTTGTAATCCCAGCACTTTGGGAGGCCGAGGCGGGCGGATCACGAGGTCAGGAGATCGAGACCACGGTGAAACCCCGTCTTTACTAAAAAATACAAAAAATTAGCCTGGCGTGGTGGCGGGCGCCTGTAGTCCCAGCTACTCAGAGAGGCTGAGGCAGGAGAATGGCGTGAACCCGGGAGGCGGAGCTTGCAGTGAGCCGAGATTGCGCCACTGCACTCCAGCCTGGGTGACAGAGCGAGACTCCGTCTCAAAAAAAAAAAAAAAAAAAAAAAAAAAAACTCTTACAGGAAAGTCGCAGAATAACATACAGAATAGATGACGCTATGTTACAGTAAAACTGGAAAAAGACATTTAATAGACACTTATTTAAAAGGAGCAAGGAGGTGATATCAAAATATACTGCATATATTATTTTGTTAATGCTAACTTTTCATGGTAAATTATATAAAATTATTTCAGAATATGAATCTAGTTATTTTAAACACATTTATTTGTTGTTTTAATTCCTGATTTAAGAAACACTGAAAGGTATAGACATGCAGGCTGCAGGGAACACAGAATCAGAATTCTGGAGCTCTGAAAGTACAAAACGAGGTGAAGAGATTCCACCTCTATCTCTCTACTCAGGGTCGGTTACAACATTGCTCATTTCTGTTTTTACACTCCCTCTTCTATGGGGCTTTTGTTTTCATTTGTATTTCTTTGACAGGTATTTAACTAATGAGTGATGAAGTATACAGGAAGAACCCTCACCAGGTCCAGACTCTAGGATTTGGTGAAGCTGATTTGCCATAAACGTTACAATGGCATTTTTATGGACCACTCAGACCACTCAGTTCAAAGAACAGCCCTCTACTGGATTGTCTTTTGTGTTTCCTTTAATACAAGATGAAGTCTCCACATATGAACTCTGAGTAGGGTACTGAATGGCATCGAACTGTTAAATCCCCGCCCCCCCCAAAGCATATATTTTAATGACAGAGTATGTTTAGAGGTCGCAGCTCAGCTTCAGTCAATTGCCTGTAATTCTCAAGAGTTTTTATTTGCAATGCCTATGTTTTCTTGTCATTCTTCTGAAGGAAGCCATCATTTTGATGTGAAGAAGCTAGGAATGATGAGCATATTTCCAAAAGCAAGCTGTGTACTGAAGCAAACAGCCATATTGTAAACTTTCCTATGTAATTTCAATGTAAAAATCAAGATGAGAAACCAGAAGAAAAAAAACTTTAAGACCACTACCCAAAAGTAAGTAAATGAAATGGGAAGACAATTGGAAATTTTTGAATGTTTAGTGTATTAGTCCATTTTCATATCGCTGATAAAGACATACCTGAGACTGGGAAGAAAAAGAGGTTTAATTTGCCTTATACAGACATACCTGAGACTGGGAAGAAAAAGAGGTTTAATTTGACTTATGCATGGCTAGGGAAGTCTCACAATCACGGCAGAGTGTGAAAGGCAGTTCTTACATGGTGGCGGCGAGAGAAAATGAGAAAGAAGCAGAGGTGGAAACCCCGATAAAGCCATCAGATCTCGTGAGACTTATTCACAAGAATACCAAGGGTAAGACTGGCTCCCATGATTCAATTACCTCCCACTGGATCTCTGTCACAACACGTGGGGATTATGGGAGATACAATTCAAGTTGAGATTTGGGTGGGGGCACAGGCAAACCACATCAGTTAGTAGTTACAAGGCCTCATATTTGATACTCTATATTTGTGTCCCTATTTAATTATTCTACACAGCACCTTGGGAAAATTATAAGTAAGAAAGTTTAGTAAGCTAAAATAATTTTTGTGACCAAATATGCTAAGATGTAGAGACAATAGTTAAATCAATGTCTAAATCCAAACTATATACTCTGACCCCAGTATCTTGCTACCTATAGGGTATACTGTTGAACTCTATGACTGCCTTGAATTTATGACAAAAAATAAGCTGAAGTTTTATTTTTAAAGAGAGTGTTAAAAGTATTTGAAGACTTTTTACTCTCTTTTAAAAACTAAATCATGCACTAGTGAGTCAATTTATAATCTTCCTTGGTTTATGATTTTGTAAATAAACATGGCATTGCTTTTGGCAGTGTGTCAATCTGACTTGTTTTCACAATATAAACTGAATGAAGTCATGGAACAGCTTTTCTGGCGAGGTCATAACAATATAATTTACACCATATTACCCTTTTCATATCATATTGATTTTTTCATGCTGAATGTCTTCCAAAACCACAATAGAAGCTAATTCTGTGTTAAAGAACAACAGTATCAAATTAATTGTTAAGGTGTGTGCCAATTCAAATATTGAGTTGATAATACAAAATAAACATTCACTTCTTCTTAAAAGCATTGGATCCACCCATAACTAAAGTCATATGTGATGAAAGAATCTAAAAAAAAAGTTGAAAACCAAAAGTAATTATATGCTAGGACCATGAGTAAGAGTTTTCACCAAATATTGAACATGAAGGCTATCAGTATTAGAAAAAAGAAACAATTGAAATAGTTCAACAAGAAATTTGTTACATGAAATATTGTAAGAAAAATATATAAGCTAAGATTCAAGAAATATTTACAAATCATTTGTTCTTTAGACTGTGCAAAACTTTCTTCACAGAATGTTTTCCATGCTGACTCCTATATAAGCATCCTTGTTCATCACTTTAAGTACTGTTTGAGAAGTTCTCAATCTCTTATTAGATTAGATTTTGGAGTAGAAATTTCTTGGTATCCATCCCTAAATCCCTCAATCGAGACTCTTACTTTTTTAATCAAATAGTGCTTAGAGGCCAAAACAAACTAAAAAGCTTTTAATCTGCTTTGTTCCTTTGTTTGTTCCTTGAACCTGTTGAATTTTAGATTTGTAAGTTTGGGTCAAGACCAAGTAACTAACCTTTGAAACAATACATAATTTATAAAAACATTATTTTTAGACAATTTCAAACATAAAATATCGTTACAGCAGTAAAAAGAACTCCTGTGTGCTTTCAACCAAATCCCACAGTTGTTAAAGTTTTACATTATTTGCTTCATTCACAGAAAATATTCCAGATTCCCTCAGAAAACAAACAAACAAAAACGTTGTATTTTGCTTCCATCCAACCCCCAAATGAGGAACTCAACACTGTTTCAACACTATAATCCAATCCACAGACCCTCTTCCAATTAGGCCAAATGTCTTAATGGTCTGGACAATAGCTCTTCTTTCCATTCTGGTCCAGTTTCCTTTAATTGGGAGTTATCGCTCAGTCTTGCCTTCACTTTCACATCCTTGACACCTTCAAAGAGTATAGATGACCCCCAGTCAATGTCTGTCCAATGTTTCTCCTCTTGAGCAGACTCAGGTTTGGCATTCCTAGCAGAAACATCCCAGGTATGATACTATGCAGTGTAGCACATCAGAAGAGACACAAGTTCAATCCCCTACTATCATCACTGGTGTTGTAAACATGACAAGTGGGTTACATTTCTTCTGGCTTTCTCCATACACAATAATATGTTTTACCCTTTGTAATAAGTAAAATTTTATGGAACGATTTTCTTAGATTGTGTCAATATCTTGTTCGCATTAGACTCCACTGACCAGTCTTTGGCATCTTTTGATGATTCTTACCTAAAGCACCCACCAATATGATTGCCAAATGGTGATTTTTCATTTCTATCACTGTTTCTACATTTAATAGTTGGCATTTTATCACAAGGAATGACAGTACACTCATTGATACATTTACATATATCATTATTGGCATATGTAATTTTATTTTTTTCTATGTTTATAATCTGTTATCATTTTGATACTCATATTGTTCTACAGTTGTCCAATGGGTTCTCCTTCTAGTTGGCTGCTGTGTCCTTTTGACAGGTTTCTCTCATTTTTCTAATGTTTGTTTTGAGATATACTTTATATGCCATACAAATCACTCATTTAAAGTATATAATTTGATAAGTATAGTATACTCACAGAATAATAAAAAATTAACGCAATCTAAGTTTAGAAATATTTTCATCACTCCTCAAAAAAAGAATCCCCACTAAGCAATAGAAGTAATTATTTTTACTAAGCCCTCAGTAATTACCTTCTGTCTCTACAGATTTCCCCACTCCAGATATTTCATATAAATAGAATCACAAAGTCATACAATATGTGTTCTTTTGTGACTAGACTCTTTCATTTAGTGCAATGTTTTCATGGTGTGTCCATGAAGTGGCATAAATCAGTACCTTTTTCTTTCTATTGCCAAATAATATTCCCTTATGCAGATTTTTTTTTAATCCATCAATTAACAGATGTATTATTCAGGGTTCAATCAGAACAACTGAACTCAGTAGGAGATATCCTTTAAAATATTTACTCCCATGAATTGGCTTATGTGATTATAAGGACTCGTGAGGCAAATCCAAAGACTACAAGGAAGGCCATGAGAAAAGATGAACTACAATTTTTAGGCATGGCTGAAGCTGCTGTTCACCAAAGGAGAGTGTCTTCATCAGGGAAGCCTCAGCTCTGCTCTTAACGACTTTCAGCTAATTAAATAATGCCAAACTCAGATTATCTGAATAATCCCTCTTAATTTAAAGTTAACTGATTATTGACTTTAATTACATATACCAAATACCTTCACAATAACACTTATCATAGTGTTTGATTACATAATTTGGGACTGTAACCTAGCCAAGTTGACATATCAAGAAAAAAACATCAAAATAGATTATTTAGGGTTTTCTATTTTTAATATAATATGAATAATGTTGCTATAAACATCCTTAAGTTTTTTTTGAGTATGTGTTTTCATTTCTCTTGGATATACAACTAGAAATGGAATTGCTGAGTCATATGGGAACTCTATGTATACGTTATAAGGAACTGCCAAACTGTCTTTCAAAATGGCTGCAACATTTTTAATTGCTACCTTTATGTGAGGATGTTTGTGAAAGTCCTCATTGTTCTACTTCTGTGTCATCTCATATTATCTTTCATTTTGTTTATAGATATTAGGAGGATGTGAAGGTGTATTTTATAGTAGTTTTACTTTGCATTTACCTAATGGATAATGGTGTTAAGCATCTTTTTATATGCTCATTTGTATAACTTCTTTGGAGAAATAAAACCTTTGTCCAGTTTTTAATTGGGCTATTTGAATGTTTTAATTATTTAGTTCTAAGAATTCTTTATATAATCTGGATATTAAACGCTTATCAAATACAAGGTTTGTAAAACTTTCTCATAAACTGTGAGTTACTTTTTAACTGTCTTGATAGTAGTATTTACAGTGCAATTTTTTATTTTGGTTTAGTTTAATTTACTGTTTCATTTGCCTCTTTTGCTTTTAGTATTACATTTAAGAAACCATTGCTTAGTTGAAGGTCACAACAATTTATTACTATGTTTTCTTCTAACAATTTTATATTTCTAGAACCTAGATTTAGGTTTTGATATATTGAGCTAATTTTTGTGTAAAAGGTATACTTTTACTTTGGCTATTAAATTTGTGTGAAAGTAATACATTATGAAGAGGTCCCACTTCATTCTTTTGCATGTGGATATCCAGTTGTCCCATTGTTACTTATTGAAAAGTCATTTTTCTCCATTGACTTGTAAGTTGAAATTGACAGTACATAGCAGGCTTTATTTCAGGACTCTCAATTCCATTCACGTGACATAAAAGAATAACCATATATCAGTACCACATTGTCTTTACTATGGTAGTTGTACATTAAGTATGAAATAAGGAAGTGTGTCCTCCAAATTTGATTTTCTTTTTAAAGATTATTTTGAGACCAAGAATAGACAAATCAGCATTGAAAAAGAAATAAAATATATTATTCTATATATTTTAAGTATTCTATGTTTTATATTGGTTTACAATTTATATTTTTATTAAAGTATATCAATGCATGTAATTATGACTGATAATACATTTATAAAATATATATTTTTATTAATATATGCTAATATAAATATATATTATTTTATATTATATACATTTTAGAAGCAGTTTGCCAAGTTTTTTTCAAAAAAGCAAGCTGGAAATTTAAGAGAGATCACCTTGAATTTATAAACCAATTAGAGGAATAGTGTCATCTTAATAATAGTCTTCCAATCCATGAACATGGGATGTCTTTTATTTAATGTGTTGTATTTTTCAGTGTACAAGTCCTGCATTTCTTATGTTTTAGTCCTAAATGTTTTGTTTGTTTCAATTCAATGTATATAGAATTACTTTTTAAAAATAGTTTTTGATTGTTAATTATTAATGTATAGAAATACAATTGACTTTGGATGTTGAGCTTGCATTTTGCAGCCTTGCTGAAATTGTTTATTGAGTCTAATAGTTTTGTTGTGTATGTGGATTCCTGTAAGATCACATCATTTTTAAATATAGATGAGTTTAATTATTTCTTTCCAATCTGGATGTCTTTTATTACTTTTCCTTGCCTATTTGACTAAGCTAGAATTTTGAGTATAATATTAAATAGAATTTGAGAGTGGGCATTCTTGTTGTATAATTTTAGGTGGAAATGTTTCTGTCCTTTACCAATAAGTATGATGTTAGATTTGATTTTTGTGCAGATGTTCTTTATCAGCTTGAGAAAGAAATATTGAATATGTAGATTTTGTTTTTTTCTAGTAATGTCTTTGCCTGCTTTTGGTATTAGGAAAATAATAACTCCTATAGAATGGGTCAAGAAGTGTTTTTTCCTTTTTCTTTTTTTTGGCTGGGAAGCGGAAAGTTAATAGGGGTTGTGAGAAAAGTTTGTAAAAAATTGAGGCTAATTCTTCTTTAAACACTTGGTAGAATTAACCAGTGAAGTGGTTTGGTCTGGGCCTTGAGTTTTCTTTGCAGTAAGTTTTTAAATCACTACTGTAATCTCTTTACATGTTATAGGTTCACTGAGGGGATTTTTAGTCGATTTTAATAGTTTGTGTCTTGCTATGAATTTGTCCATTTCATCTAAGTTATTTAACTTAACATACAGTTTTCACAGTATTCCCTTATAATGTTTTCATTTCCCTAGGGTTAGTAGCAATGCCTCCTCTTTTATTCCTGATTTTAGTAATTTAGGACTTCTCCCATTTTATCTTGGTCAGTCTAGTTAAGTCTGTTGATTTTCTTGATCTTTCCAAGGAGCCACATTTTGGTTTTATATATTTCATTTTTCTATTAAGTATTTTATTTATTCTTGCTCCAATATTCTTCTAAATGGTTTGGATTTAATTGCTTTTTTGTTTTCATTGTTTTGAGATAAAAACAGTTATATTTGATGTTCTTTATTAATATCAGTGTGTACAGGCTATAAATATCCTTTGTAGCACGACTTTACCAGCATCTCATAAGTTTTGGTATGTTGTGTTTTTATTTTCATTCACCATAAGGTATTTTTTAATTTCCTTGTGATTGCTTGATTAATCCCTTGCTACATATGATTGTGTTATTCCCACATATGTGAACTTTCCAATATTCCATCTATTTTTATTTTTAATTTAATTCCAGTGTGATCAAAGAGACTACTTTTTATGACATCATGTCCTGTTAACTTATTCACACCTCATTTTATGACATAGCACAGAGTCTATCCTGAAGAATGTTCCATGTGCACTTGAAATGAATACATATTCTGCTGCTGTTGAGGGGAGTGTTCTAAAGATTCTGTCAAATCTAATTGGCTTATAATGTTCAACTCTTGTTTCCTTGTTGAGCTTTTGCCTGGTTCTCCTATCCATTATTAAAAATGAGTATAACGGACCAAATTGTTTTTCCCAAAAACATGTATGTTGACTCTCTAACTCTTAGTACCTCAGAACGTTATTATATTTGGTAATAAGATTTTTAAAGAGGTGGTTAAGCTAGAATTAAGCTGTTGGGATTGGCCCTAATTCAATATGACTAGTATCCTTATGAAAAGTGGAGATAACATAATGCATGTGCACAGAGGAAAAATTTATTAAGCAAATTCAAGTGTTACACTAGAAAATACAAAACAGATATAAGACATACAGAAAATAAAAATAAATCTTTCTCAATTATTTTCATTGTAACCTATATTTTTAAATTGTGTCTCCTGCAGACAACAGTGTTAGACATTTCTTCTTCGTCAAATCTGAGGATGTCTGCCTTCTAATTGTTTTATTATTTTAAACTTAATGTTATTATTAATATTGTTGTATTTATATCTGCCATTTTTCTTTTTATTTTCTGTATGTTTCATGTCTGTGTCATGCACCTTTTCCTCCACAGCCTTTTTATATTTTCTAGTGTAACATCTCAATTTATTTAATAATTTTTTAAACTGTGGCCTGTAGTCCCAGCTACTCAGAAGGCTTAGGCAGGAGAATGATGTGAACCCAGGAGGCAGAGCTTGCAGTGAACCTAGATTGTGCCACTGCATTCCAGCTTGGGTGACAGAGCGAGACTCTGTCTCAAAAAAAAAAAATAAAAAAATAATAATAATTTTTAAACTGTGTATATTTTTAACTATCTTCTTAGTGATTATTCTAGAGCTTACTATGTACATGTAGACACAGATATGTGTGTATATATGAATGTACTTCAGATTTATACTTAATTCTAGTGAAATATAGAAAATTTACTTATATAGTTTCATTTCCTTCTCCCAGTTGGACTATTGTGGTTACACATATTGCACCCATGTACATGGCTATTATTATTACTTTACATAATCTTATGTCTTAAAAGAAATTCAGAGAAGAAAATTAAGTATATATTTATTAAGTTTTTAATGCTTTTATTC
The DNA here is from genome assembly GCF_006542625.1 of Nomascus leucogenys. Classification (NCBI taxonomy): domain Eukaryota; kingdom Metazoa; phylum Chordata; class Mammalia; order Primates; family Hylobatidae; genus Nomascus; species Nomascus leucogenys. The sequence continues at coordinate 23,253,635 of NC_044402.1, forward strand.
TTTCTGGTTCTATTCTTTCTTCCTGTTAATTCAGGTTACCATTTGATATCTTTTTTTCTACTCTTGTTAAAGTTTTGTCCTATCCCCTCCTATGTGTGGTTACTATCAAATATATTACATTTTTATACATGATACAAGTTTTAAAAGTCTGTTTATATAATTTTGCATAGATATTAAATAATAAAAAATACATATTATTTATTACTAAGAAAGAGAATATGAAAATATAGTTCCTTTTTTCAATTTTTATTTATTGTGAGTACACAGTAGGTGTACATACTTATTATATTTATGGGATACATGAGGTACTTTGATACTGGAATGTAATGTGTAATAATCACATCATGGTATATGGAGTATCTATCCCATCAAGCATTTATTATTTATATTATCAACAATTCAATTATACTCCTTTAGTTATTTTTAAATATGCAATTATTATTGACTATAGTCACTCGGTTGTGCTATCTAATAGTATGCTTTTTTTTTTTTTTTTTTTTTTTTGCCTTAAGTTCCGGAATACATGTGCAGAACATGCAGGCTTGTTACATAAGTATACGTGTGCAGTGGTGGTTTGCTGCACTATTGACCTGTCCTCTAAGTTCCCTCCCCTCACTCCTCACCCCCCAACAGGCCCTGGTGTGTGTTGTTCTCCTCCCTATGTCCATGAGTTTTCATTGTTCAACTTGCACTTATCAGTGAGAACATACAGTGCTTGGTTTTCTGTTCCTGTGTTAGTTTGCTGAGGATGATGACTTCCAGTTTCATCCATGTCCCTGCAAAGGATATGATCTCATTCCTTTTTATGGCTGCATAGTATTTCATGGTGTATATGTACCACATTTTTGTTATCCAGTCTATTATTGATGGGCATTTGGATTGGTTTCACAACTTTGCTATTGTAAATAGTGCCGCAATAAACATACACGTGCATGTATCTTTATAGTAGAATGATTTATATTCCTTTGGGTATATTTCTAGTAATGGGATTGCTGGGTCAAATGGTATTTCTGGTTCTAGATCCTTGAGGGATCACCATACTGTCTTCCACATGGTTGAACTAATTTACATTCCCACCAACAGTGTACAATTCTAGGTTTTGTTCATTCTTACTAACTACATTTTCATACTGGTTAACCATCTCCACTATTCCCTTCAACTACCCTCTCCAGCCACTGGTAACTATCTTTCTACTCTCTATCTCTGAGTTCAATTGTTTTAATGTTTAGCTCCTGCCAGTAAGTGAAAACAGATCACATTTGTCTTTCTGTGCCTGGCTTATTTTACTTAACATAATGACCTCCAGTTCCATTCATATTTTTGCAAATGATAGGATATTATTCTTTTTTATAGCTGAATGGTACTCCATTGTGTATACATACCACATTTTCTTTATCCATTTGTCTGCTGATAGACATTTAAGATTGCTTCCAAATCTTAGCTAATGTGAACAATGCTGCAACAAACACAGAAATGCAGATACCCCTTTGATACATTGATTTCCTTTCATTTGAGTATATATCCAGCAGTGGGATTATTGAATTGTATGATTGCTATATTTTCAGTATTTTAAGGAACCTCCAAACTGTTCTTCATAGTGATTGTACTAATTTACATGCCACCAACAGTGTGAGTTCCCCTTTCTCCACATCCTTTCTAGCATTCGTAATTGCCTGTCTTTTGAAGTGAGATATCTCATTGTGGTTTAGATTTGCATTTCTCTGATTATCAATGATGTTGCACACTTTTTATATACCTGTTTTTCATTTGTATGTCTGCTTTTAAAAATTGTCAGTTCAGATCTTTTACCAATGTTTTAATCAGATTACTAGAATTTTTTCCTATGGAGTTATCTGAACTGCTTATATATTCTGCTTATTAATCCTTTCCCAGATAGGTATTTGGAAAATATTTTCTCCCATACTTTGGGTTGTCTCTTCACTTTGTTGGTTGTTTCCTTTGCTGTGCAGAAGCTTTTTTAACTTCATGTGATACGATTTGTCCATTTTTGCTTTGGTTGTCTGTGCTTGTAGTGTATTACTCAAAAAATCTTTGCCAGCTGGGCACGGTGGCTCACGCCTGTAATCCTATCACTTTGGGAAGCCAAGGTGGGTGGATCACTTGAGGTCAGGAGTTCAAAATCAACCTGGCCATCATGGTGAAACCCTGTCTCTACTAAAAATACAAAAAAAAAAAAAAAAAAAAAAAAAAAAAATTAGCCAGGCATGGTGGCAGCTGCCTGTAATCCCAGCTACACAGGAGGCTGAGGCAGGAGAATCACTTGAACCCGGGAAGTAGAGGTTGCAGTGAGCTGCGGTCACATGACTGGACTCCAGCCTAGGCGACAGAGTGAGACTTGTCTCAAAAAAAAAAAAAAATCTTTGCCCAGGCCAATTTCCTGGAGAGTTTCCTCAAAGTTTTTCATTAGTAGTTTCATAGTTTGAGATTTTAGATTTAAATCTTTAATCAATATTGATTTGATTTTTGTATATGTTGAGAGATATGAATCTAATTTCATTCTTCCACATATGAATATCCAGTTTTCCCAGAACCATTTATTAAAAGGACTGTCATTTCCCTGATGTAAGTTCTTGACACCTTTGTTGAAAACAAGCTCACAGTAGATGTATGGATTTGTTGCTGGGTTCTCTATTCTATTGCATTGGTCTGTGTGTCTGTTTTTATGCCAGTACCATGCTATTTTGGTTACTATAGTTTTGTAGTATAATTTGATGTCAGGTAATGTGACTTCTACAGTTATTTATTTATTTTTTTCATTTTGCTTGGGATAGCTTTGGCTATCCTGGGTCTTTTGTGGTTCCACATGAATTTTAGAATTGTTTTTTATTTCTCTGAAGAATGTCATTAGTATTTTGATAGGAATTGTATTGAATCTGTAGATTGCTTTAGGTAGTATGGACATTTTGACAATATTGATTCTTCTAATTCATGAACATGGAATATCTTCCCATTTTTTGTGTACTTTTAAATTTTTTTCATAGGTGTTTTATACTTTTTTTGTAAAATTCATTCACTTCTTTGGTGAAGTTAATTCGTAGGTATTTAATTTTATGTGTGACTGACATAAATGGGATTAGTTTTTATTTTTTTCACATTTTTCACTATTGACATACAGAAATGCTACTGATTTTTATATGTGGATTTTGTATCCTACAACTTTATTGGATTTATTTCTCAGTTATAATAGTTTTGTTTTTGTGGCAGCTTTAAGTTTTTCCAAATAAAAGATTATATCATCTGCAAACAAGGATAAATTGACTTATTCTTTTCTGATTTGGACATTATTTATTTATTTTTCTTGTCTGATTGCTCTATCTAGAACTTCTAGTACTACATTGAGTAACAGTGGTGAATCTGGGCATTCTTGTTGTTTTTCAGATGTTAGAGGAAAGACTTTTGGTGTTTCTCCATTCAGTATAATGCTAGCTGTGGGTCTGTCATATATAGCTTTTATTATGTTATGCTTCTTCTATACTCAGCTTTTTAGTGTTTGCATCATGCAGGGATGTTGAAATTTATCAAATGCTTTTTCAGCATCAATTTAAATGATCACATGGTTTTTGTCCTTCATTCTGTTGATGTGACATATGACATTGATTGGTTTGCATATATTGAACAATCCTTGCATCCCTGGGATAAATCCCATTTGGTCATGATGAATGATCTTTTTAATGTATTGTTTAATTCGGTTTGCTAATATTTTATTGAGAATTTTTGCAACAATATTTTTCAGAGATATTGGCCTGAGGTTTTCTTCTTTTGATAGGTTTTTTATTTTGGTATAAGGGTAATACTGGCCTCATAGAAAGTTTGGAAGTGTTCCCTCCTTTTCTATTTTTCCAAATAGTTTGAGTAGTATTAGGTATTAGTTCTTCTTTAAATGGTTGGTAGAATTCAGCAGTGAAGCCATCAGTCCTGGGCTTTTCTTTACTGGGAGAATTTGTATTACAGCTTTGATCTCATTACTTGTTATTTGTCTGTTCAGGTTTTTTATTTCTTTCTAGTTCATTCTTGGTAGGTTGTACGTGTCTAGGAATTTATCTGTTTCCCGTAATTTTCCACTTTGTTGCCATATAGTTTCTCATAGTAGCCACTAATGATTTTTTTCAGTTTCTGCAGTATCAATTGTAATTTCTCTTTTTTCATCTCTGACTTTATTTATTTGGACCTTCTGTTTTTTAGTCAGTCTGGCTAAATGTTTGTCAATTTTATTTACCTTTTCAAAGTTCCAAACTCTCTTTTCATTAATCTTTTGTATTTTCTCCATTTCAGTTTCATTATTTCTTTTCTTCTAGTTTTTGGTTTGCTTTTACTTTTCTAGCTCTTTAAGAGGCATTGTTAGGTTATTGATTTGAATTTTTTTTTCTTTCTTGATGTAGGTACTTAGAGCTATAAACTTCCCCCTCAATACTAATTTTGCTGTATCCCCTAGGCTTTGGTATGTTATGTTTACATTATTATTCACTTAAAAAATTCTTCAGTTTCCTTCTAAATTCTTTCAATGACCCATTGGTCATTCAGGAACATATAGTTTTATTTCTATGTGATTGTATAGTTGCCAAAATTTATTCTGTCATTGATTTCTACTTTCATTCTATTGTGGTCAGAGAAGATGCTTGATATTATTTTCATTTTTGAATGTCTTGAGACTTATTTTGTGACCTAACCTATGACCTATCCTTGAGAATGAGTCATGTGCTGAGAAGAAGAATGTGTATTCTGCAACTGTTGGATGAAATGCTCTGTAAATATCTATTAGGTCCATTTATTCTATAGTGCAGAATTTTGCAGAAGTCTGAAACATTTTTGTTGATTTTCTATCTGGAAGATCTGAAATGCTGAAATTGGGGTGTTGAACTGTCCAGCTATTATCCTGTTGAGGTCTAATTTCCTCTTTAGCTCTAATAATATTTGCTTTATATATTTGGGTACTCCAGCATTGAGGGCATACACGTTTACAATCTTTATGTCCCCTTGCTTACTTGACTGTTTTATAATTATATAATTACCTTCTTTGTCTCTTCTTGCGTTTTGTCTTGAAGTCTATCTTGTCTGATATAAACACAGTGACTGCTGCTCTTTTTTGTTTTCCATTGCTATGGAATATGTTTTTCCATCTCCTTTTTTCAGTCTAAATATATATATATATATATCTTTGTAAGTGACTGTTTCCTTTTGGCAACAGATATTGGGTCTTGTTTTTTTTTTCTTTATTCACTCAGTCATTCTGTGTTTTTTGATTGACGAGTTTAGTCCATGTACATTCAATATTATTATTGATAAGTGAGAACTCACCCTTGCCATTTTGTTATTTGTTTTCTGCTTGCTTTGTGGTCTTATCTTCCGTATTTCCTTTCTTTCTGTCTTCCCTTTAGTGAAGGTGATTTTCTCTGGTGGTATGATTTAATTTCTTGCCTTTTGTTTTTTGTGTATCTGTTGTGTGTTTTTTTATTTGAGGTTATCATGAGGCTTGCAAATCTTATAACCCATTATTTTAAACTGGTGACAGCACACATTGCATAAACAAACAAGCAAAAAGACAGCTAATACAAACTCTACACTTTCACTTGTCCTCATGCTTTTTAACTTTTTGTTGTTACTCTTTATGTTCTATTGTAGTGTCTATGTTTTGAAAAGTTACAGTAGTTATGATTTTTAATTGTTTCATCATTTAGTATATTTAAGAGTTTACATACCACAATTACAGTGTTTTAATATTCTGAGTTTTTCATGTGTGCTTACTATTACCAGTGAGTTTTGTACCCTCAGTTTATTTTGTATTACATCCTTTCTTTCAGATTGGAGAACTCCCTTTGGCATTTCTTGTACAACAAGTCTTGTGTTGATAAAATCCCTCAGCTTTTCTTTTTCTTTTCTTTTTTTTTTAATCAAGGAAAGTATTTCTCTTTCACGTTTAAAAAATACTTTTGCCAGATACACTCTTCTAGGGTAAAAGTTTTTTGGATTTTTTTTTTTCTTTCAGCACTTTAATATATCATGCCCTTCTCTCCAGGCCTATGAGGTTTCCACTGAAAAATCTGCTGCCAGACATATTGGAACTCCACTGTATGTTATTTGCTTCTTTTTTCTTGGTGCATTTATGATCCTGTATTTATCCTTAACTTTTGGGAGATTGATTACTAAATGCCTTGAGGTAGTCCTTTTTGGACCGTGGTAAATCTGTTTGGTATTCTATAACCTCCTTGTACTTGAATGTTGATATTTGTCTAGGTTTGGGAAGTTTTCCGATATTATCCCTTTGAATAAATTTTCTATCCCTATCTTTTTCTCTACCTCCTCTTAAAGGCCAGCAAGAACTGTTAGACTTGGCCTTTTGAGGTTATTGTCTAGATCTCATAGGCATGCTTAATACTATTTTTACCCTTTTATTTTGTCCCCTCTATGTATTGTCAAATAGCCTGTCTTTAAGCTCACTAATTTTCTTCTGCTTGATCAATTCTGCTATTAAAAGACTCTTAATCAGTAGGTCAATTGCATTTTGTCAACTCCAGAATTTCTGCTTGATTCTTTTTAATTATTTTATTCTCTTTAATTTATTTGATATAACTCTGAATTCCTTCTCTCTGCTGTTTTGAATTTCTTTGAGTTTCCTCAAAACAGCTATTTTGAATTATCTATCTAAAAAGTCATGTAGCTGTGTTTCTCCTGGATTGGTCCCTGGTGCCTTATTTAGTTCATTTGGTGAGGTCATGTTTTCCTGGATGCTCTTGATGCTTGTGGATTTTGACTGGTGTCTGGGCATTGAAGAGTTAGGTCTTTTACGTAATTTTTGCAGTCTGGGATTGTTTCTGCCCATCTTTCTTCAGAAGGCCTTCCAGGTTTTTAAAGGGACTTTGGCCTCCAGCCCAAAAATGCTGTGGTTCTTGCATATTCTTAGAGGTACTGCCATGATGGTCTTGGATAGGATCCAGAAGAATTCTCTAGATTACCAGGCAGAGACACTTGTTCTCTTTCCTTACTTTCTCCCAAACAAACAGAATCTCTCCATCTCTCTGAATGCTGAGCTGCTTGGACCTAGGGGTAGGGGGGTGAAAGCACCTCTGTGGCCACCACCACTGGGGACTGCACTTGGCCAGACCTGAAACCAGCACAGCACTGGGTCTCGCCTAAGGCCTGCTGTAACCACCATCTGGCTACTGCCTGTGTTCACTCAAGGCCCTGGGGCTATATGATCAGCAAGTGAGGAAGCCATCCGGGTTTGTGTCCTTCACTGCAGGGCAGTGAGTTCCTATGGGCCCCATGGGGAATCCAGAGATCCAGTCTGGGAGCTAGTGTTTGGAATTAAAAATGTATCTGATGTTCTATTTTACTGCAGCTAAGCTGGCCTTCAAACCAGAAGACAAAATTCTTTCTGCTCTTCCCTCCCCTTTCCCCAGGAAGAGGAGCCTCTCCCAGTGGCTACCACCACCACAAGCCCGTGGGGAGTATATCAGTCAGGGTTCTCTAAAGGGACAGAACTAATAGGATAAATGTATATATAAAGGGGAGTGTATTAAGGAGTATTAACTCACATGATCATAAGGTCCCACAATAGGCTGTCTGCAAGCTGAGGAGAAACAAAGCCAGTCTGAGTTCCAAAGCTGAAGAATTTGAAATCTGATGTTCAAGGGCAGGAAATATCCAACACAAGAGAAAGATGTGGGCTTGAAGGCTAAGCCAGTCTAGCATTTTCACGTTCTTCTGCCTGCTTTTATTCTGGCCACACTGGCAGCTGATTAGATTGTTCCCATCCAGATTGAGGGTGGGCCTGCCTTTCCCATTCCACTGACTCAAATGTTAACCTCCTTTGACAACACCCACAAGGACACACCCAGCAACAATATTTTGCATCCTTCAATCTAATCAAGTTGACACTCAGTGTTAACCATCACAAGTTGTTCTGCCAGGCCACTGCCAATGTTCATGTAAAGCCCAGGGGCTCTTCAGTCGGCTTGTAGTAAATGCTGTCTAGCCTGGGACTTGCCCTTCAGGGAAGTGATATCTCCTCTGGCCCTAGCAGATCCAGAAATGCTGCCCAACAGCCCAGGACAGGAATTGGGACTCCAAGAACCCAGGTAGTGCTCTACCCGACAGTGGCCGAGTTGATACCTAAGGTGTAAGTCAAAGTCCTCTTTACTTTTTCCACTGCTTTTCTCAAGCAGGAGTAACCACCACAGCTGGGAATGTGCTGGGTCCTATATGAAGTCAGCATGTCTCAGAGTCTCACCTAAGCCCCACAGCATACTATCTGGGTATTGCTATTGGTTATTCAGGGGCCAAGGGCCCTTTAGTCAGCAGGTAATAAATCCTGCCAGGAATGGGTCCATCCCTTCAAGGCAGCAGGTTCCTTTCTGGCCCAGAGTGTGTCTAAAATTGTCATCAGGGAGCAAGAGCCTAGAATGGAGACCTCACAACTCTGCCCAGTGCCCTGTCCTATTTTGGCTGAGCTGGTATCCAAAATGTGAGACAAAGTCCTGTTCTTCTTTACTCTTTGCTCTCCTCTCCTTAAGCAAAAGGAAGGAGTCACTTTCCTTGCTGTGAGCTGTGTTGCCTGGGGTTGGGGGAGGGGTGGTGCAAGGAATCCCTTAGTTGCCCTGTCTGGTGTCCCCTGGGTCACATGGCACCCTAGTTCACTAGCTGTAAGCCCAGCCCAGCACTAGGACTCGCCTAGGAACTGCAATCCCTGTGTCCTAGAAAGCCTTTCAAGTTTACCTAGGACCCCAGAGCTCTTTCGACTACAGTGGTGAGGTCTGTCAAGAAACTCAAGTTCCAACTGCTTGGATGGGTAATTCCCCTCTGGCTAAGGCAAGTCCAAATGCCCCCTTCATGGGAGACACCAATCGAACCCAACGTAGCTTTGCTCTCTGCTGTGACAGGGCTGCAATTGGAGTTTAATGCCACGTTCCCAGTTGCTGTGGTCCCTCCCACAAGTCCACAGATTCTCTCTCCTTGTCATGTGGCCACTGACAGTGGAGGAAGGAGGGGTGGCATCCTCAATTCAAGACTATCTTTCCTACCTTCAGTGTGTCTTTCAGCGATGTGGAGTTAATACCAGGTACTGTGATTGACCACCTGATTTTTGGTTCTTATGTTGGTGCTTTCTTGTGTGAAGTCAGTTGTTAAAATTTGGTGGCTTTGCAGTGGTGATGATCAATGGAGGCTTCTATTTAGCTATCTTGCTCCATCTGTGTAAATAGTCACACTTAATTTTGTAATTACCTATATAATTATCTTAACCAGTATTTTTTTTTTCTCCTGGGGATTTCAGTTACTCTCACCTGGTATCACCTGCATTTGGCCTGAAAACTTTCTTTAGTATTTCTTGTAAGGCAGGACTGCTAGCAAAAAATTCAGCTTGTGTTTATCCAGGGATGTCTTTCTTTTGACTTTATTTTTGAAAGATAATTCTTGCTTGGTATAAGATTTTTTGTTAACAGTATTTGTTTGTTTTTATCCATTCAGTACTTTATTTGCTTTGATTGTGTTATTCCCTTTTTTTCTAGAATCTATAATTTCTGATAAAAAATAGCTACTAATCTTGCTGAGTAATCTTATGTATCATGATAAGTTATTTTTCCTTTGCTCTTTTGAGGAGTTTTTTCTTCATCTTCTTTCAACAAAGACATCTACTATGCTGTCTGTATTCGAATCTCTTTGAGTTTATCCTTCTTGGAATTTCTTGAGGTTCTTGTAGGTACACAGGGATGTTTCCAATAAATTTTAAAATACTATACAATGTTTTCTTTTCCTATTTTATCTTCACTTTTCTTTCTCTCTCATCACTGTCTGGCATTTTAATTATGCATATGTTGGTTCACTTAATGATAATCTACATTTCTTTGAGGCCCTGTTTATTTGCCTTTGTTTTTCTTTTCTCTCTGTGTTCTGATTGAATAACCTTTATTGATCTATTTTCAAGTTCTCTATTTCTTTCTTAGGCCAGCAAAAACCTATTGTTGAGCTAGCTTTTCTAGTGCATTTTTAATTTCATTTATTGTGCATGTTAAAAGCATGTTTATTCCTTTTTAATACAACATATTTTAATTGATATTTTCTATTTGATGACACATTATCTTAGTTTCAAATAATTATTTATATGTGGTCTCCTGTACTATGAACATATTTATACTGGCTACTTTAAAGTTTTTCTCCCAATCCAATGCCTAGGACCTTCAAAAAATAAATTTTATTGCCTGCCTTCTCCCATGCCCCTAGTGTAGGGGAAGCATTTTCTTGCTTCTTGGCATGTTCCATCTAAACTGTGTATTTTTGGATAATATATTTTAGCAACTCTGGATACCAATTTTCTTTATCCCTGGGAGATGTGATGTTGTTTGCTTGATTGTTTATTTGACTGGTGACTTGGCTGGACTGACTCTGAAGTCTATAACTCTTGCAATGTGCAGCCTTTGATGTCTCTAAAAAGATTGTTTTTTATTTTTTTACCTAGGATACCTATGGTTTGTCACTGTATTGAAATATACCTCTTATTGGTTAAAGATTGTGTTTAAGCCCTCTTACTACTGAATGGGTGTGTGGCTTGGAGACTGCTATCACCCTTCAAGAAGCTTACATTTTTTTCACTCACAGTCAGAGCTTGAACCTACACTCTGTTCACTCCTGAAAGGCCCAACAATTGGGCATGCACAGAGTCTTCCACATTCTTGGAATACGTAATTTTATTTTTAAGGCTGTATTAAATAGAAATTGCCTCTGAGTCAGAATAAATTATTATTCAGCTAGTAGTTGGACAGAGATTATGTTTAAGTCCTCATGCCAGTAAGACTCACTCTTGATGGCTCTGTGTGTGACTTTGGAAATGTTTTCAGGTCTTTTCCATGTTCTACTCCAATAACTCCTGAATGATTGCATTCTAGCACATACGCACAGCCTTCCCAACTGCCAGAGTTGACTGTGATCCCAGAAAGACTCTTCTTGGCTATCTCTTTCCCTGGTTCTCTTTGTTAAACTTCTTATTGCTCTGCAATTTTACTTTTTGCTGTTTATATCATGGAGTTATATGTATACTCTCTTAGTGGCTTTGCCACAAAGATCTCCATCATTTTTTCACTTTATCCTTTGCCACGGAAGTTTATACTCTCTCTACTAAATGAAGTCAGTTCCTTCAGGTGGAGATAAGGGGCTCTTTTTAAGGCTTGCTTCTCTCTCCTGTCTTTCCTCATGGGTAGGATCTCTGCACCACTGCATAGGAACTAGAAGGACTTCTCCCAGAGTGACACTTCTGCTTTAAAAGACGGTGCTAGGTGACCCCTTAGTCTTTTTGACTTGCCTCTCCTATTGTGAAACTCTGCTCACAGAGCCAGCTTTGGTGGGTAATTAGGGCCTAGTATTCTCAGCCTGCCAGCCTAGAATAGGGATTTTGCCCTAGAAGTTGGTTTTGGGTAAAGGAAGGTAACCACAGACATCTCCACCATGCCTGCCTGGCATAGTATGTTTGCATCTTGGGGCTGGAGGCAATGACAAACACTTGTGACTTGTCCCTTCTGAGGTGAAGTAGTTCTAAACTGGAAGGTAGGGGGAGAAAGAATCCTTGTCTTATGACAGCACTCACTAGGTTACAACTCCCAGAGTAGTTTCATTGAGACAGAGCTGGGGGTAGGAGAGCAATGACAGTTAGGCTACATTAACGTTCACTGTTCTCAATGAAGTTTAGTAGGTTTTCTGAATGAATATTCTTCCATTATCTGTAATCCCTAAGGATAATTTACAGAGACTGTTTTTATATGTAATTTTCTTCATTTACATGGTTGTTTGCTGGGGAAATGGTCTGTTGCACTCTTCACATCTCTATTCCAAGATTCAATCTTCTACAACGTGTTTTTAATACAGTATCCTCTCTCAGGCCCTAGTTATAAAGTTTATATGGTGATATTTCAAATAGATAACTTTTTGTATTTCCATGGCAACATGTTAAATAGTGATCCCACATAATGTTTAGAATACAATATACTATAAAGTTGTTTTTAATATCACTCTGTGAAGTATATTTTTAATATCACTCTGTAAAGTAAAAATTAATGCTTTGGGATTTGATGAACTCTAGGAAAGCATTTTCTGCATCGTGCTGGTGGTGGAAGCATTTTCCCTGCAAAAAGTTGTTGAGATACTTGAAGTGGTAGTCAGTTGGTGAGAGGTGAGGTGAGTATGGCAGATCAAACAAAACTTCATAGCCGAATTCATTCAACTTTTAAATGTTGGTTGTGCAACGCGCAGTGGGGTGTTGTCATGCAGAAGAACTGGACCCTTTCTGTTGACCAATGGTGGTGGCAGGCGATGCAGTTTTTAGTGCATCTACTTGATTTGCTGAACATACTTCTCAGATGTAATGGTTTCACCAGGATTTAGAAAGTTATAGTGGATCAGACCGGCAGCAGACCAGCAAACACTGACCACCACCTTTTTTTGGTGTAAGTTTGGCTTTGAGAAGAGCTTTGGAGCTTCTTCTCTGTCCAACCACTGAGAACGTCATCTCCAGTTGCTGTACAAAATCCACTTTTCATTGCACATCACAATCCAATCAAGAAATGGTTCATTGTCGTTGTGTAGAATAAGAGAAGTCAACACTTCAAAATGGCAATTTTTAAAATTTTTCAGTCAGTTCATGAGGCACCCATTTTTTGAGCTTTCTCACCATTCCAATTTGCTTCAAATGCCAAACAACAATAGAATGGTTGATGCTGACTTCTTTGGCAACTTCTCATGTAGTTGTAAGAGGATCAGCTGTCAATTGGTCATTGTAAACTTCTGATGGCCAGTCACTATGCTCATCTTCAAGGCTCTTGTCTCCTTTGCAAAACTTCCTGAAACACCACTGCACTGTACATTTATTAGCAATTCCTTGGCCAAATGAGCTGTTGATGTTGTGAGTTGTCTTCATTGCTTTATGACCCATTTTGAACTTGAGTAAGAAAATTGCTTAAATTGGCTTTTTGCCTAATATCATTTCCATAGTCTAAAATAAATATAAAATAAGTAGCAAGTAATAAGTCCTTAGCAAAAATAAACATAAAGAAATGTGCATTAACATGATGTATAACATAACCACATTTATTTAAGAATCTATTCCAATATCAAATGGCAAATTTCAACAATACAAAAACTACAATTACTTTTGCACTAGCCTAATATAGGATTACATGTATAATTTAGAGCTAAAATAAGCAAGTCTATTTAATACTAAGTATAGTTAACACCTACTATATGCCTGTAACTATTAAGTGCTAATTGTTACTAAGATGACTGTAATATAGATCTTGACTTCAAGGGGACCAACAATACATGATAATTTAAAACAAAGACATCAACAAACTCATATGTAACCTAATTAGCTTTTCAATTTCTTATTGCTAATTTACGTGAACCATTTATTCAATATTCATTTATTATGTGTATTGGAATTTAATCACACTCTTTCTCTTTCTTTTCTAGTTTTAAATCAACTGAGAGCAAAACATAAAGTCAGACAGATGGAGAGAAAATGGTAGTTTTATTACTGAAGAAGCTGGGCTAGCTTGTAGAAATTAATATTTGGCCACAAGCAGACTTTCTGATGCTTTCACTGATTTAAACTTGGCTGTTTAGAATTATTGGCTGCCCCAGTTTTCCCAGCACTATTTATTAAATAGGCAATCCTTTTCCCATTGCTTGTTTTTGTCAGGTTTGTCAAAGATCAGAGAATTGTAGCTATGCGGCATTATTTCTGAGGGCTCTGTTCTGATCCATTGATCTATGTCTCTGTTGTGGTACCAGTACCATGCTGTTTTGGTTACTGTAGCCTTGTAGTATAGTTTGAAGTCAGGTAGCATGATGCCTCCAGCTTTGAACTGGATCCCTTCCTTACGCCTTATACAGAAATTAATTCAAGATGGATTAAAGACTTACATGTTAGACCTAAAACCATAAAAACCCTAGAAGAAAACCTAGGCAATACCATTCAGGACATAGGCATGGGCAAGGACTTCATGTCTAAAACACCAAAAGCAATGGCAACAAAAGCCAAACTTGACAAATGGGATCTAATTAAACTAAAGAGCTTCTGCACAGCAAAAGAAACTACCATCAGAGTGAACAGGCAGCCTACAGAATGGGAGAAAATTTTCGCAACCTACTCATCTGACAAAGGGCTAATATCCAGAATCTACAATGAACTCAAACAAATTTACAAGAAAAAAACAAACAACCCCATCAACAAGTGGGCGAAGGACATGAACAGACACTTCTCAAAAGAAGACATTTATGCAGCCAAAAAACACATGAAAAAATGTTCATCATCACTGGCCATCAGAGAAATGCAAATCAAAACCACAATGAGATACCATCTCACACCAGTTAGAATGGCCATCATTAAAAAGTCAGGAAACAACAGGTGCTGGAGAGGATGTGGAGAAATAGGAACACTTTTACACTGTTGGTGGGACTGTAAACTAGTTCAACCATTGTGGAAGTCAGTGTGGCGATTCCTCAGGGATCTAGAACTAGAAATACCATTTGACCCAGCCATCCCATTACTGGGTATATACCCAAAGGACTATAAATCATGCTGCTATAAAGACACATGCACACGTATGTTTGTTGTGGCACTATTCACAATAGCAAAGACTTGGAACCAACCCAAATGTCCAACAACAATAGACTGGATTAAGAAAATGTGGCACATATACACCATGGAATACTATGCAGCCATAAAAAATGATGAGTTCATGTCCTTTGTAGGGACATGGATGAAACTGGAAACCATCATTCTCAGTAAACTATCACAAGGACAAAAAACCAAACACCGCATGTTCTCACTCATAGGTGGGAATTGAACAATGAGAACACATGGACACAGGAAGGGGAACATCACACTCCGGGGACTGTTGTGGGGTGGGGGGAGTGGGGAGGGACAGCATGAGGAGATATACCTAATGCTAAATGACGAGTTAATGGGTGCAGCACACCAACATGGCAGATGGATACATGTGTAACAAACCTGCACATTGTGCACATGTACCCTAAAACTTAAAGAATAATAATAATAATAATAATAATAATAATAAAACAACAACAAAAAAAAACAAAATGAAACAAAAAGAATTATTGGCCGCCCCACACCCACTTTTCACTAGAGTGAAGGCTGACTTACAAGCTTACTACATGAAGGAACAAAAAGGACAGAAATGCTTTTGGGCTTACCAGGCATGTTGCCCCAAAAGAGGAAGCGTAGAAGGAAATAAGACATACGGTCATTTTTTTCTCCAAATCTTAACAACAACAAAATAAAGTCGGCAGGCAGGGTTTTTTATGTTTAAATCTACATGTGTATGCCTGTATGTGTGCCAGGGGTATTGGCGGTCGGTAGTGGACAATGTGAACACAAAGTAGCCTCAAGGAGCACCCAGTCTCGCAATCCTTCATTCCACAGCCCCATCTTCTCTATCTACTGCACAGACACTGAAATTTTGTGACTGATGCCCATATTCTTCTACTTTATTTGGCTTTTTTGAATAATTATACCATTAGCATACAGCTGTTCCTCAATATTTGGCTCCACTTGTGGGCATTCAACATATCATAGATCAAAAATATTTTTTAAAATTAATAATACAACAATAAAAAACAAGACAAATAAAAACAAAACCATATAACAACATTTTACATAGTATTTCCATTGTTTTTGGTATTATAAGGAATCTAGAGATGATTTAAAGTGAACTGGAGCATGTGCATAGGTTCTATGCAGATATTACATCGTTTTATATAAAATGGCCTTGAGCATCTGTTGATTTTGGTATCCATGGGGTGAGGGTGTGGTGAATATCAAGGGATAGTTATGTAAGTAAAAGATAAGTTAACTGATAAAAATTCAGATAAATTCTGATTTTAAAAATCTGCATTACACTTTCTTTTCTACTCCCTTCTGGAGTAGAAAAATGAGGTTGCCCCACTGAATAACAACAAAAAAGTCTCTTTTGAATATGACTTTGTATAGTTGTCCTTTTCAGAATGTTGTATTGTGTGGCATGCCATGTCGGCAGTTGTATATTACATTTTTCCCTGAATTTTTGGCCGCTTCCCATGTTATTTCAAAATAAACCCACCCGCAGCTGTCATAGTAGCCCGACATGGTCTTGCTGATCTACCCAGCAGCTCATTAGATGTTTAGAGTGTAACCATCTGATTTATGGTACCATGACTGAGGTTGTAAGTCAATCAACCAACTCTCTATTAGTATTTTATAGGTATCTAGTATTGTGTCTACATCTAAATTGAATCACCAGCTCTTCAGGGCAAACACCTTGTCTTTGCTGCTTTATGCTTTGCTAAGCTCCATAGACACTTACCATACACTATAAATATTCTCACAGAATATTTATGACAAGTCTAACATCACAAGCAATTTCACCAGGGTCACTGTACCCTCGTGGATTTAAAGCTACATAAATTACAGTTGCTCCCTACTTTATAATATTTTATCTAGAAAAATCTATGTTCCAAAGCAACATTTGGATTCCACTTTTTCTAGTTTTCTTTAAAAAGAAAAAAAAAAGATCTCAGCAATGGCTTAATGACATTTACAAGTCTCTGGATGTTAAAGAGCACCTCACTAAATTAACAGCAAAATTACTCTGAATAAGAATCCAGATTGAAGACATATATCTGAGTTCAAATCTCAGCTTTACCACTTTCTGTTTGGACTTCTCTAAACCTTAGTTTCCTTACTTGTAAAATGATACTATAATAATTATTATACCTACCCCCTAGTTGTGTTTTGAAGATTAAATGAAAGCTGACATTGGTTTATGCTCAATATGTTTTAGCCATTAGAAATTGTGGTAATAAGAATCACAACAGAAGTAGTGGTACCATTAGCAGCAGTAAAAGTAAAATTCACACAGATAGATATGGTTAAACTGTAGAAGCCTTTGTAAACAATAGTGGGGGAGAAGTAAAGAAGGTTTGGGAATGCCAAAGCCCACCTGGTCTCATTAAAATACAGACTCAGGAACCTAGATGGGAATATGATTGCAATTACATCAAAATATAAACGTCTTATGTTCTCAGGTTAAAGAAAGATTGTTAACAAAATGCATGTAGTTTCTATAAAGTCTAGACAGGTGAAAATCTACAAGTGATAAGTTATTGATGTGCCTTTTACATGGATTAGAAGAGGATATCTGACCTTTTGGCAGCAATATTTGTATTAACTTGGCATGTACACTCTTACCCAGGAGAAGGATACACCAGGTTGTCAAACTGAGCAGCTTCTCATATAATCCAGCTGTCTCCTCTTGCTGCAATGCCATGCTCCTCAAGTACATTTCTGATGAAATTTTGGCAGCCAATGACCATTTCCTTTTAGGGAGAGAATATTTGGCTCCCTTTCACAGTTTTAGTTCGAACTAACAAGTTGGCAATTTGTACATCAGACTTTTGTGAGTTGAGTAATCAGTTCCAGAGCTATTAATAAACTTGAAGTGCTCTGATACAGCAGGGCTCCAGAGACTGAGAAGCTTAGAACCAGACCTTGGAATATCATAATGATACAAGATATACCCAAATCTATGGATCTCTATCTGGTCAATAGATAGCACTTCTCTTAATTCTCACTATAACACAATGTAAAAATATAAAGATAGAAAATCCAATTCAAACCCATCCTCCTCTAAGAGAAAAATGTAGATTGTAGAACATGACTTCGGACTCTAGTTAAAAACAGGCATAATTATAATCTGTTTCTTATTCTTATAGCAAGAATACATCTCACCTGTACACTACATTCTTTAGATGTGGAAAACAAAAGGGAAAAAATAAAGTAAAAGAAGAGAGAAAAATCATAATAAGAAAATTAAATACATGAGCAGAAAATGGAAATATTTAAGATTAAAATAGACTGG